>NC_071335.1:41987500-42612500 GCF_027744825.2 Synchiropus splendidus
GAAAAACACTTCAGACAGTTTAGATTTGATGTGCGCCTACTAGAAAGAGCCTTTCTGCTATAGTGGGAGGTTAAAAGTTATCAACATAAAAGTGTTGATAACTTTGGAAAAACACTTCAGACAGTTTAGATTTGATGTGCAACTACTATAAAGACCCTTTCTGCTATAGTGGGAGGTTAAAATTTCATGTTCTGAAGCTTCCCTGAAAAGTTATGGCACAATGCACAAAAACGCTTTTCAGCCTGAGATAAGGTGGGTTTCGGAACGCCAAACATAAAAGTCTTGATAACTTTCGAAAAACACTTCAGACAGTTTAGATTTGATGTGCAACTACTAGAAAGACCCTTTCTGCTATAGTGGGAGGTTAATATTTCATGTTCTGAAGCGTCCCTGAAAAGTTATGGCACAATGCACAAAAACGCTTTTCAGCCTGAGATAAGGTGGGTTTCGGAACGCCAAACATAAAAGTGTTGATAACTTTGGAAAAACACTTCAGACAGCTTAGATTTGATGTGCACCTACTAGAAAGACCCTTTCTGCTATAGTGGGAGGTTAAAATTTCATGTTCTGAAGCTTCCCTGAAAAGTTATGGCTAAATGCGTAAAAACGCTTTTCAACCAGAGATATGGTGGGTTTCGGAACGTCAAACATAAAAGTGTTGATAACTTTGGAAAAACACTTCAGACAGTTTAGATTTGATGTGCAACTACTAGAAAGACCCTTTCTGCTATAGTGGGAGGTTAAAATTTCATGTTCTGAAGCTTCCCTGAAAAGTTATGGCACAATGCACAAAAACGCTTTTCAGCCTGAGATAAGGTGGGTTTTGGAACGCCAAACATAAAAGTGTTAATAACTTTGGAAAAACACTTCAGACAGTTTAGATTTGATGTGCAACTACTAGAAAGACCCTTTCTGCTATAGTGGGAGGTTAAAATTTCATGTTCTGAAGCTTCCCTGAAAAGTTATGGCACAATGCACAAAAACGCTTTTCAGCCTGAGATAAGGTGGGATCGGAACGCCAAACATAAAAGTGTTGATAACTTTCGAAAAACACTTCAGACAGCTTGGATTTGATGTGCACCTACTAGAAAGACCCTTTCTGCTATAGTGCGAGGTTAAAATTTCATGTTCTGAAGCTTCCCTGAAAAGTTATGGCACAATGCGTAAAAACGCTTTTCAGCCTGAGATAAGGTGGGTTTCGGAACGCCAAACATTAAAGTGTTGATAACTTTGGAAAAACACTTCAGACAGTTTAGATTTGATGTGCAACTACTAGAAAGACCCTTTCTGCTATAGTGGGAGGTTAAAATTTCATGTTCTGAAGCTTCCCTGAAAAGTTATGGCACAATGCACAAAAACGCTTTTCAGCCTGAGATAAGGTGGGTTTCGGAACGCCAAACATAAAAGTGTTAATAACTTTGGAAAAACACTTCAGACAGTTTAGATTTGATGTGCAACTACTAGAAAGACCCTTTCTGCTATAGTGGGAGGTTAATATTTCATGTTCTGAAGCTTCCCTGAAAAGTTATGGCACAATGCACAAAAACGCTTTTCAGCCTGAGATAAGGTGGGTTTCGGAACGCCAAACATAAAAGTGTTAATAACTTTGGAAAAACACTTCAGACAGTTTAGATTTGATGTGCACCTACTAGAAAGACCCTTTCTGCTATAGTGGGAGGTTAAAATTTCATGTTCTGAAGCTTCCCTGAAAAGTTATGGCTAAATGCGTAAAAACGCTTTTCAACCAGAGATATGGTGGGTTTCGGAACGTCAAACATAAAAGTGTTGATAACTTTGGAAAAACACTTCAGACAGTTTAGATTTGATGTGCAACTACTAGAAAGACCCTTTCTGCTATAGTGGGAGGTTAAAATTTCATGTTCTGAAGCTTCCCTGAAAAGTTATGGCACAATGCACAAAAACGCTTTTCAGCCTGAGATAAGGTGGGTTTTGGAACGCCAAACATAAAAGTGTTAATAACTTTGGAAAAACACTTCAGACAGTTTAGATTTGATGTGCAACTACTAGAAAGACCCTTTCTGCTATAGTGGGAGGTTAAAATTTCATGTTCTGAAGCTTCCCTGAAAAGTTATGGCACAATGCACAAAAACGCTTTTCAGCCTGAGATAAGGTGGGATCGGAACGCCAAACATAAAAGTGTTGATAACTTTCGAAAAACACTTCAGACAGCTTGGATTTGATGTGCACCTACTAGAAAGACCCTTTCTGCTATAGTGCGAGGTTAAAATTTCATGTTCTGAAGCTTCCCTGAAAAGTTATGGCACAATGCGTAAAAACGCTTTTCAGCCTGAGATAAGGTGGGTTTCGGAACGCCAAACATTAAAGTGTTGATAACTTTGGAAAAACACTTCAGACAGTTTAGATTTGATGTGCAACTACTAGAAAGACCCTTTCTGCTATAGTGGGAGGTTAAAATTTCATGTTCTGAAGCTTCCCTGAAAAGTTATGGCACAATGCACAAAAACGCTTTTCAGCCTGAGATAAGGTGGGTTTCGGAACGCCAAACATAAAAGTGTTAATAACTTTGGAAAAACACTTCAGACAGTTTAGATTTGATGTGCAACTACTAGAAAGACCCTTTCTGCTATAGTGGGAGGTTAAAATTTCATGTTCTGAAGCTTCCCTGAAAAGTTATGGCACAATGCACGAAAACGCTTTTCAGCCTGAGATAAGGTGGGTTTCGGAACGCCAAACATAAAAGTGTTGATAACTTTGGAAAAACACTTCAGACAGTTTAGATTTGATGTGCAACTACTAGAAAGACCCTTTCTGCTATAGTGGGAGGTTAAAATTTCATGTTCTGAAGCTTCCCTGAAAAGTTATGGCACAATGCACAAAAACGCTTTTCAGCCCGAGATAAGGTGGGTTTCGGAACGCCAAACATAAAAGTGTTAATAACTTTGGAAAAACACTTCAGACAGTTTAGATTTGATGTGCAACTACTAGAAAGACCCTTTCTGCTATAGTGGGAGGTTAAAATTTCATGTTCTGAAGCTTCCCTGAAAAGGTATGGCACAATGCACAAAAACGCTTTTCAGCCTGAGATAAGGTGGGTTTCGGAACGCCAAACATAAAAGTGTTGATAACTTTCGAAAAACACTTCAGACAGCTTAGATTTGATGTGCACCTACTAGAAAGACCCTTTCTGCTATAGTGGGAGGTTAAAATTTTATGTTCTGAAGCTTCCCTGAAAAGTTATGGCACAATGCGTAAAAACGCTTTTCAGCCTGAGATAAGGTGGGTTTCGGAACGCCAAACATAAAAGTGTTGATAACTTTGGAAAAACACTTCAGACAGTTTAGATTTGATGTGCAACTACTAGAAAGACCCTTTCTGCTATAGTGGGAGGTTAAAATTTCATGTTCTGAAGCTTCCCTGAAAAGTTATGGCACAATGCACAAAAACGCTTTTCAGCCTGAGATAAGGTGGGTTTCGGAACGCCAAACATAAAAGTGTTAATAACTTTGGAAAAACACTTCAGACAGTTTAGATTTGATGTGCAACTACTAGAAAGACCCTTTCTGCTATAGTGGGAGGTTAAAATTTCATGTTCTGAAGCTTCCCTGAAAAGTTATGGCACAATGCACAAAAACGCCTTTCAGCCTGAGATAAGGTGGGTTTCGGAACGCCAAACATAAAAGTGTTGATAACTTTCGAAAAACACTTCAGACAGCTTAGATTTGATGTGCACCTACTAGAAAGACCCTTTCTGCAATAGTGGGAGGTTAAAATTTCATGTTCTGAAGCTTCCCTGAAAAGTTATGGCACAATGCACTAAAACGCTTTTCAGCCTGAGATAAGGTGGGTTTCGGAACGCCAAACATAAAAGTGTTGATAACTTTCGAAAAACACTTCAGACAGCTTAGATTTGATGTGCACCTACTAGAAAGAGCCTTTCTGCTATTGTGGGAGGTTAAAAGTTATCAACATAAAAGTGTTGATAACTTTGGAAAAACACTTCAGACAGTTTAGATTTGATGTGCAACTACTAGAAAGACCCTTTCTGCTACAGTGGGAGGTTAAAATTTCATGATCTGAAGCTTCCCTGAAAAGTTATTGCACAATGCACAAAAACGCTTTTCAGCCTGAGATAAGGTGGGTTTCGGAACGCCAAACATAAAAGTGTTGATAACTTTGGAAAAACACTTCAGACAGCGTAGATTTGATGTGCACCTACTAGAAAGACCCTTTCTGCTATAGTGGGAGGTTAAAATTTCATGTTCTGAAGCTTCCCTGAAAAGTTATGGCTAAATGCGTAAAAACGCTTTTCAACCAGAGATATGGTGGGTTTCGGAACGTCAAACATAAAAGTGTTGATAACTTTGGAAAAACACTTCAGACAGTTTAGATTTGATGTGCAACTACTAGAAAGACCCTTTCTGCTATAGTGGGAGGTTAAAATTTCATGTTCTGAAGCTTCCCTGAAAAGTTATGGCACAATGCACAAAAACGCTTTTCAGCCTGAGATAAGGTGGGTTTTGGAACGCCAAACATAAAAGTGTTAATAACTTTGGAAAAACACTTCAGACAGTTTAGATTTGATGTGCAACTACTAGAAAGACCCTTTCTGCTATAGTGGGAGGTTAAAATTTCATGTTCTGAAGCTTCCCTGAAAAGTTATGGCACAATGCACAAAAACGCTTTTCAGCCTGAGATAAGGTGGGATCGGAACGCCAAACATAAAAGTGTTGATAACTTTCGAAAAACACTTCAGACAGCTTGGATTTGATGTGCACCTACTAGAAAGACCCTTTCTGCTATAGTGCGAGGTTAAAATTTCATGTTCTGAAGCTTCCCTGACAAGTTATGGCACAATGCGTAAAAACGCTTTTCAGCCTGAGATAAGGTGGGTTTCGGAACGCCAAACATTAAAGTGTTGATAACTTTGGAAAAACACTTCAGACAGTTTAGATTTGATGTGCAACTACTAGAAAGACCCTTTCTGCTATAGTGGGAGGTTAAAATTTCATGTTCTGAAGCTTCCCTGAAAAGTTATGGCACAATGCACAAAAACGCTTTTCAGCCTGAGATAAGGTGGGTTTCGGAACGCCAAACATAAAAGTGTTAATAACTTTGGAAAAACACTTCAGACAGTTTAGATTTGATGTGCAACTACTAGAAAGACCCTTTCTGCTATAGTGGGAGGTTAAAATTTCATGTTCTGAAGCTTCCCTGAAAAGTTATGGCACAATGCACGAAAACGCTTTTCAGCCTGAGATAAGGTGGGTTTCGGAACGCCAAACATAAAAGTGTTGATAACTTTGGAAAAACACTTCAGACAGTTTAGATTTGATGTGCAACTACTAGAAAGACCCTTTCTGCTATAGTGGGAGGTTAAAATTTCATGTTCTGAAGCTTCCCTGAAAAGTTATGGCACAATGCACAAAAACGCTTTTCAGCCCGAGATAAGGTGGGTTTCGGAACGCCAAACATAAAAGTGTTAATAACTTTGGAAAAACACTTCAGACAGTTTAGATTTGATGTGCAACTACTAGAAAGACCCTTTCTGCTATAGTGGGAGGTTAAAATTTCATGTTCTGAAGCTTCCCTGAAAAGGTATGGCACAATGCACAAAAACGCTTTTCAGCCTGAGATAAGGTGGGTTTCGGAACGCCAAACATAAAAGTGTTGATAACTTTTGAAAAACACTTCAGACAGCTTAGATTTGATGTGCACCTACTAGAAAGAGCCTTTCTGCTATAGTGGGAGGTTAAAAGTTATCAACATAAAAGTGTTGATAACTTTGGAAAAACACTTCAGACAGTTTAGATTTGATGTGCAACTACTAGAAAGACCCTTTCTGCTATAGTGGGAGGTTAAAATTTCATGATCTGAAGCTTCCCTGAAAAGTTATGGCACAATGCACAAAAACGCTTTTCAGCCTGAGATAAGGTGGGTTTCGGAACGCCAAACATAAAAGTGTTGATAACTTTCGAAAAACACTTCAGACAGCTTAGATTTGATGTGCACCTACTAGAAAGACCCTTTCTGCTATAGTGGGAGGTTAAAATTTTATGTTCTGAAGCTTCCCTGAAAAGTTATGGCACAATGCGTAAAAACGCTTTTCAGCCTGAGATAAGGTGGGTTTCGGAACGCCAAACATAAAAGTGTTGATAACTTTGGAAAAACACTTCAGACAGTTTAGATTTGATGTGCAACTACTAGAAAGACCCTTTCTGCTATAGTGGGAGGTTAAAATTTCATGTTCTGAAGCTTCCCTGAAAAGTTATGGCACAATGCACAAAAACGCTTTTCAGCCTGAGATAAGGTGGGTTTCGGAACGCCAAACATAAAAGTGTTAATAACTTTGGAAAAACACTTCAGACAGTTTAGATTTGATGTGCAACTACTAGAAAGACCCTTTCTGCTATAGTGGGAGGTTAAAATTTCATGTTCTGAAGCTTCCCTGAAAAGTTATGGCACAATGCACAAAAACGCCTTTCAGCCTGAGATAAGGTGGGTTTCGGAACGCCAAACATAAAAGTGTTGATAACTTTCGAAAAACACTTCAGACAGCTTAGATTTGATGTGCACCTACTAGAAAGACCCTTTCTGCAATAGTGGGAGGTTAAAATTTCATGTTCTGAAGCTTCCCTGAAAAGTTATGGCACAATGCACTAAAACGCTTTTCAGCCTGAGATAAGGTGGGTTTCGGAACGCCAAACATAAAAGTGTTGATAACTTTCGAAAAACACTTCAGACAGCTTAGATTTGATGTGCACCTACTCGAAAGAGCCTTTCTGCTATAGTGGGAGGTTAAAAGTTATCAACATAAAAGTGTTGATAACTTTGGAAAAACACTTCAGACAGTTTAGATTTGATGCGCAACTACTAGAAAGACCCTTTCTGCTACAGTGGGAGGTTAAAATTTCATGATCTGAAGCTTCCCTGAAAAGTTATTGCACAATGCACAAAAACGCTTTTCAGCCTGAGATAAGGTGGGTTTCGGAACGCCAAACATAAAAGTGTTGATAACTTTCGAAAAACACTTCAGACAGCTTAGATTTGATGTGCACCTACTAGAAAGACCCTTTCTGCTATAGTGGGAGGTTAAAATTTTATGTTCTGAAGCTTCCCTGAAAAGTTATGGCACAATGCGTAAAAACGCTTTTCAGCCTGAGATAAGGTGAGTTTCGGAACGCCAAACATAAAAGTGTTGATAACTTTGGAAAAACACTTCAGACAGTTTAGATTTGATGTGCAACTACTAGAAAGACCCTTTCTGCTATAGCGGGAGGTTAAAATTTCATGTTCTGAAGCTTCCCTGAAAAGTTATGGCACAATGCACAAAAACGCTTTTCAGCCTGAGATAAGGTGGGTTTCGGAACGCCAAACATAAAAGTGTTAATAACTGTGGAAAAACACTTCAGACAGTTTAGATTTGATGTGCAACTACTAGAAAGACCCTTTCTGCTATAGTGGGTGGTTAAAATTTCATGTTCTGAAGCTTCCCTGAAAAGTTATGGCACAATGCACAAAAACGCCTTTCAGCCTGAGATAAGGTGGGTTTCGGAACGCCAAACATAAAAGTGTTGATAACTTTCGAAAAACACTTCAGACAGCTTAGATTTGATGTGCACCTACTAGAAAGATCCTTTCTGCAATAGTGGGAGGTTAAAATTTCATGTTCTGAAGCTTCCCTGAAAAGTTATGGCACAATGCACAAAAACGCTTTTCAGCCTGAGATAAGGTGGGTTTCGGAACGCCAAACATAAAAGTGTTGATAACTTTCGAAAAACACTTCAGACAGCTTAGATTTGATGTGCACCTACTAGAAAGACCCTTTCTGCTATAGTGGGAGGTTAAAATTTTATGTTCTGAAGCTTCCCTGAAAAGTTATGGCACAATGCGTAAAAACGCTTTTCAGCCTGAGATAAGGTGGGTTTCGGAACGCCAAACATAAAAGTGTTGATAACTTTGGAAAAACACTTCAGACAGTTTAGATTTGATGTGCAACTACTAGAAAGACCCTTTCTGCTATAGTGGGAGGTTAAAATTTCATGTTCTGAAGCTTCCCTGAAAAGTTATGGCTCAATGCACAAAAACGCTTTTCAGCCTGAGATAAGGTGGGTTTCGGAACGCCAAACATAAAAGTGTTAATAACTTTGGAAAAACACTTCAGACAGTTTAGATTTGATGTGCAACTACTAGAAAGACCCTTTCTGCTATAGTGGGAGGTTAAAATTTCATGTTCTGAAGCTTCCCTGAAAAGTTATGGCTCAATGCACAAAAACGCCTTTCAGCCTGAGATAAGGTGGGTTTCGGAACGCCAAACATAAAAGTGTTGATAACTTTCGAAAAACACTTCAGACAGCTTAGATTTGATGTGCACCTACTAGAAAGACCCTTTCTGCAATAGTGGGAGGTTAAAATTTCATGTTCTGAAGCTTCCCTGAAAAGTTATGGCACAATGCACAAAAACGCTTTTCAGCCTGAGATAAGGTGGGTTTCGGAACGCCAAACATAAAAGTGTTAATAACTTTGGAAATACACTTCAGATAGTTTAGATTTGATGTGCAACTACTAGAAAGACCCTTTCTGCTATAGTGGGAGGTTAAAATTTCATGTTCTGAAGCTTCCCTGAAAAGTTATGGCACAATGCACAAAAACGCTTTTCAGCCTGAGATAAGGTGGGTTTCGGAACGCCAAACATAAAAGTGTTGATAACTTTCGAAAAACACTTCAGACAGCTTAGATTTGATGTGCAACTACTAGAAAGACCCTTTCTGCTATAGTGGGAGGTTAAAATTTCATGTTCTGAAGCTTCCCTGAAAAGTTATGGCACAATGCACAAAAACGCTTTTCATCCTGAGATAAGGTGGGTTTCGGAACGCCAAACATAAAAGTGTTGAGAACTTTCGAAAAACACTTCAGACAGCTTAGATTTGATGTGCACCTACGAGAAAGACCCTTTCTGCTATAGTGGGAGGTTAAAATTTCATGTTCTGAAGCTTCCCTGAAAAGTAATGGCACGATGCACAAAAACGCTTTTCAGCCTGAGATAAGGTGGGTTTCGGAACGCCAAACATAAAAGTGTTAATAACTTTGGAAAAACACTTCAGATAGTTTAGATTTGATGTGCAACTACTGGAAAGACCCTTTCTGCTATAGTGGGAGGTTAAAATTTCATGTTCTGAAGCTTCCCTGAAAAGTTATGGCACAATGCACAAAAACGCTTTTCAGCCTGAGATGAGGTGGGTTTCGGAACGCCAAACATAAAAGTGTTGATAACTTTTGAAAAACACTTCAGACAGCTTAGATTTGATGTGCAACTACTAGAAAGACCCTTTCTGCTATAGTGGGAGGTTAAAATTTCATGTTCTGAAGCTTCCCTGAAAAGTTATGGCACAATGCACAAAAACGCTTTTCAGCGTGAGATAAGGTGGGTTTCGGAACGCCAAACATAAAAGTGTTGATAACTTTCGAAAAACACTTCAGACAGCTTAGATTTGATGTGCAACTACTAGAAAGACCCTTTCTGCTATAGTGGGAGGTTAAAATTTCATGTTCTGAAGCTTCCCTGAAAAGTTATGGCACAATGCACAAAAACGCTTTTCAGCCTGAGATAAGGTGGGTTTCGGAACGCCAAACATAAAAGTGTTGATAACTTTCGAAAAACACTTCAGACAGCTTAGATTTGATGTGCACCTACTAGAAAGACCCTTTCTGCTATAGTGGGAGGTTAAAATTTCATGTACTGAAGCTTCCCTGAAAAGTTATGGCACAATGCACAAAAACGCTTTTCAGCCTGAGATAAGGTGGGTTTCGGAACGCCAAACATAAAAGTGTTGATAACTTTGGAAAAACACTTCAGACAGTTTAGATTTGATGTGCAACTACTAGAATGACCCTTTCTGCTATAGTGGGAGGTTAAAATTTCATGTTCTGAAGCTTCCCTGAAAAGTTATGGCACAATGCACAAAAACGCTTTTCAGCCTGAGATAAGGTGGGTTTCGGAACGCCAAACATAAAAGTGTTAATAACTTTGGAAAAACACTTCAGACAGTTTAGATTTGATGTGCAACTACTAGAAAGACCCTTTCTGCTATAGTGGGAGGTTAAAATTTCATGTTCTGAAGCTTCCCTGAAAAGTTATGGCACAATGCACAAAAACGCTTTTCAGCCAGAGATAAGGTGGGTTTCGGAACGCCAAACATAAAAGTGTTAATAACTTTGGAAAAACACTTCAGACAGTTTAGATTTGATGTGCACCTACTAGAAAGACCCTTTCTGCTATAGTGGGAGGTTAAAATTTCATGTTCTGAAGCTTCCCTGAAAAGTTATGGCACAATGCACAAAAACGCTTTTCAGCCTGAGATAAGGTGGGTTTCGGAACGCCAAACATAAAAGTGTTAATAACTTTGGAAAAACACTTCAGACAGTTTAGATTTGATGTGCAACTACTAGAAAGAACCTTTCTGCTATAGTGGGAGTTTAAAATTTCATGTTCTGAAGCTTCCCTGAAAAGTTATGGCACAATGCACAAAAACGCTTTTCAGCCTGAGATAAGGTGGGTTTCGGAACGCCAAACATAAAAGTGTTGATAACTTTCGAAAAACACTTCAGACAGCTTAGATTTGATGTGCACCTACTAGAAAGACCCTTTCTGCTATAGTGGGAGGTTAAAATTTCATGTTCTGAAGCTTCCCTGATAAGTTATGGCACAATGCGTGAAAACGCTTTTCAGCCTGAGATAAGGTGGGTTTCGGAACGCCAAACATAAAAGTGTTGATAACTTTTGAAAAACACTTCAGACAGCTTAGATTTGATGTGCAACTACTAGAAAGACCCTTTCTGCTATAGTGGGAGGTTAAAATTTCATGTTCTGAAGCTTCCCTGAAAAGTTATGGCACAATGCACAAAAACGCTTTTCAGCCTGAGATAAGGTGGGTTTCGGAACGCCAAACATAAAAGTGTTGATAACTTTCGAAAAACACTTCAGACAGCTTAGATTTGATGTGCACCTACTAGAAAGACCCTTTCTGCTATAGTGGGAGGTTAAAATTTCATGTTCTGAAGCTTCCCTGAAAAGTTATGGCACAATGCGTAAAAACGCTTTTCAGCCTGAGATAAGGTGGGTTTCGGAACGCCAAACATAAAAGTGTTGATAACTTTCGAAAAACACTTCAGACAGTTTAGATTTGATGTGCAACTACTAGAAAGAACCTTTCTGCTATAGTGGGAGTTTAAAATTTCATGTTCTGAAGCTTCCCTGAAAAGTTATGGCACAATGCACAAAAACGCTTTTCAGCCTGAGATAAGGTGGGTTTCGGAACGCCAAACATAAAAGTGTTGATAACTTTCGAAAAACACTTCAGACAGCTTAGATTTGATGTGCACCTACTAGAAAGACCCTTTCTGCTATAGTGGGAGGTTAAAATTTCATGTTCTGAAGCTTCCCTGATAAGTTATGGCACAATGCGTGAAAACGCTTTTCAGCCTGAGATAAGGTGGGTTTCGGAACGCCAAACATAAAAGTGTTGATAACTTTTGAAAAACACTTCAGACAGCTTAGATTTGATGTGCAACTACTAGAAAGACCCTTTCTGCTATAGTGGGAGGTTAAAATTTCATGTTCTGAAGCTTCCCTGAAAAGTTATGGCACAATGCACAAAAACGCTTTTCAGCCTGAGATAAGGTGGGTTTCGGAACGCCAAACATAAAAGTGTTGATAACTTTCGAAAAACACTTCAGACAGCTTAGATTTGATGTGCACCTACTAGAAAGACCCTTTCTGCTATAGTGGGAGGTTAAAATTTCATGTTCTGAAGCTTCCCTGAAAAGTTATGGCACAATGCGTAAAAACGCTTTTCAGCCTGAGATAAGGTGGGTTTCGGAACGCCAAACATAAAAGTGTTGATAACTTTGGAAAAACACTTCAGACAGTTTAGATTTGATGTGCAACTACTAGAAAGACCCTTTCTGCTATAGTGGGAGGTTAAAATTTCATGTTCTGAAGCTTCCCTGAAAAGTTATGGCACAATGCACAAAAACGCATTTCAGCCTGAGATAAGGTGGGTTTCGGAACGCCAAACATAAAAGTGTTAATAACTTTGGAAAAACACTTCAGCCAGTTTAGATTTGATGTGCAACTACTAGAAAGACCCTTTCTGCTATAGTGGGAGGTTAAAATTTCATGTTCTGAAGCTTCCCTGAAAAGTTATGGTACAATGCACAAAAACGCTTTTCAGCCTGAGATAAGGTGGGTTTCGGAACGCCAAACATAAAAGTGTTGATAACTTTCGAAAAACACTTCAGACAGCTTAGATTTGATGTGCACCTACTAGAAAGACCCTTTCTGCTATAGTGGGAGGTTAAAATTTCATGTTCTGAAGCTTCCCTGAAAAGTTATGGCACAATGCGTAAAAACGCTTTTCAGCCTGAGATAAGGTGGGTTTCGGAACGCCAAACATAAAAGTGTTGATAACTTTGGAAAAACACTTCAGACAGTTTAGATTTGATGTGCAACTACTAGAAAGACCCTTTCTGCTGTAGTGGGAGGTTAAAATTTCATGTTCTGAAGCTTCCCTGAAAAGTTATGGCACAATGCACAAAAACGCTTTTCAGCCTGAGATAAGGTGGGTTTCGGAACGCCAAACATAAAAGTGTTGATAACTTTCGAAAAACACTTCAGACAGTTTAGATTTGATGTGCAACTACTAGAAAGACCCTTTCTGCTATAGTGGGAGGTTAAAATTTCATGTTCTGAAGCTTCCCTGAAAAGTTATGGCACAATGCACAAAAACGCTTTTCAGCCTGAGATAAGGTGGGTTTCGGAACGCCAAACATAAAAGTGTTGATAACTTTCGAAAAACACTTCAGACAGTTTAGATTTGATGTGCACCTACTAGAAAGACCCTTTCTGCTATAGTGGGAGGTTAAAATTTCATGTTCTGAAGCTTCCCTGAAAAGTTATGGCACAATGCACAAAAACGCTTTTCAGCCTGAGATAAGGTGGGTTTCGGAACGCCAAACATAAAAGTGTTAATAACTTTGGAAAAACACTTCAGACAGTTTAGATTTGATGTGCAACTACTAGAAAGACCCTTTCTGCTATAGTGGGAGGTTAAAATTTCATGTTCTGAAGCTTCCCTGAAAAGTTATGGCACAATGCACAAAAACGCTTTTCAGCCTGAGATAAGGTGGGTTTCGGAACGCCAAACATAAAAGTGTTGATAACTTTTGAAAAACACTTCAGACAGCTTAGACTTGATGTGCAACTACTAGAAAGACCCTTTCTGCTATAGTGGGAGGTTAAAATTTCATGTTCTGAAGCTTCCCTGAAAAGTTATGGCACAATGCACAAAAACGCTTTTCAGCCTGAGATAAGGTGGGTTTCGGAACGCCAAACATAAAAGTGTTGATAACTTTGGAAAAACACTTCAGACAGTTTAGATTTGATGTGCAACTACTAGAAAGACCCTTTCTGCAATAGTGGGAGGTTAAAATTTCATGTTCTGAAGCTTCCCTGAAAAGTTATGGCACAATGCACAAAAATGCTTTTCAGCCTGAGATAAGGTGGGTTTCGGAACGCCAAACATAAAAGTGTTAATAACTTTGGAAAAACACTTCAGACAGTTTAGATTTGATGTGCAACTACTAGAAAGACCCTTTCTGCTATAGTGGGAGGTTAAAATTTCATGTTCTGAAGCTTCCCTGAAAAGTTATGGCACAATGCACAAAAACGCTTTTCAGCCTGAGATAAGGTGGGTTTCGGAACGCCAAACATAAAAGTGTTGATAACTTTCGAAAAACACTTCAGACAGCTGAGATTTGATGTGCACCTACTAGAAAGACCCTTTCTGCTATAGTGGGAGGTTAAAATTTCATGTTCTGAAGCTTCCCTGAAAAGTTATGGCACAATGCACAAAAACGCTTTTCAGCCTGAGATAAGGTGGGTTTCGGAACGCCAAACATAAAAGTGTTGATAACTTTCGAAAAACACTTCAGACAGCTGAGATTTGATGTGCACCTACTAGAAAGACCCTTTCTGCTATAGTGGGAGGTTAAAATTTCATGTTCTGAAGCTTCCCTGAAAAGTTATGGCACAATGCGTAAAAACGCTTTTCAGCCTGAGATAAGGTGGGTTTCGGAACGCCAAACATAAAAGTGTTGAGAACTTTGGAAAAACACTTCAGACAGTTTAGATTTGATGTGCAACTACTAGAAAGACCCTTTCTGCTATAGTGGGAGGTTAAAATTTCATGCTCTGATGCTTCCCTGAAAAGTTATGGCACAATGCACAAAAACGCTTTTCAGCCTGAGATAAGGTGGGTTTCGGAACGCCAAACATAAAAGTGTTAATAACTTTGGAAAAACACTTCAGACAGTTTAGATTTGATGTGCAACTACTAGAAAGACCCTTTCTGCTATAGTGGGAGGTTAAAATTTCATGTTCTGAAGCTTCCCTGAAAAGTTATGGCACAATGCACAAAAACGCTTTTCAGCCAGAGATAAGGTGGGTTTCGGAACGCCAAACATAAAAGTGTTAATAACTTTGGAAAAACACTTCAGACAGTTTAGATTTGATGTGCACCTACTAGAAAGACCCTTTCTGCTATAGTGGGAGGTTAAAATTTCATGTTCTGAAGCTTCCCTGAAAAGTTATGGCACAATGCACAAAAACGCTTTTCAGCCTGAGATAAGGTGGGTTTCGGAACGCCAAACATAAAAGTGTTGATAACTTTCGAAAAACACTTCAGACAGCTTAGATTTGATGTGCACCTACTAGAAAGACCCTTTCTGCTATAGTGGGAGGTTAAAATTTCATGTTCTGAAGCTTCCCTGATAAGTTATGGCACAATGCGTGAAAACGCTTTTCAGCCTGAGATAAGGTGGGTTTCGGAACGCCAAACATAAAAGTGTTGATAACTTTTGAAAAACACTTCAGACAGCTTAGATTTGATGTGCAACTACTAGAAAGACCCTTTCTGCTATAGTGGGAGGTTAAAATTTCATGTTCTGAAGCTTCCCTGAAAAGTTATGGCACAATGCACAAAAACGCTTTTCAGCCTGAGATAAGGTGGGTTTCGGAACGCCAAACATAAAAGTGTTGATAACTTTCGAAAAACACTTCAGACAGCTTAGATTTGATGTGCACCTACTAGAAAGACCCTTTCTGCTATAGTGGGAGGTTAAAATTTCATGTTCTGAAGCTTCCCTGAAAAGTTATGGCACAATGCGTAAAAACGCTTTTCAGCCTGAGATAAGGTGGGTTTCGGAACGCCAAACATAAAAGTGTTGATAACTTTCGAAAAACACTTCAGACAGCTTAGATTTGATGTGCACCTACTAGAAAGACCCTTTCTGCTATAGTGGGAGGTTAAAATTTCATGTTCTGAAGCTTCCCTGAAAAGTTATGGCACAATGCGTAAAAACGCTTTTCAGCCTGAGATAAGGTGGGTTTCGGAACGCCAAACATAAAAGTGTTGATAACTTTGGAAAAACACTTCAGACAGTTTAGATTTGATGTGCAACTACTAGAAAGACCCTTTCTGCTATAGTGGGAGGTTAAAATTTCATGTTCTGAAGCTTCCCTGAAAAGTTATGGCACAATGCACAAAAACGCATTTCAGCCTGAGATAAGGTGGGTTTCGGAACGCCAAACATAAAAGTGTTAATAACTTTGGAAAAACACTTCAGCCAGTTTAGATTTGATGTGCAACTACGAGAAAGACCCTTTCTGCTATAGTGGGAGGTTAAAATTTCATGTTCTGAAGCTTCCCTGAAAAGTTATGGTACAATGCACAAAAACGCTTTTCAGCCTGAGATAAGGTGGGTTTCGGAACGCCAAACATAAAAGTGTTGATAACTTTCGAAAAACACTTCAGACAGCTTAGATTTGATGTGCACCTACTAGAAAGACCCTTTCTGCTATAGTGGGAGGTTAAAATTTCATGTTCTGAAGCTTCCCTGAAAAGTTATGGCACAATGCGTAAAAACGCTTTTCAGCCTGAGATAAGGTGGGTTTCGGAACGCCAAACATAAAAGTGTTGATAACTTTGGAAAAACACTTCAGACAGTTTAGATTTGATGTGCAACTACTAGAAAGACCCTTTCTGCTGTAGTGGGAGGTTAAAATTTCATGTTCTGAAGCTTCCCTGAAAAGTTATGGCACAATGCACAAAAACGCTTTTCAGCCTGAGATAAGGTGGGTTTCGGAACGCCAAACATAAAAGTGTTGATAACTTTCGAAAAACACTTCAGACAGTTTAGATTTGATGTGCAACTACTAGAAAGACCCTTTCTGCTATAGTGGGAGGTTAAAATTTCATGTTCTGAAGCTTCCCTGAAAAGTTATGGCACAATGCACAAAAACGCTTTTCAGCCTGAGATAAGGTGGGTTTCGGAACGCCAAACATAAAAGTGTTGATAACTTTCGAAAAACACTTCAGACAGTTTAGATTTGATGTGCACCTACTAGAAAGACCCTTTCTGCTATAGTGGGAGGTTAAAATTTCATGTTCTGAAGCTTCCCTGAAAAGTTATGGCACAATGCGTAAAAACGCTTTTCAGCCTGAGATAAGGTGGGTTTCGGAACGCCAAACATAAAAGTGTTGATAACTTTGGAAAAACACTTCAGACAGTTTAGATTTGATGTGCAACTACTAGAAAGACCCTTTCTGCTATAGTGGGAGGTTAAAATTTCATGTTCTGAAGCTTCCCTGAAAAGTTATGGCACAATGCACAAAAACGCTTTTCAGCCTGAGATAAGGTGGGTTTCGGAACGCCAAACATAAAAGTGTTGATAATTTTCGAAAAACACTTCAGACAGCTTAGATTTGATGTGCACCTACTAGAAAGACCCTTTCTGCTATAGTGGGAGGTTAAAATTTCATGTTCTGAAGCTTCCCTGAAAAGTTATGGCACAATGCACAAAAACGCTTTTCAGCCTGAGATAAGGTGGGTTTCGGAACGCCAAACATAAAAGTGTTAATAACTTTGGAAAAACACTTCAGACAGTTTAGATTTGATGTGCAACTACTAGAAAGACCCTTTCTGCTATAGTGGGAGGTTAAAATTTCAAGTTCTGAAGCTTCCCTGAAAAGTAATGGCACGATGCACAAAAACGCTTTTCAGCCTGAGATAAGGTGGGTTTCGGAACGCCAAACATAAAAGTGTTAATAACTTTGGAAAAACACTTCAGATAGTTTAGATTTGATGTGCAACTACTGGAAAGACCCTTTCTGCTATAGTGGGAGGTTAAAATTTCATGTTCTGAAGCTTCCCTGAAAAGTTATGGCACAATGCACAAAAACGCTTTTCAGCCTGAAATGAGGTGGGTTTCGGAACGCCAAACATAAAAGTGTTGATAACTTTTGAAAAACACTTCAGACAGCTTAGATTTGATGTGCAACTACTAGAAAGACCCTTTCTGCTATAGTGGGAGGTTAAAATTTCATGTTCTGAAGCTTCCCTGAAAAGTTATGGCACAATGCACAAAAACGCTTTTCAGCGTGAGATAAGGTGGGTTTCGGAACGCCAAACATAAAAGTGTTGATAACTTTCGAAAAACACTTCAGACAGCTTAGATTTGATGTGCAACTACTAGAAAGACCCTTTCTGCTATAGTGGGAGGTTAAAATTTCATGTTCTGAAGCTTCCCTGAAAAGTTATGGCACAATGCACAAAAACGCTTTTCAGCCTGAGATAAGGTGGGTTTCGGAACGCCAAACATAAAAGTGTTGATAACTTTCGAAAAACACTTCAGACAGCTTAGATTTGATGTGCACCTACTAGAAAGACCCTTTCTGCTATAGTGGGAGGTTAAAGTTTCATGTTCTGAAGCTTCCCTGAAAAGTTATGGCACAATGCGTAAAAACGCTTTTCAGCCTGAGATAAGGTGGGTTTCGGAACGCCAAACATAAAAGTGTTGATAACTTTGGAAATACACTTCAGACAGTTTAGATTTGATGTGCAAATACTAGAAAGACCCTTTCTGCTATAGTGGGAGGTTAAAATTTCATGTTCTGAAGCTTCCCTGAAAAGTTATGGCACAATGCACAAAAACGCTTCTCAGCCTGAGATAAGGTGGGTTTCGGAACGCCAAACATAAAAGTGTTAATAACTTTGGAAAAACGCTTCAGACAGTTTAGATTTGATGTGCAACTACTAGAAAGACCCTTTCTGCTATAGTGGGAGGTTAAAATTTCATGTTCTGAAGCTTCCCTGAAAAGTTATGGCACAATGCACAAAAACGCTTTTCAGCCTGAGATAAGGTGGGTTTCGGAACGCCAAACATAAAAGTGTTGATAACTTTGGAAAACCACTTCAGACAGTTTAGATTTGATGTGCAACTACTAGAATGACCCTTTCTGCTATAGTGGGAGGTTAAAATTTCATGTTCTGAAGCTTCCCTGAAAAGTTATGGCACAATGCACAAAAACGCTTTTCAGCCTGAGATAAGGTGGGTTTCGGAACGCCAAACATAAAAGTGTTAATAACTTTGGAAAAACACTTCAGACAGTTTAGATTTGATGTGCAACTACTAGAAAGACCCTTTCTGCTATAGTGGGAGGTTAAAATTTCATGTTCTGAAGCTTCCCTGAAAAGTTATGGCACAATGCACAAAAACGCTTTTCAGCCTGAGATAAGGTGGGTTTCGGAACGCCAAACATAAAAGTGTTGATAACTTTTGAAAAACACTTCAGACAGCTTAGACTTGATGTGCAACTACTAGAAAGACCCTTTCTGCTATAGTGGGAGGTTAAAATTTCATGTTCTGAAGCTTCCCTGAAAAGTTATGGCACAATGCACAAAAACGCTTTTCAGCCTGAGATAAGGTGGGTTTCGGAACGCCAAACATAAAAGTGTTGATAACTTTGGAAAAACACTTCAGACAGTTTAGATTTGATGTGCAACTACTAGAAAGACCCTTTCTGCAATAGTGGGAGGTTAAAATTTCATGTTCTGAAGCTTCCCTGAAAAGTTATGGCACAATGCACAAAAACGCTTTTCAGCCTGAGATAAGGTGGGTTTCGGAACGCCAAACATAAAAGTGTTAATAACTTTGGAAAAACACTTCAGACAGTTTAGATTTGATGTGCAACTACTAGAAAGACCCTTTCTGCTATAGTGGGAGGTTAAAATTTCATGTTCTGAAGCTTCCCTGAAAAGTTATGGCACAATGCACAAAAACGCTTTTCAGCCTGAGATAAGGTGGGTTTCGGAACGCCAAACATAAAAGTGTTGATAACTTTCGAAAAACACTTCAGACAGCTGAGATTTGATGTGCACCTACTAGAAAGACCCTTTCTGCTATAGTGGGAGGTTAAAATTTCATGTTCTGAAGCTTCCCTGAAAAGTTATGGCACAATGCACAAAAACGCTTTTCAGCCTGAGATAAGGTGGGTTTCGGAACGCCAAACATAAAAGTGTTGATAACTTTCGAAAAACACTTCAGACAGCTGAGATTTGATGTGCACCTACTAGAAAGACCCTTTCTGCTATAGTGGGAGGTTAAAATTTCATGTTCTGAAGCTTCCCTGAAAAGTTATGGCACAATGCGTAAAAACGCTTTTCAGCCTGAGATAAGGTGGGTTTCGGAACGCCAAACATAAAAGTGTTGAGAACTTTGGAAAAACACTTCAGACAGTTTAGATTTGATGTGCAACTACTAGAAAGACCCTTTCTGCTATAGTGGGAGGTTAAAATTTCATGCTCTGATGCTTCCCTGAAAAGTTATGGCACAATGCACAAAAACGCTTTTCAGCCTGAGATAAGGTGGGTTTCGGAACGCCAAACATAAAAGTGTTAATAACTTTGGAAAAACACTTCAGACAGTTTAGATTTGATGTGCAACTACTAGAAAGACCCTTTCTGCTATAGTGGGAGGTTAAAATTTCATGTTCTGAAGCTTCCCTGAAAAGTTATGGCACAATGCACAAAAACGCTTTTCAGCCAGAGATAAGGTGGGTTTCGGAACGCCAAACATAAAAGTGTTAATAACTTTGGAAAAACACTTCAGACAGTTTAGATTTGATGTGCACCTACTAGAAAGACCCTTTCTGCTATAGTGGGAGGTTAAAATTTCATGTTCTGAAGCTTCCCTGAAAAGTTATGGCACAATGCACAAAAACGCTTTTCAGCCTGAGATAAGGTGGGTTTCGGAACGCCAAACATAAAAGTGTTAATAACTTTGGAAAAACACTTCAGACAGTTTAGATTTGATGTGCAACTACTAGAAAGAACCTTTCTGCTATAGTGGGAGTTTAAAATTTCATGTTCTGAAGCTTCCCTGAAAAGTTATGGCACAATGCACAAAAACGCTTTTCAGCCTGAGATAAGGTGGGTTTCGGAACGCCAAACATAAAAGTGTTGATAACTTTCGAAAAACACTTCAGACAGCTTAGATTTGATGTGCACCTACTAGAAAGACCCTTTCTGCTATAGTGGGAGGTTAAAATTTCATGTTCTGAAGCTTCCCTGATAAGTTATGGCACAATGCGTGAAAACGCTTTTCAGCCTGAGATAAGGTGGGTTTCGGAACGCCAAACATAAAAGTGTTGATAACTTTTGAAAAACACTTCAGACAGCTTAGATTTGATGTGCAACTACTAGAAAGACCCTTTCTGCTATAGTGGGAGGTTAAAATTTCATGTTCTGAAGCTTCCCTGAAAAGTTATGGCACAATGCACAAAAACGCTTTTCAGCCTGAGATAAGGTGGGTTTCGGAACGCCAAACATAAAAGTGTTGATAACTTTCGAAAAACACTTCAGACAGCTTAGATTTGATGTGCACCTACTAGAAAGACCCTTTCTGCTATAGTGGGAGGTTAAAATTTCATGTTCTGAAGCTTCCCTGAAAAGTTATGGCACAATGCGTAAAAACGCTTTTCAGCCTGAGATAAGGTGGGTTTCGGAACGCCAAACATAAAAGTGTTGATAACTTTCGAAAAACACTTCAGACAGCTTAGATTTGATGTGCACCTACTAGAAAGACCCTTTCTGACATAGTGGGAGGTTAAAATTTCATGTTCTGAAGCTTCCCTGAAAAGTTATGGCACAATGCGTAAAAACGCTTTTCAGCCTGAGATAAGGTGGGTTTCGGAACGCCAAACATAAAAGTGTTGATAACTTTGGAAAAACACTTCAGACAGTTTAGATTTGATGTGCAACTACTAGAAAGACCCTTTCTGCTATAGTGGGAGGTTAAAATTTCATGTTCTGAAGCTTCCCTGAAAAGTTATGGCACAATGCACAAAAACGCATTTCAGCCTGAGATAAGGTGGGTTTCGGAACGCCAAACATAAAAGTGTTAATAACTTTGGAAAAACACTTCAGCCAGTTTAGATTTGATGTGCAACTACTAGAAAGACCCTTTCTGCTATAGTGGGAGGTTAAAATTTCATGTTCTGAAGCTTCCCTGAAAAGTTATGGTACAATGCACAAAAACGCTTTTCAGCCTGAGATAAGGTGGGTTTCGGAACGCCAAACATAAAAGTGTTGATAACTTTCGAAAAACACTTCAGACAGCTTAGATTTGATTTGCAACTACTAGAAAGACCCTTTCTGCTATAGTGCGAGGTTAAAATTTCATGTTCTGAAGCTTCCCTGAAAAGTTATGGCACAATGCACAAAAACGCTTTTCAGCCTGAGATAAGGTGGGTTTCGGAACGCCAAACATAAAAGTGTTGATAACTTTTGAAAAACACTTCAGACAGCTTAGATTTGATTTGCAACTACTAGAAAGACCCTTTCTGCTATAGTGGGAGGTTAAAATTTCATGTTCTGAAGCTTCCCTGAAAAGTTATGGCACAATGCACAAAAACGCTTTTCAGCCTGAGATAAGGTGGGTTTCGGAACGCCAAACATAAAAGTGTTGATAACTTTCGAAAAACACTTCAGACAGCTTAGATTTGATGTGCACCTACTAGAAAGACCCTTTCTGCTATAGTGGGAGGTTAAAATTTCATGTTCTGAAGCTTCCCTGAAAAGTTATGGCACAATGCACAAAAACGCTTTTCAGCCTGAGATAAGGTGGGTTTCGGAACGCCAAACATAAAAGTGTTAATAACTTTGGAAAAACACTTCAGACAGTTTAGATTTGATGTGCAACTACTAGAAAGACCCTTTCTGCTATAGTGGGAGGTTAAAATTTCATGTTCTGAAGCTTCCCTGAAAAGTTATGGCACAATGCGTAAAAACGCTTTTCAGCCTGAGATAAGGTGGGTTTCGGAACGCCAAACATAAAAGTGTTGATAACTTTGGAAAAACACTTCAGACAGTTTAGATTTGATGTGCAACTACTAGAAAGACCCTTTCTGCTATAGTGGGAGGTTAAAATTTCATGTTCTGAAGCTTTCCTGAAAAGTTATGGCACAATGCACAAAAACGCTTTTCAGCCTGAGATAAGGTGGGTTTCGGAACGCCAAACATAAAAGTGTTGATAACTTTTGAAAAACACTTCAGACAGCTTAGATTTGATGTGCAACTACTAGAAAGACCCTTTCTGCTATAGTGGGAGGTTAAAATTTCATGTTCTGAAGCTTCCCTGAAAAGTTATGGCACAATGCACAAAAACGCTTTTCAGCCTGAGATAAGGTGGGTCTCGGAACGCCAAACGTAAAAGTGTTGATAACTTTCGAAAAACACTTCAGACAGCTTAGATTTGATGTGCACCTACTAGAAAGACCCTTTCTGCTATAGTGGGAGGTTAAAATTTCATGTTCTGAAGCTTCCCTGAAAAGTTATGGCACAATGCGTAAAAACGCTTTTCAGCCTGAGATAAGGTGGGTTTCGGAACGCCAAACATAAAAGTGTTGATAACTTTGGAAAAACACTTCAGACAGTTTAGATTTGATGTGCAACTACTAGAAAGACCCTTTCTGCTATAGTGGGAGGTTAAAATTTCATGTTCTGAAGCTTCCCTGAAAAGTTATGGCACAATGCACAAAAACGCTTTTCAGCCTGAGATAAGGTGGGTTTCGGAACGCCAAACATAAAAGTGTTGATAACTTTTGAAAAACACTTCAGACAGCTTAGATTTGATGTGCAACTACTAGAAAGACCCTTTCTGCTATAGTGGGAGGTTAAAATTTCATGTTCTGAAGCTTCCCTGAAAAGTTATGGCACAATGCACAAAAACGCTTTTCAGCCTGAGATAAGGTGGGTCTCGGAACGCCAAACGTAAAAGTGTTGATAACTTTCGAAAAACACTTCAGACAGCTTAGATTTGATGTGCACCTACTAGAAAGACCCTTTCTGCTATAGTGGGAGGTTAAAATTTCATGTTCTGAAGCTTCCCTGAAAAGTTATGGCACAATGCGTAAAAACGCTTTTCAGCCTGAGATAAGGTGGGTTTCGGAACGCCAAACATAAAAGTGTTGATAACTTTGGAAAAACACTTCAGACAGTTTAGATTTGATGTGCAACTACTAGAAAGACCCTTTCTGCTATAGTGGGAGGTTAAAATTTCATGTTCTGAAGCTTCCCTGAAAAGTTATGGCACAATGCACAAAAACGCTTTTCAGCCTGAGATAAGGTGGGTTTCGGAACGCCAAACATAAAAGTGTTGATAACTTTTGAAAAACACTTCAGACAGCTTAGATTTGATGTGCAACTACTAGAAAGACCCTTTCTGCTATAGTGGGAGGTTAAAATTTCATGTTCTGAAGCTTCCCTGAAAAGTTATGGCACAATGCACAAAAACACTTTTCAGCCTGAGATAAGGTGGGTTTCGGAACGCCAAACATAAAAGTGTTGATAACTTTCGAAAAACACTTCAGACAGCTAAGATTTGATGTGCACCTACTAGAAAGACCCTTTCTGCTATAGTGGGAGGTTAAAATTTCATGTTCTGAAGCTTCCCTGAAAAGTTATGGCACAATGCACAAAAACGCTTTTCAGCCTGAGATAAGGTGGGTTTCGGAACGCCAAACATAAAAGTGTTAATAACTTTGGAAAAACACCTCAGACAGTTTAGATTTGATGTGCATCTACTAGAAAGACCCTTTCTGCTATAGTGGGAGGTTAAAATTTCATGTTCTGAAGCTTCCCTGAAAAGTTATGGCACAATGCACAAAAACGCTTTTCAGCCTGAGATAAGGTGGGTTTCGGAACGCCAAACATAAAAGTGTTGATAACTTTGGAAAAACACTTCAGACAGTTTAGATTTGATGTGCAACTACTAGAAAGACCCTTTCTGCTATAGTGGGAGGTTAAAATTTCATGTTCTGAAGCTTCCCTGAAAAGTTATGGCACAATGCACAAAAACGCTTTTCAACCTGAGATAAGGTGGGTTTCGGAACGCCAAACATAAAAGTGTTGATAACTTTCGAAAAACACTTCAGACAGCTTAGATTTGATGTGCACCTACTAGAAAGACCCTTTCTGATATAGTGGGAGGTTAAAATTTCATGTTCTGAAGCTTCCCTGAAAAGTTATGGCACAATGCACAAAAACGCTTTTCAGCCTGAGATAAGGTGGGTTTCGGAACGCCAAACATAAAAGTGTTAATAACTTTGGAAAAACACTTCAGACAGTTTAGATTTGATGTGCAACTACTAGAAAGACCCTTTCTGCTATAGTGGGAGGTTAAAATTTCATGTTCTGAAGCTTCCCTGAAAAGTTATGGCACAATGCGTAAAAACGCTTTTCAGCCTGAGATAAGGTGGGTTTCGGAACGCCAAACATAAAAGTGTTGATAACTTTGGAAAAACACTTCAGACAGTTTAGATTTGATGTGCAACTACTAGAAAGACCCTTTCTGCTATAGTGGGAGGTTAAAATTTCATGTTCTGAAGCTTTCCTGAAAAGTTATGGCACAATGCACAAAAACGCTTTTCAGCCTGAGATAAGGTGGGTTTCGGAACGCCAAACATAAAAGTGTTGATAACTTTTGAAAAACACTTCAGACAGCTTAGATTTGATGTGCAACTACTAGAAAGACCCTTTCTGCTATAGTGGGAGGTTAAAATTTCATGTTCTGAAGCTTCCCTGAAAAGTTATGGCACAATGCACAAAAACGCTTTTCAGCCTGAGATAAGGTGGGTCTCGGAACGCCAAACGTAAAAGTGTTGATAACTTTCGAAAAACACTTCAGACAGCTTAGATTTGATGTGCACCTACTAGAAAGACCCTTTCTGCTATAGTGGGAGGTTAAAATTTCATGTTCTGAAGCTTCCCTGAAAAGTTATGGCACAATGCGTAAAAACGCTTTTCAGCCTGAGATAAGGTGGGTTTCGGAACGCCAAACATAAAAGTGTTGATAACTTTGGAAAAACACTTCAGACAGTTTAGATTTGATGTGCAACTACTAGAAAGACCCTTTCTGCTATAGTGGGAGGTTAAAATTTCATGTTCTGAAGCTTCCCTGAAAAGTTATGGCACAATGCACAAAAACGCTTTTCAGCCTGAGATAAGGTGGGTTTCGGAACGCCAAACATAAAAGTGTTGATAACTTTTGAAAAACACTTCAGACAGCTTAGATTTGATGTGCAACTACTAGAAAGACCCTTTCTGCTATAGTGGGAGGTTAAAATTTCATGTTCTGAAGCTTCCCTGAAAAGTTATGGCACAATGCAAAAAAACGCTTTTCAGCCTGAGATAAGGTGGGTCTCGGAACGCCAAACGTAAAAGTGTTGATAACTTTTGAAAAACACTTCAGACAGCTTAGATTTGATGTGCAACTACTAGAAAGACCCTTTCTGCTATAGTGGGAGGTTAAAATTTCATGTTCTGAAGCTTCCCTGAAAAGTTATGGCACAATGCACAAAAACGCTTTTCAGCCTGAGATAAGGTGGGTCTCGGAACGCCAAACGTAAAAGTGTTGATAACTTTCGAAAAACACTTCAGACAGCTTAGATTTGATGTGCACCTACTAGAAAGACCCTTTCTGCTATAGTGGGAGGTTAAAATTTCATGTTCTGAAGCTTCCCTGAAAAGTTATGGCACAATGCGTAAAAACGCTTTTCAGCCTGAGATAAGGTGGGTTTCGGAACGCCAAACATAAAAGTGTTGATAACTTTGGAAAAACACTTCAGACAGTTTAGATTTGATGTGCAACTACTAGAAAGACCCTTTCTGCTATAGTGGGAGGTTAAAATTTCATGTTCTGAAGCTTCCCTGAAAAGTTATGGCACAATGCACAAAAACGCTTTTCAGCCTGAGATAAGGTGGGTTTCGGAACGCCAAACATAAAAGTGTTGATAACTTTTGAAAAACACTTCAGACAGCTTAGATTTGATGTGCAACTACTAGAAAGACCCTTTCTGCTATAGTGGGAGGTTAAAATTTCATGTTCTGAAGCTTCCCTGAAAAGTTATGGCACAATGCACAAAAACGCTTTTCAGCCTGAGATAAGGTGGGTCTCGGAACGCCAAACGTAAAAGTGTTGATAACTTTCGAAAAACACTTCAGACAGCTTAGATTTGATGTGCACCTACTAGAAAGACCCTTTCTGCTATAGTGGGAGGTTAAAATTTCATGTTCTGAAGCTTCCCTGAAAAGTTATGGCACAATGCGTAAAAACGCTTTTCAGCCTGAGATAAGGTGGGTTTCGGAACGCCAAACATAAAAGTGTTGATAACTTTGGAAAAACACTTCAGACAGTTTAGATTTGATGTGCAACTACTAGAAAGACCCTTTCTGCTATAGTGGGAGGTTAAAATTTCATGTTCTGAAGCTTCCCTGAAAAGTTATGGCACAATGCACAAAAACGCTTTTCAGCCTGAGATAAGGTGGGTTTCGGAACGCCAAACATAAAAGTGTTGATAACTTTTGAAAAACACTTCAGACAGCTTAGATTTGATGTGCAACTACTAGAAAGACCCTTTCTGCTATAGTGGGAGGTTAAAATTTCATGTTCTGAAGCTTCCCTGAAAAGTTATGGCACAATGCACAAAAACACTTTTCAGCCTGAGATAAGGTGGGTTTCGGAACGCCAAACATAAAAGTGTTGATAACTTTCGAAAAACACTTCAGACAGCTAAGATTTGATGTGCACCTACTAGAAAGACCCTTTCTGCTATAGTGGGAGGTTAAAATTTCATGTTCTGAAGCTTCCCTGAAAAGTTATGGCACAATGCACAAAAACGCTTTTCAGCCTGAGATAAGGTGGGTTTCGGAACGCCAAACATAAAAGTGTTAATAACTTTGGAAAAACACCTCAGACAGTTTAGATTTGATGTGCATCTACTAGAAAGACCCTTTCTGCTATAGTGGGAGGTTAAAATTTCATGTTCTGAAGCTTCCCTGAAAAGTTATGGCACAATGCACAAAAACGCTTTTCAGCCTGAGATAAGGTGGGTTTCGGAACGCCAAACATAAAAGTGTTGATAACTTTGGAAAAACACTTCAGACAGTTTAGATTTGATGTGCAACTACTAGAAAGACCCTTTCTGCTATAGTGGGAGGTTAAAATTTCATGTTCTGAAGCTTCCCTGAAAAGTTATGGCACAATGCACAAAAACGCTTTTCAACCTGAGATAAGGTGGGTTTCGGAACGCCAAACATAAAAGTGTTGATAACTTTCGAAAAACACTTCAGACAGCTTAGATTTGATGTGCACCTACTAGAAAGACCCTTTCTGATATAGTGGGAGGTTAAAATTTCATGTTCTGAAGCTTCCCTGAAAAGTTATGGCACAATGCACAAAAACGCTTTTCAGCCTGAGATAAGGTGGGTTTCGGAACGCCAAACATAAAAGTGTTAATAACTTTGGAAAAACACTTCAGACAGTTTAGATTTGATGTGCAACTACTAGAAAGACCCTTTCTGCTATAGTGGGAGGTTAAAATTTCATGTTCTGAAGCTTCCCTGAAAAGTTATGGCACAATGCGTAAAAACGCTTTTCAGCCTGAGATAAGGTGGGTTTCGGAACGCCAAACATAAAAGTGTTGATAACTTTGGAAAAACACTTCAGACAGTTTAGATTTGATGTGCAACTACTAGAAAGACCCTTTCTGCTATAGTGGGAGGTTAAAATTTCATGTTCTGAAGCTTTCCTGAAAAGTTATGGCACAATGCACAAAAACGCTTTTCAGCCTGAGATAAGGTGGGTTTCGGAACGCCAAACATAAAAGTGTTGATAACTTTTGAAAAACACTTCAGACAGCTTAGATTTGATGTGCAACTACTAGAAAGACCCTTTCTGCTATAGTGGGAGGTTAAAATTTCATGTTCTGAAGCTTCCCTGAAAAGTTATGGCACAATGCACAAAAACGCTTTTCAGCCTGAGATAAGGTGGGTCTCGGAACGCCAAACGTAAAAGTGTTGATAACTTTCGAAAAACACTTCAGACAGCTTAGATTTGATGTGCACCTACTAGAAAGACCCTTTCTGCTATAGTGGGAGGTTAAAATTTCATGTTCTGAAGCTTCCCTGAAAAGTTATGGCACAATGCGTAAAAACGCTTTTCAGCCTGAGATAAGGTGGGTTTCGGAACGCCAAACATAAAAGTGTTGATAACTTTGGAAAAACACTTCAGACAGTTTAGATTTGATGTGCAACTACTAGAAAGACCCTTTCTGCTATAGTGGGAGGTTAAAATTTCATGTTCTGAAGCTTCCCTGAAAAGTTATGGCACAATGCACAAAAACGCTTTTCAGCCTGAGATAAGGTGGGTTTCGGAACGCCAAACATAAAAGTGTTGATAACTTTTGAAAAACACTTCAGACAGCTTAGATTTGATGTGCAACTACTAGAAAGACCCTTTCTGCTATAGTGGGAGGTTAAAATTTCATGTTCTGAAGCTTCCCTGAAAAGTTATGGCACAATGCAAAAAAACGCTTTTCAGCCTGAGATAAGGTGGGTCTCGGAACGCCAAACGTAAAAGTGTTGATAACTTTCGAAAAACACTTCAGACAGCTTAGATTTGATGTGCACCTACTAGAAAGACCCTTTCTGCTATAGTGGGAGGTTAAAATTTCATGTTCTGAAGCTTCCCTGAAAAGTTATGGCACAATGCGTAAAAACGCTTTTCAGCCTGAGATAAGGTGGGTTTCGGAACGCCAAACATAAAAGTGTTGATAACTTTGGAAAAACACTTCAGACAGTTTAGATTTGATGTGCAACTACTAGAAAGACCCTTTCTGCTATAGTGGGAGGTTAAAATTTCATGTTCTGAAGCTTCCCTGAAAAGTTATGGCACAATGCACAAAAACGCTTTTCAGCCTGAGATAAGGTGGGTTTCGGAACGCCAAACATAAAAGTGTTGATAACTTTTGAAAAACACTTCAGACAGCTTAGATTTGATGTGCAACTACTAGAAAGACCCTTTCTGCTATAGTGGGAGGTTAAAATTTCATGTTCTGAAGCTTCCCTGAAAAGTTATGGCACAATGCACAAAAACGCTTTTCAGCCTGAGATAAGGTGGGTTTCGGAACGCCAAACATAAAAGTGTTGATAACTTTCGAAAAACACTTCAGACAGCTAAGATTTGATGTGCACCTACTAGAAATACCCTTTCTGCTATAGTGGGAGGTTAAAATTTCATGTTCTGAAGCTTCCCTGAAAAGTTATGGCACAATGCACAAAAACGCTTTTCAGCCTGAGATAAGGTGGGTTTCGGAACGCCAAACATAAAAGTGTTAATAACTTTGGAAAAACACCTCAGACAGTTTAGATTTGATGTGCATCTACTAGAAAGACCCTTTCTGCTATAGTGGGAGGTTAAAATTTCATGTTCTGAAGCTTCCCTGAAAAGTTATGGCACAATGCACAAAAACGCTTTTCAGCCTGAGATAAGGTGGGTTTCGGAACGCCAAACATAAAAGTGTTGATAACTTTGGAAAAACACTTCAGACAGTTTAGATTTGATGTGCAACTACTAGAAAGACCCTTTCTGCTATAGTGGGAGGTTAAAATTTCATGTTCTGAAGCTTCCCTGAAAAGTTATGGCACAATGCGTAAAAACGCTTTTCAGCCTGAGATAAGGTGGGTTTCGGAACGCCAAACATAAAAGTGTTGATAACTTTGGAAAAACACTTCAGACAGTTTAGATTTGATGTGCAACTACTAGAAAGACCCTTTCTGCTATAGTGGGAGGTTAAAATTTCATGTTCTGAAGCTTCCCTGAAAAGTTATGGCACAATGCACAAAAACGCTTTTCAGCCTGAGATAAGGTGGGTTTCGGAACGCCAAACATAAAAGTGTTGATAAATTTTGAAAAACACTTCAGACAGCTTAGATTTGATGTGCAACTACTAGAAAGACCCTTTCTGCTATAGTGGGAGGTTAAAATTTCATGTTCTGAAGCTTCCCTGAAAAGTTATGGCACAATGCAAAAAAACGCTTTTCAGCCTGAGATAAGTTGGGTCTCGGAACGCCAAACGTAAAAGTGTTGATAACTTTCGAAAAACACTTCAGACAGCTTAGATTTGATGTGCACCTACTAGAAAGACCCTTTCTGCTATAGTGGGAGGTTAAAATTTCATGTTCTGAAGCTTCCCTGAAAAGTTATGGCACAATGCGTAAAAACGCTTTTCAGCCTGAGATAAGGTGGGTTTCGGAACGCCAAACATAAAAGTGTTGATAACTTTGGAAAAACACTTCAGACAGTTTAGATTTGATGTGCAACTACTAGAAAGACCCTTTCTGCTATAGTGGGAGGTTAAAATTTCATGTTCTGAAGCTTCCCTGAAAAGTTATGGCACAATGCACAAAAACGCTTTTCAGCCTGAGATAAGGTGGGTTTCGGAACGCCAAACATAAAAGTGTTGATAACTTTTGAAAAACACTTCAGACAGCTTAGATTTGATGTGCAACTACTAGAAAGACCCTTTCTGCTATAGTGGGAGGTTAAAATTTCATGTTCTGAAGCTTCCCTGAAAAGTTATGGCACAATGCACAAAAACGCTTTTCAGCCTGAGATAAGGTGGGTTTCGGAACGCCAAACATAAAAGTGTTGATAACTTTCGAAAAACACTTCAGACAGCTAAGATTTGATGTGCACCTACTAGAAATACCCTTTCTGCTATAGTGGGAGGTTAAAATTTCATGTTCTGAAGCTTCCCTGAAAAGTTATGGCACAATGCACAAAAACGCTTTTCAGCCTGAGATAAGGTGGGTTTCGGAACGCCAAACATAAAAGTGTTAATAACTTTGGAAAAACACCTCAGACAGTTTAGATTTGATGTGCATCTACTAGAAAGACCCTTTCTGCTATAGTGGGAGGTTAAAATTTCATGTTCTGAAGCTTCCCTGAAAAGTTATGGCACAATGCACAAAAACGCTTTTCAGCCTGAGATAAGGTGGGTTTCGGAACGCCAAACATAAAAGTGTTGATAACTTTGGAAAAACACTTCAGACAGTTTAGATTTGATGTGCAACTACTAGAAAGACCCTTTCTGCTATAGTGGGAGGTTAAAATTTCATGTTCTGAAGCTTCCCTGAAAAGTTATGGCACAATGCGTAAAAACGCTTTTCAGCCTGAGATAAGGTGGGTTTCGGAACGCCAAACATAAAAGTGTTGATAACTTTGGAAAAACACTTCAGACAGTTTAGATTTGATGTGCAACTACTAGAAAGACCCTTTCTGCTATAGTGGGAGGTTAAAATTTCATGTTCTGAAGCTTCCCTGAAAAGTTATGGCACAATGCACAAAAACGCTTTTCAGCCTGAGATAAGGTGGGTTTCGGAACGCCAAACATAAAAGTGTTGATAAATTTTGAAAAACACTTCAGACAGCTTAGATTTGATGTGCAACTACTAGAAAGACCCTTTCTGCTATAGTGGGAGGTTAAAATTTCATGTTCTGAAGCTTCCCTGAAAAGTTATGGCACAATGCAAAAAAACGCTTTTCAGCCTGAGATAAGGTGGGTCTCGGAACGCCAAACGTAAAAGTGTTGATAACTTTCGAAAAACACTTCAGACAGCTTAGATTTGATGTGCACCTACTAGAAAGACCCTTTCTGCTATAGTGGGAGGTTAAAATTTCATGTTCTGAAGCTTCCCTGAAAAGTTATGGCACAATGCGTAAAAACGCTTTTCAGCCTGAGATAAGGTGGGTTTCGGAACGCCAAACATAAAAGTGTTGATAACTTTGGAAAAACACTTCAGACAGTTTAGATTTGATGTGCAACTACTAGAAAGACCCTTTCTGCTATAGTGGGAGGTTAAAATTTCATGTTCTGAAGCTTCCCTGAAAAGTTATGGCACAATGCACAAAAACGCTTTTCAGCCTGAGATAAGGTGGGTTTCGGAACGCCAAACATAAAAGTGTTGATAACTTTTGAAAAACACTTCAGACAGCTTAGATTTGATGTGCAACTACTAGAAAGACCCTTTCTGCTATAGTGGGAGGTTAAAATTTCATGTTCTGAAGCTTCCCTGAAAAGTTATGGCACAATGCACAAAAACGCTTTTCAGCCTGAGATAAGGTGGGTTTCGGAACGCCAAACATAAAAGTGTTGATAACTTTCGAAAAACACTTCAGACAGCTAAGATTTGATGTGCACCTACTAGAAATACCCTTTCTGCTATAGTGGGAGGTTAAAATTTCATGTTCTGAAGCTTCCCTGAAAAGTTATGGCACAATGCACAAAAACGCTTTTCAGCCTGAGATAAGGTGGGTTTCGGAACGCCAAACATAAAAGTGTTAATAACTTTGGAAAAACACCTCAGACAGTTTAGATTTGATGTGCATCTACTAGAAAGACCCTTTCTGCTATAGTGGGAGGTTAAAATTTCATGTTCTGAAGCTTCCCTGAAAAGTTATGGCACAATGCACAAAAACGCTTTTCAGCCTGAGATAAGGTGGGTTTCGGAACGCCAAACATAAAAGTGTTGATAACTTTGGAAAAACACTTCAGACAGTTTAGATTTGATGTGCAACTACTAGAAAGACCCTTTCTGCTATAGTGGGAGGTTAAAATTTCATGTTCTGAAGCTTCCCTGAAAAGTTATGGCACAATGCACAAAAACGCTTTTCAACCTGAGATAAGGTGGGTTTCGGAACGCCAAACATAAAAGTGTTGATAACTTTCGAAAAACACTTCAGACAGCTTAGATTTGATGTGCACCTACTAGAAAGACCCTTTCTGCTATAGTGGGAGGTTAAAATTTCATGTTCTGAAGCTTCCCTGAAAAGTTATGGCACAATGCACAAAAACGCTTTTCAGCCTGAGATAAGGTGGGTTTCGGAACGCCAAACATAAAAGTGTTAATAACTTTGGAAAAACACTTCAGACAGTTTAGATTTGATGTGCAACTACTAGAAAGACCCTTTCTGCTATAGTGGGAGGTTAAAATTGCATGTTCTGAAGCTTTCCTGAAAAGTTATGGCACAATGCACAAAAACGCTTTTCAGCCTGAGATAAGGTGGGTTTCGGAACGCCAAACATAAAAGTGTTAATAACTTTGGAAAAACACTTCAGACAGTTTAGATTTGATGTGCAACTACTAGAAAGACCCTTTCTGCTATAGTGGGAGGTTAAAATTTCATGTTCTGAAGCTTCCCTGAAAAGTTATGGCTCAATGCACAAAAACGCTTTTCAACCTGAGATAAGGTGGGTTTCGGAACGCCAAAAATAAAAGTGTTGATAACTTTCGAAAAACACTTCAGACAGCTTAGATTTGATGTGCACCTACTAGAAAGACCCTTTCTGCTATAGTGGGAGGTTAAAATTTCATGTTCTGAAGCTTCCCTGAAAAGTTATGGCACAATGCACAAAAACGCTTTTCAGCCTGAGATAAGGTGGGTTTCGGAACGCCAAACATAAAAGTGTTGATAACTTTTGAAAAACACTTCAGACAGCTTAGATTTGATGTGCAACTACTAGAAAGACCCTTTCTGCTATAGTGGGAGGTTAAAATTTCATGTTCTGAAGCTTCCCTGAAAAGTTATGGCACAATGCACAAAAACGCTTTTCAGCCTGAGATAAGGTGGGTTTCGGAACGCCAAACATAAAAGTGTTGATAACTTTCGAAAAACACTTCAGACAGTTTAGATTTGATGTGCAACTACTAGAAAGACCCTTTCTGCTATAGTGGGAGGTTAAAATTTCATGTTCTGAAGCGTCCCTGAAAAGTTATGGCACAATGCACAAAAACGCTTTTCAGCCTGAGATAAGGTGGGTTTCGGAACGCCAAACATAAAAGTGTTGATAACTTTCGAAAAACACTTCAGACAGCTTAGATTTGATGTGCACCTACTAGAAAGACCCTTTCTGCTATAGTGGGAGGTTAAAATTTCATGTTCTGAAGCTTCCCTGAAAAGTTATGGCACAATGCGTAAAAACGCTTTTCAGCCTGAGATAAGGTGGGTTTCAGAACGCCAAACATAGAAGTGTTGATAACTTTGGAAAAACACTTCAGACAGTTTAGATTTGATGTGCAACTACTAGAAAGACCCTTTCTGCTATAGTGGGAGGTTAAAATTTCATGTTCTGAAGCTTCCCTGAAAAGTTATGGCACAATGCACAAAAACGCTTTTCAGCCTGAGATAAGGTGGGTTTCGGAACGCCAAACATAAAAGTGTTGATAACTTTCGAAAAACACTTCAGACAGCTTAGATTTGATGTGCACCTACTAGAAAGACCCTTTCTGCTATAGTGGGAGGTTAAAATTTCATGTTCTGAAGCTTCCCTGAAAAGTTATGGCACAATGCACAAAAACGCTTTTCAGCCTGAGATAAGGTGGGTTTCGGAACGCCAAACATAAAAGTGTTATTAGCTTTGGAAAAACACTTCAGACAGTTTAGATTTGATGTGCAACTACTAGAAAGACCCTTTCTGCTATAGTGGGAGGTTAAAATTTCATGTTCTGAAGCTTCCCTGAAAAGTTATGGCACAATGCACAAAAACGCTTTTCAGCCTGAGATAAGGTGGGTTTCGGAACGCCAAACATAAAAGTGTTAATAACTTTGGAAAAACACTTCAGACAGTTTAGATTTGATGTGCAACTACTAGAAAGACCCTTTCTGCTATAGTGGGAGGTTAAAATTTCATGTTCTGAAGCTTCCCTGAAAAGTTATGGCACAATGCACAAAAACGCTTTTCAGCCTGAGATAAGGTGGGTTTCGGAACGCCAAACATAAAAGTGTTGATAACTTTCGAAAAACACTTCAGACAGCTTAGATTTGATGTGCACCTACTAGAAAGACCCTTTCTGCTATAGTGGGAGGTTAAAATTTCATGTTCTGAAGCTTCCCTGAAAAGTTATGGCACAATGCGTAAAAACGCTTTTCAGCCTGAGATAAGGTGGGTTTCGGAACGCCAAACATAAAAGTGTTGATAACTTTGGAAAAACACTTCAGACAGTTTAGATTTGATGTGCAACTACTAGAAAGACCCTTTCTGCTATAGTGGGAGGTTAAAATTTCATGTTCTGAAGCTTTCCTGAAAAATTATGGCACAATGCACAAAAACGCTTTTCAGCCTGAGATAAGGTGGGTTTCGGAACGCCAAACATAAAAGTGTTGATAACTTTTGAAAAACACTTCAGACAGCTTAGATTTGATGTGCAACTACTAGAAAGACCCTTTCTGCTATAGTGGGAGGTTAAAATTTCATGTTCTGAAGCTTCCCTGAAAAGTTATGGCACAATGCACAAAAACGCTTTTCAGCCTGAGATAAGGTGGGTTTCGGAACGCCAAACATAAAAGTGTTGATAACTTTCGAAAAACACTTCAGACAGCTTAGATTTGATGTGCACCTACTAGAAAGACCCTTTCTGCTATAGTGGGAGGTAAAAATTTCATGTTCTGAAGCTTCCCTGAAAAGTTATGGCACAATGCACAAAAACGCTTTTCAGCCTGAGATAAGGTGGGTTTCGGAACGCCAAACATAAAAGTGTTAATAACTTTGGAAAAACACTTCAGACAGTTTAGATTTGATGTGCAACTACTAGAAAGACCCTTTCTGCTATAGTGGGAGGTTAAAATTTCATGTTCTGAAGCTTCCCTGAAAAGTTATGGCACAATGCACAAAAACGCATTTCAGCCTGAGATAAGGTGGGTTTCGGAACGCCAAACATAAAAGTGTTAATAACTTTGGAAAAACACTTCAGACAGTTTAGATTTGATGTTCAACTACTAGAAAGACCCTTTCTGCTATAGTGGGAGGTTAAAATTTCATGTTCTGAAGCTTCCCTGAAAAGTTATGGCACAATGCACAAAAACGCTTTTCAGCCTGAGATAAGGTGGGTTTCGGAACGCCAAACATAAAAGTGTTGATAACTTTCGAAAAACACTTCAGACAGCTTAGATTTGATGTGCACCTACTAGAAAGACCCTTTCTGCTATAGTGGGAGGTTAAAATTTCATGTTCTGAAGCTTCCCTGAGAAGTTATGGCACAATGCGTAAAAACGCTTTTCAGCCTGAGATAAGGTGGGTTTCGGAACGCCAAACATAAAAGTGTTAATAACTTTGGAAAAACACTTCAGACAGTTTAGATTTGATGTGCAACTACTAGAAAGACCCTTTCTGCTATAGTGGGAGGTTAAAATTTCATGTTCTGAAGCTTCCCTGAAAAGTTATGGCACAATGCACAAAAACGCTTTTCAGCCTGAGATAAGGTGGGTTTCGGAACGCCAAACATAAAAGTGTTAATAACTTTGGAAAAACACTTCAGACAGTTTAGATTTGATGTGCAACTACTAGAAAGACCCTTTCTGCTATAGTGGGAGGTTAAAATTTCATGTTCTGAAGCTTCCCTGAAAAGTTATGGCACAATGCACAAAAACGCTTTTCAGCCTGAGATAAGGTGGGTTTCGGAACGCCAAACATAAAAGTGTTGATAACTTTCGAAAAACACTTCAGACAGCTTAGATTTGATGTGCACCTACTAGAAAGACCCTTTCTGCTATAGTGGGAGGTTAAAATTTCATGTTCTGAAGCTTCCCTGAAAAGTTATGGCACAATGCGTAAAAACGCTTTTCAGCCTGAGATAAGGTGGGTTTCGGAACGCCAAACATAAAAGTGTTGATAACTTTGGAAAAACACTTCAGACAGTTTAGATTTGATGTGCAACTACTAGAAAGACCCTTTCTGCTATAGTGGGAGGTTAAAATTTCATGTTCTGAAGCTTTCCTGAAAAATTATGGCACAATGCACAAAAACGCTTTTCAGCCTGAGATAAGGTGGGTTTCGGAACGCCAAACATAAAAGTGTTGATAACTTTTGAAAAACACTTCAGACAGCTTAGATTTGATGTGCAACTACTAGAAAGACCCTTTCTGCTATAGTGGGAGGTTAAAATTTCATGTTCTGAAGCTTCCCTGAAAAGTTATGGCACAATGCACAAAAACGCTTTTCAGCCTGAGATAAGGTGGGTTTCGGAACGCCAAACATAAAAGTGTTGATAACTTTCGAAAAACACTTCAGACAGCTTAGATTTGATGTGCACCTACTAGAAAGACCCTTTCTGCTATAGTGGGAGGTAAAAATTTCATGTTCTGAAGCTTCCCTGAAAAGTTATGGCACAATGCACAAAAACGCTTTTCAGCCTGAGATAAGGTGGGTTTCGGAACGCCAAACATAAAAGTGTTAATAACTTTGGAAAAACACTTCAGACAGTTTAGATTTGATGTGCAACTACTAGAAAGACCCTTTCTGCTATAGTGGGAGGTTAAAATTTCATGTTCTGAAGCTTCCCTGAAAAGTTATGGCACAATGCACAAAAACGCATTTCAGCCTGAGATAAGGTGGGTTTCGGAACGCCAAACATAAAAGTGTTAATAACTTTGGAAAAACACTTCAGACAGTTTAGATTTGATGTTCAACTACTAGAAAGACCCTTTCTGCTATAGTGGGAGGTTAAAATTTCATGTTCTGAAGCTTCCCTGAAAAGTTATGGCACAATGCACAAAAACGCTTTTCAGCCTGAGATAAGGTGGGTTTCGGAACGCCAAACATAAAAGTGTTGATAACTTTCGAAAAACACTTCAGACAGCTTAGATTTGATGTGCACCTACTAGAAAGACCCTTTCTGCTATAGTGGGAGGTTAAAATTTCATGTTCTGAAGCTTCCCTGAGAAGTTATGGCACAATGCGTAAAAACGCTTTTCAGCCTGAGATAAGGTGGGTTTCGGAACGCCAAACATAAAAGTGTTAATAACTTTGGAAAAACACTTCAGACAGTTTAGATTTGATGTGCAACTACTAGAAAGACCCTTTCTGCTATAGTGGGAGGTTAAAATTTCATGTTCTGAAGCTTCCCTGAAAACTTATGGCACAATGCACAAAAACGCTTTTCAGCCTGAGATAAGGTGGGTTTCGGAACGCCAAACATAAAAGTGTTGATAACTTTCGAAAAACACTTCAGACAGTTTAGATTTGATGTGCAACTACTAGAAAGACCCTTTTTGCTATAGTGGGAGGTTAAAATTTCATGTTCTGAAGCTTCCCTGAAAAGTTATGGCACAATGCGTAAAAACGCTTTTCAGCCTGAGATAAGGTGGGTTTCGGAACGCCAAACATAAAAGTGTTGATAACTTTGGAAAAACACTTCAGACAGTTTAGATTTGATGTGCAACTACTAGAAAGACCCTTTCTGCTATAGTGGGAGGTTAAAATTTCATGTTCTGAAGCTTCCCTGAAAAGTTATGGCACAATGCACAAAAACGCTTTTCAGCCTGAGATAAGGTGGGTTTCGGAACGCCAAACATAAAAGTGTTGATAACTTTTGAAAAACACTTCAGACAGCTTAGATTTGATGTGCAACTACTAGAAAGACCCTTTCTGCTATAGTGGGAGGTTAAAATTTCATGTTCTGAAGCTTCCCTGAAAAGTTATGGCACAATGCACAAAAACGCTTTTCAGCCTGAGATAAGGTGGGTTTCGGAACGCCAAACATAAAAGTGTTGATAACTTTCGAAAAACACTTCAGACAGCTAAGATTTGATGTGCACCTACTAGAAATACCCTTTCTGCTATAGTGGGAGGTTAAAATTTCATGTTCTGAAGCTTCCCTGAAAAGTTATGGCACAATGCACAAAAACGCTTTTCAGCCTGAGATAAGGTGGGTTTCGGAACGCCAAACATAAAAGTGTTAATAACTTTGGAAAAACACCTCAGACAGTTTAGATTTGATGTGCATCTACTAGAAAGACCCTTTCTGCTATAGTGGGAGGTTAAAATTTCATGTTCTGAAGCTTCCCTGAAAAGTTATGGCACAATGCACAAAAACGCTTTTCAGCCTGAGATAAGGTGGGTTTCGGAACGCCAAACATAAAAGTGTTGATAACTTTGGAAAAACACTTCAGACAGTTTAGATTTGATGTGCAACTACTAGAAAGACCCTTTCTGCTATAGTGGGAGGTTAAAATTTCATGTTCTGAAGCTTCCCTGAAAAGTTATGGCACAATGCGTAAAAACGCTTTTCAGCCTGAGATAAGGTGGGTTTCGGAACGCCAAACATAAAAGTGTTGATAACTTTGGAAAAACACTTCAGACAGTTTAGATTTGATGTGCAACTACTAGAAAGACCCTTTCTGCTATAGTGGGAGGTTAAAATTTCATGTTCTGAAGCTTCCCTGAAAAGTTATGGCACAATGCACAAAAACGCTTTTCAGCCTGAGATAAGGTGGGTTTCGGAACGCCAAACATAAAAGTGTTGATAAATTTTGAAAAACACTTCAGACAGCTTAGATTTGATGTGCAACTACTAGAAAGACCCTTTCTGCTATAGTGGGAGGTTAAAATTTCATGTTCTGAAGCTTCCCTGAAAAGTTATGGCACAATGCAAAAAAACGCTTTTCAGCCTGAGATAAGTTGGGTCTCGGAACGCCAAACGTAAAAGTGTTGATAACTTTCGAAAAACACTTCAGACAGCTTAGATTTGATGTGCACCTACTAGAAAGACCCTTTCTGCTATAGTGGGAGGTTAAAATTTCATGTTCTGAAGCTTCCCTGAAAAGTTATGGCACAATGCGTAAAAACGCTTTTCAGCCTGAGATAAGGTGGGTTTCGGAACGCCAAACATAAAAGTGTTGATAACTTTGGAAAAACACTTCAGACAGTTTAGATTTGATGTGCAACTACTAGAAAGACCCTTTCTGCTATAGTGGGAGGTTAAAATTTCATGTTCTGAAGCTTCCCTGAAAAGTTATGGCACAATGCACAAAAACGCTTTTCAGCCTGAGATAAGGTGGGTTTCGGAACGCCAAACATAAAAGTGTTGATAACTTTTGAAAAACACTTCAGACAGCTTAGATTTGATGTGCAACTACTAGAAAGACCCTTTCTGCTATAGTGGGAGGTTAAAATTTCATGTTCTGAAGCTTCCCTGAAAAGTTATGGCACAATGCACAAAAACGCTTTTCAGCCTGAGATAAGGTGGGTTTCGGAACGCCAAACATAAAAGTGTTGATAACTTTCGAAAAACACTTCAGACAGCTAAGATTTGATGTGCACCTACTAGAAATACCCTTTCTGCTATAGTGGGAGGTTAAAATTTCATGTTCTGAAGCTTCCCTGAAAAGTTATGGCACAATGCACAAAAACGCTTTTCAGCCTGAGATAAGGTGGGTTTCGGAACGCCAAACATAAAAGTGTTAATAACTTTGGAAAAACACCTCAGACAGTTTAGATTTGATGTGCATCTACTAGAAAGACCCTTTCTGCTATAGTGGGAGGTTAAAATTTCATGTTCTGAAGCTTCCCTGAAAAGTTATGGCACAATGCACAAAAACGCTTTTCAGCCTGAGATAAGGTGGGTTTCGGAACGCCAAACATAAAAGTGTTGATAACTTTGGAAAAACACTTCAGACAGTTTAGATTTGATGTGCAACTACTAGAAAGACCCTTTCTGCTATAGTGGGAGGTTAAAATTTCATGTTCTGAAGCTTCCCTGAAAAGTTATGGCACAATGCGTAAAAACGCTTTTCAGCCTGAGATAAGGTGGGTTTCGGAACGCCAAACATAAAAGTGTTGATAACTTTGGAAAAACACTTCAGACAGTTTAGATTTGATGTGCAACTACTAGAAAGACCCTTTCTGCTATAGTGGGAGGTTAAAATTTCATGTTCTGAAGCTTCCCTGAAAAGTTATGGCACAATGCACAAAAACGCTTTTCAGCCTGAGATAAGGTGGGTTTCGGAACGCCAAACATAAAAGTGTTGATAAATTTTGAAAAACACTTCAGACAGCTTAGATTTGATGTGCAACTACTAGAAAGACCCTTTCTGCTATAGTGGGAGGTTAAAATTTCATGTTCTGAAGCTTCCCTGAAAAGTTATGGCACAATGCAAAAAAACGCTTTTCAGCCTGAGATAAGGTGGGTCTCGGAACGCCAAACGTAAAAGTGTTGATAACTTTCGAAAAACACTTCAGACAGCTTAGATTTGATGTGCACCTACTAGAAAGACCCTTTCTGCTATAGTGGGAGGTTAAAATTTCATGTTCTGAAGCTTCCCTGAAAAGTTATGGCACAATGCGTAAAAACGCTTTTCAGCCTGAGATAAGGTGGGTTTCGGAACGCCAAACATAAAAGTGTTGATAACTTTGGAAAAACACTTCAGACAGTTTAGATTTGATGTGCAACTACTAGAAAGACCCTTTCTGCTATAGTGGGAGGTTAAAATTTCATGTTCTGAAGCTTCCCTGAAAAGTTATGGCACAATGCACAAAAACGCTTTTCAGCCTGAGATAAGGTGGGTTTCGGAACGCCAAACATAAAAGTGTTGATAACTTTTGAAAAACACTTCAGACAGCTTAGATTTGATGTGCAACTACTAGAAAGACCCTTTCTGCTATAGTGGGAGGTTAAAATTTCATGTTCTGAAGCTTCCCTGAAAAGTTATGGCACAATGCACAAAAACGCTTTTCAGCCTGAGATAAGGTGGGTTTCGGAACGCCAAACATAAAAGTGTTGATAACTTTCGAAAAACACTTCAGACAGCTAAGATTTGATGTGCACCTACTAGAAATACCCTTTCTGCTATAGTGGGAGGTTAAAATTTCATGTTCTGAAGCTTCCCTGAAAAGTTATGGCACAATGCACAAAAACGCTTTTCAGCCTGAGATAAGGTGGGTTTCGGAACGCCAAACATAAAAGTGTTAATAACTTTGGAAAAACACCTCAGACAGTTTAGATTTGATGTGCATCTACTAGAAAGACCCTTTCTGCTATAGTGGGAGGTTAAAATTTCATGTTCTGAAGCTTCCCTGAAAAGTTATGGCACAATGCACAAAAACGCTTTTCAGCCTGAGATAAGGTGGGTTTCGGAACGCCAAACATAAAAGTGTTGATAACTTTGGAAAAACACTTCAGACAGTTTAGATTTGATGTGCAACTACTAGAAAGACCCTTTCTGCTATAGTGGGAGGTTAAAATTTCATGTTCTGAAGCTTCCCTGAAAAGTTATGGCACAATGCACAAAAACGCTTTTCAACCTGAGATAAGGTGGGTTTCGGAACGCCAAACATAAAAGTGTTGATAACTTTCGAAAAACACTTCAGACAGCTTAGATTTGATGTGCACCTACTAGAAAGACCCTTTCTGCTATAGTGGGAGGTTAAAATTTCATGTTCTGAAGCTTCCCTGAAAAGTTATGGCACAATGCACAAAAACGCTTTTCAGCCTGAGATAAGGTGGGTTTCGGAACGCCAAACATAAAAGTGTTAATAACTTTGGAAAAACACTTCAGACAGTTTAGATTTGATGTGCAACTACTAGAAAGACCCTTTCTGCTATAGTGGGAGGTTAAAATTGCATGTTCTGAAGCTTTCCTGAAAAGTTATGGCACAATGCACAAAAACGCTTTTCAGCCTGAGATAAGGTGGGTTTCGGAACGCCAAACATAAAAGTGTTAATAACTTTGGAAAAACACTTCAGACAGTTTAGATTTGATGTGCAACTACTAGAAAGACCCTTTCTGCTATAGTGGGAGGTTAAAATTTCATGTTCTGAAGCTTCCCTGAAAAGTTATGGCTCAATGCACAAAAACGCTTTTCAACCTGAGATAAGGTGGGTTTCGGAACGCCAAAAATAAAAGTGTTGATAACTTTCGAAAAACACTTCAGACAGCTTAGATTTGATGTGCACCTACTAGAAAGACCCTTTCTGCTATAGTGGGAGGTTAAAATTTCATGTTCTGAAGCTTCCCTGAAAAGTTATGGCACAATGCACAAAAACGCTTTTCAGCCTGAGATAAGGTGGGTTTCGGAACGCCAAACATAAAAGTGTTGATAACTTTTGAAAAACACTTCAGACAGCTTAGATTTGATGTGCAACTACTAGAAAGACCCTTTCTGCTATAGTGGGAGGTTAAAATTTCATGTTCTGAAGCTTCCCTGAAAAGTTATGGCACAATGCACAAAAACGCTTTTCAGCCTGAGATAAGGTGGGTTTCGGAACGCCAAACATAAAAGTGTTGATAACTTTCGAAAAACACTTCAGACAGTTTAGATTTGATGTGCAACTACTAGAAAGACCCTTTCTGCTATAGTGGGAGGTTAAAATTTCATGTTCTGAAGCGTCCCTGAAAAGTTATGGCACAATGCACAAAAACGCTTTTCAGCCTGAGATAAGGTGGGTTTCGGAACGCCAAACATAAAAGTGTTGATAACTTTCGAAAAACACTTCAGACAGCTTAGATTTGATGTGCACCTACTAGAAAGACCCTTTCTGCTATAGTGGGAGGTTAAAATTTCATGTTCTGAAGCTTCCCTGAAAAGTTATGGCACAATGCGTAAAAACGCTTTTCAGCCTGAGATAAGGTGGGTTTCAGAACGCCAAACATAGAAGTGTTGATAACTTTGGAAAAACACTTCAGACAGTTTAGATTTGATGTGCAACTACTAGAAAGACCCTTTCTGCTATAGTGGGAGGTTAAAATTTCATGTTCTGAAGCTTCCCTGAAAAGTTATGGCACAATGCACAAAAACGCTTTTCAGCCTGAGATAAGGTGGGTTTCGGAACGCCAAACATAAAAGTGTTGATAACTTTCGAAAAACACTTCAGACAGCTTAGATTTGATGTGCACCTACTAGAAAGACCCTTTCTGCTATAGTGGGAGGTTAAAATTTCATGTTCTGAAGCTTCCCTGAAAGGTTATGGCACAATGCATAAAAACGCTTTTCAGCCTGAGATAAGGTGGGTTTCAGAACGCCAAACATAGAAGTGTTGATAACTTTGGAAAAACACTTCAGACAGTTTAGATTTGATGTGCAACTACTAGAAAGACCCTTTCTGCTATAGTGGGAGGTTAAAATTTCATGTTCTGAAGCTTCCCTGAAAAGTTATGGCACAATGCACAAAAACGCCTTTCAGCCTGAGATAAGGTGGGTTTCGGAACGCCAAACATAAAAGTGTTGATAACTTTGGAAAAACACTTCAGACAGTATAGATTTGATGTGCAACTACTAGAAAGACCCTTTCTGGTATAGTGGGAGGTTAAAATTTCATGTTCTGAAGCTTCCCTGAAAAGTTATGGCACAATGCACAAAAACGCTTTTCAGCCTGAGATAAGGTGGGTTTCGGAACGCCAAACATAAAAGTGTTATTAGCTTTGGAAAAACACTTCAGACAGTTTAGATTTGATGTGCAACTACTAGAAAGACCCTTTCTGCTATAGTGGGAGGTTAAAATTTCATGTTCTGAAGCTTCCCTGAAAAGTTATGGCACAATGCACAAAAACGCTTTTCAGCCTGAGATAAGGTGGGTTTCGGAACGCCAAACATAAAAGTGTTAATAACTTTGGAAAAACACTTCAGACAGTTTAGATTTGATGTGCAACTACTAGAAAGACCCTTTCTGCTATAGTGGGAGGTTAAAATTTCATGTTCTGAAGCTTCCCTGAAAAGTTATGGCACAATGCACAAAAACGCTTTTCAGCCTGAGATAAGGTGGGTTTCGGAACGCCAAACATAAAAGTGTTGATAACTTTCGAAAAACACTTCAGACAGCTTAGATTTGATGTGCACCTACTAGAAAGACCCTTTCTGCTATAGTGGGAGGTTAAAATTTCATGTTCTGAAGCTTCCCTGAAAAGTTATGGCACAATGCGTAAAAACGCTTTTCAGCCTGAGATAAGGTGGGTTTCGGAACGCCAAACATAAAAGTGTTGATAACTTTGGAAAAACACTTCAGACAGTTTAGATTTGATGTGCAACTACTAGAAAGACCCTTTCTGCTATAGTGGGAGGTTAAAATATCATGTTCTGAAGCTTTCCTGAAAAATTATGGCACAATGCACAAAAACGCTTTTCAGCCTGAGATAAGGTGGGTTTCGGAACGCCAAACATAAAAGTGTTGATAACTTTTGAAAAACACTTCAGACAGCTTAGATTTGATGTGCAACTACTAGAAAGACCCTTTCTGCTATAGTGGGAGGTTAAAATTTCATGTTCTGAAGCTTCCCTGAAAAGTTATGGCACAATGCACAAAAACGCTTTTCAGCCTGAGATAAGGTGGGTTTCGGAACGCCAAACATAAAAGTGTTGATAACTTTCGAAAAACACTTCAGACAGCTTAGATTTGATGTGCACCTACTAGAAAGACCCTTTCTGCTATAGTGGGAGGTAAAAATTTCATGTTCTGAAGCTTCCCTGAAAAGTTATGGCACAATGCACAAAAACGCTTTTCAGCCTGAGATAAGGTGGGTTTCGGAACGCCAAACATAAAAGTGTTAATAACTTTGGAAAAACACTTCAGACAGTTTAGATTTGATGTGCAACTACTAGAAAGACCCTTTCTGCTATAGTGGGAGGTTAAAATTTCATGTTCTGAAGCTTCCCTGAAAAGTTATGGCACAATGCACAAAAACGCATTTCAGCCTGAGATAAGGTGGGTTTCGGAACGCCAAACATAAAAGTGTTAATAACTTTGGAAAAACACTTCAGACAGTTTAGATTTGATGTTCAACTACTAGAAAGACCCTTTCTGCTATAGTGGGAGGTTAAAATTTCATGTTCTGAAGCTTCCCTGAAAAGTTATGGCACAATGCACAAAAACGCTTTTCAGCCTGAGATAAGGTGGGTTTCGGAACGCCAAACATAAAAGTGTTGATAACTTTCGAAAAACACTTCAGACAGCTTAGATTTGATGTGCACCTACTAGAAAGACCCTTTCTGCTATAGTGGGAGGTTAAAATTTCATGTTCTGAAGCTTCCCTGAGAAGTTATGGCACAATGCGTAAAAACGCTTTTCAGCCTGAGATAAGGTGGGTTTCGGAACGCCAAACATAAAAGTGTTAATAACTTTGGAAAAACACTTCAGACAGTTTAGATTTGATGTGCAACTACTAGAAAGACCCTTTCTGCTATAGTGGGAGGTTAAAATTTCATGTTCTGAAGCTTCCCTGAAAAGTTATGGCACAATGCACAAAAACGCTTTTCAGCCTGAGATAAGGTGGGTTTCGGAACGCCAAACATAAAAGTGTTAATAACTTTGGAAAAACACTTCAGACAGTTTAGATTTGATGTGCAACTACTAGAAAGACCCTTTCTGCTATAGTGGGAGGTTAAAATTTCATGTTCTGAAGCTTCCCTGAAAAGTTATGGCACAATGCACAAAAACGCTTTTCAGCCTGAGATAAGGTGGGTTTCGGAACGCCAAACATAAAAGTGTTGATAACTTTCGAAAAACACTTCAGACAGCTTAGATTTGATGTGCACCTACTAGAAAGACCCTTTCTGCTATAGTGGGAGGTTAAAATTTCATGTTCTGAAGCTTCCCTGAAAAGTTATGGCACAATGCGTAAAAACGCTTTTCAGCCTGAGATAAGGTGGGTTTCGGAACGCCAAACATAAAAGTGTTGATAACTTTGGAAAAACACTTCAGACAGTTTAGATTTGATGTGCAACTACTAGAAAGACCCTTTCTGCTATAGTGGGAGGTTAAAATTTCATGTTCTGAAGCTTTCCTGAAAAATTATGGCACAATGCACAAAAACGCTTTTCAGCCTGAGATAAGGTGGGTTTCGGAACGCCAAACATAAAAGTGTTGATAACTTTTGAAAAACACTTCAGACAGCTTAGATTTGATGTGCAACTACTAGAAAGACCCTTTCTGCTATAGTGGGAGGTTAAAATTTCATGTTCTGAAGCTTCCCTGAAAAGTTATGGCACAATGCACAAAAACGCTTTTCAGCCTGAGATAAGGTGGGTTTCGGAACGCCAAACATAAAAGTGTTGATAACTTTCGAAAAACACTTCAGACAGCTTAGATTTGATGTGCACCTACTAGAAAGACCCTTTCTGCTATAGTGGGAGGTAAAAATTTCATGTTCTGAAGCTTCCCTGAAAAGTTATGGCACAATGCACAAAAACGCTTTTCAGCCTGAGATAAGGTGGGTTTCGGAACGCCAAACATAAAAGTGTTAATAACTTTGGAAAAACACTTCAGACAGTTTAGATTTGATGTGCAACTACTAGAAAGACCCTTTCTGCTATAGTGGGAGGTTAAAATTTCATGTTCTGAAGCTTCCCTGAAAAGTTATGGCACAATGCACAAAAACGCATTTCAGCCTGAGATAAGGTGGGTTTCGGAACGCCAAACATAAAAGTGTTAATAACTTTGGAAAAACACTTCAGACAGTTTAGATTTGATGTTCAACTACTAGAAAGACCCTTTCTGCTATAGTGGGAGGTTAAAATTTCATGTTCTGAAGCTTCCCTGAAAAGTTATGGCACAATGCACAAAAACGCTTTTCAGCCTGAGATAAGGTGGGTTTCGGAACGCCAAACATAAAAGTGTTGATAACTTTCGAAAAACACTTCAGACAGCTTAGATTTGATGTGCACCTACTAGAAAGACCCTTTCTGCTATAGTGGGAGGTTAAAATTTCATGTTCTGAAGCTTCCCTGAGAAGTTATGGCACAATGCGTAAAAACGCTTTTCAGCCTGAGATAAGGTGGGTTTCGGAACGCCAAACATAAAAGTGTTAATAACTTTGGAAAAACACTTCAGACAGTTTAGATTTGATGTGCAACTACTAGAAAGACCCTTTCTGCTATAGTGGGAGGTTAAAATTTCATGTTCTGAAGCTTCCCTGAAAACTTATGGCACAATGCACAAAAACGCTTTTCAGCCTGAGATAAGGTGGGTTTCGGAACGCCAAACATAAAAGTGTTGATAACTTTCGAAAAACACTTCAGACAGTTTAGATTTGATGTGCAACTACTAGAAAGACCCTTTTTGCTATAGTGGGAGGTTAAAATTTCATTTTCTGAAGCTTCCCTGAAAAGTTATGGCACAATGCACAAAAACGCTTTTCAGCCTGAGATAAGGTGGGTTTCGGAACGCCAAACATAAAAGTGTTAATAACTTTGGAAAAACACTTCAGACAGTTTAGATTTGATGTGCAACTACTAGAAAGACCCTTTCTGCTATAGTGGGAGGTTAAAATTTCATGTTCTGAAGCTTCCCTGAAAAGTTTATGGCACAATGCACAAAAACGCATTTCAGCCTGAGATAAGGTGGGTTTCGGAACGCCAAACATAAAAGTGTTAATAACTTTGGAAAAACACTTCAGCCAGTTTAGATTTGATGTGCAACTACTAGAAAGACCCTCTCTGCTATAGTGGGAGGTTAAAATTTCATGTTCTGAAGCTTCCCTGAAAAGTTATGGCACAATGCACAAAAATGCTTTTCAGCCTGAGATAAGGTGGGTTTCGGAACGCCAAACATAAAAGTGTTGATAACTTTCGAAAAACACTTCAGACAGCTTAGATTTGATGTGCACCTACGAGAAAGACCCTTTCTGCTATAGTGGGAGGTTAAAATTTCATGTTCTGAAGCTTCCCTGAAAAGTTATGGCACAATGCGTAAAAACGCTTTTCAGCCTGAGATAAGGTGGGTTTCGGAACGCCAAACATAAAAGTGTTGATAACTTTGGAAAAACACTTCAGACAGTTTAGATTTGATGTGCAACTACTAGAAAGACCCTTTCTGCTATAGTGGGAGGTTAAAATTTCATGTTCTGAAGCTTCCCTGAAAAGTTATGGCACAATGCACAAAAACGTTTTTCAGCCTGAGATAAGGTGGGTTTCGGAACGCCAAACATAAAAGTGTTGATAACTTTTGAAAAACACTTCAGACAGCTTAGATTTGATTTGCAACTACTAGAAAGACCCTTTCTGCTATAGTGGGAGGTTAAAATTTCATGTTCTGAAGCTTCCCTGAAAAGTTATGGCACAATGCACAAAAACGCTTTTCAGCCTGAGATAAGGTGGGTTTCGGAACGCCAAACATAAAAGTGTTGATAACTTTCGAAAAACACTTCAGACAGCTTAGATTTGATGTGCACCTACTAGAAAGACCCTTTCTGCTATAGTGGGAGGTTAAAATTTCATGTTCTGAAGCTTCCCTGAAAAGTTATGGCACAATGCACAAAAACGCTTTTCAGCCTGAGATAAGGTGGGTTTCGGAACGCCAAACATAAAAGTGTTAATAACTTTGGAAAAACACTTCAGACAGTTTAGATTTGATGTGCAACTACTAGAAAGACCCTTTCTGCTATAGTGGGAGGTTAAAATTTCATGTTCTGAAGCTTCCCTGAAAAGTTATGGCACAATGCGTAAAAACGCTTTTCAGCCTGAGATAAGGTGGGTTTCGGAACGCCAAACATAAAAGTGTTGATAACTTTGGAAAAACACTTCAGACAGTTTAGATTTGATGTGCAACTACTAGAAAGACCCTTTCTGCTATAGTGGGAGGTTAAAATTTCATGTTCTGAAGCTTCCCTGAAAAGTTATGGCACAATGCACAAAAACGCTTTTCAGCCTGAGATAAGGTGGGTTTCGGAACGCCAAACATAAAAGTGTTAATAATTTTTGAAAAACACTTTTCAGACAGTTTAGATTTGATGTGCAACTACTAGAAAGACCCTTTCTGCTATAGTGGGAGGTTAAAATTTCATGTTCTGAAGCTTCCCTGAAAAGTTATGGCACAATGCACAAAAACGCTTTTCAGCCTGAGATAAGGTGGGTTTCGGAACGCCAAACATAAAAGTGTTAATAACTTTGGAAAAACACTTCAGACAGTTTAGATTTGATGTGCAACTACTAGAAAGACCCTTTCTGCTATAGTGGGAGGTTAAAATTTCATGTTCTGAAGCTTCCCTGAAAAGTTATGGCACAATGCACAAAAACGCATTTCAGCCTGAGATAAGGTGGGTTTCGGAACGCCAAACATAAAAGTGTTAATAACTTTGGAAAAACACTTCAGACAGTTTAGATTTGATGTGCAACTACTAGAAAGACCCTTTCTGCTATAGTGGGAGGTTAAAATTTCATGTTCTGAAGCGTCCCTGAAAAGTTATGGCACAATGCACAAAAACGCTTTTCAGCCTGAGATAAGGTTGGTTTCGGAACGCCAAACATAAAAGTGTTGATAACTTTTGAAAAACACTTCAGACAGCTTAGATTTGATTTGCAACTACTAGAAAGACCCTTTCTGCTATAGTGGGAGGTTAAAATTTCATGTTCTGAAGCTTCCCTGAAAAGTTATGGCACAATGCACAAAAACGCTTTTCAGCCTGAGATAAGGTGGGTTTCGGAACGCCAAACATAAAAGTGTTGATAACTTTCGAAAAACACTTCAGACAGCTTAGATTTGATGTGCACCTACTAGAAAGACCCTTTCTGCTATAGTGGGAGGTTAAAATTTCATGTTCTGAAGCTTCCCTGAAAAGTTATGGCACAATGCACAAAAACGCTTTTCAGCCTGAGATAAGGTGGGTTTCGGAACGCCAAACATAAAAGTGTTAATAACTTTGGAAAAACACTTCAGACAGTTTAGATTTGATGTGCAACTACTAGAAAGACCCTTTCTGCTATAGTGGGAGGTTAAAATTTCATGTTCTGAAGCTTTCCTGAAAAGTTGTGGCACAATGCGTAAAAACGCTTTTCAGCCTGAGATAAGGTGGGTTTCGGAACGCCAAACATAAAAGTGTTGATAACTTTCGAAAAACACTTCAGACAGCTTAGATTTGATGTGCACCTACTAGAAAGACCCTTTCTGCTATAGTGGGAGGTTAAAATTTCATGTTCTGAAGCTTCCCTGAAAAGTTATGGCACAATGCACAAAAACGCTTTTCAGCCTGAGATAAGGTGGGTTTCGGAACGCCAAACATAAAAGTGTTGATAACTTTGGAAAAACACTTCAGACAGTTTAGATTTGATGTGCAACTACTAGAAAGACCCTTTCTGCTATAGTGGGAGGTTAAAATTTCATGTTCTGAAGCTTCCCTGAAAAGTTATGGCACAATGCGTAAAAACGCTTTTCAGCCTGAGATAAGGTGGGTTTCGGAACGCCAAACATAAAAGTGTTGATAACTTTGGAAAAACACTTCAGACAGTTTAGATTTGATGTGCAACTACTAGAAAAGACCCTTTCTGCTATAGTGGGAGGTTAAAATTTCATGTTCTGAAGCTTCCCTGAAAAGTTATGGCACAATGCACAAAAACGCTTTTCAGCCTGAGATAAGGTGGGTTTCGGAACGCCAAACATAAAAGTGTTAATAACTTTGGAAAAACACTTCAGACAGTTTAGATTTGATGTGCAACTACTAGAAAGACCCTTTCTGCTATAGTGGGAGGTTAAAATTTCATGTTCTGAAGCTTCCCTGAAAAGTTATGGCACAATGCACAAAAACGCTTTTCAGCCTGAGATAAGGTGGGTTTCGGAACGCCAAACATAAAAGTGTTAATAACTTTGGAAAAACACTTCAGACAGTTTAGATTTGATGTGCAACTACTAGAAAGACCCTTTCTGCTATAGTGGGAGGTTAAAATTTCATGTTCTGAAGCTTCCCTGAAAAGTTGTGGCACAATGCACAAAAACGCTTTTCAGCCTGAGATAAGGTGGGTTTCGGAACGCCAAACATAAAAGTGTTGATAACTTTCGAAAAACACTTCAGACAGCTTAGATTTGATGTGCACCTACTAGAAAGACCCTTTCTGCTATAGTGGGAGGTTAAAATTTCATGTTCTGAAGCTTCCCTGAGAAGTTATGGCACAATGCGTAAAAACGCTTTTCAGCCTGAGATAAGGTGGTTTTCGGAACGCCAAACATAAAAGTGTTGATAACTTTGGAAAAACACTTCAGACAGTTTAGATTTGATGTGCAACTACTAGAAAGACCCTTTCTGCTATAGTGGGAGGTTAAAATTTCATGTTCTGAAGCTTTCCTGAAAAGTTATGGCACAATGCACAAAAACGCTTTTCAGCCTGAGATAAGGTGGGTTTCGGAACGCCAAACATAAAAGTGTTGATAACTTTTGAAAAACACTTCAGACAGCTTAGATTTGATGTGCAACTACTAGAAAGACCCTTTCTGCTATAGTCGGAGGTTAAAATTTCATGTTCTGAAGCTTTCCTGAAAAGTTGTGGCACAATGCGTAAAAACGCTTTTCAGCCTGAGATAAGGTGGGTTTCGGAACGCCAAACATAAAAGTGTTGATAACTTTGGAAAAACACGTCAGACAGTTTAGATTTGATGTGCAACTACTAGAAAGACCCTTTCTGCTATAGAGGGAGGTTAAAATTTCATGTTCTGAAGCTTCCCTGAAAAGTTATGGCACAATGCACAAAAACGCTTTTCAGCCTGAGATAAGGTGGGTTTCGGAACGCCAAACATAAAAGTGTTAATAACTTTGGAAAAACACTTCAGACAGTTTAGATTTGATGTGCATCTACTAGAAAGACCCTTTCTGCTATAGTGGGAGGTTAAAATTTCATGTTCTGAAGCTTCCCTGAAAAGTTATGGCACAATGCACAAAAACGCATTTCAGCCTGAGATAAGGTGGGTTTCGGAACGCCAAACATAAAAGTGTTCATAACTTTGGAAAAACACTTCAGACAGCTTAGATTTGATGTGCACCTACTAGAAAGACCCTTTCTGCTATAGTGGGAGGTTAAAATTTCATGTTCTGAAGCTTCCCTGAAAAGTTATGGCACAATGCACAAAAACGCTTTTCAGCCTGAGATAAGGTGGGTTTCGGAACGCCAAACATAAAAGTGTTGATAACTTTTGAAAAACACTTCAGACAGCTTAGATTTGATGTGCAACTACTAGAAAGACCCTTTCTGCTATAGTGGGAGGTTAAAATTTCATGTTCTGAAGCTTCCCTGAAAAGTTTATGGCACAATGCACAAAAACGCATTTCAGCCTGAGATAAGGTGGGTTTCGGAACGCCAAACATAAAAGTGTTAATAACTTTGGAAAAACACTTCAGCCAGTTTAGATTTGATGTGCAACTACTAGAAAGACCCTCTCTGCTATAGTGGGAGGTTAAAATTTCATGTTCTGAAGCTTCCCTGAAAAGTTATGGCACAATGCACAAAAATGCTTTTCAGCCTGAGATAAGGTGGGTTTCGGAACGCCAAACATAAAAGTGTTGATAACTTTCGAAAAACACTTCAGACAGCTTAGATTTGATGTGCACCTACGAGAAAGACCCTTTCTGCTATAGTGGGAGGTTAAAATTTCATGTTCTGAAGCTTCCCTGAAAAGTTATGGCACAATGCGTAAAAACGCTTTTCAGCCTGAGATAAGGTGGGTTTCGGAACGCCAAACATAAAAGTGTTGATAACTTTGGAAAAACACTTCAGACAGTTTAGATTTGATGTGCAACTACTAGAAAGACCCTTTCTGCTATAGTGGGAGGTTAAAATTTCATGTTCTGAAGCTTCCCTGAAAAGTTATGGCACAATGCACAAAAACGTTTTTCAGCCTGAGATAAGGTGGGTTTCGGAACGCCAAACATAAAAGTGTTGATAACTTTTGAAAAACACTTCAGACAGCTTAGATTTGATTTGCAACTACTAGAAAGACCCTTTCTGCTATAGTGGGAGGTTAAAATTTCATGTTCTGAAGCTTCCCTGAAAAGTTATGGCACAATGCACAAAAACGCTTTTCAGCCTGAGATAAGGTGGGTTTCGGAACGCCAAACATAAAAGTGTTGATAACTTTCGAAAAACACTTCAGACAGCTTAGATTTGATGTGCACCTACTAGAAAGACCCTTTCTGCTATAGTGGGAGGTTAAAATTTCATGTTCTGAAGCTTCCCTGAAAAGTTATGGCACAATGCACAAAAACGCTTTTCAGCCTGAGATAAGGTGGGTTTCGGAACGCCAAACATAAAAGTGTTAATAACTTTGGAAAAACACTTCAGACAGTTTAGATTTGATGTGCAACTACTAGAAAGACCCTTTCTGCTATAGTGGGAGGTTAAAATTTCATGTTCTGAAGCTTCCCTGAAAAGTTATGGCACAATGCGTAAAAACGCTTTTCAGCCTGAGATAAGGTGGGTTTCGGAACGCCAAACATAAAAGTGTTGATAACTTTGGAAAAACACTTCAGACAGTTTAGATTTGATGTGCAACTACTAGAAAGACCCTTTCTGCTATAGTGGGAGGTTAAAATTTCATGTTCTGAAGCTTCCCTGAAAAGTTATGGCACAATGCACAAAAACGCTTTTCAGCCTGAGATAAGGTGGGTTTCGGAACGCCAAACATAAAAGTGTTAATAATTTTTGAAAAACACTTTTCAGACAGTTTAGATTTGATGTGCAACTACTAGAAAGACCCTTTCTGCTATAGTGGGAGGTTAAAATTTCATGTTCTGAAGCTTCCCTGAAAAGTTATGGCACAATGCACAAAAACGCTTTTCAGCCTGAGATAAGGTGGGTTTCGGAACGCCAAACATAAAAGTGTTAATAACTTTGGAAAAACACTTCAGACAGTTTAGATTTGATGTGCAACTACTAGAAAGACCCTTTCTGCTATAGTGGGAGGTTAAAATTTCATGTTCGGAAGCTTCCCTGAAAAGTTATGGCACAATGCACAAAAACGCATTTCAGCCTGAGATAAGGTGGGTTTCGGAACGCCAAACATAAAAGTGTTAATAACTTTGGAAAAACACTTCAGACAGTTTAGATTTGATGTGCAACTACTAGAAAGACCCTTTCTGCTATAGTGGGAGGTTAAAATTTCATGTTCTGAAGCGTCCCTGAAAAGTTATGGCACAATGCACAAAAACGCTTTTCAGCCTGAGATAAGGTTGGTTTCGGAACGCCAAACATAAAAGTGTTGATAACTTTTGAAAAACACTTCAGACAGCTTAGATTTGATTTGCAACTACTAGAAAGACCCTTTCTGCTATAGTGGGAGGTTAAAATTTCATGTTCTGAAGCTTCCCTGAAAAGTTATGGCACAATGCACAAAAACGCTTTTCAGCCTGAGATAAGGTGGGTTTCGGAACGCCAAACATAAAAGTGTTGATAACTTTCGAAAAACACTTCAGACAGCTTAGATTTGATGTGCACCTACTAGAAAGACCCTTTCTGCTATAGTGGGAGGTTAAAATTTCATGTTCTGAAGCTTCCCTGAAAAGTTATGGCACAATGCACAAAAACGCTTTTCAGCCTGAGATAAGGTGGGTTTCGGAACGCCAAACATAAAAGTGTTAATAACTTTGGAAAAACACTTCAGACAGTTTAGATTTGATGTGCAACTACTAGAAAGACCCTTTCTGCTATAGTGGGAGGTTAAAATTTCATGTTCTGAAGCTTTCCTGAAAAGTTGTGGCACAATGCGTAAAAACGCTTTTCAGCCTGAGATAAGGTGGGTTTCGGAACGCCAAACATAAAAGTGTTGATAACTTTCGAAAAACACTTCAGACAGCTTAGATTTGATGTGCACCTACTAGAAAGACCCTTTCTGCTATAGTGGGAGGTTAAAATTTCATGTTCTGAAGCTTCCCTGAAAAGTTATGGCACAATGCACAAAAACGCTTTTCAGCCTGAGATAAGGTGGGTTTCGGAACGCCAAACATAAAAGTGTTGATAACTTTGGAAAAACACTTCAGACAGTTTAGATTTGATGTGCAACTACTAGAAAGACCCTTTCTGCTATAGTGGGAGGTTAAAATTTCATGTTCTGAAGCTTCCCTGAAAAGTTATGGCACAATGCGTAAAAACGCTTTTCAGCCTGAGATAAGGTGGGTTTCGGAACGCCAAACATAAAAGTGTTGATAACTTTGGAAAAACACTTCAGACAGTTTAGATTTGATGTGCAACTACTAGAAAAGACCCTTTCTGCTATAGTGGGAGGTTAAAATTTCATGTTCTGAAGCTTCCCTGAAAAGTTATGGCACAATGCACAAAAACGCTTTTCAGCCTGAGATAAGGTGGGTTTCGGAACGCCAAACATAAAAGTGTTAATAACTTTGGAAAAACACTTCAGACAGTTTAGATTTGATGTGCAACTACTAGAAAGACCCTTTCTGCCATAGTGGGAGGTTAAAATTTCATGTTCTGAAGCTTCCCTGAAAAGTTATGGCACAATGCACAAAAACGCTTTTCAGCCTGAGGTAAGGTGGGTTTCGGAACGCCAAACATAAAAGTGTTAATAACTTTGGAAAAACACTTCAGACAGTTTAGATTTGATGTGCAACTACTAGAAAGACCCTTTCTGCTATAGTGGGAGGTTAAAATTTCATGTTCTGAAGCTTCCCTGAAAAGTTGTGGCACAATGCACAAAAACGCTTTTCAGCCTGAGATAAGGTGGGTTTCGGAACGCCAAACATAAAAGTGTTGATAACTTTCGAAAAACACTTCAGACAGCTTAGATTTGATGTGCACCTACTAGAAAGACCCTTTCTGCTATAGTGGGAGGTTAAAATTTCATGTTCTGAAGCTTCCCTGAGAAGTTATGGCACAATGCGTAAAAACGCTTTTCAGCCTGAGATAAGGTGGTTTTCGGAACGCCAAACATAAAAGTGTTGATAACTTTGGAAAAACACTTCAGACAGTTTAGATTTGATGTGCAACTACTAGAAAGACCCTTTCTGCTATAGTGGGAGGTTAAAATTTCATGTTCTGAAGCTTTCCTGAAAAGTTATGGCACAATGCACAAAAACGCTTTTCAGCCTGAGATAAGGTGGGTTTCGGAACGCCAAACATAAAAGTGTTGATAACTTTTGAAAAACACTTCAGACAGCTTAGATTTGATGTGCAACTACTAGAAAGACCCTTTCTGCTATAGTGGGAGGTTAAAATTTCATGTTCTGAAGCTTTCCTGAAAAGTTGTGGCACAATGCGTAAAAACGCTTTTCAGCCTGAGATAAGGTGGGTTTCGGAACGCCAAACATAAAAGTGTTGATAACTTTGGAAAAACACGTCAGACAGTTTAGATTTGATGTGCAACTACTAGAAAGACCCTTTCTGCTATAGAGGGAGGTTAAAATTTCATGTTCTGAAGCTTCCCTGAAAAGTTATGGCACAATGCACAAAAACGCTTTTCAGCCTGAGATAAGGTGGGTTTCGGAACGCCAAACATAAAAGTGTTAATAACTTTGGAAAAACACTTCAGACAGTTTAGATTTGATGTGCATCTACTAGAAAGACCCTTTCTGCTATAGTGGGAGGTTAAAATTTCATGTTCTGAAGCTTCCCTGAAAAGTTATGGCACAATGCACAAAAACGCATTTCAGCCTGAGATAAGGTGGGTTTCGGAACGCCAAACATAAAAGTGTTCATAACTTTGGAAAAACACTTCAGACAGCTTAGATTTGATGTGCACCTACTAGAAAGACCCTTTCTGCTATAGTGGGAGGTTAAAATTTCATGTTCTGAAGCTTCCCTGAAAAGTTATGGCACAATGCACAAAAACGCTTTTCAGCCTGAGATAAGGTGGGTTTCGGAACGCCAAACATAAAAGTGTTGATAACTTTTGAAAAACACTTCAGACAGCTTAGATTTGATGTGCAACTACTAGAAAGACCCTTTCTGCTATAGTGGGAGGTTAAAATTTCATGTTCTGAAGCTTCCCTGAAAAGTTATGGCACAATGCACAAAAACGCTTTTCAGCCTGAGATAAGGTGGGTTTCGGAACGCCAAACATAAAAGTGTTGATAACTTTTGAAAAACACTTCAGACAGCTTAGATTTGATGTGCAACTACTAGAAAGACCCTTTCTGCTATAGTGGGAGGTTAAAATTTCATGTTCTGAAGCTTCCCTGAAAAGTTATGGCACAATGCACAAAAACGCTTTTCAGCCTGAGATAAGGTGGGTTTCGGAACGCCAAACATAAAAGTGTTGATAACTTTCGAAAAACACTTCAGACAGCTTAGATTTGATGTGCACCTACTAGAAAGACCCTTTTTGCTATAGTGGGAGGTTAAAATTTCATGTTCTGAAGCTTCCCTGAAAAGTTATGGCTCAATGCACAAAAACGCTTTTCAGCCTGAGATAAGGTGGGTTTCGGAACGCCAAACATAAAAGTGTTAATAACTTTGGAAAAACACTTCAGACAGTTTAGATTTGATGTGCAACTACTAGAAAGACCCTTTCTGCTATAGTGGGAGGTTAAAATTTCATGTTCTGAAGCTTCCCTGAAAAGTTATGGCACAATGCACAAAAACGCTTTTCAGCCTGAGATAAGGTGGGTTTCGGAACGCCAAACATAAAAGTGTTGATAACTTTTGAAAAACACTTCAGACAGCTTAGATTTGATGTGCAACTACTAGAAAGACCCTTTCTGCTATAGTGGGAGGTTAAAATTTCATGTTCTGAAGCTTCCCTGAAAAGTTATGGCACAATGCACAAAAACGCTTTTCAGCCTGAGATAAGGTGGGTTTCGGAACGCCAAACATAAAAGTGTTGATAACTTTGGAAAAACACTTCAGACAGTTTAGATTTGATGTGCACCTACTAGAAAGACCCTTTCTGCTATAGTGGGAGGTTAAAATTTCATGTTCTGAAGCTTCCCTGAGAAGTTATGGCACAATGCGTAAAAACGCTTTTCAGCCTGAGATAAGGTGGTTTTCGGAACGCCAAACATAAAAGTGTTGATAACTTTGGAAAAACACTTCAGACAGTTTAGATTTGATGTGCAACTACTAGAAAGACCCTTTCTGCTATAGTGGGAGGTTAAAATTTCATGTTCTGAAGCTTTCCTGAAAAGTTATGGCACAATGCACAAAAACGCTTTTCAGCCTGAGATAAGGTGGGTTTCGGAACGCCAAACATAAAAGTGTTGATAACTTTTGAAAAACACTTCAGACAGCTTAGATTTGATGTGCAACTACTAGAAAGACCCTTTCTGCTATAGTGGGAGGTTAAAATTTCATGTTCTGAAGCTTTCCTGAAAAGTTGTGGCACAATGCGTAAAAACGCTTTTCAGCCTGAGATAAGGTGGGTTTCGGAACGCCAAACATAAAAGTGTTGATAACTTTGGAAAAACACGTCAGACAGTTTAGATTTGATGTGCAACTACTAGAAAGACCCTTTCTGCTATAGAGGGAGGTTAAAATTTCATGTTCTGAAGCTTCCCTGAAAAGTTATGGCACAATGCACAAAAACGCTTTTCAGCCTGAGATAAGGTGGGTTTCGGAACGCCAAACATAAAAGTGTTAATAACTTTGGAAAAACACTTCAGACAGTTTAGATTTGATGTGCATCTACTAGAAAGACCCTTTCTGCTATAGTGGGAGGTTAAAATTTCATGTTCTGAAGCTTCCCTGAAAAGTTATGGCACAATGCACAAAAACGCTTTTCAGCCTGAGATAAGGTGGGTTTCGGAACGCCAAACATAAAAGTGTTCATAACTTTGGAAAAACACTTCAGACAGCTTAGATTTGATGTGCACCTACTAGAAAGACCCTTTCTGCTATAGTGGGAGGTTAAAATTTCATGTTCTGAAGCTTCCCTGAAAAGTTATGGCACAATGCACAAAAACGCTTTTCAGCCTGAGATAAGGTGGGTTTCGGAACGCCAAACATAAAAGTGTTGATAACTTTGGAAAAACACTTCAGACAGTTTAGATTTGATGTGCAACTACTAGAAAGACCCTTTCTGCTATAGTGGGAGGTTAAAATTTCATGTTCTGAAGCTTCCCTGAAAAGTTATGGCACAATGCACAAAAACGCTTTTCAGCCTGAGATAAGGTGGGTTTCGGAACGCCAAACATAAAAGTGTTAATAACTTTGGAAAAACACTTCAGACAGTTTAGATTTGATGTGCAACTACTAGAAAGACCCTTTCTGCTATAGTGGGAGGTTAAAATTTCATGTTCTGAAGCTTCCCTGAAAAGTTATGGCACAATGCACAAAAACGCTTTTCAGCCTGAGATAAGGTGGGTTTCGGAACGCCAAACATAAAAGTGTTGATAACTTTTGAAAAACACTTCAGACAGCTTAGATTTGATGTGCAACTACTAGAAAGACCCTTTCTGCTATAGTGGGAGGTTAAAATTTCATGTTCTGAAGCTTCCCTGAAAAGTTATGGCACAATGCACAAAAACGCTTTTCAGCCTGAGATAAGGTGGGTTTCGGAACGCCAAACATAAAAGTGTTGATAACTTTTGAAAAACACTTCAGACAGCTTAGATTTGATGTGCAACTACTAGAAAGACCCTTTCTGCTATAGTGGGAGGTTAAAATTTCATGTTCTGAAGCTTCCCTGAAAAGTTATGGCACAATGCACAAAAACGCTTTTCAGCCTGAGATAAGGTGGGTTTCGGAACGCCAAACATAAAAGTGTTGATAACTTTCGAAAAACACTTCAGACAGCTTAGATTTGATGTGCACCTACTAGAAAGACCCTTTCTGCTATAGTGGGAGGTTAAAATTTCATGTTCTGAAGCTTCCCTGAAAAGTTATGGCACTATGCACAAAAACGCTTTTCAGCCTGAGATAAGGTGGGTTTCGGAACGAAAAAACATAAAAGTGTTAATAACTTTGGAAAAACACTTCAGACAGTTTAGATTTGATGTGCAACTACTAGAAAGACCATTTCTGCTATAGTGGGAGGTTAAAATTTCATGTTCTGAAGCTTCCCTGAAAAGTTATGGCACAATGCACAAAAACGCTTTTCAGCCTGAGATAAGGTGGGTTTCGGAACGCCAAACATAAAAGTGTTGATAACTTTTGAAAAACACTTCAGACACCTTAGATTTGATGTGCAACTACTAGAAAGACCCTTTCTGCTATAGTGGGAGGTTAAAATTTCATGTTCTGAAGCTTCCCTGAAAAGTTATGGCACAATGCACAAAAACGCTTTTCAGCCTGAGATAAGGTGGGTTTCGGAACGCCAAACATAAAAGTGTTGATAACTTTCGAAAAACACTTCAGACAGCTTAGATTTGATGTGCACCTACTAGAAAGACCCTTTCTGCTATAGTGGGAGGTTAAAATTTCATGTTCTGAAGCTTCCCTGAAAAGTTATGGCACAATGCACAAAAACGCTTTTCAGCCTGAGATAAGGTGGGTTTCGGAACGCCAAACATAAAAGTGTTGATAACTTTCGAAAAACACTTCAGACAGCTTAGATTTGATGTGCAACTACTAGAAAGACCATTTCTGCTATAGTGGGAGGTTAAAATTTCATGTTCTGAAGCTTCCCTGAAAAGTTATGGCACAATGCACAAAAACGCTTTTCAGCCTGAGATAAGGTGGGTTTCGGAACGCCAAACATAAAAGTGTTGATAACTTTTGAAAAACACTTCAGACACCTTAGATTTGATGTGCAACTACTAGAAAGACCCTTTCTGCTATAGTGGGAGGTTAAAATTTCATGTTCTGAAGCTTCCCTGAAAAGTTATGGCACAATGCACAAAAACGCTTTTCAGCCTGAGATAAGGTGGGTTTCGGAACGCCAAACATAAAAGTGTTGATAACTTTCGAAAAACACTTCAGACAGCTTAGATTTGATGTGCACCTACTAGAAAGACCCTTTCTGCTATAGTGGGAGGTTAAAATTTCATGTTCTGAAGCTTCCCTGAAAAGTTATGGCACAATGCACAAAAACGCTTTTCAGCCTGAGATAAGGTGGGTTCCGGAACGCCAAACATAAAAGTGTTGATAACTTTCGAAAAACACTTCAGACAGCTTAGATTTGATGTGCACCTACTAGAAAGACCCTTTCTGCTATAGTGGGAGGTTAAAATTTCATGTTCTGAAGCTTCCCTGAAAAGTTATGGCACAATGCACAAAAATGCTTTTCAGCCTGAGATAAGGTGGGTTTCGGAATGCCAAACATAAAAGTGTTAATAACTTTGGAAAAACACTTCAGACAGTTTAGATTTGATGTGCAACTACTAGAAAGACCCTTTCTGCTATAGTGGGAGGTTAAAATTTCATGTTCTGAAGCTTCCCTGAAAAGTTATGGCACAATGCACAAAAACGCTTTTCAGCCTGAGATAAGGTGGGTTTCGGAACGCCAAACATAAAAGTGTTGATAACTTTCGAAAAACACTTCAGACAGCTTAGATTTGATGTGCACCTACTAGAAAGACCCTTTCTGCTATAGTGGGAGGTTAAAATTTCATGTTCTGAAGCTTCCCTGAAAAGTTATGGCACTATGCACAAAAACGCTTTTCAGCCTGAGATAAGGTGGGTTTCGGAACGAAAAAACATAAAAGTGTTAATAACTTTGGAAAAACACTTCAGACAGTTTAGATTTGATGTGCAACTACTAGAAAGACCATTTCTGCTATAGTGGGAGGTTAAAATTTCATGTTCTGAAGCTTCCCTGAAAAGTTATGGCACAATGCACAAAAACGCTTTTCAGCCTGAGATAAGGTGGGTTTCGGAACGCCAAACATAAAAGTGTTGATAACTTTTGAAAAACACTTCAGACACCTTAGATTTGATGTGCAACTACTAGAAAGACCCTTTCTGCTATAGTGGGAGGTTAAAATTTCATGTTCTGAAGCTTCCCTGAAAAGTTATGGCACAATGCACAAAAACGCTTTTCAGCCTGAGATAAGGTGGGTTTCGGAACGCCAAACATAAAAGTGTTGATAACTTTCGAAAAACACTTCAGACAGCTTAGATTTGATGTGCACCTACTAGAAAGACCCTTTCTGCTATAGTGGGAGGTTAAAATTTCATGTTCTGAAGCTTCCCTGAAAAGTTATGGCACAATGCACAAAAACGCTTTTCAGCCTGAGATAAGGTGGGTTTCGGAACGCCAAACATAAAAGTGTTGATAACTTTCGAAAAACACTTCAGACAGCTTAGATTTGATGTGCACCTACTAGAAAGACCCTTTCTGCTATAGTGGGAGGTTAAAATTTCATGTTCTGAAGCTTCCCTGAAAAGTTATGGCACAATGCACAAAAATGCTTTTCAGCCTGAGATAAGGTGGGTTTCGGAATGCCAAACATAAAAGTGTTAATAACTTTGGAAAAACACTTCAGACAGTTTAGATTTGATGTGCAACTACTAGAAAGACCCTTTCTGCTATAGTGGGAGGTTAAAATTTCATGTTCTGAAGCTTCCCTGAAAAGTTATGGCACAATGCACAAAAACGCTTTTCAGCCTGAGATAAGGTGGGTTTCGGAACGCCAAACATAAAAGTGTTGATAACTTTTGAAAAACACTTCAGACAGCTTAGATTTGATGTGCAACTACTAGAAAGACCCTTTCTGCTATAGTGGGAGGTTAAAATTTCATGTTCTGAAGCTTCCCTGAAAAGTTATGGCACAATGCACAAAAACGCTTTTCAGCCTGAGATAAGGTGGGTTTCGGAACGCCAAACAGAAAAGTGTTAATAACTTTGGAAAAACACTTCAGACAGTTTAGATTTGATGTGCAACTACTAGAAAGACCCTTTCTGCTATAGTGGGAGGTTAAAATTTCATGTTCTGAAGCTTCCCTGAAAAGTTATGGCACAATGCACAAAAACGCTTTTCAGCCTGAGATAAGGTGGGTTTCGGAACGCCAAACAGAAAAGTGTTGATAACTTTGGAAAAACACTTCAGACAGTTTAGATTTGATGTGCAACTACTAGAAAGACCCTTTCTGCTATAGTGGGAGGTTAAAATTTCATGTTCTGAAGCTTCCCTGAAAAGTTATGGCACAATGCACAAAAACGCTTTTCAGCCTGAGATAAGGTGGGTTTCGGAACGCCAAACATAAAAGTGTTGATAACTTTTGAAAAACACTTCAGCCAGCTTAGATTTGATGTGCAACTACTAGAAAGACCCTTTCTGCTATAGTGGGAGGTTAAAATTTCATGTTCTGAAGCTTCCCTGAAAAGTTATGGCACAATGCACAAAAACGCTTTTCAGCCTGAGATAAGGTGGGTTTCGGAACGCCAAACATAAAAGTGTTGATAACTTTCAAAAAACACTTCAGACAGCTTAGATTTGATGTGCACCTACTAGAAAGACCCTTTCTGCTATAGTGGGAGGTTAAAATTTCATGTTCTGAAGCTTCCCTGAAAAGTTATGGCACAATGCACAAAAACGCTTTTCAGCCTGAGATAAGGTGGGTTTCGGAACGCCAAACATAAAAGTGTTGATAACTTTCGAAAAACACTTCAGACAGCTTAGATTTGATGTGCACCTACTAGAAAGACCCTTTCTGCTATAGTGGGAGGTTAAAATTTCATGTTCTGAAGCTTCCCTGAAAAGTTATGGCACAATGCACAAAAACGCTTTTCAGCCTGAGATAAGGTGGGTTTCGGAACGCCAAACATAAAAGTGTTAATAACTTTGGAAAAACACTTCAGACAGTTTAGATTTGATGTGCAACTACTAGAAAGACCCTTTCTGCTATAGTGGGAGGTTAAAATTTCATGTTCTGAAGCTTCCCTGAAAAGTTATGGCACAATGCACAAAAACGCTTTTCAGCCTGAGATAAGGTGGGTTTCGGAACGCCAAACATAAAAGTGTTGATAACTTTCGAAAAACACTTCAGACAGCTTAGATTTGATGTGCACCTACTAGAAAGACCCTTTCTGCTATAGTGGGAGGTTAAAATTTCATGTTCTGAAGCTTCCCTGAAAAGTTATGGCACAATGCACAAAAACGCTTTTCAGCCTGAGATAAGGTGGGTTTCGGAATGCCAAACATAAAAGTGTTAATAACTTTGGAAAAACACTTCAGACAGTTTAGATTTGATGTGCAACTACTAGAAAGACCCTTTCTGCTATAGTGGGAGGTTAAAATTTCATGTTCTGAAGCTTCCCTGAAAAGTTATGGCACAATGCACAAAAACGCTTTTCAGCCTGAGATAAGGTGGGTTTCGGAACGCCAAACATAAAAGTGTTGATAACTTTTGAAAAACACTTCAGACAGCTTAGATTTGATGTGCAACTACTAGAAAGACCCTTTCTGCTATAGTGGGAGGTTAAAATTTCATGTTCTGAAGCTTCCCTGAAAAGTTATGGCACAATGCACAAAAACGCTTTTCAGCCTGAGATAAGGTGGGTTTCGGAACGCCAAACAGAAAAGTGTTGATAACTTTGGAAAAACACTTCAGACAGTTTAGATTTGATGTGCAACTACTAGAAAGAACCTTTCTGCTATAGTGGGAGGTTAAAATTTCATGTTCTGAAGCTTCCCTGAAAAGTTATGGCACAATGCACAAAAACGCTTTTCAGCCTGAGATAAGGTGGGTTTCGGAACGCCAAACATAAAAGTGTTAATAACTTTGGAAAAACACTTCAGACAGTTTAGATTTGATGTGCAACTACTAGAAAGACCCTTTCTGCTATAGTGGGAGGTTAAAATTTCATGTTCTGAAGCTTCCCTGAAAAGTTATGGCACAATGCACAAAAACGCTTTTCAGCCTGAGATAAGGTGGGTTTCGGAACGCCAAACAGAAAAGTGTTGATAACTTTGGAAAAACACTTCAGACAGTTTAGATTTGATGTGCAACTACTAGAAAGACCCTTTCTGCTATAGTGGGAGGTTAAAATTTCATGTTCTGAAGCTTCCCTGAAAAGTTATGGCACAATGCACAAAAACGCTTTTCAGCCTGAGATAAGGTGGGTTTCGGAACGCCAAACATAAAAGTGTTGATAACTTTTGAAAAACACTTCAGCCAGCTTAGATTTGATGTGCAACTACTAGAAAGACCCTTTCTGCTATAGTGGGAGGTTAAAATTTCATGTTCTGAAGCTTCCCTGAAAAGTTATGGCACAATGCACAAAAACGCTTTTCAGCCTGAGATAAGGTGGGTTTCGGAACGCCAAACATAAAAGTGTTGATAACTTTCGAAAAACACTTCAGACAGCTTAGATTTGATGTGCACCTACTAGAAAGACCCTTTCTGCTATAGTGGGAGGTTAAAATTTCATGTTCTGAAGCTTCCCTGAAAAGTTATGGCACAATGCACAAAAACGCTTTTCAGCCTGAGATAAGGTGGGTTTCGGAACGCCAAACATAAAAGTGTTGATAACTTTCGAAAAACACTTCAGACAGCTTAGATTTGATGTGCACCTACTAGAAAGACCCTTTCTGCTATAGTGGGAGGTTAAAATTTCATGTTCTGAAGCTTCCCTGAAAAGTTATGGCACAATGCACAAAAACGCCTTTCAGCCTGAGATAAGGTGGGTTTCGGAACGCCAAACATAAAAGTGTTAATAACTTTGGAAAAACACTTCAGACAGTTTAGATTTGATGTGCAACTACTAGAAAGACCCTTTCTGCTATAGTGGGAGGTTAAAATTTCATGTTCTGAAGCTTCCCTGAAAAGTTATGGCACAATGCACAAAAACGCTTTTCAGCCTGAGATAAGGTGGGTTTCGGAACGCCAAACATAAAAGTGTTGATAACTTTGGAAAAACACTTCAGACAGCTTAGATTTGATGTGCACCTACTAGAAAGACCCTTTCTGCTATAGTGGGAGGTTAAAATTTCATGTTCTGAAGCTTCCCTGAAAAGTTATGGCACAATGCGTAAAAACGCTTTTCAGCCTGAGATAAGGTGGGTTTCGGAACGCCAAACATAAAAGTGTTGATAACTTTGGAAAAACACTTCAGACAGTTTAGATTTGATGTGCAACTACTAGAAAGACCCTTTCTGCTATAGTGGGAGGTTAAAATTTCATGTTCTGAAGCTTCCCTGAAAAGTTATGGCACAATGCACAAAAACGCTTTTCAGCCTGAGATAAGGTGGGTTTCGGAACGCCAAACATAAAAGTGTTAATAACTTTGGAAAAACACTTCAGACAGCTTAGATGTGATGTGCAACTACTAGAAAGACCCTTTCTGCTATAGTGGGAGGTTAAAATTTCATGTTCTGAAGCTTCCCTGAAAAGTTATGGCACAATGCACAAAAACGCTTTTCAGCCTGAGATAAGGTGGGTTTCGGAACGCCAAACATAAAAGTGTTAATATCTTTGGAAAAACACTTCAGACAGTTTAGATTTGATGTGCAACTACTAGAAAGACCCTTTCTGCTATAGTGGGAGGTTAAAATTTCATGTTCCGAAGCTTCCCTGAAAAGTTATGGCACAATGCACAAAAACGCTTTTCAGCCTGAGATAAGGTGGGTTTCGGAACGCCAAACATAAAAGTGTTAATAACTTTGGAAAAACACTTCAGACAGTTTAGATTTGATGTGCAACTACTAGAAAGACCCTTTCTGCTATAGTGGGAGGTTAAAATTTCATGTTCTGAAGCTTCCCTGAAAAGTTATGGCACAATGCACAAAAACGCTTTTCAGCCTGAGATAAGGTGGGTTTCGGAACGCCAAACATAAAAGTGTTAATATCTTTGGAAAAACACTTCAGACAGTTTAGATTTGATGTGCAACTACTAGAAAGACCCTTTCTGCTATAGTGGGAGGTTAAAATTTCATGTTCTGAAGCTTCCCTGAAAAGTTATGGCACAATGCACAAAAACGCTTTTCAGCCTGAGATAAGGTGGGTTTCGGAACGCCAAACATAAAAGTGTTGATAACTTTCGAAAAACACTTCAGACAGCTTAGATTTGATGTGCACCTACTAGAAAGACCCTTTCTGCTATAGTGGGAGGTTAAAATTTCATGTTCTGAAGCTTCCCTGAAAAGTTATGGCACAATGCACAAAAACGCTTTTCAGCCTGAGATAAGGTGGGTTTCGGAACGCCAAACATAAAAGTGTTAATAACTTTGGAAAAATACTTCAGACAGTTTAGATTTGATGTGCAACTACTAGAAAGACCCTTTCTGCTATAGTAGGAGGTTAAAATTTCATGTTCTGAAGCTTCCCTGAAAAGTTATGGCACAATGCACAAAAACGCTTTTCAGCCTGAGATAAGGTGGGTTTCGGAACGCCAAACATAAAAGTGTTGATAACTTTCGAAAAACACTTAAGACAGTTTAGATTTGATGTGCACCTACTAGAAAGACCCTTTCTGCTATAGTGGGAGGTTAAAATTTCATGTTCTGAAGCTTCCCTGAAAAGTTATGGCACAATGCACAAAAACGCTTTTCAGCCTGAGATAAGGTGGGTTTCGGAACGCCAAACATAAAAGTGTTAATAACTTTGGAAAAACACTTCAGACAGTTTAGATTTGATGTGCAACTACTAGAAAGACCCTTTCTGCTATAGTAGGAGGTTAAAATTTCATGTTCTGAAGCTTCCCTGAAAAGTTATGGCACAATGCACAAAAACGCTTTTCAGCCTGAGATAAGGTGGGTTTCGGAACGCCAAACATAAAAGTGTTAATAACTTTGGAAAAACACTTCAGACAGTTTAGATTTGATGTGCAACTACTAGAAAGACCCTTTCTGCTATAGTGGGAGGTTAAAATTTCATGTTCTGAAGCTTCCCTGAAAAGTTATGGCACAATGCGTAAAAACGCTTTTCAGCCTGAGATAAGGTGGGTTTCGGAACGCCAAACATAAAAGTGTTGATAACTTTGGAAAAACACTTCAGACAGTTTAGATTTGATGTGCAACTACTGGAAAGACCCTTTCTGCTATAGTGGGAAGTTAAAATTTCATGTTCTGAAGCTTCCCTGAAAAGTTATGGCACAATGCACAAAAACGCTTTTCAGCCTGAGATTAGGTGGGTTTCGGAACGCCAAACATAAAAGTGTTGATAACTTTCGAAAAACACTTCAGACAGCTTAGATTTGATGTGCAACTACTAGAAAGACCCTTTCTGCTATAGTGGGAGGTTAAAATTTCATGTTCTGAAGCTTCCCTGAAAAGTTATGGCACAATGCACAAAAACGCTTTTCAGCCTGAGATAAGGTGGGTTTCGGAACGCCAAACATAAAAGTGTTAATAACTTTGGAAAAACACTTCAGACAGTTTAGATTTGATGTGCAACTACTAGAAAGACCCTTTCTGCTATAGTGGGAGGTTAAAATTTCATGTTCTGAAGCTTCCCTGAAAAGTTATGGCACAATGCACAAAAACGCTTTTCAGCCTGAGATAAGGTGGGTTTCGGAACGCCAAACATAAAAGTATTAATAACTTTCGAAAAACACTTCAGACAGCTTAGATTTGATGTGCACCTACTAGAAAGACCCTTTCTGCTATAGTGGGAGGTTAAAATTTCATGTTCTGAAGCTTCCCTGAAAAGTTATGGCACAATGCACAAAAACGCTTTTCAGCCTGAGATAAGGTGGGTTTCGGAACGCCAAACATAAAAGTGTTAATAACTTTGGAAAAACACTTCAGACAGTTTAGATTTGATGTGCAACTACTAGAAAGACCCTTTCTGCTATAGTGGGAGGTTAAAATTTCATGTTCTGAAGCTTCCCTGAAAAGTTATGGCACAATGCACAAAAACGCTTTTCAGCCTGAGATAAGGTGGGTTTCGGAACGCCAAACATAAAAGTGTTAATAACTTTGGAAAAACACTTCAGACAGTTTAGATTTGATCTGCAACTACTAGAAAGACCCTTTCTGCTATAGTGGGAGGTTAAAATTTCATGTTCTGAAGCTTCCCTGAAAAGTTATGGCACAATGCACAAAAACGCTTTTCAGCCTGAGATAAGGTGGGTTTCGGAACGCCAAACATAAAAGTGTTGATAACTTTCGAAAAACACTTCAGACAGCTTAGATTTGATGTGCACCTACTAGAAAGACCCTTTCTGCTATAGTGGGAGGTTAAAATTTCATGTTCTGAAGCTTCCCTGAAAAGTTATGGCACAATGCGTAAAAACGCTTTTCAGCCTGAGATAAGGTGGGTTTCGGAACGCCAAACATAAAAGTGTTAATAACTTTGGAAAAACACTTCAGACAGTTTAGATTTGATGTGCAACTACTAGAAAGACCCTTTCTGCTATAGTGGGAGGTTAAAATTTCATGTTCTGAAGCTTCCCTGAAAAGTTATGGCACAATGCACAAAAACGCTTTTCAGCCTGAGATAAGGTGGGTTTCGGAACGCCAAACATAAAAGTGTTGATAACTTTCGAAAAACACTTCAGAGAGCTTAGATTTGATGTGCAACTACTAGAAAGACCCTTTCTGCTATAGTGGGAGGTTAAAATTTCATGTTCTGAAGCTTTCCTGAAAAGTTATGGCACAATGCACAAAAACGCTTTTCAGCCTGAGATAAGGTGGGTTTCGGAACGCCAAACATAAAAGTGTTGATAACTTTTGAAAAACACTTCAGACAGCTTAGATTTGATGTGCAACTACTAGAAAGACCCTTTTCTGCTATAGTGGGAGGTTAAAATTTCATGTTCTGAAGCTTCCCTGAAAAGTTATGGCACAATGCACAAAAACGCTTTTCAGCCTGAGATAAGGTGGGTTTCGGAACGCCAAACATAAAAGTGTTGATAACTTTGGAAAAACACTTCAGACAGCTTAGATTTGATGTGCACCTACTAGAACGACCCTTTCTGCTATAGTGGGAGGTTAAAATTTCATGTTATGAAGCTTCCCTGAAAAGTTATGGCACAATGCACAAAAACGCTTTTCAGCCTGAGATAAGGTGGGTTTCGGAACGCCAAACATAAAAGTGTTAATAACTTTGGAAAAACACTTCAGATAGTTTAGATTTGATGTGCATCTACTAGAAAGACCCTTTCTGCTATAGTGGGGGGTTAAAATTTCATGTTCTGAAGCTTCCCTGAAAAGTTATGGCACAATGCACAAAAACGCTTTTCAGCCTGAGATAAGGTGGGTTTCGGAACGCCAAACATAAAAGTGTTGATAACTTTGGAAAAACACTTCAGACAGCTTAGATTTGATGTGCACCCACTAGAAAGACCCTTTCTGCTATAGTGGGAGGTTAAAATTTCATGTTCTGAAGCTTCCCTGAAAAGTTATGGCACAATGCACAAAAACGCTTTTCAGCCTGAGATAAGGTGGGTTTCGGAACGCCAAACATGAAAGTGTTGATAACTTTGGAAAAACACTTCAGACAGTTTAGATTTGATGTGCAACTACTAGAAAGACCCTTTCTGCTATAGTGGGAGGTTAAAATTTCATGTTCTGAAGCTTCCCTGAAAAGTTATGGCACAATGCACAAAAACGCTTTTCAGCCTGAGATAAGGTGGGTTTCGGAACGCCAAACATAAAAGTGTTGATAACTTTGGAAAAACACTTCAGACAGTTTAGATTTGATGTGCAACTACTAGAAAGACCCTTTCTGCTATAGTGGGAGGTTAAAATATCATGTTCTGAAGCTTCCCTGAAAAGTTATGGGACAATGCACAAAAACGCTTTTCAGCCTGAGATAAGGTGGGTTTCGGAACGCCAAACATAAAAGTGTTGATAACTTTTGAAAAACACTTCAGACAGCTTAGATTTGATGTGCAACTACTAGAAAGACCCTTTTCTGCTATCGTGGGAGGTTAAAATTTCATGTTCTGAAGCTTCCCTGAAAAGTTATGGCACAATGCACAAAAACGCTTTTCAGCCTGAGATAAGGTGGGTTTCGGAACGCCAAACATAAAAGTGTTGATAACTTTCGAAAAACACTTCAGACAGCTTAGATTTGATGTGCACCTACTAGAACGACCCTTTCTGCTATAGTGGGAGGTTAAAATTTCATGTTCTGAAGCTTCCCTGAAAAGTTATGGCACAATGCGTAAAAACGCTTTTCAGCCTGAGATAAGGTGGGTTTCGGAACGCCAAACATAAAAGTGTTGATAACTTTGGAAAAACACGTCAGACAGTTTAGATTTGATGTGCAACTACTAGAAAGACCCTTTCTGCTATAGTGGGAGGTTAAAATTTCATGTTATGAAGCTTCCCTGAAAAGTTATGGCACAATGCACAAAAACGCTTTTCAGCCTGAGATAAGGTGGGTTTCGGAACGCCAAACATAAAAGTGTTAATAACTTTGGAAAAACACTTCAGACAGTTTAGATTTGATGTGCATCTACTAGAAAGACCCTTTCTGCTATAGTGGGAGGTTAAAATTTCATGTTCTGAAGCTTCCCTGAAAAGTTATGGCACAATGCACAAAAACGCTTTTCAGCCTGAGATAAGGTGGGTTTCGGAACGCCAAACATAAAAGTGTTGATAACTTTGGAAAAACACTTCAGACAGCTTAGATTTGATGTGCACCCACTAGAAAGACCCTTTCTGCTATAGTGGGAGGTTAAAATTTCATGTTCTGAAGCTTCCCTGAAAAGTTATGGCACAATGCACAAAAACGCTTTTCAGCCTGAGATAAGGTGGGTTTCGGAACGCCAAACATGAAAGTGTTGATAACTTTGGAAAAACACTTCAGACAGTTTAGATTTGATGTGCAACTACTAGAAAGACCCTTTCTGCTATAGTGGGAGGTTAAAATTTCATGTTCTGAAGCTTCCCTGAAAAGTTATGGCACAATGCACAAAAACGCTTTTCAGCCTGAGATAAGGTGGGTTTCGGAACGCCAAACATAAAAGTGTTAATAACTTTGGAAAAACACTTCAGACAGTTTAGATTTGATGTGCAACTACTAGAAAGACCCTTTCTGCTATAGTGGGAGGTTAAAATTTCATGTTCTGAAGCTTCCCTGAAAAGTTATGGCACAATGCACAAAAACGCTTTTCAGCCTGAGATAAGGTGGGTTTCAGAACGCCAAACATAAAAGTGTTAATATCTTTGGAAAAACACTTCAGACAGTTTAGATTTGATGTGCAACTACTAGAAAGACCCTTTCTGCTATAGTGGGAGGTTAAAATTTCATGTTCTGAAGCTTCCCTGAAAAGCTATGGCACAATGCACAAAAACGCTTTTCAGCCTGAGATAAGGTGGGTTTCGGAACGCCAAACATAAAAGTGTTGATAACTTTCGAAAAACACTTCAGACAGCTTAGATTTGATGTGCACCTACTAGAAAGACCCTTTCTGCTATAGTGGGAGGTTAAAATTTCATGTTCTGAAGCTTCCCTGAAAAGTTATGGCACAATGCACAAAAACGCTTTTCAGCCTGAGATAAGGTGGGTTTCGGAACGCCAAACATAAAAGTGTTAATAACTTTGGAAAAACACTTCAGACAGTTTAGATTTGATGTGCAACTACTAGAAAGACCCTTTCTGCTATAGTGGGAGGTTAAAATTTCATGTTCTGAAGCTTCCCTGAAAAGTTATGGCACAATGCACAAAAACGCTTTTCAGCCTGAGATAAGGTGGGTTTCGGAACGCCAAACATAAAAGTGTTAATAACTTTGGAAAAACACTTCAGACAGTTTAGATTTGATGTGCAACTACTAGAAAGACCCTTTCTGCTATAGTGGGAGGTTAAAATTTCATGTTCTGAAGCTTCCCATCAAAGTTATGGCACAATGCACAAAAACGCCTTTCAGCCTGAGATAAGGTGGGTTTCGGAACGCCAAACATAAAAGTGTTAATAACTTTGGAAAAACACTTCAGACAGTTTAGATTTGATGTGCAACTACTAGAAAGACCCTTTCTGCTATAGTGGGAGGTTAAAATTTCATGTTCTGAAGCTTCCCTGAAAAGTTATGGCACAATGCACAAAAACGCTTTTCAGCCTGAGATAAGGTGGGTTTCGGAACGCCAAACATAAAAGTGTTAATAACTTTGGAAAAACACTTCAGACAGTTTAGATTTGATGTGCAACTACTAGAAAGACCCTTTCTGCTATAGTGGGAGGTTAAAATTTCATGTTCTGAAGCTTCCCTGAAAAGTTATGGCACAATGCACAAAAACGCTTTTCAGCCTGAGATAAGGTGGGTTTCGGAACGCCAAACATAAAAGTGTTAATAACTTTGGAAAAACACTTCAGACAGTTTAGATTTGATGTGCAACTACTAGAAAGACCCTTTCTGCTATAGTGGGAGGTTAAAATTTCATGTTCTGAAGCTTCCCTGAAAAGTTATGGCACAATGCACAAAAACGCTTTTCAGCCTGAGATACGGTGGGTTTCGGAACGCCAAACATAAAAGTGTTGATAACTTTGGAAAAACACTTCAGACAGCTTAGATTTGATGTGCACCTACTAGAAAGACCCTTTCTGCTATAGTGGGAGGTTAAAATTTCATGTTCTGAAGCTTCCCTGAAAAGTTATGGCACAATGCACAAAAACGCTTTTCAGCCTGAGATAAGGTGGGTTTCGGAACGCCAAACATAAAAGTGATAATAACTTTGGAAAAACACTTCAGACAGTTTAGATTTGATGTGCAACTACTAGAAAGACCCTTTCTGCTATAGTGGGAGGTTAAAATTTCATGTTCTGAAGCTTCCCTGAAAAGTTATGGCACAATGCACAAAAACGCCTTTCAGCCTGAGATACGGTGGGTTTCGGAACGCCAAACATAAAAGTGTTAATAACTTTGGAAAAACACTTCAGACAGTTTAGATTTGATGTGCAACTACTAGAAAGACCCTTTCTGCTATAGTGGGAGGTTAAAATTTCATGTTCTGAAGCTTCCCTGAAACGTTATGGCACAATGCACAAAAACGCTTTTCAGCCTGAGATAAGGTGGGTTTCGGAACGCCAAACATAAAAGTGATGATAACTTTCGAAAAACACTTCAGACAGCTTAGATTTGATGTGCACCTACTAGAAAGACCCTTTCTGCTATAGTGGGAGGTTAAAATTTCATGTTCTGAAGCTTCCCTGAAAAGTTATGGCACAATGCACAAAAACGCTTTTCAGCCTGAGATAAGGTGGGTTTCGGAACGCCAAACATAAAAGTGTTGATAACTTTGGAAAAACACTTCAGACAGCTTAGATTTGATGTGCACCTACTAGAAAGACCCTTTCTGCTATAGTGGGAGGTAAAAATTTCATGTTCTGAAGCTTCCCTGAAAAGTTATGGCACAATGCGTAAAAACGCTTTTCAGCCTGAGATAAGGTGGGTTTCGGAACGCCAAACATAAAAGTGTTGATAACTTTGGAAAAACACTTCAGACAGTTTAGATTTGATGTGCAACTACTGGAAAGACCCTTTCTGCTATAGTGGGAAGTTAAAATTTCATGTTCTGAAGCTTCCCTGAAAAGTTATGGCACAATGCACAAAAACGCTTTTCAGCCTGAGATAAGGTGGGTTTCGCAACGCCAAACATAAAAGTGTTGATAACTTTCGAAAAACACTTCAGACAGCTTAGATTTGATGTGCACCTACTAGAAAGACCCTTTCTGCTATAGTGGGAGGTTAAAATTTCATGTTCTGAAGCTTCCCTGAAAAGTTATGGCACAATGCACAAAAACGCTTTTCAGCCTGAGATAAGGTGGGTTTCGGAACGCCAAACATAAAAGTGTTAATAACTTTGGAAAAACACTTCAGACAGTTTAGATTTGATGTGCAACTACTAGAAAGACCCTTTCTGCTATAGTGGGAGGTTAAAATTTCATGTTCTGAAGCTTCCCTGAAAAGTTATGGCACAATGCACAAAAACGCTTTTCAGCCTGAGATAAGGTGGGTTTCGGAACGCCAAACATAAAAGTATTAATAACTTTCGAAAAACACTTCAGACAGCTTAGATTTGATGTGCACCTACTAGAAAGACCCTTTCTGCTATAGTGGGAGGTTAAAATTTCATGTTCTGAAGCTTCCCTGAAAAGTTATGGCACAATGCACAAAAACGCTTTTCAGCCTGAGATAAGGTGGGTTTCGGAACGCCAAACATAAAAGTGTTAATAACTTTGGAAAAACACTTCAGACAGTTTAGATTTGATGTGCAACTACTAGAAAGACCCTTTCTGCTATAGTGGGAGGTTAAAATTTCATGTTCTGAAGCTTCCCTGAAAAGTTATGGCACAATGCACAAAAACGCTTTTCAGCCTGAGATAAGGTGGGTTTCGGAACGCCAAACATAAAAGTGTTAATAACTTTGGAAAAACACTTCAGACAGTTTAGATTTGATCTGCAACTACTAGGAAGACCCTTTCTGCTATAGTGGGAGGTTAAAATTTCATGTTCTGAAGCTTCCCTGAAAAGTTATGGCACAATGCACAAAAACGCTTTTCAGCCTGAGATAAGGTGGGTTTCGGAACGCCAAACATAAAAGTGTTGATAACTTTCGAAAAACACTTCAGACAGCTTAGATTTGATGTGCACCTACTAGAAAGACCCTTTCTGCCATAGTGGGAGGTTAAAATTTCATGTTCTGAAGCTTCCCTGAAAAGTTATGGCACAATGCGTAAAAACGCTTTTCAGCCTGAGATAAGGTGGGTTTCGGAACGCCAAACATAAAAGTGTTAATAACTTTGGAAAAACACTTCAGACAGTTTAGATTTGATGTGCAACTACTAGAAAGACCCTTTCTGCTATAGTGGGAGGTTAAAATTTCATGTTCTGAAGCTTCCCTGAATAGTTATGGCACAATGCACAAAAACGCTTTTCAGCCTGAGATAAGGTGGGTTTCGGAACGCCAAACATAAAAGTGTTGATAACTTTCGAAAAACACTTCAGAGAGCTTAGATTTGATGTGCAACTACTAGAAAGACCCTTTCTGCTATAGTGGGAGGTTAAAATTTCATGTTCTGAAGCTTTCCTGAAAAGTTATGGCACAATGCACAAAAACGCTTTTCAGCCTGAGATAAGGTGGGTTTCGGAACGCCAAACATAAAAGTGTTGATAACTTTTGAAAAACACTTCAGACAGCTTAGATTTGATGTGCAACTACTAGAAAGACCCTTTTCTGCTATAGTGGGAGGTTAAAATTTCATGTTCTGAAGCTTCCCTGAAAAGTTATGGCACAATGCACAAAAACGCTTTTCAGCCTGAGATAAGGTGGGTTTCGGAACGCCAAACATAAAAGTGTTGATAACTTTCGAAAAACACTTCAGACAGCTTAGATTTGATGTGCACCTACTAGAACGACCCTTTCTGCTATAGTGGGAGGTAAAAATTTCATGTTCTGAAGCTTCCCTGAAAAGTTATGGCACAATGCGTAAAAACGCTTTTCAGCCTGAGATAAGGTGGGTTTCGGAACGCCAAACATAAAAGTGTTGATAACTTTGGAAAAACACGTCAGACAGTTTAGATTTGATGTGCAACTACTAGAAAGACCCTTTCTGCTATAGTGGGAGGTTAAAATTTCATGTTATGAAGCTTCCCTGAAAAGTTATGGCACAATGCACAAAAACGCTTTTCAGCCTGAGATAAGGTGGGTTTCGGAACGCCAAACATAAAAGTGTTAATAACTTTGGAAAAACACTTCAGACAGTTTAGATTTGATGTGCATCTACTAGAAAGACCCTTTCTGCTATAGTGGGAGGTTAAAATTTCATGTTCTGAAGCTTCCCTGAAAAGTTATGGCACAATGCACAAAAACGCTTTTCAGGCTGAGATAAGGTGGGTTTCGGAACGCCAAACATAAAAGTGTTGATAACTTTGGAAAAACACTTCAGACAGCTTAGATTTGATGTGCACCCACTAGAAAGACCCTTTCTGCTATAGTGGGAGGTTAAAATTTCATGTTCTGAAGCTTCCCTGAAAAGTTATGGCACAATGCACAAAAACGCTTTTCAGCCTGAGATAAGGTGGGTTTCGGAACGCCAAACATGAAAGTGTTGATAACTTTGGAAAAACACTTCAGACAGTTTAGATTTGATGTGCAACTACTAGAAAGACCCTTTCTGCTATAGTGGGAGGTTAAAATTTCATGTTCTGAAGCTTCCCTGAAAAGTTATGGCACAATGCACAAAAACGCTTTTCAGCCCGAGATAAGGTGGGTTTCGGAACACCAAACATAAAAGTGTTGATAACTTTTGAAAAACACTTCAGACAGCTTAGATTTGATGTGCAACTACTAGAAAGACCCTTTCTGCTATAATGGGAGGTTAAAATTCCATGTTCTGAAGCTTCCCTGAAAAGTTATGGCACAATGCACAAAAACGCTTTTCAGCCTGAGATAAGGTGGGTTTCGGAACGCCAAACATAAAAGTGTTAATAACTTTCGAAAAACACTTCAGACAGCTTAGATTTGATGTGCACCTACTAGAAAGACCCTTTCTGCTATAGTGGGAGGTTAAAATTTCATGTTCTGAAGCTTCCCTGAAAAGTTATGGCACAGTGCACAAAAACGCTTTTCAGCCTGAGATAAGGTGGGTTTCGGAACGCCAAACATAAAAGTGTTGATAACTTTCGAAAAACACTTCAGACAGCTTAGATTTGATGTGCACCTACTAGAAAAACCCTTTCTGCTATAGTGGGAGGTTAAAATTTCATGCTCTGAAGCTTCTCTGAAAAGTTATGGCACAATGCACAAAAACGCTTTTCAGCCTGAGATAAGGTGGGTTTCGGAACGCCAAACATAAAAGTGTTAATAACTTTGGAAAAACACTTCAGACAGTTTAGATTTGATGTGCAACTACTAGAAATACCCTTTCTGCTATAGTGGGAGGTTAAAATTTCATGTTCTGAAGCTTCCCTGAAAAGTTATGGCACAATGCACAAAAACGCTTTTCAGCCTGAGATAAGGTGGGTTTCGGAACGCCAAACATAAAAGTGTTGATAACTTTGGAAAAACACTTCAGACAGTTTAGATTTGATGTGCAACTACTAGAAAGACCCTTTCTGCTATAGTGGGAGGTTAAAATTTCATGTTCTGAAGCTTCCCTGAAAAGTTATGGCACAATGCACAAAAACGCTTTTCAGCCTGAGATAAGGTGGGTTTCGGAACGCCAAACATAAAAGTGTTGATAACTTTTGAAAAACACTTCAGACAGCTTAGATTTGATGTGCAACTACTAGAAAGACCCTTTTCTGCTATAGTGGGAGGTTAAAATTTCATGTTCTGAAGCTTCCCTGAAAAGTTATGGCACAATGCACAAAAACGCTTTTCAGCCTGAGATAAGGTGGGTTTCGGAACGCCAAACATAAAAGTGTTGATAACTTTCGAAAAACACTTCAGACAGCTTAGATTTGATGTGCACCTACTAGAACGACCCTTTCTGCTATAGTGGGAGGTTAAAATTTCATGTTCTGAAGCTTCCCTGAAAAGTTATGGCACAATTCGTAAAAACGCTTTTCAGCCTGAGATAAGGTGGGTTTCGGAACGCCAAACATAAAAGTGTTGATAACTTTGGAAAAACACGTCAGACAGTTTAGATTTGATGTGCAACTACTAGAAAGACCCTTTCTGCTATAGTGGGAGGTTAAAATTTCATGTTCTGAAGCTTCCCTGAAAAGTTATGGCACAATGCACAAAAACGCTTTTCAGCCTGAGATAAGGTGGGTTTCGGAACGCCAAACATAAAAGTGTTAATAACTTTGGAAAAACACTTCAGACAGTTTAGATTTGATGTGCATCTACTAGAAAGACCCTTTCTGCTATAGTGGGAGGTTAAAATTTCATGTTCTGAAGCTTCCCTGAAAAGTTATGGCACAATGCACAAAAACGCTTTTCAGCCTGAGATAAGGTGGGTTTCGGAACGCCAAACATAAAAGTGTTGATAACTTTGGAAAAACACTTCAGACAGCTTAGATTTGATGTGCACCCACTAGAAAGACCCTTTCTGCTATAGTGGGAGGTTAAAATTTCATGTTCTGAAGCTTCCCTGAAAAGTTATGGCACAATGCACAAAAACGCTTTTCAGCCTGAGATAAGGTGGGTTTCGGAACGCCAAACATAAAAGTGTTAATAACTTTGGAAAAACACTTCAGACAGTTTAGATTTGATGTGCAACTACTAGAAAGACCCTTTCTGCTATAGTGGGAGGTTAAAATTTCATGTTCTGAAGCTTCCCTGAAAAGTTATGGCACAATGCACAAAAACGCTTTTCAGCCTGAGATAAGGTGGGTTTCGGAACGCCAAACATAAAAGTGTTAATATCTTTGGAAAAACACTTCAGACAGTTTAGATTTGATGTGCAACTACTAGAAAGACCCTTTCTGCTATAGTGGGAGGTTAAAATTTCATGTTCTGAAGCTTCCCTGAAAAGTTATGGCACAATGCACAAAAACGCTTTTCAGCCTGAGATAAGGTGGGTTTCGGAACGCCAAACATAAAAGTGTTGATAACTTTCGAAAAACACTTCAGACAGCTTAGATTTGATGTGCACCTACTAGAAAGACCCTTTCTGCTATAGTGGGAGGTTAAAATTTCATGTTCTGAAGCTTCCCTGAAAAGTTATGGCACAATGCACAAAAACGCTTTTCAGCCTGAGATAAGGTGGGTTTCGGAACGCCAAACATAAAAGTGTTAATAACTTTGGAAAAACACTTCAGACAGTTTAGATTTGATGTGCAACTACTAGAAAGACCCTTTCTGCTATAGTAGGAGGTTAGAATTTCATGTTCTGAAGCTTCCCTGAAAAGTTATGGCACAATGCACAAAAACGCTTTTCAGCCTGAGAAAGGGGGGTTTCGGAACGCCAAACATAAAAGTGTTAATAACTTTGGAAAAACACTTCAGACAGTTTAGATTTGATGTGCAACTACAAGAAAGACCCTTTCTGCTATAGTGGGAGGTTAAAATTTCATGTTCTGAAGCTTCCCTGAAAAGTTATGGCACAATGCACAAAAACGCTTTTCAGGCTGAGATAAGGTGGGTTTCGGAACGCCAAACATAAAAGTGTTGATAACTTTTGAAAAACACTTCAGACAGCTTAGATTTGATGTGCAACTACTAGAAAGACCCTTTCTGCTATAGTGGGAGGTTAAAATTTCATGTTCTGAAGCTTCCCTGAAAAGTTATGGCACAATGCACAAAAACGCTTTTCAGCCTGAGATAAGGTGGGTTTCGGAACGCCAAACATAAAAGTGTTGATAACTTTCGAAAATCACTTCAGACAGCTTAGATTTGATGTGCACCTACTAGAAAGACCCTTTCTGCTATAGTGGGAGGTTAAAATTTCATGTTCTGAAGCGTCCCTGAAAAGTTATGGCACAATGCACAAAAACGCTTTTCAGCCTGAGATAAGGTGGGTTTCGGAACGCCAAACATAAAAGTGTTGATAACTTTCGAAAAACACTTCAGACAGCTTAGATTTGATGTGCACCTACTAGAAAGACCCTTTCTGCTATAGTAGGAGGTTAAAATTTCATGTTCTGAAGCTTCCCTGAAAAGTTATGGCACAATGCACAAAAACGCTTTTCAGTCTGAGATAAGGTGGGTTTCGGAACGCCAAACATAAAAGTGTTAATAACTTTGGAAAAACACTTCAGACAGTTTAGATTTGATGTGCAACTACTAGAAAGACCCTTTCTGCTATAGTGGGAGGTTAAAATTTCATGTTCTGAAGCTTCCCTGAAAAGTTATGGCACAATGCACAAAAACGCCTTTCAGCCTGAGATAAGGTGGGTTTCGGAACGCCAAACATAAAAGTGTTAATAACTTTGGAAAAACACTTCAGACAGTTTAGATTTGATGTGCAACTACTAGAAAGACCCTTTCTGCTATAGTGGGAGGTTAAAATTTCATGTTCTGAAGCTTCCCTGAAAAGTTATGGCACAATGCACAAAAACGCTTTTCAGGCTGAGATAAGGTGGGTTTCGGAACGCCAAACATAAAAGTGTTGATAACTTTTGAAAAACACTTCAGACAGCTTAGATTTGATGTGCAACTACTAGAAAGACCCTTTCTGCTATAGTGGGAGGTTAAAATTTCATGTTCTGAAGCTTCCCTGAAAAGTTATGGCACAATGCACAAAAACGCCTTTCAGCCTGCGATAAGGTGGGTTTCGGAACGCCAAACATAAAAGTGTTAATAACTTTGGAAAAACACTTCAGACAGTTTAGATTTGATGTGCAACTACTAGAAAGACCCTTTCTGCTATAGTGGGAGGTTAAAATTTCATGTTCTGAAGCTTCCCTGAAAAGTTATGGCACAATGCACAAAAACGCTTTTCAGCCTGAGATAAGGTGGGTTTCGGAACGCCAAACATAAAAGTGTTAATAACTTTGGAAAAACACTTCAGACAGCTTAGATGTGATGTGCAACTACTAGAAAGACCCTTTCTGCTATAGTGGGAGGTTAAAATTTCATGTTCTGAAGCTTCCCTGAAAAGTTATGGCACAATGCACAAAAACGCTTTTCAGCCTGAGATAAGGTGGGTTTCGGAACGCCAAACATAAAAGTGTTGATAACTTTGGAAAAACACTTCAGACAGTTTAGATTTGATGTGCAACTACTAGAAAGACCCTTTCTGCTATAGTGGGAGGTTAAAATTTCATGTTCTGAAGCTTCCCTGAAAAGTTATGGCACAATGCACAAAAACGCTTTTCAGCCTGAGATAAGGTGGGTTTCGGAACGCCAAACATAAAAGTGTTGATAACTTTTGAAAAACACTTCAGACAGCTTAGATTTGATGTGCAACTACTAGAAAGACCCTTTTCTGCTATAGTGGGAGGTTAAAATTTCATGTTCTGAAGCTTCCCTGAAAAGTTATGGCACAATGCACAAAAACGCTTTTCAGCCTGAGATAAGGTGGGTTTCGGAACGCCAAACATAAAAGTGTTGATAACTTTCGAAAAACACTTCAGACAGCTTAGATTTGATGTGCACCTACTAGAACGACCCTTTCTGCTATAGTGGGAGGTTAAAATTTCATGTTCTGAAGCTTCCCTGAAAAGTTATGGCACAATTCGTAAAAACGCTTTTCAGCCTGAGATAAGGTGGGTTTCGGAACGCCAAACATAAAAGTGTTGATAACTTTGGAAAAACACGTCAGACAGTTTAGATTTGATGTGCAACTACTAGAAAGACCCTTTCTGCTATAGTGGGAGGTTAAAATTTCATGTTCTGAAGCTTCCCTGAAAAGTTATGGCACAATGCACAAAAACGCTTTTCAGCCTGAGATAAGGTGGGTTTCGGAACGCCAAACATAAAAGTGTTAATAACTTTGGAAAAACACTTCAGACAGTTTAGATTTGATGTGCATCTACTAGAAAGACCCTTTCTGCTATAGTGGGAGGTTAAAATTTCATGTTCTGAAGCTTCCCTGAAAAGTTATGGCACAATGCACAAAAACGCTTTTCAGCCTGAGATAAGGTGGGTTTCGGAACGCCAAACATAAAAGTGTTGATAACTTTGGAAAAACACTTCAGACAGCTTAGATTTGATGTGCACCCACTAGAAAGACCCTTTCTGCTATAGTGGGAGGTTAAAATTTCATGTTCTGAAGCTTCCCTGAAAAGTTATGGCACAATGCACAAAAACGCTTTTCAGCCTGAGATAAGGTGGGTTTCGGAACGCCAAACATAAAAGTGTTAATAACTTTGGAAAAACACTTCAGACAGTTTAGATTTGATGTGCAACTACTAGAAAGACCCTTTCTGCTATAGTGGGAGGTTAAAATTTCATGTTCTGAAGCTTCCCTGAAAAGTTATGGCACAATGCACAAAAACGCTTTTCAGCCTGAGATAAGGTGGGTTTCGGAACGCCAAACATAAAAGTGTTAATATCTTTGGAAAAACACTTCAGACAGTTTAGATTTGATGTGCAACTACTAGAAAGACCCTTTCTGCTATAGTGGGAGGTTAAAATTTCATGTTCTGAAGCTTCCCTGAAAAGTTATGGCACAATGCACAAAAACGCTTTTCAGCCTGAGATAAGGTGGGTTTCGGAACGCCAAACATAAAAGTGTTGATAACTTTCGAAAAACACTTCAGACAGCTTAGATTTGATGTGCACCTACTAGAAAGACCCTTTCTGCTATAGTGGGAGGTTAAAATTTCATGTTCTGAAGCTTCCCTGAAAAGTTATGGCACAATGCACAAAAACGCTTTTCAGCCTGAGATAAGGTGGGTTTCGGAACGCCAAACATAAAAGTGTTAATAACTTTGGAAAAACACTTCAGACAGTTTAGATTTGATGTGCAACTACTAGAAAGACCCTTTCTGCTATAGTAGGAGGTTAGAATTTCATGTTCTGAAGCTTCCCTGAAAAGTTATGGCACAATGCACAAAAACGCTTTTCAGCCTGAGAAAAGGTGGGTTTCGGAACGCCAAACATAAAAGTGTTAATAACTTTGGAAAAACACTTCAGACAGTTTAGATTTGATGTGCAACTACAAGAAAGACCCTTTCTGCTATAGTGGGAGGTTAAAATTTCATGTTCTGAAGCTTCCCTGAAAAGTTATGGCACAATGCACAAAAACGCTTTTCAGGCTGAGATAAGGTGGGTTTCGGAACGCCAAACATAAAAGTGTTGATAACTTTTGAAAAACACTTCAGACAGCTTAGATTTGATGTGCAACTACTAGAAAGACCCTTTCTGCTATAGTGGGAGGTTAAAATTTCATGTTCTGAAGCTTCCCTGAAAAGTTATGGCACAATGCACAAAAACGCTTTTCAGCCTGAGATAAGGTGGGTTTCGGAACGCCAAACATAAAAGTGTTGATAACTTTCGAAAATCACTTCAGACAGCTTAGATTTGATGTGCACCTACTAGAAAGACCCTTTCTGCTATAGTGGGAGGTTAAAATTTCATGTTCTGAAGCGTCCCTGAAAAGTTATGGCACAATGCACAAAAACGCTTTTCAGCCTGAGATAAGGTGGGTTTCGGAACGCCAAACATAAAAGTGTTGATAACTTTCGAAAAACACTTCAGACAGCTTAGATTTGATGTGCACCTACTAGAAAGACCCTTTCTGCTATAGTAGGAGGTTAAAATTTCATGTTCTGAAGCTTCCCTGAAAAGTTATGGCACAATGCACAAAAACGCTTTTCAGTCTGAGATAAGGTGGGTTTCGGAACGCCAAACATAAAAGTGTTAATAACTTTGGAAAAACACTTCAGACAGTTTAGATTTGATGTGCAACTACTAGAAAGACCCTTTCTGCTATAGTGGGAGGTTAAAATTTCATGTTCTGAAGCTTCCCTGAAAAGTTATGGCACAATGCACAAAAACGCCTTTCAGCCTGAGATAAGGTGGGTTTCGGAACGCCAAACATAAAAGTGTTAATAACTTTGGAAAAACACTTCAGACAGTTTAGATTTGATGTGCAACTACTAGAAAGACCCTTTCTGCTATAGTGGGAGGTTAAAATTTCATGTTCTGAAGCTTCCCTGAAAAGTTATGGCACAATGCACAAAAACGCTTTTCAGGCTGAGATAAGGTGGGTTTCGGAACGCCAAACATAAAAGTGTTGATAACTTTTGAAAAACACTTCAGACAGCTTAGATTTGATGTGCAACTACTAGAAAGACCCTTTCTGCTATAGTGGGAGGTTAAAATTTCATGTTCTGAAGCTTCCCTGAAAAGTTATGGCACAATGCACAAAAACGCCTTTCAGCCTGAGATAAGGTGGGTTTCGGAACGCCAAACATAAAAGTGTTAATAACTTTGGAAAAACACTTCAGACAGTTTAGATTTGATGTGCAACTACTAGAAAGACCCTTTCTGCTATAGTGGGAGGTTAAAATTTCATGTTCTGAAGCTTCCCTGAAAAGTTATGGCACAATGCACAAAAACGCTTTTCAGCCTGAGATAAGGTGGGTTTCGGAACGCCAAACATAAAAGTGTTAATAACTTTGGAAAAACACTTCAGACAGCTTAGATGTGATGTGCAACTACTAGAAAGACCCTTTCTGCTATAGTGGGAGGTTAAAATTTCATGTTCTGAAGCTTCCCTGAAAAGTTATGGCACAATGCACAAAAACGCTTTTCAGCCTGAGATAAGGTGGGTTTCAGAACGCCAAACATAAAAGTGTTAATATCTTTGGAAAAACACTTCAGACAGTTTAGATTTGATGTGCAACTACTAGAAAGACCCTTTCTGCTATAGTGGGAGGTTAAAATTTCATGTTCCGAAGCTTCCCTGAAAAGTTATGGCACAATGCACAAAAACGCTTTTCAGCCTGAGATAAGGTGGGTTTCGGAACGCCAAACATAAAAGTGTTAATAACTTTGGAAAAACACTTCAGACAGTTTAGATTTGATGTGCAACTACTAGAAAGACCCTTTCTGCTATAGTGGGAGGTTAAAATTTCATGTTCTGAAGCTTCCCTGAAAAGTTATGGCACAATGCACAAAAACGCTTTTCAGCCTGAGATAAGGTGGGTTTCGGAACGCCAAACATAAAAGTGTTAATATCTTTGGAAAAACACTTCAGACAGTTTAGATTTGATGTGCAACTACTAGAAAGACCCTTTCTGCTATAGTGGGAGGTTAAAATTTCATGTTCTGAAGCTTCCCTGAAAAGTTATGGCACAATGCACAAAAACGCTTTTCAGCCTGAGATAAGGTGGGTTTCGGAACGCCAAACATAAAAGTGTTGATAACTTTCGAAAAACACTTCAGACAGCTTAGATTTGATGTGCACCTACTAGAAAGACCCTTTCTGCTATAGTGGGAGGTTAAAATTTCATGTTCTGAAGCTTCCCTGAAAAGTTATGGCACAATGCACAAAAACGCTTTTCAGCCTGAGATAAGGTGGGTTTCGGAACGCCAAACATAAATGTGTTAATAACTTTGGAAAAACACTTCAGACAGTTTAGATTTGATGTGCAACTACTAGAAAGACCCTTTCTGCTATAGTAGGAGGTTAAAATTTCATGTTCTGAAGCTTCCCTGAAAAGTTATGGCACAATGCACAAAAACGCTTTTCAGCCTGAGATAAGGTGGGTTTCGGAACGCCAAACATAAAAGTGTTAATAACTTTGGAAAAACACTTCAGACAGTTTAGATTTGATGTGCAACTACAAGAAAGACCCTTTCTGCTATAGTGGGAGGTTAAAATTTCATGTTCTGAAGCTTCCCTGAAAAGTTATGGCACAATGCACAAAAACGCTTTTCAGGCTGAGATAAGGTGGGTTTCGGAACGCCAAACATAAAAGTGTTGATAACTTTTGAAAAACACTTCAGACAGCTTAGATTTGATGTGCAACTACTAGAAAGACCCTTTCTGCTATAGTGGGAGGTTAAAATTTCATGTTCTGAAGCTTCCCTGAAAAGTTATGGCACAATGCACAAAAACGCTTTTCAGCCTGAGATAAGGTGGGTTTCGGAACGCCAAACATAAAAGTGTTGATAACTTTCGAAAATCACTTCAGACAGCTTAGATTTGATGTGCACCTACTAGAAAGACCCTTTCTGCTATAGTGGGAGGTTAAAATTTCATGTTCTGAAGCTTCCCTGAAAAGTTATGGCACAATGCACAAAAACGCTTTTCAGCCTGAGATAAGGTGGGTTTCGGAACGCCAAACATAAAAGTGTTGATAACTTTCGAAAAACACTTCAGACAGCTTAGATTTGATGTGCACCTACTAGAAAGACCCTTTCTGCTATAGTAGGAGGTTAAAATTTCATGTTCTGAAGCTTCCCTGAAAAGTTATGGCACAATGCACAAAAACGCTTTTCAGACTGAGATAAGGTGGGTTTCGGAACGCCAAACATAAAAGTGTTAATAACTTTGGAAAAACACTTCAGACAGTTTAGATTTGATGTGCAACTACTAGAAAGACCCTTTCTGCTATAGTGGGAGGTTAAAATTTCATGTTCTGAAGCTTCCCTGAAAAGTTATGGCACAATGCACAAAAACGCCTTTCAGCCTGAGATAAGGTGGGTTTCGGAACGCCAAACATAAAAGTGTTAATAACTTTGGAAAAACACTTCAGACAGTTTAGATTTGATGTGCAACTACTAGAAAGACCCTTTCTGCTATAGTGGGAGGTTAAAATTTCATGTTCTGAAGCTTCCCTGAAAAGTTATGGCACAATGCACAAAAACGCTTTTCAGGCTGAGATAAGGTGGGTTTCGGAACGCCAAACATAAAAGTGTTGATAACTTTTGAAAAACACTTCAGACAGCTTAGATTTGATGTGCAACTACTAGAAAGACCCTTTCTGCTATAGTGGGAGGTTAAAATTTCATGTTCTGAAGCTTCCCTGAAAAGTTATGGCACAATGCACAAAAACGCTTTTCAGCCTGAGATAAGGTGGGTTTCGGAACGGCAAACATAAAAGTGTTGATAACTTTCGAAAATCACTTCAGACAGCTTAGATTTGATGTGCACCTACTAGAAAGACCCTTTCTGCTATAGTGGGAGGTTAAAATTTCATGTTCTGAAGCTTCCCTGAAAAGTTATGGCACAATGCACAAAAACGCTTTTCAGCCTGAGATAAGGTGGGTTTCGGAACGCCAAACATAAAAGTGTTGATAACTTTGGAAAAACACTTCAGACAGTTTAGATTTGATGTGCAACTACTAGAAAGACCCTTTCTGCTATAGTGGGAGGTTAAAATTTCATGTTCTGAAGCTTCCCTGAAAAGTTATGGCACAATGCACAAAAACGCCTTTCAGCCTGAGATAAGGTGGGTTTCGGAACGCCAAACATAAAAGTGTTAATAACTTTGGAAAAACACTTCAGACAGTTTAGATTTGATGTGCAACTACTAGAAAGACCCTTTCTGCTATAGTGGGAGGTTAAAATTTCATGTTCTGAAGCTTCCCTGAAAAGTTATGGCACAATGCACAAAAACGCTTTTCAGCCTGAGATAAGGTGGGTTTCGGAACGCCAAACATAAAAGTGTTGATAACTTTCGAAAAACACTTCAGACAGTTTAGATTTGATGTGCACCTACTAGAAAGACCCTTTCTGCTATAGTGGGAGGTTAAAATTTCATGTTCTGAAGCTTCCCTGAAAAGTTATGGCACAATGCACAAAAACGCCTTTCAGCCTGAGATAGGGTGGGTTTCGGAACGCCAAACATAAAAGTGTTAATAACTTTGGAAAAACACTTCAGACAGTTTAGATTTGATGTGCAACTACTAGAAAGACCCTTTCTGCTATAGTGGGAGGTTAAAATTTCATGTTCTGAAGCTTCCCTGAAAAGTTATGGCACAATGCACAAAAACGCTTTTCAGCCTGAGATAAGGTGGGTTTCGGAACGCCAAACATAAAAGTGTTGATAACTTTGGAAAAACACTTCAGACAGCTTAGATTTGATGTGCACCTACTAGAAAGACCCTTTCTGCTATAGTGGGAGGTTAAAATTTCATGTTCTGAAGCTTCCCTGAAAAGTTATGGCACAATGCGTAAAAACGCTTTTCAGCCTGAGATAAGGTGGGTTTCGGAACGCCAAACATAAAAGTGTTGATAACTTTGGAAAAACACTTCAGACAGTTTAGATTTGATGTGCAACTACTGGAAAGACCCTTTCTGCTATAGTGGGAAGTTAAAATTTCATGTTCTGAAGCTTCCCTGAAAAGTTATGGCACAATGCACAAAAACGCTTTTCAGCCTGAGATAAGGTGGGTTTCGGAACGCCAAACATAAAAGTGTTGATAACTTTCGAAAAACACTTCAGACAGCTTAGATTTGATGTGCACCTACTAGAAAGACCCTTTCTGCTATAGTGGGAGGTTAAAATTTCATGTTCTGAAGCTTCCCTGAAAAGTTATGGCACAATGCACAAAAACGCTTTTCAGCCTGAGATAAGGTGGGTTTCGGAACGCCAAACATAAAAGTGTTAATAACTTTGGAAAAACACTTCAGACAGTTTAGATTTGATGTGCAACTACTAGAAAGACCCTTTCTGCTATAGTGGGAGGTTAAAATTTCATGTTCTGAAGCTTCCCTGAAAAGTTATGGCACAATGCACAAAAACGCTTTTCAGCCTGAGATAAGGTGGGTTTCGGAACGCCAAACATAAAAGTATTAATAACTTTCGAAAAACACTTCAGACAGCTTAGATTTGATGTGGACCTACTAGAAAGACCCTTTCTGCTATAGTGGGAGGTTAAAATTTCATGTTCTGAAGCTTCCCTGAAAAGTTATGGCACAATGCACAAAAACGCTTTTCAGCCTGAGATAAGGTGGGTTTCGGAACGCCAAACATAAAAGTGTTAATAACTTTGGAAAAACACTTCAGACAGTTTAGATTTGATGTGCAACTACTAGAAAGACCCTTTCTGCTATAGTGGGAGGTTAAAATTTCATGTTCTGAAGCTTCCCTGAAAAGTTATGGCACAATGCACAAAAACGCTTTTCAGCCTGAGATAAGGTGGGTTTCGGAACGCCAAACATAAATGTGTTAATAACTTTGGAAAAACACTTCAGACAGTTTAGATTTGATCTGCAACTACTAGAAAGACCCTTTCTGCTATAGTGGGAGGTTAAAATTTCATGTTCTGAAGCTTCCCTGAAAAGTTATGGCACAATGCACAAAAACGCTTTTCAGCCTGAGATAAGGTGGGTTTCGGAACGCCAAACATAAAAGTGTTGATAACTTTCGAAAAACACTTCAGACAGCTTAGATTTGATGTGCACCTACTAGAAAGACCCTTTCTGCTATAGTGGGAGGTTAAAATTTCATGTTCTGAAGCTTCCCTGAAAAGTTATGGCACAATGCGTAAAAACGCTTTTCAGCCTGAGATAAGGTGGGTTTCGGAACGCCAAACATAAAAGTGTTAATAACTTTGGAAAAACACTTCAGACAGTTTAGATTTGATGTGTAACTACTAGAAAGACCCTTTCTGCTATAGTGGGAGGTTAAAATTTCATGTTCTGAAGCTTCCCTGAAAAGTTATGGCACAATGCACAAAAACGCTTTTCAGCCTGAGATAAGGTGGGTTTCGGAACGCCAAACATAAAAGTGTTGATAACTTTCGAAAAACACTTCAGAGAGCTTAGATTTGATGTGCAACTACTAGAAAGACCCTTTCTGCTATAGTGGGAGGTTAAAATTTCATGTTCTGAAGCTTTCCTGAAAAGTTATGGCACAATGCACAAAAACGCTTTTCAGCCTGAGATAAGGTGGGTTTCGGAACGCCAAACATAAAAGTGTTGATAACTTTTGAAAAACACTTCAGACAGCTTAGATTTGATGTGCAACTACTAGAAAGACCCTTTTCTGCTATAGTGGGAGGTTAAAATTTCATGTTCTGAAGCTTCCCTGAAAAGTTATGGCACAATGCACAAAAACGCTTTTCAGCCTGAGATAAGGTGGGTTTCGGAACGCCAAACATAAAAGTGTTGATAACTTTCGAAAAACACTTCAGACAGCTTAGATTTGATGTGCACCTACTAGAACGACCCTTTCTGCTATAGTGGGAGGTAAAAATTTCATGTTCTGAAGCTTCCCTGAAAAGTTATGGCACAATGCGTAAAAACGCTTTTCAGCCTGAGATAAGGTGGGTTTCGGAACGCCAAACATAAAAGTGTTGATAACTTTGGAAAAACACGTCAGACAGTTTAGATTTGATGTGCAACTACTAGAAAGACCCTTTCTGCTATAGTGGGAGGTTAAAATTTCATGTTATGAAGCTTCCCTGAAAAGTTATGGCACAATGCACAAAAACGCTTTTCAGCCTGAGATAAGGTGGGTTTCGGAACGCCAAACATAAAAGTGTTAATAACTTTGGAAAAACACTTCAGACAGTTTAGATTTGATGTGCATCTACTAGAAAGACCCTTTCTGCTATAGTGGGAGGTTAAAATTTCATGTTCTGAAGCTTCCCTGAAAAGTTATGGCACAATGCACAAAAACGCTTTTCAGCCTGAGATAAGGTGGGTTTCGGAACGCCAAACATAAAAGTGTTGATAACTTTGGAAAAACACTTCAGACAGCTTAGATTTGATGTGCACCCACTAGAAAGACCCTTTCTGCTATAGTGGGAGGTTAAAATTTCATGTTCTGAAGCTTCCCTGAAAAGTTATGGCACAATGCACAAAAACGCTTTTCAGCCTGAGATAAGGTGGGTTTCGGAACGCCAAACATAAAAGTGTTGATAACTTTCGAAAAACACTTCAGACAGCTTAGATTTGATGTGCACCTACTAGAAAGACCCTTTCTGCTATAGTGGGAGGTTAAAATTTCATGTTCTGAAGCTTCCCTGAAAAGTTATGGCACAGTGCACAAAAACGCTTTTCAGCCTGAGATAAGGTGGGTTTCGGAACGCCAAACATAAAAGTGTTGATAACTTTCGAAAAACACTTCAGACAGCTTAGATTTGATGTGCACCTACTAGAAAAACCCTTTCTGCTATAGTGGGAGGTTAAAATTTCATGCTCTGAAGCTTCTCTGAAAAGTTATGGCACAATGCACAAAAACGCTTTTCAGCCTGAGATAAGGTGGGTTTCGGAACGCCAAACATAAAAGTGTTAATAACTTTGGAAAAACACTTCAGACAGTTTAGATTTGATGTGCAACTACTAGAAAGACCCTTTCTGCTATAGTGGGAGGTTAAAATTTCATGTTCTGAAGCTTCCCTGAAAAGTTATGGCACAATGCACAAAAACGCTTTTCAGCCTGAGATAAGGTGGGTTTCGGAACGCCAAACATAAAAATGTTAACAACTTTGGAAAAACATTTCAGACAGCTTAAATTTGATGTGCAACTACTAGAAAGACCCTTTCTGCTATAGTGGGAGGTTAAAATTTCATGTTCTGAAGCTTCCCTGAAAAGTTATGGCACAATGCAAAAAAACGCTTTTCAGCCTGAGATAAGGTGGGTTTCGGAACGCCAAACATAAAAGTGTTGATAACTTTTGAAAAACACTTCAGACAGCTTAGATTTGATGTGCAACTACTAGAAAGACCCTTTCTGCTATAGTGGGAGGTTAAAATTTCATGTTCTGAAGCTTCCCTGAAAAGTTATGGCACAATGCTCAAAAACGCTTTTCAGCCTGAGATAAGGTGGGTTTCGGAACGCCAAACATAAAAGTGTTGATAACTTTCGAAAAACACTTCAGACAGCTTAGATTTGATGTGCACCTACTAGAAAGACCCTTTCTGCTATAGTGGGAGGTTAAAATTTCATGTTCTGAAGCTTCCCTGAAAAGTTATGGCACAATGCGTAAAAACGCTTTTCAGCCTGAGATAAGGTGGGTTTCGGAACGCCAAACATAAAAGTGTTGATAACTTTGGAAAAACACTTCAGACAGTTTAGATTTGATGTGCAACTACTAGAAAGACCCTTTCTGCTATAGTGGGTGGTTAAAATTTCATGTTCTGAAGCTTCCCTGAAAAGTTATGGCACAATGCACAAAAACGCTTTTCAGCCTGAGATAAGGTGAGTTTCGGAACGCCAAACATAAAAGTGTTGATAACTTTCGAAAAACACTTCAGACAGCTTAGATTTGATGTGCACCTACTAGAAAGACCCTTTCTGCTATAGTGGGAGGTTAAAATTTCAGGTTCTGAAGCTTCCCTGAAAAGTTATGGCACAATGCGTAAAAACGCTTTTCAGCCTGAGATAAGGTGGGTTTCGGAACGCCAAACATAAAAGTGTTGATAACTTTGGAAAAACACTTCAGACAGTTTAGATTTGATGTGCAACTACTAGAAAGACCCTTTCTGCTATAGTGGGAGGTTAAAACTTCATGTTCTGAAGCTTTCCTGAAAAGTTATGGCACAATGCACAAAAACGCTTTTCAGCCTGAGATAAGGTGGGTTTCGGAACGCCAAACATAAAAGTGTTGATAACTTTTGAAAAACACTTCAGACAGCTTAGATTTGATGTGCAACTACTAGAAAGACCCTTTCTGCTATAGTGGGAGGTTAAAATTTCATGTTCTGAAGCTTCCCTGAAAAGTTATGGCACAATGCAAAAAAACGCTTTTCAGCCTGAGATAAGGTGGGTTTCGGAACGCCAAACATAAAAGTGTTGATAACTTTCGAAAAACACTTCAGACAGCTTAGATTTGATGTGCACCTACTAGAAAGACCCTTTCTGCTATAGTGGGAGTTTAAAATTTCATGTTCTGAAGCTTCCCTGAAAAGTTATGGCACAATGCGTAAAAACGCTTTTCAGCCTGAGATAAGGTGTTTTTCGGAACGCCAAACATAAAAGTGTTAATAACTTTGGAAAAACACTTCAGACAGTTTAGATTTGATGTGCAACTACTAGAAAGACCCTTTCTGCTATAGTGGGAGGTTAAAATTTCATGTTCTGAAGCTTCCCTGAAAAGTTATGGCACAATGCACAAAAACGCTTTTCAGCCTGATATAAGGTGGGTTTCGGAACGCCAAACATAAAAGTGTTGATAACTTTCGAAAAACACTTCAGACAGCTTAGATTTGATGTGCACCTACTAGAAAGACCCTTTCTGCTATAGTGGGAGGTTAAAATTTCATGTTCTGAAGCTTCCCTGAAAAGTTATGGCACAATGCACAAAAACGCTTTTCAGCCTGATATAAGGTGGGTTTCGGAACGCCAAACATAAAAGTGTTGATAACTTTCGAAAAACACTTCAGACAGCTTAGATTTGATGTGCACCTACTAGAAAGACCCTTTCTGCTATAGTGGGAGGTTAAAATTTCATGTTCTGAAGCTTCCCTGAAAAGTTATGGCACAATGCGTAAAAACGCTTTTCAGCCTGAGATAAGGTGGGTTTCGGAACGCTAAACATAAAAGTGTTGATAACTTTGGAAAAACACTTCAGACAGTTTAGATTTGATGTGCAACTACTAGAAAGACCCTTTCTGCTATAGTGGGAGGTTAAAATTTCATGTTCTGAAGCTTCCCTGAAAAGTTATGGCACAATGCACAAAAACGCTTTTCAGCCTGAGATAAGGTGGGTTTCGGAACGCCAAACATAAAAGTGTTAATAACTTTGGAAAAACACTTCAGACAGTTTAGATTTGATGTGCAACTACTAGAAAGACCCTTTCTGCTATAATGGGAGGTTAAAATTCCATGTTCTGAAGCTTCCCTGAAAAGTTATGGCACAATGCACAAAAACGCTTTTCAGCCTGAGATAAGGTGGGTTTCGGAACGCCAAACATAAAAGTGTTGATAACTTTTGAAAAACACTTCAGACAGCTTAGATTTGATGTGCAACTACTAGAAAGACCCTTTCTGCTATAATGGGAGGTTAAAATTCCATGTTCTGAAGCTTCCCTGAAAAGTTATGGCACAATGCACAAAAACGCTTTTCAGCCTGAGATAAGGTGGGTTTCGGAACGCCAAACATAAAAGTGTTGATAACTTTCGAAAAACACTTCAGACAGCTTAGATTTGATGTGCACCTACTAGAAAGACCCTTTCTGCAATAGTGGGAGGTTAAAATTTCATGTTCTGAAGCTTCCCTGAAAAGTTATGGCACAGTGCACAAAAACGCTTTTCAGCCTGAGATAAGGTGGGTTTCGGAACGCCAAACATAAAAGTGTTGATAACTTTCGAAAAACACTTCAGACAGCTTAGATTTGATGTGCACCTACTAGAAAAACCCTTTCTGCTATAGTGGGAGGTTAAAATTTCATGTTCTGAAGCTTCCCTGAAAAGTTATGGCACAATGCACAAAAACGCTTTTCAGCCTGAGATAAGGAGGATTTCGGAACGCCAAACATAAAAGTGTTAATAACTTTGGAAAAACACTTCAGACAATTTAGATTTTATGTGCAACTACTAGAAAGACCCTTTCTGCTATAGTGGGAGGTTAAAATTTCATGTTCTGAAGCTTCCCTGAAAAGTTATGGCACAATGCACAAAAACGCTTTTCAGCCTGAGATAAGGTGGGTTTCGGAACGCCAAACATAAAAGTGTTGATAACTTTCGAAAAACACTTTAGACAGCTTAGATTTGATGTGCACCTACTAGAAAGACCCTTTCTGCTATAGTGGGAGGTTAAAATTTCATGTTCTGAAGCTTCCCTGAAAAGTTATGGCACAATGCGTAAAAACGCTTTTCAGCCTGAGATAAGGTGGGTTTCGGAACGCCAAACATAAAAGTGTTGATAACTTTGGAAAAACACTTCAGACAGTTTAGATTTGATGTGCAACTACTAGAAAGACCCTTTCTGCTATAGTGGGAGGTTAAAATTTCATGTTCTGAAGCTTCCCTGAAAAGTTATGGCACAATGCACAAAAACGCTTTTCAGCCTGAGATAAGGTGGGTTTCGGAACGCCAAACATAAAAGTGTTAATAACTTTGGAAAAACACTTCAGACAGTTTAGATTTGATGTGCAACTACTAGAAAGACCCTTTCTGCTATAGTGGGAGGTTAAAATTTCATGTTCTGAAGCTTCCCTGAAAAGTTATGGCACAATGCACAAAAACGCTTTTCAGCCTGAGATAAGGTGGGTTTCGGATCGCCAAACATAAAAGTGTTGATAACTTTCGAAAAACACTTCAGACAGCTTAGATTTGATGTGCACCTACTAGAAAGACCCTTTCTGCTATAGTGGGAGGTTAAAATTTCATGTTCTGAAGCTTCCCTGAAAAGTTATGGCACAATGCACAAAAACGCTTTTCAGCCTGAGATAAGGTGGGTTTCGGAACGCCAAACATAAAAGTGTTAATAACTTTGGAAAAACACTTCAGACAGTTTAGATTTGATGTGCAACTACTAGAAAGACCCTTTCTGCTATAGTGGGAGGTTAAAATTTCATGTTCTGAAGCTTCCCTGAAAAGTTATGGCACAATGCACAAAAACGCATTTCAGCCTGAGATAAGGTGGGTTTCGGAACGCCAAACATAAAAGTGTTAATAACTTTGGAAAAACACTTCAGACAGTTTAGATTTGATGTGCAACTACTAGAAAGACCCTTTCTGCTATAGTGGGAGGTTAAAATGTCATGTTCTGAAGCTTCCCTGAAAAGTTATGGCACAATGCACAAAAACGCTTTTCAGCCTGAGATAAGGTGGGTTTCGGAACGCCAAACATAAAAGTGTTGATAACTTTTGAAAAACACTTCAGACAGCTTAGATTTGATGTGCAACTACTAGAAAGACCCTTTCTGCTATAATGGGAGGTTAAAATTCCATGTTCTGAAGCTTCCCTGAAAAGTTATGGCACAATGCACAAAAACGCTTTTCAGCCTGAGATAAGGTGGGTTTCGGAACGCCAAACATAAAAGTGTTGATAACTTTCGAAAAATACTTCAGACAGCTTAGATTTGATGTGCACCTACTAGAAAGACCCTTTCTGCTATAGTGGGAGGTTAAAATTTCATGTTCTGAAGCTTCCCTGAAAAGTTATGGCACAGTGCACAAAAACGCTTTTCAGCCTGAGATAAGGTGGGTTTCGGAACGCCAAACATAAAAGTGTTGATAACTTTCGAAAAACACTTCAGACAGCTTAGATTTGATGTGCACCTACTAGAAAAACCCTTTCTGCTATAGTGGGAGGTTAAAATTTCATGTTCTGAAGCTTCCCTGAAAAGTTATGGCACAATGCACAAAAACGCTTTTCAGCCTGAGATAAGGTGGATTTCGGAACGCCAAACATAAAAGTGTTAATAACTTTGGAAAAACACTTCAGACAGTTTAGATTTGATGTGCAACTACTAGAAAGACCCTTTCTGCTATAGTGGGAGGTTAAAATTTCATGTTCTGAAGCTTCCCTGAAAAGTTATGGCACAATGCACAAAAACGCTTTTCAGCCTGAGATAAGGTGGGTTTCGGAACGCCAAACATAAAAGTGTTGATAACTTTCGAAAAACACTTTAGACAGCTTAGATTTGATGTGCACCTACTAGAAAGACCCTTTCTGCTATAGTGGGAGGTTAAAATTTCATGTTCTGAAGCTTCCCTGAAAAGTTATGGCACAATGCGTAAAAACGCTTTTCAGCCTGAGATAAGGTGGGTTTCGGAACGCCAAACATAAAAGTGTGGATAACTTTGGAAAAACACTTCAGACAGTTTAGATTTGATGTGCAACTACTAGAAAGACCCTTTCTGCTATAGTGGGAGGTTAAAATTTCATGTTCTGAAGCTTCCCTGAAAAGTTATGGCACAATGCACAAAAACGCTTTTGAGCCTGAGATAAGGTGGGTTTCGGAACGCCAAACATAAAAGTGTTAATAACTTTGGAAAAACACTTCAGACAGTTTAGATTTGATGTGCAACTACTAGAAAGACCCTTTCTGCTATAGTGGGAGGTTAAAATTTCATGTTCTGAAGCTTCCCTGAAAAGTTATGGCACAATGCACAAAAACGCTTTTCAGCCTGAGATAAGGTGGGTTTCGGATCGCCAAACATAAAAGTGTTGATAACTTTCGAAAAACACTTCAGACAGCTTAGATTTGATGTGCACCTACTAGAAAGACCCTTTCTGCTATAGTGGGAGGTTAAAATTTCATGTTCTGAAGCTTCCCTGAAAAGTTATGGCACAATGCACAAAAACGCTTTTCAGCCTGAGATAAGGTGGGTTTCGGAACGCCAAACATAAAAGTGTTAATAACTTTGGAAAAACACTTCAGACAGTTTAGATTTGATGTGCAACTACTAGAAAGACCCTTTCTGCTATAGTGGGAGGTTAAAATTTCATGTTCTGAAGCTTCCCTGAAAAGTTATGGCACAATGCACAAAAACGCTTTTCAGCCTGAGATAAGGTGGGTTTCGGAACGCCAAACATAAAAGTGTTGATAACTTTTGAAAAACACTTCAGACAGCTTAGATTTGATGTGCAACTACTAGAAAGACCCTTTCTGCTATAATGGGAGGTTAAAATTCCATGTTCTGAAGCTTCCCTGAAAAGTTATGGCACAATGCACAAAAACGCTTTTCAGCCTGAGATAAGGTGGGTTTCGGAACGCCAAACATAAAAGTGTTGATAACTTTCGAAAAATACTTCAGACAGCTTAGATTTGATGTGCACCTACTAGAAAGACCCTTTCTGCTATAGTGGGAGGTTAAAATTTCATGTTCTGAAGCTTCCCTGAAAAGTTATGGCACAGTGCACAAAAACGCTTTTCAGCCTGAGATAAGGTGGGTTTCGGAACGCCAAACATAAAAGTGTTGATAACTTTCGAAAAACACTTCAGACAGCTTAGATTTGATGTGCACCTACTAGAAAAACCCTTTCTGCTATAGTGGGAGGTTAAAATTTCATGTTCTGAAGCTTCCCTGAAAAGTTATGGCACAATGCACAAAAACGCTTTTCAGCCAGAGATAAGGTGGATTTCGGAACGCCAAACATAAAAGTGTTAATAACTTTGGAAAAACACTTCAGACAGTTTAGATTTGATGTGCAACTACTAGAAAGACCCTTTCTGCTATAGTGGGAGGTTAAAATTTCATGTTCTGAAGCTTCCCTGAAAAGTTATGGCACAATGCACAAAAACGCTTTTCAGCCTGAGATAAGGTGGGTTTCGGAACGCCAAACATAAAAGTGTTGATAACTTTCGAAAAACACTTTAGACAGCTTAGATTTGATGTGCACCTACTAGAAAGACCCTTTCTGCTATAGTGGGAGGTTAAAATTTCATATTCTGAAGCTTCCCTGAAAAGTTATGGCACAATGCGTAAAAACGCTTTTCAGCCTGAGATAAGGTGGGTTTCGGAACGCCAAACATAAAAGTGTTGATAACTTTGGAAAAACACTTCAGACAGTTTAGATTTGATGTGCAACTACTAGAAAGACCCTTTCTGCTATAGTGGGAGGTTAAAATTTCATGTTCTGAATCTTCCCTGAAAAGTTATGGCACAATGCACAAAAACGCTTTTCAGCCTGAGATAAGGTGGATTTCGGAACGCCAAACATAAAAGTGTTAATAACTTTGGAAAAACACTTCAGACAGTTTAGATTTGATGTGCAACTACTAGAAAGACCCTTTCTGCTATAGTGGGAGGTTAAAATTTCATGTTCTGAAGCTTCCCTGAAAAGTTATGGCACAATGCACAAAAACGCTTTTCAGCCTGAGATAAGGTGGGTTTCGGAACGCCAAACATAAAAGTGTTGACAACTTTCGAAAAACACTTTAGACACCTTAGATTTGATGTGCACCTACTAGAAAGACCCTTTCTGCTATAGTGGGAGGTTAAAATTTCATGTTCTGAAGCTTCCCTGAAAAGTTATGGCACAATGCGTAAAAACGCTTTTCAGCCTGAGATAAGGTGGGTTTCGGAACGCCAAACATAAAAGTGTTGATAACTTTGGAAAAACACTTCAGACAGTTTAGATTTGATGTGCAACTACTAGAAAGACCCTTTCTGCTATAGTGGGAGGTTAAAATTTCATGTTCTGAAGCTTCCCTGAAAAGTTATGGCACAATGCACAAAAACGCTTTTCAGCCTGAGATAAGGTGGGTTTCGGAACGCCAAACATAAAAGTGTTGATAACTTTCGAAAAACACTTCAGACATCTTAGATTTGATGTGCACCTACTAGAAAGACCCTTTCTGCTCTAGTGGGAGGTTAAAATTTCATGTTCTGAAGCTTCCCTGAAAAGTTATGGCACAATGCGTAAAAACGCTTTTCAGCCTGAGATAAGGTGGGTTTCGGAACGCCAAACATAAAAGTGTTGATAACTTTGGAAAAACACTTCAGACAGTTTAGATTTGATGTGCACCTACTAGAAAGACCCTTTCTGCTATAGTGGGAGGTTAAAATTTCATGTTCTGAAGCTTTCCTGAAAAGTTATGGCACAATGCACAAAAACGCTTTTCAGCCTGAGATAAGGTGGGTTTCGGAACGCCAAACATAAAAGTGTTGATAACTTTTGAAAAACACTTCAGACAGCTTAGATTTGATGTGCACCTACTAGAAAGACCCTTTCTGCTATAGTGGGAGGTTAAAATTTCATGTTCTGAAGCTTCCCTGAAAAGTTATGGCACAATGCACAAAAACGCTTTTCAGCCTGAGATAAGGTGGGTTTCGGAACGCCAAACATAAAAGTGTTGATAACTTTTGAAAAACACTTCAGACAGCTTAGATTTGATGTGCAACTACTAGAAAGACCCTTTCTGCTATAATGGGAGGTTAAAATTCCATGTTCTGAAGCTTCCCTGAAAAGTTATGGCACAATGCACAAAAACGCTTTTCAGCCTGAGATAAGGTGGGTTTCGGAACGCCAAACATAAAAGTGTTGATAACTTTCGAAAAATACTTCAGACATCTTAGATTTGATGTACACCTACTAGAAAGACCCTTTCTGCTATAGTGGGAGGTTAAAATTTCATGTTCTGAAGCTTCCCTGAAAAGTTATGGCACAGTGCACAAAAACGCTTTTCAGCCTGAGATAAGGTGGGTTTCGGAACGCCAAACATAAAAGTGTTGATAACTTTCGAAAAACACTTCAGACAGCTTAGATTTGATGTGCACCTACTAGAAAAACCCTTTCTGCTATAGTGGGAGGTTAAAATTTCATGTTCTGAAGCTTCCCTGAAAAGTTATGGCACAATGCACAAAAACGCTTTTCAGCCTGAGATAAGGTGGATTTCGGAACGCCAAACATAAAAGTGTTAATGACTTTGGAAAAACACTTCAGACAGTTTAGATTTGATGTGCAACTACTAGAAAGACCCTTTCTGCTATAGTGGGAGGTTAAAATTTCATGTTCTGAAGCTTCCCTGAAAAGTTATGGCACAATGCACAAAAACGCTTTTCAGCCTGAGATAAGGTGGGTTTCGGAACGCCAAACATAAAAGTGTTGATAACTTTCGAAAAACACTTTAGACAGCTTAGATTTGATGTGCACCTACTAGAAAGACCCTTTCTGCTATAGTGGGAGGTTAAAATTTCATGTTCTGAAGCTTCCCTGAAAAGTTATGGCACAATGCGTAAAAACGCTTTTCAGCCTGAGATAAGGTGGGTTTCGGAACGCCAAACATAAAAGTGTTGATAACTTTGGAAAAACACTTCAGACAGTTTAGATTTGATGTGCAACTACTAGAACGACCCTTTCTGCTATAGTGGGAGGTTAAAATTTCATGTTCTGAAGCTTCCCTGAAAAGTTATGGCACAATGCACAAAAACGCTTTTCAGCCTGAGATAAGGTGGGTTTCGGAACGCCAAACATAAAAGTGTTAATAACTTTGGAAAAACACTTCAGACAGTTTAGATTTGATGTGCAACTACTAGAAAGACCCTTTCTGCTATAGTGGGAGGTTAAAATTTCATGTTCTGAAGCTTCCCTGAAAAGTTATGGCACAATGCACAAAAACGCTTTTCAGCCTGAGATAAGGTGGGTTTCGGAACGCCAAACATAAAAGTGTTGATAACTTTCGAAAAACACTTCAGACAGCTTAGATTTGATGTGCACCTACTAGAAAGACCCTTTCTGCTATAGTGGGAGGTTAAAATTTCATGTTCTGAAGCTTCCCTGAAAAGTTATGGCACAATGCACAAAAACGCTTTTCAGCCTGAGATAAGGTGGGTTTCGGAACGCCAAACATAAAAGTGTTAATAACTTTGGAAAAACACTTCAGACAGTTTAGATTTGATGTGCAACTACTAGAAAGACCCTTTCTGCTATAGTGGGAGGTTAAAATTTCATGTTCTGAAGCTTCCCTGAAAAGTTATGGCACAATGCACAAAAACGCATTTCAGCCTGAGATAAGGTGGGTTTCGGAACGCCAAACATAAAAGTGTTAATAACTTTGGAAAAACACTTCAGACAGTTTAGATTTGATGTGCAACTACTAGGAAGACCCTTTCTGCTATAGTGGGAGGTTAAAATTTCATGTTCTGAAGCTTCCCTGAAAAGTTATGGCACAATGCACAAAAACGCTTTTCAGCCTGAGATAAGGTGGGTTTCGGAACGCCAAACATAAAAGTGTTGATAACTTTTGAAAAACACTTCAGACAGCTTAGATTTGATGTGCAACTACTAGAAAGACCCTTTCTGCTATAATGGGAGGTTAAAATTCCATGTTCTGAAGCTTCCCTGAAAAGTTATGGCACAATGCACAAAAACGCTTTTCAGCCTGAGATAAGGTGGGTTTCGGAACGCCAAACATAAAAGTGTTGATAACTTTCGAAAAATACTTCAGACAGCTTAGATTTGATGTGCACCTACTAGAAAGACCCTTTCTGCTATAGTGGGAGGTTAAAATTTCATGTTCTGAAGCTTCCCTGAAAAGTTATGGCACAGTGCACAAAAACGCTTTTCAGCCTGAGATAAGGTGGGTTTCGGAACGCCAAACATAAAAGTGTTGATAACTTTCGAAAAACACTTCAGACAGCTTAGATTTGATGTGCACCTACTAGAAAAACCCTTTCTGCTATAGTGGGAGGTTAAAATTTCATGTTCTGAAGCTTCCCTGAAAAGTTATGGCACAATGCACAAAAACGCTTTTCAGCCTGAGATAAGGTGGATTTCGGAACGCCAAACATAAAAGTGTTAATAACTTTGGAAAAACACTTCAGACAGTTTAGATTTGATGTGCAACTACTAGAAAGACCCTTTCTGCTATAGTGGGAGGTTAAAATTTCATGTTCTGAAGCTTCCCTGAAAAGTTATGGCACAATGCACAAAAACGCTTTTCAGCCTGAGATAAGGTGGGTTTCGGAACGCCAAACATAAAAGTGTTGATAACTTTCGAAAAACACTTTAGACAGCTTAGATTTGATGTGCACCTACTAGAAAGACCCTTTCTGCTATAGTGGGAGGTTAAAATTTCATATTCTGAAGCTTCCCTGAAAAGTTATGGCACAATGCGTAAAAACGCTTTTCAGCCTGAGATGAGGTGGGTTTCGGAACGCCAAACATAAAAGTGTTGATAACTTTGGAAAAACACTTCAGACAGTTTAGATTTGATGTGCAACTACTAGAAAGACCCTTTCTGCTATAGTGGGAGGTTAAAATTTCATGTTCTGAATCTTCCCTGAAAAGTTATGTCACAATGCACAAAAACGCTTTTCAGCCTGAGATAAGGTGGATTTCGGAACGCCAAACATAAAAGTGTTAATAACTTTGGAAAAACACTTCAGACAGTTTAGATTTGATGTGCAACTACTAGAAAGACCCTTTCTGCTATAGTGGGAGGTTAAAATTTCATGTTCTGAAGCTTCCCTGAAAAGTTATGGCACAATGCACAAAAACGCTTTTCAGCCTGAGATAAGGTGGGTTTCGGAACGCCAAACATAAAAGTGTTGATAACTTTCGAAAAACACTTTAGACAGCTTAGATTTGATGTGCACCTACTAGAAAGACCCTTTTTGCTATAGTGGGAGGTTAAAATTTCATGTTCTGAAGCTTCCCTGAAAAGTTATGGCACAATGCGTAAAAACGCTTTTCAGCCTGAGATAAGGTGGGTTTCGGAACGCCAAACATAAAAGTGTTGATAACTTTGGAAAAACACTTCAGACAGTTTAGATTTGATGTGCAACTACTAGAAAGACCCTTTCTGCTATAGTGGGAGGTTAAAATTTCATATTCTGAAGCTTCCCTGAAAAGTTATGGCACAATGCACAAAAACGCTTTTCAGCCTGAGATAAGGTGGGTTTCGGAACGCCAAACATAAAAGTGTTGATAACTTTCGAAAAACACTTCAGACAGCTTAGATTTGATGTGCACCTACTAGAAAGACCCTTTCTGCTATAGTGGGAGGTTAAAATTTCATGTTCTGAAGCTTCCCTGAAAAGTTATGGCACAATGCGTAAAAACGCTTTTCAGCCTGAGATAAGGTGGGTTTCGGAACGCCAAACATAAAAGTGTTGATAACTTTGGAAAAACACTTCAGACAGTTTAGATTTGATGTGCACCTACTAGAAAGACCCTTTCTGCTATAGTGGGAGGTTAAAATTTCATGTTCTGAAGCTTTCCTGAAAAGTTATGGCACAATGCTCAAAAACGCTTTTCAGCCTGAGATAAGGTGGGTTTCGGAACGCCAAACATAAAAGTGTTGATAACTTTTGAAAAACACTTCAGACAGCTTAGATTTGATGTGCAACTACTAGAAAGACCCTTTCTGCTATAGTGGGAGGTTAAAATTTCATGTTCTGAAGCTTCCCTGAAAAGTTATGGCACAATGCAAAAAAACGCTTTTCAGCCTGAGATAAGGTGGGTTTCGGAACGCCAAACATAAAAGTGTTGATAACTTTTGAAAAACACTTCAGACAGCTTAGATTTGATGTGCAACTACTAGAAAGACCCTTTCTGCTATAGTGGGAGGTTAAAATTTCATGTTCTGAAGCTTCCCTGAAAAGTTATGGCACAATGCACAAAAACGCTTTTCAGCCTGAGATAAGGTGGGTTTCGGAACGCCAAACATAAAAGTGTTGATAACTTTCGAAAAACACTTCAGACAGCTTAGATTTGATGTGCACCTACTAGAAAGACCCTTTCTGCTATAGTGGGAGGTTAAAATTTCATGTTCTGAAGCTTCCCTGAAAAGTTATGGCACAATGCGTAAAATCGCTTTTCAGCCTGAGATAAGGTGGGTTTCGGAACGCCAAACATAAAAGTGTTGATAACTTTGGAAAAACACTTCAGACAGTTTAGATTTGATGTGCAACTACTAGAAAGACCCTTTCTGCTATAGTGGGAGGTTAAAATTTCATGTTCTGAAGCTTCCCTGAAAAGTTATGGCACAATGCACAAAAACGCTTTTCAGCCTGAGATAAGGTGGGTTTCGGAACGCCAAACATAAAAGTGTTGATAACTTTCGAAAAACACTTCAGACAGTTTAGATTTGATGTGCAACTACTAGAAAGACCCTTTCTGCTATAGTGGGAGGTTAAAATTTCATGTTCTGAAGCTTTCCTGAAAAGTTATGGCACAATGCACAAAAACGCTTTTCAGCCTGAGATAAGGTGGGTTTCGGAACGCCAAACATAAAAGTGTTGATAACTTTTGAAAAACACTTCAGACAGCTTAGATTTGATGTGCAACTACTAGAAAGACCCTTTCTGCTATAGTGGGAGGTTAAAATTTCATGTTCTGAAGCTTCCCTGAAAAGTTATGGCACAATGCAAAAAAACGCTTTTCAGCCTGAGATAAGGTGGGTTTCGGAACGCCAAACATAAAAGTGTTGATAACTTTCGAAAAACACTTCAGACAGCTTAGATTTGATGTGCACCTACTAGAAAGACCCTTTCTGCTATAGTGGGAGGTTAAAATTTCATGTTCTGAAGCTTCCCTGAAAAGTTATGGCACAATGCGTAAAAACGCTTTTCAGCCTGAGATAAGGTGGGTTTCGGAACGCTAAACATAAAAGTGTTGATAACTTTGGAAAAACACTTCAGACAGTTTAGATTTGATGTGCAACTACTAGAAAGACCCTTTCTGCTATAGTGGGAGGTTAAAATTTCATGTTCTGAAGCTTCCCTGAAAAGTTATGGCACAATGCACAAAAACGCTTTTCAGCCTGAGATAAGGTGGGTTTCGGAACGCCAAACATAAAAGTGTTAATAACTTTGGAAAAACACTTCAGACAGTTTAGATTTGATGTGCAACTACTAGAAAGACCCTTTCTGCTATAGTGGGAGGTTAAAATTTCATGTTCTGAAGCTTCCCTGAAAAGTTATGGCACAGTGCACAAAAACGCTTTTCAGCCTGAGATAAGGTGGGTGTCGGAACGCCAAACATAAAAGTGTTGATAACTTTCGAAAAACACTTCAGACAGCTTAGATTTGATGTGCACCTACTAGAAAAACCCTTTCTGCTATAGTGGGAGGTTAAAATTTCATGTTCTGAAGCTTCCCTGAAAAGTTATGGCACAATGCACAAAAACGCTTTTCAGCCTGAGATAAGGTGGGTTTCGGAACGCCAAACATAAAAGTGTTAATAACTTTGGAAAAACACTTCAGACAGTTCAGATTTGATGTGCAACTACTAGAAAGACCCTTTCTGCTATAGTGGGAGGTTAAACTTTCATGTTCTGAAGCTTCCCTGAAAAGTTATGGCACAATGCACAAAAACGCTTTTCAGCCTGAGATAAGGTGGGTTTCGGAACGCCAAACATAAAAGTGTTGATAACTTTCGAAAAACACTTCAGACAGCTTAGATTTGATGTGCACCTACTAGAAAGACCCTTTCTGCTATAGTGGGAGGTTAAAATTTCATGTTCTGAAGCTTCCCTGAAAAGTTATGGCACAATGCACAAAAACGCTTTTCAGCCTCGGATAAGGTGGGTTTCGGAACGCCAAACATAAAAGTGTTAATAACTTTGGAAAAACACTTCAGACAGTTTAGATTTGATGTGCAACTACTAGAAAGACCCTTTCTGCTATAGTGGGAGGTTAAAATTTCATGTTCTGAAGCTTCCCTGAAAAGTTATGGCACAATGCACAAAAACGCTTTTCAGCCTGAGATAAGGTGGGTTTCGGAACGCCAAACATAAAAGTGTTAATAACTTTGGAAAAACAGTTCAGACAGTTTAGATTTGATGTGCAACTACTAGAAAGACCCTTTCTGCTATAGTGGGAGGTTAAAATTTCATGTTCTGAAGCTTCCCTGAAAAGTTATGGCACAATGCACAAAAACGCTTTTCAGCCTGAGATAAGGTGGGTTTCGGAACGCCAAACATAAAAGTGTTGATAACTTTTGAAAAATACTTCAGACAGCTTAGATTTGATGTGCAACTACTAGAAAGACCCTTTCTGCTATAATGGGAGGTTAAATTTCCATGTTCTGAAGCTTCCCTGAACAGTTATGGCACAATGCACAAAAACGCTTTTCAGCCTGAGATAAGGTGGGTTTCGGAACGCCAAACATAAAAGTGTTGATAACTTTCGAAAAACACTTCAGACAGTTTAGATTTGATGTGCACCTACTAGAAAAACCCTTTCTGCTATAGTGGGAGGTTAAAATTTCATGTTCTGAAGCTTCCCTGAAAAGTTATGGCACAATGCACAAAAACGCTTTTCAGCCTGAGATAAGGAGGATTTCGGAACGCCAAACATAAAAGTGTTAATAACTTTGGAAAAACACTTCAGACAGTTTAGGTTTGATGTGCAACTACTAGAAAGACCCTTTCTGCTATAGTGGGAGGTTAAAATTTCATGTTCTGAAGCTTCCCTGAAAAGTTATGGCACAATGCACAAAAACGCTTTTCAGCCTGAGATAAGGTGGGTTTCGGAACGCCAAACATAAAAGTGTTGATAACTTTCGAAAAACACTTTAGACAGCTTAGATTTGATGTGCACCTACTAGAAAGACCCTTTCTGCTATAGTGGGAGGTTAAAATTTCATGTTCTGAAGCTTCCCTGAAAAGTTATGGCACAATGCGTAAAAACGCTTTTCAGCCTGAGATAAGGTGGGTTTCGGAACGCCAAACATAAAAGTGTTGATAACTTTGGAAAAACACTTCAGACAGTTTAGATTTGATGTGCAACTACTAGAAAGACCCTTTCTGCTATAGTGGGAGGTTAAAATTTCATGTTCTGAAGCTTCCCTGAAAAGTTATGGCACAATGCACAAAAACGCTTTTCAGCCTGAGATAAGGTGGGTTTCGGAACGCCAAACATAAAAGTGTTGATAACTTTCGAAAAACACTTCAGACAGCTTAGATTTGATGTGCACCTACTAGAAAGACCCTTTCTGCTATAGTGGGAGGTTAAAATTTCATGTTCTGAAGCTTCCCTGAAAAGTTATGGCACAATGCGTAAAAACGCTTTTCAGCCTGAGATAAGGTGGGTTTCGGAACGCCAAACATAAAAGTGTTGATAACTTTGGAAAAACACTTCAGACAGTTTAGATTTGATGTGCAACTACTAGAAAGACCCTTTCTGCTATAGTGGGAGGTTAAAATTTCATGTTCTGAAGCTTTCCTGAAAAGTTATGGCACAATGCACAAAAACGCTTTTCAGCCTGAGATAAGGTGGGTTTCGGAACGCCAAACATAAAAGTGTTGATAACTTTTGAAAAACACTTCAGACAGCTTAGATTTGATGTGCAACTACTAGAAAGACCCTTTCTGCTATAGTGGGAGGTTAAAATTTCATGTTCTGAAGCTTCCCTGAAAAGTTATGGCACAATGCAAAAAAACGCTTTTCAGCCTGAGATAAGGTGGGTTTCGGAACGCCAACCATAAAAGTGTTGATAACTTTTGAAAAACACTTCAGACAGCTTAGATTTGATGTGCAACTACTAGAAAGACCCTTTCTGCTATAGTGGGAGGTTAAAATTTCATGTTCTGAAGCTTCCCTGAAAAGTTATGGCACAATGCACAAAAACGCTTTTCAGCCTGAGATAAGGTGGGTTTCGGAACGCCAAACATAAAAGTGTTGATAACTTTCGAAAAAAACTTCAGACAGCTTAGATTTGATGTGCACCTACTAGAAAGACCCTTTCTGCTATAGTGGGAGGTTAAAATTTCATGTTCTGAAGCTTCCCTGAAAAGTTATGGCACAATGCGTAAAAACGCTTTTCAGCCTGAGATAAGGTGGGTTTCGGAACGCCAAACATAAAAGTGTTGATAACTTTGGAAAAACACTTCAGACAGTTTAGATTTGATGTGCAACTACTAGAAAGACCCTTTCTGCTATAGTGGGAGGTTAAAATTTCATGTTCTGAAGCTTTCCTGAAAAGTTATGGCACAATGCACAAAAACGCTTTTCAGCCTGAGATAAGGTGGGTTTCGGAACGCCAAACATAAAAGTGTTGATAACTTTTGAAAAACACTTCAGACAGCTTAGATTTGATGTGCAACTACTAGAAAGACCCTTTCTGCTATAGTGGGAGGTTAAAATTTCATGTTCTGAAGCTTCCCTGAAAAGTTATGGCACAATGCAAAAAAACGCTTTTCAGCCTGAGATAAGGTGGGTTTCGGAACGCCAACCATAAAAGTGTTGATAACTTTTGAAAAACACTTCAGACAGCTTAGATTTGATGTGCAACTACTAGAAAGACCCTTTCTGCTATAGTGGGAGGTTAAAATTTCATGTTCTGAAGCTTCCCTGAAAAGTTATGGCACAATGCACAAAAACGCTTTTCAGCCTGAGATAAGGTGGGTTTCGGAACGCCAAACATAAAAGTGTTGATAACTTTCGAAAAACACTTCAGACAGCTTAGATTTGATGTGCACCTACTAGAAAGACCCTTTCTGCTATAGTGGGAGGTTAAAATTTCATGTTCTGAAGCTTCCCTGAAAAGTTATGGCACAATGCGTAAAAACGCTTTTCAGCCTGAGATAAGGTGGGTTTCGGAACGCCAAACATAAAAGTGTTGATAACTTTGGAAAAACACTTCAGACAGTTTAGATTTGATGTGCAACTACTAGAAAGACCCTTTCTGCTATAGTGGGAGGTTAAAATTTCATGTTCTGAAGCTTCCCTGAAAAGTTATGGCACAATGCACAAAAACGCTTTTCAGCCTGAGATAAGGTGGGTTTCGGAACGCCAAACATAAAAGTGTTGATAACTTTCGAAAAACACTTCAGACAGCTTAGATTTGATGTGCACCTACTAGAAAGACCCTTTCTGCTATAGTGGGAGGTTAAAATTTCATGTTCTGAAGCTTCCCTGAAAAGTTATGGCACAATGCGTAAAAACGCTTTTCAGCCTGAGATAAGGTGGGTTTCGGAACGCCAAACATAAAAGTGTTGATAACTTTGGAAAAACACTTCAGACAGTTTAGATTTGATGTGCAACTACTAGAAAGACCCTTTCTGCTATAGTGGGAGGTTAAAATTTCATGTTCTGAAGCTTTCCTGAAAAGTTATGGCACAATACACAAAAACGCTTTTCAGCCTGAGATAAGGTGGGTTTCGGAACGCCAAACATAAAAGTGTTGATAACTTTTGAAAAACACTTCAGACAGCTTAGATTTGATGTGCAACTACTAGAAAGACCCTTTCTGCTATAGTGGGAGGTTAAAATTTCATGTTCTGAAGCTTCCCTGAAAAGTTATGGCACAATGCAAAAAAACGCTTTTCAGCCTGAGATAAGGTGGGTTTCGGAACGCCAAACATAAAAGTGTTGATAACTTTCGAAAAACACTTCAGACAGCTTAGATTTGATGTGCACCTACTAGAAAGACCCTTTCTGCTATAGTGGGAGTTTAAAATTTCATGTTCTGAAGCTTCCCTGAAAAGTTATGGCACAATGCACAAAAACGCTTTTCAGCCTGATATAAGGTGGGTTTCGGAACGCCAAACATAAAAGTGTTGATAACTTTCGAAAAACACTTCAGACAGCTTAGATTTGATGTGCACCTACTAAAAAGACCCTTTCTGCTATAGTGGGAGGTTAAAATTTCATGTTCTGAAGCTTCCCTGAAAAGTTATGGCACAATGCGTAAAAACGCTTTTCTGAGATAAGGTGGGTTTCGGAACGCTAAACATAAAAGTGTTGATAACTTTGGAAAAACACTTCAGACAGTTTAGATTTGATATGCAACTACTAGAAAGACCCTTTGTGCTATAGTGGGAGGTTAAAATTTCATGTTCTGAAGCTTCCCTGAAAAGTTATGGCACAATGCACAAAAACGCTTTTCAGCCTGAGATAAGGTGGGTTTCGGAACGCCAAACATAAAAGTGTTAATAACTTTGGAAAAACACTTCAGACAGTTTAGATTTGATGTGCAACTACTAGAAAGACCCTTTCTGCTATAATGGGAGGTTAAAATTCCATGTTCTGAAGCTTCCCTGAAAAGTTATGGCACAATGCACAAAAACGCTTTTCAGCCTGAGATACGGTGGGTTTCGGAACGCCAAACATAAAAGTGTTGATAACTTTCGAAAAACACTTTACACAGCTTAGATTTGATGTGCACCTACTAGAAAGACCCTTTCTGCTATAGTGGGAGGTTAAAATTTCATGTTCTGAAGCTTCCCTGAAAAGTTATGGCACAATGCGTAAAAACGCTTTTCAGCCTGAGATAAGGTGGGTTTCGGAACGCCAAACATAAAAGTGTTGATAACTTTGGAAAAACACTTCAGACAGTTTAGATTTGATGTGCAACTACTAGAAAGACCCTTTCTGCTATAGTGGGAGGTTAAAATTTCATGTTCTGAAGCTTCCCTGAAAAGTTATGGCACAATGCACAAAAACGCTTTTCAGCCTGAGATAAGGTGGGTTTCGGAACGCCAAACATAAAAGTGTTGATAACTTTCGAAAAACACTTCAGACAGCTTAGATTTGATGTGCACCTACTAGAAAGACCCTTTCTGCTATAGTGGGAGGTTAAAATTTCATGTTCTGAAGCTTCCCTGAAAAGTTATGGCACAATGCGTAAAAACGCTTTTCAGCCTGAGATAAGGTGGGTTTCGGAACGCCAAACATAAAAGTGTTGATAACTTTGGAAAAACACTTCAGACAGTTTAGATTTGATGTGCAACTACTAGAAAGACCCTTTCTGCTATAGTGGGAGGTTAAAATTTCATGTTCTGAAGCTTTCCTGAAAAGTTATGGCACAATGCACAAAAACGCTTTTCAGCCTGAGATAAGGTGGGTTTCGGAACGCCAAACATAAAAGTGTTGATAACTTTTGAAAAACACTTCAGACAGCTTAGATTTGATGTGCAACTACTAGAAAGACCCTTTCTGCTATAGTGGGAGGTTAAAATTTCATGTTCTGAAGCTTCCCTGAAAAGTTATGGCACAATGCAAAAAAACGCTTTTCAGCCTGAGATAAGGTGGGTTTCGGAACGCCAAACATAAAAGTGTTGATAACTTTTGAAAAACACTTCAGACAGCTTAGATTTGATGTGCAACTACTAGAAAGACCCTTTCTGCTATAGTGGGAGGTTAAAATTTCATGTTCTGAAGCTTCCCTGAAAAGTTATTGCACAATGCACAAAAACGCTTTTCAGCCTGAGATAAGGTGGGTTTCGGAACGCCAAACATAAAAGTGTTGATAACTTTCGAAAAACACTTCAGACAGCTTAGATTTGATGTGCACCTACTAGAAAGACCCTTTCTGCTATAGTGGGAGGTTAAAATTTCATGTTCTGAAGCTTCCCTGAAAAGTTATGGCACAATGCGTAAAAACGCTTTTCAGCCTGAGATAAGGTGGGTTTCGGAACGCCAAACAAAAAAGTGTTGATAACTTTGGAAAAACACTTCAGACAGTTTAGATTTGATGTGCAACTACTAAAAAGACCCTTTCTGCTATAGTGGGAGGTTAAAATTTCATGTTCTGAAGCTTCCCTGAAAAGTTATGGCACAATGCACAAAAACGCTTTTCAGCCTGAGATAAGGTGGGTTTCGGAACGCCAAACATAAAAGTGTTGATAACTTTCGAAAAACACTTCAGACAGCTTAGATTTGATGTGCACCTACTAGAAAGACCCTTTCTGCTATAGTGGGAGGTTAAAATTTCATGTTCTGAAGCTTCCCTGAAAAGTTATGGCACAATGCGTAAAAACGCTTTTCAGCCTGAGATAAGGTGGGTTTCGGAACGCCAAACATAAAAGTGTTGATAACTTTGGAAAAACACTTCAGACAGTTTAGATTTGATGTGCAACTACTAGAAAGACCCTTTCTGCTATAGTGGGAGGTTAAAATTTCATGTTCTGAAGCTTTCCTGAAAAGTTATGGCACAATGCACAAAAACGCTTTTCAGCCTGAGATTAGGTGGGTTTCGGAACGCCAAACATAAAAGTGTTGATAACTTTTGAAAAACACTTCAGACAGCTTAGATTTGATGTGCAACTACTAGAAAGACCCTTTCTGCTATAGTGGGAGGTTAAAATTTCATGTTCTGAAGCTTCCCTGAAAAGTTATGGCACAATGCAAAAAAACGCTTTTCAGCCTGAGATAAGGTGGGTTTCGGAACGCCAAACATAAAAGTGTTGATAACTTTCGAAAAACACTTCAGACAGCTTAGATTTGATGTGCACCTACTAGAAAGACCCTTTCTGCTATAGTGGGAGTTTAAAATTTCATGTTCTGAAGCTTCCCTGAAAAGTTATGGCACAATGCGTAAAAACGCTTTTCAGCCTGAGATAAGGTGGGTTTCGGAACGCCAAACATAAAAGTGTTAATAACTTTGGAAAAACACTTCAGACAGTTTAGATTTGATGTGCAACTACTAGAAAGACCCTTTCTGCTATAGTGGGAGGTTAAAATTTCATGTTCTGAAGCTTCCCTGAAAAGTTATGGCACAATGCACAAAAACGCTTTTCAGCCTGATATAAGGTGGGTTTCGGAACGCCAAACATAAAAGTGTTGATAACTTCCGAAAAACACTTCAGACAGCTTAGATTTGATGTGCACCTACTAGAAAGACCCTTTCTGCTATAGTGGGAGGTTAAAATTTCATGTTCTGAAGCTTCCCTGAAAAGTTATGGCACAATGCGTAAAAACGCTTTTCAGCCTGAGATAAGGTGGGTTTCGGAACGCTAAACATAAAAGTGTTGATAACTTTGGAAAAACACTTCAGACAGTTTAGATTTGATGTGCAACTACTAGAAAGACCCTTTCTGCTATAGTGGGAGGTTAAAATTTCATGTTCTGAAGCTTCCCTGAAAAGTTATGGCACAATGCACAAAAACGCTTTTCAGCCTGATATAAGGTGGGTTTCGGAACGCCAAACATAAAAGTGTTGATAACTTTTGAAAAACACTTCAGACAGCTTAGATTTGATGTGCAACTACTAGAAAGACCCTTTCTGCTATAATGGGAGGTTAAAATTCCATGTTCTGAAGCTTCCCTGAAAAGTTATGGCACAATGCACAAAAACGCTTTTCAGCCTGAGATAAGGTGGGTTTCGGAACGCCAAACATAAAAGTGTTGATAACTTTCGAAAAACACTTCAGACAGCTTAGATTTGATGTGCACCTACTAGAAAGACCCTTTCTGCTATAGTGGGAGGTTAAAATTTCATGTACTGAAGCTTCCCTGAAAAGTTATGGCACAGTGCACAAAAACGCTTTTCAGCCTGAGATAAGGTGGGTGTCGGAACGCCAAACATAAAAGTGTTGATAACTTTCGAAAAACACTTCAGACAGCTTAGATTTGATGTGCACCTACTAGAAAAACCCTTTCTGCTATAGTGGGAGGTTAAAATTTCATGTTCTGAAGCTTCCCTGAAAAGTTATGGCACAATGCACAAAAACGCTTTTCAGCCTGAGATAAGGTGGGTTTCGGAACGCCAAACATAAAAGTGTTAATAACTTTGGAAAAACACTTCAGACAGTTTAGATTTGATGTGCAACTACTAGAAAGACCCTTTCTGCTATAGTGGGAGGTTAAAATTTAATGTTCTGAAGCTTCCCTGAAAAGTTATGGCACAATGCACAAAAACGCTTTTCAGCCTGAGATAAGGTGGGTTTCGGAACGCCAAACATAAAAGTGTTGATAACTTTCGAAAAACACTTCAGACAGCTTAGATTTGATGTGCACCTACTAGAAAGACCCTTTCTGCTATAGTGGGAGGTTAAAATTTCATGTTCTGAAGCTTCCCTGAAAAGTTATGGCACAATGCACAAAAACGCTTTTCAGCCTGGGATAAGGTGGGTTTCGGAACGCCAAACATAAAAGTGTTAATAACTTTGGAAAAACACTTCAGACAGTTTAGATTTGATGTGCAACTACTAGAAAGACCCTTTCTGCTATAGTGGGAGGTTAAAATTTCATGTTCTGAAGCTTCCCTGAAAAGTTATGGCACAATGCACAAAAACGCTTTTCAGCCTGAGATAAGGTGGGTTTCGGAACGCCAAACATAAAAGTGTTAATAACTTTGGAAAAACACTTCAGACAGTTTAGATTTGATGTGCAACTACTAGAAAGACCCTTTCTGCTATAGTGGGAGGTTAAAATTTCATGTTCTGAAGCTTCCCTGAAAAGTTATGGCACAATGCACAAAAACGCTTTTCAGCCTGAGATAAGGTGGGTTTCGGAACGCCAAACATAAAAGTGTTGATAACTTTTGAAAAATACTTCAGACAGCTTAGATTTGATGTGCAACTACTAGAAAGACCCTTTCTGCTATAATGGGAGGTTAAATTTCCATGTTCTGAAGCTTCCCTGAAAAGTTATGGCACAATGCACAAAAACGCTTTTCAGCCTGAGATAAGGTGGGTTTCGGAACGCCAAACATAAAAGTGTTGATAACTTTCGAAAAACACTTCAGACAGCTTAGATTTGATGTGCACCTACTAGAAAAACCCTTTCTGCTATAGTGGGAGGTTAAAATTTCATGTTCTGAAGCTTCCCTGAAAAGTTATGGCACAATGCACAAAAACGCTTTTCAGCCTGAGATAAGGAGGATTTCGGAACGCCAAACATAAAAGTGTTAATAACTTTGGAAAAACACTTCAGACAGTTTAGATTTGATGTGCAACTACTAGAAAGACCCTTTCTGCTATAGTGGGAGGTTAAAATTTCATGTTCTGAAGCTTCCCTGAAAAGTTATGGCACAATGCACAAAAACGCTTTTCAGCCTGAGATAAGGTGGGTTTCGGAACGCCAAACATAAAAGTGTTGATAACTTTCGAAAAACACTTTAGACAGCTTAGATTTGATGTGCACCTACTAGAAAGACCCTTTCTGCTATAGTGGGAGGTTAAAATTTCATGTTCTGAAGCTTCCCTGAAAAGTTATGGCACAATGCGTAAAAACGCTTTTCAGCCTGAGATAAGGTGGGTTTCGGAACGCCAAACATAAAAGTGTTGATAACTTTGGAAAAACACTTCAGACAGTTTAGATTTGATGTGCAACTACTAGAAAGACCCTTTCTGCTATAGTGGGAGGTTAAAATTTCATGTTCTGAAGCTTCCCTGAAAAGTTATGGCACAATGCACAAAAACGCTTTTCAGCCTGAGATAAGGTGGGTTTCGGAACGCCAAACATAAAAGTGTTGATAACTTTCGAAAAACACTTCAGACAGCTTAGATTTGATGTGCACCTACTAGAAAGACCCTTTCTGCTATAGTGGGAGGTTAAAATTTCATGTTCTGAAGCTTCCCTGAAAAGTTATGGCACAATGCGTAAAAACGCTTTTCAGCCTGAGATAAGGTGGGTTTCGGAACGCCAAACATAAAAGTGTTGATAACTTTGGAAAAACACTTCAGACAGTTTAGATTTGATGTGCAACTACTAGAAAGACCCTTTCTGCTATAGTGGGAGGTTAAAATTTCATGTTCTGAAGCTTTCCTGAAAAGTTATGGCACAATGCACAAAAACGCTTTTCAGCCTGAGATAAGGTGGGTTTCGGAACGCCAAACATAAAAGTGTTGATAACTTTTGAAAAACACTTCAGACAGCTTAGATTTGATGTGCAACTACTAGAAAGACCCTTTCTGCTATAGTGGGAGGTTAAAATTTCATGTTCTGAAGCTTCCCTGAAAAGTTATGGCACAACGCAAAAAAACGCTTTTCAGCCTGAGATAAGGTGGGTTTCGGATCGCCAACCATAAAAGTGTTGATAACTTTTTAAAAACACTTCAGACAGCTTAGATTTGATGTGCAACTACTAGAAAAACCCTTTCTGCTATAGTGGGAGGTTAAAATTTCATGTTCTGAAGCTTCCCTGAAAAGTTATGGCACAATGCTCAAAAACGCTTTTCAGCCTGAGATAAGGTGGGTTTCGGAACGCCAAACATAAAAGTGTTGATAACTTTCGAAAAACACTTCAGACAGCTTAGATTTGATGTGCACCTACTAGAAAGACCCTTTCTGCTATAGTGGGAGGTTAAAATTTCATGTTCTGAAGCTTCCCTGAAAAGTTATGGCACAATGCGTAAAAACGCTTTTCAGCCTGAGATAAGGTGGGTTTCGGAACGCCAAACATAAAAGTGTTGATAACTTTGGAAAAACACTTCAGACAGTTTAGATTTGATGTGCAACTACTAGAAAGACCCTTTCTGCTATAGTGGGAGGTTAAAATTTCATGTTCTGAATCTTCCCTGAAAAGTTATGGCACAATGCACAAAAACGCTTTTCAGCCTGAGATAAGGTGGATTTCGGAACGCCAAACATAAAAGTGTTAATAACTTTGGAAAAACACTTCAGACAGTTTAGATTTGATGTGCAACTACTAGAAAGACCCTTTCTGCTATAGTGGGAGGTTAAAATTTCATGTTCTGAAGCTTCCCTGAAAAGTTATGGCACAATGCACAAAAACGCTTTTCAGCCTGAGATAAGGTGGGTTTCGGAACGCCAAACATAAAAGTGTTGATAACTTTTGAAAAACACTTCAGACAGCTTAGATTTGATGTGCAACTACTAGAAAGACCCTTTCTGCTATAATGGGAGGTTAAAATTCCATGTTCTGAAGCTTCCCTGAAAAGTTATGGCACAATGCACAAAAACGCTTTTCAGCCTGAGATAAGGTGGGTTTCGGAACGCCAAACATAAAAGTGTTGATAACTTTCGAAAAATACTTCAGACAGCTTAGATTTGATGTGCACCTACTAGAAAGACCCTTTCTGCTATAGTGGGAGGTTAAAATTTCATGTTCTGAAGCTTCCCTGAAAAGTTATGGCACAGTGCACAAAAACGCTTTTCAGCCTGAGATAAGGTGGGTTTCGGAACGCCAAACATAAAAGTGTTGATAACTTTCGAAAAACACTTCAGACAGCTTAGATTTGATGTGCACCTACTAGAAAAACCCTTTCTGCTATAGTGGGAGGTTAAAATTTCATGTTCTGAAGCTTCCCTGAAAAGTTATGGCACAATGCACAAAAACGCTTTTCAGCCTGAGATAAGGTGGATTTCGGAACGCCAAACATAAAAGTGTTAATAACTTTGGAAAAACACTTCAGACAGTTTAGATTTGATGTGCAACTACTAGAAAGACCCTTTCTGCTATAGTGGGAGGTTAAAATTTCATGTTCTGAAGCTTCCCTGAAAAGTTATGGCACAATGCACAAAAACGCTTTTCAGCCTGAGATAAGGTGGGTTTCGGAACGCCAAACATAAAAGTGTTGATAACTTTCGAAAAACACTTTAGACAGCTTAGATTTGATGTGCACCTACTAGAAAGACCCTTTCTGCTATAGTGGGAGGTTAAAATTTCATATTCTGAAGCTTCCCTGAAAAGTTATGGCACAATGCGTAAAAACGCTTTTCAGCCTGAGATAAGGTGGGTTTCGGAACGCCAAACATAAAAGTGTTGATAACTTTGGAAAAACACTTCAGACAGTTTAGATTTGATGTGCAACTACTAGAAAGACCCTTTCTGCTATAGTGGGAGGTTAAAATTTCATGTTCTGAATCTTCCCTGAAAAGTTATGGCACAATGCACAAAAACGCTTTTCAGCCTGAGATAAGGTGGATTTCGGAACGCCAAACATAAAAGTGTTAATAACTTTGGAAAAACACTTCAGACAGTTTAGATTTGATGTGCAACTACTAGAAAGACCCTTTCTGCTATAGTGGGAGGTTAAAATTTCATGTTCTGAAGCTTCCCTGAAAAGTTATGGCACAATGCACAAAAACGCTTTTCAGCCTGAGATAAGGTGGGTTTCGGAACGCCAAACATAAAAGTGTTGACAACTTTCGAAAAACACTTTAGACACCTTAGATTTGATGTGCACCTACTAGAAAGACCCTTTCTGCTATAGTGGGAGGTTAAAATTTCATGTTCTGAAGCTTCCCTGAAAAGTTATGGCACAATGCGTAAAAACGCTTTTCAGCCTGAGATAAGGTGGGTTTCGGAACGCCAAACATAAAAGTGTTGATAACTTTGGAAAAACACTTCAGACAGTTTAGATTTGATGTGCAACTACTAGAAAGACCCTTTCTGCTATAGTGGGAGGTTAAAATTTCATGTTCTGAAGCTTCCCTGAAAAGTTATGGCACAATGCACAAAAACGCTTTTCAGCCTGAGATAAGGTGGGTTTCGGAACGCCAAACATAAAAGTGTTGATAACTTTCGAAAAACACTTCAGACATCTTAGATTTGATGTGCACCTACTAGAAAGACCCTTTCTGCTCTAGTGGGAGGTTAAAATTTCATGTTCTGAAGCTTCCCTGAAAAGTTATGGCACAATGCGTAAAAACGCTTTTCAGCCTGAGATAAGGTGGGTTTCGGAACGCCAAACATAAAAGTGTTGATAACTTTGGAAAAACACTTCAGACAGTTTAGATTTGATGTGCACCTACTAGAAAGACCCTTTCTGCTATAGTGGGAGGTTAAAATTTCATGTTCTGAAGCTTTCCTGAAAAGTTATGGCACAATGCACAAAAACGCTTTTCAGCCTGAGATAAGGTGGGTTTCGGAACGCCAAACATAAAAGTGTTGATAACTTTTGAAAAACACTTCAGACAGCTTAGATTTGATGTGCACCTACTAGAAAGACCCTTTCTGCTATAGTGGGAGGTTAAAATTTCATGTTCTGAAGCTTCCCTGAAAAGTTATGGCACAATGCACAAAAACGCTTTTCAGCCTGAGATATGGTGGGTTTCGGAACGCCAAACATAAAAGTGTTGATAACTTTTGAAAAACACTTCAGACAGCTTAGATTTGATGTGCAACTACTAGAAAGACCCTTTCTGCTATAATGGGAGGTTAAAATTCCATGTTCTGAAGCTTCCCTGAAAAGTTATGGCACAATGCACAAAAACGCTTTTCAGCCTGAGATAAGGTGGGTTTCGGAACGCCAAACATAAAAGTGTTGATAACTTTCGAAAAATACTTCAGACATCTTAGATTTGATGTGCACCTACTAGAAAGACCCTTTCTGCTATAGTGGGAGGTTAAAATTTCATGTTCTGAAGCTTCCCTGAAAAGTTATGGCACAGTGCACAAAAACGCTTTTCAGCCTGAGATAAGGTGGGTTTCGGAACGCCAAACATAAAAGTGTTGATAACTTTCGAAAAACACTTCAGACAGCTTAGATTTGATGTGCACCTACTAGAAAAACCCTTTCTGCTATAGTGGGAGGTTAAAATTTCATGTTCTGAAGCTTCCCTGAAAAGTTATGGCACAATGCACAAAAACGCTTTTCAGCCTGAGATAAGGTGGATTTCGGAACGCCAAACATAAAAGTGTTAATGACTTTGGAAAAACACTTCAGACAGTTTAGATTTGATGTGCAACTACTAGAAAGACCCTTTCTGCTATAGTGGGAGGTTAAAATTTCATGTTCTGAAGCTTCCCTGAAAAGTTATGGCACAATGCACAAAAACGCTTTTCAGCCTGAGATAAGGTGGGTTTCGGAACGCCAAACATAAAAGTGTTGATAACTTTCGAAAAACACTTTAGACAGCTTAGATTTGATGTGCACCTACTAGAAAGACCCTTTCTGCTATAGTGGGAGGTTAAAATTTCATGTTCTGAAGCTTCCCTGAAAAGTTATGGCACAATGCGTAAAAACGCTTTTCAGCCTGAGATAAGGTGGGTTTCGGAACGCCAAACATAAAAGTGTTGATAACTTTGGAAAAACACTTCAGACAGTTTAGATTTGATGTGCAACTACTAGAACGACCCTTTCTGCTATAGTGGGAGGTTAAAATTTCATGTTCTGAAGCTTCCCTGAAAAGTTATGGCACAATGCACAAAAACGCTTTTCAGCCTGAGATAAGGTGGGTTTCGGAACGCCAAACATAAAAGTGTTAATAACTTTGGAAAAACACTTCAGACAGTTTAGATTTGATGTGCAACTACTAGAAAGACCCTTTCTGCTATAGTGGGAGGTTAAAATTTCATGTTCTGAAGCTTCCCTGAAAAGTTATGGCACAATGCACAAAAACGCTTTTCAGCCTGAGATAAGGTGGGTTTCGGAACGCCAAACATAAAAGTGTTGATAACTTTCGAAAAACACTTCAGACAGCTTAGATTTGATGTGCACCTACTAGAAAGACCCTTTCTGCTATAGTGGGAGGTTAAAATTTCATGTTCTGAAGCTTCCCTGAAAAGTTATGGCACAATGCACAAAAACGCTTTTCAGCCTGAGATAAGGTGGGTTTCGGAACGCCAAACATAAAAGTGTTAATAACTTTGGAAAAACACTTCAGACAGTTTAGATTTGATGTGCAACTACTAGAAAGACCCTTTCTGCTATAGTGGGAGGTTAAAATTTCATGTTCTGAAGCTTCCCTGAAAAGTCATGGCACAATGCACAAAAACGCATTTCAGCCTGAGATAAGGTGGGTTTCGGAACGCCAAACATAAAAGTGTTAATAACTTAGGAAAAACACTTCAGACAGTTTAGATTTGATGTGCAACTACTAGGAAGACCCTTTCTGCTATAGTGGGAGGTTAAAATTTCATGTTCTGAAGCTTCCCTGAAAAGTTATGGCACAATGCACAAAAACGCTTTTCAGCCTGAGATAAGGTGGGTTTCGGAACGCCAAACATAAAAGTGTTGATAACTTTTGAAAAACACTTCAGACAGCTTAGATTTGATGTGCAACTACTAGAAAGACCCTTTCTGCTATAATGGGAGGTTAAAATTCCATGTTCTGAAGCTTCCCTGAAAAGTTATGGCACAATGCACAAAAACGCTTTTCAGCCTGAGATAAGGTGGGTTTCGGAACGCCAAACATAAAAGTGTTGATAACTTTCGAAAAATACTTCAGACAGCTTAGATTTGATGTGCACCTACTAGAAAGACCCTTTCTGCTATAGTGGGAGGTTAAAATTTCATGTTCTGAAGCTTCCCTGAAAAGTTATGGCACAGTGCACAAAAACGCTTTTCAGCCTGAGATAAGGTGGGTTTCGGAACGCCAAACATAAAAGTGTTGATAACTTTCGAAAAACACTTCAGACAGCTTAGATTTGATGTGCACCTACTAGAAAAACCCTTTCTGCTATAGTGGGACGTTAAAATTTCATGTTCTGAAGCTTCCCTGAAAAGTTATGGCACAATGCACAAAAACGCTTTTCAGCCTGAGATAAGGTGGGTTTCGGAACGCCAAACATAAAAGTGTTGATAACTTTCGAAAAACACTTTAGACAGCTTAGATTTGATGTGCACCTACTAGAAAGACCCTTTCTGCTATAGTGGGAGGTTAAAATTTCATATTCTGAAGCTTCCCTGAAAAGTTATGGCACAATGCGTAAAAACGCTTTTCAGCCTGAGATGAGGTGGGTTTCGGAACGCCAAACATAAAAGTGTTGATAACTTTGGAAAAACACTTCAGACAGTTTAGGTTTGATGTGCAACTACTAGAAAGACCCTTTCTGCTATAGTGGGAGGTTAAAATTTCATGTTCTGAATCTTCCCTGAAAAGTTATGTCACAATGCACAAAAACGCTTTTCAGCCTGAGATAAGGTGGATTTCGGAACGCCAAACATAAAAGTGTTAATAACTTTGGAAAAACACTTCAGACAGTTTAGATTTGATGTGCAACTACTAGAAAGACCCTTTCTGCTATAGTGGGAGGTTAAAATTTCATGTTCTGAAGCTTCCCTGAAAAGTTATGGCACAATGCACAAAAACGCTTTTCAGCCTGAGATAAGGTGGGTTTCGGAACGCCAAACATAAAAGTGTTGATAACTTTCGAAAAACACTTTAGACAGCTTAGATTTGATGTGCACCTACTAGAAAGACCCTTTTTGCTATAGTGGGAGGTTAAAATTTCATGTTCTGAAGCTTCCCTGAAAAGTTATGGCACAATGCGTAAAAACGCTTTTCAGCCTGAGATAAGGTGGGTTTCGGAACGCCAAACATAAAAGTGTTGATAACTTTGGAAAAACACTTCAGACAGTTTAGATTTGATGTGCAACTACTAGAAAGACCCTTTCTGCTATAGTGGGAGGTTAAAATTTCATATTCTGAAGCTTCCCTGAAAAGTTATGGCACAATGCACAAAAACGCTTTTCAGCCTGAGATAAGGTGGGTTTCGGAACGCCAAACATAAAAGTGTTGATAACTTTCGAAAAACACTTCAGACAGCTTAGATTTGATGTGCACCTACTAGAAAGACCCTTTCTGCTATAGTGGGAGGTTAAAATTTCATGTTCTGAAGCTTCCCTGAAAAGTTATGGCACAATGCGTAAAAACGCTTTTCAGCCTGAGATAAGGTGGGTTTCGGAACGCCAAACATAAAAGTGTTGATAACTTTGGAAAAACACTTCAGACAGTTTAGATTTGATGTGCACCTACTAGAAAGACCCTTTCTGCTATAGTGGGAGGTTAAAATTTCATGTTCTGAAGCTTTCCTGAAAAGTTATGGCACAATGCACAAAAACGCTTTTCAGCCTGAGATAAGGTGGGTTTCGGAACGCCAAACATAAAAGTGTTGATAACTTTTGAAAAACACTTCAGACAGCTTAGATTTGATGTGCAACTACTAGAAAGACCCTTTCTGCTATAGTGGGAGGTTAAAATTTCATGTTCTGAAGCTTCCCTGAAAAGTTATGGCACAATGCAAAAAAACGCTTTTCAGCCTGAGATAAGGTGGGTTTCGGAACGCCAAACATAAAAGTGTTGATAACTTTTGAAAAACACTTCAGACAGCTTAGATTTGATGTGCAACTACTAGAAAGACCCTTTCTGCTATAGTGGGAGGTTAAAATTTCATGTTCTGAAGCTTCCCTGAAAAGTTATGGCACAATGCACAAAAACGCTTTTCAGCCTGAGATAAGGTGGGTTTCGGAACGCCAAACATAAAAGTGTTGATAACTTTCGAAAAACACTTCAGACAGCTTAGATTTGATGTGCACCTACTAGAAAGACCCTTTCTGCTATAGTGGGAGGTTAAAATTTCATGTTCTGAAGCTTCCCTGAAAAGTTATGGCACAATGCGTAAAAGCGCTTTTCAGCCTGAGATAAGGTGGGTTTCGGAACGCCAAACATAAAAGTGTTGATAACTTTGGAAAAACACTTCAGACAGTTTAGATTTGATGTGCAACTACTAGAAAGACCCTTTCTGCTATAGTGGGAGGTTAAAATTTCATGTTCTGAAGCTTCCCTGAAAAGTTATGGCACAATGCACAAAAACGCTTTTCAGCCTGAGATAAGGTGGGTTTCGGAACGCCAAACATAAAAGTGTTGATAACTTTGGAAAAACACTTCAGACAGTTTAGATTTCATGTGCAACTACTAGAAAGACCCTTTCTGCTATAGTGGGAGGTTAAAATTTCATGTTCTGAAGCTTTCCTGAAAAGTTATGGCACAATGCACAAAAACGCTTTTCAGCCTGAGATAAGGTGGGTTTCGGAACGCCAAACATAAAAGTGTTGATAACTTTTGAAAAACACTTCAGACAGCTTAGATTTGATGTGCAACTACTAGAAAGACCCTTTCTGCTATAGTGGGAGGTTAAAATTTCATGTTCTGAAGCTTCCCTGAAAAGTTATGGCACAATGCAAAAAAACGCTTTTCAGCCTGAGATAAGGTGGGTTTCGGAACGCCAAACATAAAAGTGTTGATAACTTTCGAAAAACACTTCAGACAGCTTAGATTTGATGTGCACCTACTAGAAAGACCCTTTCTGCTATAGTGGGAGGTTAAAATTTCATGTTCTGAAGCTTCCCTGAAAAGTTATGGCACAATGCGTAAAAACGCTTTTCAGCCTGAGATAAGGTGGGTTTCGGAACGCTAAACATAAAAGTGTTGATAACTTTGGAAAAACACTTCAGACAGTTTAGATTTGATGTGCAACTACTAGAAAGACCCTTTCTGCTATAGTGGGAGGTTAAAATTTCATGTTCTGAAGCTTCCCTGAAAAGTTATGGCACAATGCACAAAAACGCTTTTCAGCCTGAGATAAGGTGGGTTTCGGAACGCCAAACATAAAAGTGTTAATAACTTTGGAAAAACACTTCAGACAGTTTAGATTTGATGTGCAACTACTAGAAAGACCCTTTCTGCTATAGTGGGAGGTTAAAATTTCATGTTCTGAAGCTTCCCTGAAAAGTTATGGCACAGTGCACAAAAACGCTTTTCAGCCTGAGATAAGGTGGGTGTCGGAACGCCAAACATAAAAGTGTTGATAACTTTCGAAAAACACTTCAGACAGCTTAGATTTGATGTGCACCTACTAGAAAAACCCTTTCTGCTATAGTGGGAGGTTAAAATTTCATGTTCTGAAGCTTCCCTGAAAAGTTATGGCACAATGCACAAAAACGCTTTTCAGCCTGAGATAAGGTGGGTTTCGGAACGCCAAACATAAAAGTGTTAATAACTTTGGAAAAACACTTCAGACAGTTCAGATTTGATGTGCAACTACTAGAAAGACCCTTTCTGCTATAGTGGGAGGTTAAAATTTCATGTTCTGAAGCTTCCCTGAAAAGTTATGGCACAATGCACAAAAACGCTTTTCAGCCTGAGATAAGGTGGGTTTCGGAACGCCAAACATAAAAGTGTTGATAACTTTCGAAAAACACTTCAGAAAGCTTAGATTTGATGTGCACCTACTAGAAAGACCCTTTCTGCTATAGTGGGAGGTTAAAATTTCATGTTCTGAAGCTTCCCTGAAAAGTTATGGCACAATGCACAAAAACGCTTTTCAGCCTCGGATAAGGTGGGTTTCGGAACGCCAAACATAAAAGTGTTAATAACTTTGGAAAAACACTTCAGACAGTTTAGATTTGATGTGCAACTACTAGAAAGACCCTTTCTGCTATAGTGGGAGGTTAAAATTTCATGTTCTGAAGCTTCCCTGAAAAGTTATGGCACAATGCACAAAAACGCTTTTCAGCCTGAGATAAGGTGGGTTTCGGAACGCCAAACATAAAAGTGTTAATAACTTTGGAAAAACACTTCAGACAGTTTAGATTTGATGTGCAACTACTAGAAAGACCCTTTCTGCTATAGTGGGAGGTTAAAATTTCATTTTCTGAAGCTTCCCTGAAAAGTTATGGCACAATGCACAAAAACGCTTTTCAGCCTGAGATAAGGTGGGTTTCGGAACGCCAAACATAAAAGTGTTGATAACTTTTGAAAAATACTTCAGACAGCTTAGATTTGATGTGCAACTACTAGAAAGACCCTTTCTGCTATAATGGGAGGTTAAATTTCCATGTTCTGAAGCTTCCCTGAACAGTTATGGCACAATGCACAAAAACGCTTTTCAGCCTGAGATAAGGTGGGTTTCGGAACGCCAAACATAAAAGTGTTGATAACTTTCGAAAAACACTTCAGACAGCTTAGATTTGATGTGCACCTACTAGAAAAACCCTTTCTGCTATAGTGGGAGGTTAAAATTTCATGTTCTGAAGCTTCCCTGAAAAGTTATGGCACAATGCACAAAAACGCTTTTCAGCCTGAGATAAGGAGGATTTCGGAACGCCAAACATAAAAGTGTTAATAACTTTGGAAAAACACTTCAGACAGTTTAGGTTTGATGTGCAACTACTAGAAAGACCCTTTCTGCTATAGTGGGAGGTTAAAATTTCATGTTCTGAAGCTTCCCTGAAAAGTTATGGCACAATGCACAAAAACGCTTTTCAGCCTGAGATAAGGTGGGTTTCGGAACGCCAAACATAAAAGTGTTGATAACTTTCGAAAAACACTTTAGACAGCTTAGATTTGATGTGCACCTACTAGAAAGACCCTTTCTGCTATAGTGGGAGGTTAAAATTTCATGTTCTGAAGCTTCCCTGAAAAGTTATGGCACAATGCGTAAAAACGCTTTTCAGCCTGAGATAAGGTGGGTTTCGGAACGCCAAACATAAAAGTGTTGATAACTTTGGAAAAACACTTCAGACAGTTTAGATTTGATGTGCAACTACTAGAAAGACCCTTTCTGCTATAGTGGGAGGTTAAAATTTCATGTTCTGAAGCTTCCCTGAAAAGTTATGGCACAATGCACAAAAACGCTTTTCAGCCTGAGATAAGGTGGGTTTCGGAACGCCAAACATAAAAGTGTTGATAACTTTCGAAAAACACTTCAGACAGCTTAGATTTGATGTGCACCTACTAGAAAGACCCTTTCTGCTATAGTGGGAGGTTAAAATTTCATGTTCTGAAGCTTCCCTGAAAAGTTATGGCACAATGCGTAAAAACGCTTTTCAGCCTGAGATAAGGTGGGTTTCGGAACGCCAAACATAAAAGTGTTGATAACTTTGGAAAAACACTTCAGACAGTTTAGATTTGATGTGCAACTACTAGAAAGACCCTTTCTGCTATAGTGGGAGGTTAAAATTTCATGTTCTGAAGCTTTCCTGAAAAGTTATGGCACAATGCACAAAAACGCTTTTCAGCCTGAGATAAGGTGGGTTTCGGAACGCCAAACATAAAAGTGTTGATAACTTTTGAAAAACACTTCAGACAGCTTAGATTTGATGTGCAACTACTAGAAAGACCCTTTCTGCTATAGTGGGAGGTTAAAATTTCATGTTCTGAAGCTTCCCTGAAAAGTTATGGCACAATGCAAAAAAACGCTTTTCAGCCTGAGATAAGGTGGGTTTCGGAACGCCAACCATAAAAGTGTTGATAACTTTTGAAAAACACTTCAGACAGCTTAGATTTGATGTGCAACTACTAGAAAGACCCTTTCTGCTATAGTGGGAGGTTAAAATTTCATGTTCTGAAGCTTCCCTGAAAAGTTATGGCACAATGCACAAAAACGCTTTTCAGCCTGAGATAAGGTGGGTTTCGGAACGCCAAACATAAAAGTGTTGATAACTTTCGAAAAAAACTTCAGACAGCTTAGATTTGATGTGCACCTACTAGAAAGACCCTTTCTGCTATAGTGGGAGGTTAAAATTTCATGTTCTGAAGCTTCCCTGAAAAGTTATGGCACAATGCGTAAAAACGCTTTTCAGCCTGAGATAAGGTGGGTTTCGGAACGCCAAACATAAAAGTGTTGATAACTTTGGAAAAACACTTCAGACAGTTTAGATTTGATGTGCAACTACTAGAAAGACCCTTTCTGCTATAGTGGGAGGTTAAAATTTCATGTTCTGAAGCTTTCCTGAAAAGTTATGGCACAATGCACAAAAACGCTTTTCAGCCTGAGATAAGGTGGGTTTCGGAACGCCAAACATAAAAGTGTTGATAACTTTTGAAAAACACTTCAGACAGCTTAGATTTGATGTGCACCTACTAGAAAGACCCTTTCTGCTATAGTGGGAGGTTAAAATTTCATGTTCTGAAGCTTCCCTGAAAAGTTATGGCACAATGCGTAAAAACGCTTTTCAGCCTGAGATAAGGTGGGTTTCGGAACGCCAAACATAAAAGTGTTGATAACTTTGGAAAAACACTTCAGACAGTTTAGATTTGATGTGCAACTACTAGAAAGACCCTTTCTGCTATAGTGGGAGGTTAAAATTTCATGTTCTGAAGCTTCCCTGAAAAGTTATGGCACAATGCACAAAAACGCTTTTCAGCCTGAGATAAGGTGGGTTTCGGAACGCCAAACATAAAAGTGTTGATAACTTTCGAAAAACACTTCAGACAGCTTAGATTTGATGTGCACCTACTAGAAAGACCCTTTCTGCTATAGTGGGAGGTTAAAATTTCATGTTCTGAAGCTTCCCTGAAAAGTTATGGCACAATGCGTAAAAACGCTTTTCAGCCTGAGATAAGGTGGGTTTCGGAACGCCAAACATAAAAGTGTTGATAACTTTGGAAAAACACTTCAGACAGTTTAGATTTGATGTGCAACTACTAGAAAGACCCTTTCTGCTATAGTGGGAGGTTAAAATTTCATGTTCTGAAGCTTCCCTGAAAAGTTATGGCACAATGCACAAAAACGCTTTTCAGCCTGAGATAAGGTGGGTTTCGGAACGCCAAACATAAAAGTGTTGATAACTTTCGAAAAACACTTCAGACAGCTTAGATTTGATGTGCACCTACTAGAAAGACCCTTTCTGCTATAGTGGGAGGTTAAAATTTCATGTTCTGAAGCTTCCCTGAAAAGTTATGGCACAATGCGTAAAAACGCTTTTCAGCCTGAGATAAGGTGGGTTTCGGAACGCCAAACATAAAAGTGTTGATAACTTTGGAAAAACACTTCAGACAGTTTAGATTTGATGTGCAACTACTAGAAAGACCCTTTCTGCTATAGTGGGAGGTTAAAATTTCATGTTCTGAAGCTTTCCTGAAAAGTTATGGCACAATGCACAAAAACGCTTTTCAGCCTGAGATAAGGTGGGTTTCGGAACGCCAAACATAAAAGTGTTGATAACTTTTGAAAAACACTTCAGACAGCTTAGATTTGATGTGCAACTACTAGAAAGACCCTTTCTGCTATAGTGGGAGGTTAAAATTTCATGTTCTGAAGCTTCCCTGAAAAGTTATGGCACAATGCAAAAAAACGCTTTTCAGCCTGAGATAAGGTGGGTTTCGGAACGCCAAACATAAAAGTGTTGATAACTTTTGAAAAACACTTCAGACAGCTTAGATTTGATGTGCAACTACTAGAAAGACCCTTTCTGCTATAGTGGGAGGTTAAAATTTCATGTTCTGAAGCTTCCCTGAAAAGTTATGGCACAATGCACAAAAACGCTTTTCAGCCTGAGATAAGGTGGGTTTCGGAACGCCAAACATAAAAGTGTTGATAACTTTCGAAAAACACTTCAGACAGCTTAGATTTGATGTGCACCTACTAGAAAGACCCTTTCTGCTATAGTGGGAGGTTAAAATTTCATGTTCTGAAGCTTCCCTGAAAAGTTATGGCACAATGCGTAAAAACGCTTTTCAGCCTGAGATAAGGTGGGTTTCGGAACGCCAAACATAAAAGTGTTGATAACTTTCGAAAAACACTTCAGACAGCTTAGATTTGATGTGCAACTACTAAAAAGACCCTTTCTGCTATAGTGGGAGGTTAAAATTTCATGTTCTGAAGCTTCCCTGAAAAGTTATGGCACAATGCGTAAAAACGCTTTTCAGCCTGAGATAAGGTGGGTTTCGGAACGCCAAACATAAAAGTGTTGATAACTTTGGAAAAACACTTCAGACAGTTTAGATTTGATGTGCAACTACTAGAAAGACCCTTTCTGCTATAGTGGGAGGTTAAAATTTCATGTTCTGAAGCTTCCCTGAAAAGTTATGGCACAATGCACAAAAACGCTTTTCAGCCTGAGATAAGGTGGGTTTCGGAACGCCAAACATAAAAGTGTTGATAACTTTCGAAAAACACTTCAGACAGCTTAGATTTGATGTGCACCTACTAGAAAGACCCTTTCTGCTATAGTGGGAGGTTAAAATTTCATGTTCTGAAGCTTCCCTGAAAAGTTATGGCACAATGCGTAAAAACGCTTTTCAGCCTGAGATAAGGTGGGTTTCGGAACGCCAAACATAAAAGTGTTGATAACTTTGGAAAAACACTTCAGACAGTTTAGATTTGATGTGCAACTACTAGAAAGACCCTTTCTGCTATAGTGGGAGGTTAAAATTTCATGTTCTGAAGCTTCCCTGAAAAGTTATGGCACAATGCACAAAAACGCTTTTCAGCCTGAGATAAGGTGGGTTTCGGAACGCCAAACATAAAAGTGTTGATAACTTTCGAAAAACACTTCAGACAGCTTAGATTTGATGTGCACCTACTAGAAAGACCCTTTCTGCTATAGTGGGAGGTTAAAATTTCATGTTCTGAAGCTTCCCTGAAAAGTTATGGCACAATGCGTAAAAACGCTTTTCAGCCTGAGATAAGGTGGGTTTCGGAACGCCAAACATAAAAGTGTTGATAACTTTGGAAAAACACTTCAGACAGTTTAGATTTGATGTGCAACTACTAGAAAGACCCTTTCTGCTATAGTGGGAGGTTAAAATTTCATGTTCTGAAGCTTTCCTGAAAAGTTATGGCACAATGCACAAAAACGCTTTTCAGCCTGAGATAAGGTGGGTTTCGGAACGCCAAACATAAAAGTGTTGATAACTTTTGAAAAACACTTCAGACAGCTTAGATTTGATGTGCAACTACTAGAAAGACCCTTTCTGCTATAGTGGGAGGTTAAAATTTCATGTTCTGAAGCTTCCCTGAAAAGTTATGGCACAATGCAAAAAAACGCTTTTCAGCCTGAGATAAGGTGGGTTTCGGAACGCCAAACATAAAAGTGTTGATAACTTTTGAAAAACACTTCAGACAGCTTAGATTTGATGTGCAACTACTAGAAAGACCCTTTCTGCTATAGTGGGAGGTTAAAATTTCATGTTCTGAAGCTTCCCTGAAAAGTTATGGCACAATGCACAAAAACGCTTTTCAGCCTGAGATAAGGTGGGTTTCGGAACGCCAAACATAAAAGTGTTGATAACTTTCGAAAAACACTTCAGACAGCTTAGATTTGATGTGCACCTACTAGAAAGACCCTTTCTGCTATAGTGGGAGGTTAAAATTTCATGTTCTGAAGCTTCCCTGAAAAGTTATGGCACAATGCGTAAAAACGCTTTTCAGCCTGAGATAAGGTGGGTTTCGGAACGCCAAACATAAAAGTGTTGATAACTTTCGAAAAACACTTCAGACAGCTTAGATTTGATGTGCAACTACTAAAAAGACCCTTTCTGCTATAGTGGGAGGTTAAAATTTCATGTTCTGAAGCTTCCCTGAAAAGTTATGGCACAATGCGTAAAAACGCTTTTCAGCCTGAGATAAGGTGGGTTTCGGAACGCCAAACATAAAAGTGTTGATAACTTTGGAAAAACACTTCAGACAGTTTAGATTTGATGTGCAACTACTAGAAAGACCCTTTCTGCTATAGTGGGAGCTTAAAATTTCATGTTCTGAAGCTTTCCTGAAAAGTTATGGCACAATGCACAAAAACGCTTTTCAGCCTGAGATAAGGTGGGTTTCGGAACGCCAAACATAAAAGTGTTGATAACTTTTGAAAAACACTTCAGACAGCTTAGATTTGATGTGCAACTACTAGAAAGACCCTTTCTGCTATAGTGGGAGGTTAAAATTTCATGTTCTGAAGCTTCCCTGAAAAGTTATGGCACAATGCACAAAAACGCTTTTCAGCCTGAGATAAGGTGGGTTTCGGAACGCCAAACATAAAAGTGTTGATAACTTTTGAAAAACACTTCAGACAGCTTAGATTTGATGTGCAACTACTAGAAAGACCCTTTCTGCTATAATGGGAGGTTAAAATTCCATGTTCTGAAGCTTCCCTGAAAAGTTATGGCACAATGCACAAAAACGCTTTTCAGCCTGAGATAAGGTGGGTTTCGGAACGCCAAACATAAAAGTGTTGATAACTTTCGAAAAACACTTCAGACAGCTTAGATTTGATGTGCACCTACTAGAAAGACCCTTTCTGCTATAGTGGGAGGTTAAAATTTCATGTTCTGAAGCTTCCCTGAAAAGTTATGGCACAATGCGTAAAAACGCTTTTCAGCCTGAGATAAGGTGGGTTTCGGAACGCCAAACATAAAAGTGTTGATAACTTTCGAAAAACACTTCAGACAGCTTAGATTTGATGTGCAACTACTAAAAAGACCCTTTCTGCTATAGTGGGAGGTTAAAATTTCATGTTCTGAAGCTTCCCTGAAAAGTTATGGCACAATGCGTAAAAACGCTTTTCAGCCTGAGATAAGGTGGGTTTCGGAACGCCAAACATAAAAGTGTTGATAACTTTGGAAAAACACTTCAGACAGTTTAGATTTGATGTGCAACTACTAGAAAGACCCTTTCTGCTATAGTGGGAGGTTAAAATTTCATGTTCTGAAGCTTCCCTGAAAAGTTATGGCACAATGCAAAAAAACGCTTTTCAGCCTGAGATAAGGTGGGTTTCGGAACGCCAAACATAAAAGTGTTGATAACTTTTGAAAAACACTTCAGACAGCTTAGATTTGATGTGCAACTACTAGAAAGACCCTTTCTGCTATAGTGGGAGGTTAAAATTTCATGTTCTGAAGCTTCCCTGAAAAGTTATGGCACAATGCACAAAAACGCTTTTCAGCCTGAGATAAGGTGGGTTTCGGAACGCCAAACATAAAAGTGTTGATAACTTTCGAAAAACACTTCAGACAGCTTAGATTTGATGTGCACCTACTAGAAAGACCCTTTCTGCTATAGTGGGAGGTTAAAATTTCATGTTCTGAAGCTTCCCTGAAAAGTTATGGCACAATGCGTAAAAACGCTTTTCAGCCTGAGATAAGGTGGGTTTCGGAACGCCAAACATAAAAGTGTTGATAACTTTCGAAAAACACTTCAGACAGCTTAGATTTGATGTGCAACTACTAAAAAGACCCTTTCTGCTATAGTGGGAGGTTAAAATTTCATGTTCTGAAGCTTCCCTGAAAAGTTATGGCACAATGCGTAAAAACGCTTTTCAGCCTGAGATAAGGTGGGTTTCGGAACGCCAAACATAAAAGTGTTGATAACTTTGGAAAAACACTTCAGACAGTTTAGATTTGATGTGCAACTACTAGAAAGACCCTTTCTGCTATAGTGGGAGCTTAAAATTTCATGTTCTGAAGCTTTCCTGAAAAGTTATGGCACAATGCACAAAAACGCTTTTCAGCCTGAGATAAGGTGGGTTTCGGAACGCCAAACATAAAAGTGTTGATAACTTTTGAAAAACACTTCAGACAGCTTAGATTTGATGTGCAACTACTAGAAAGACCCTTTCTGCTATAGTGGGAGGTTAAAATTTCATGTTCTGAAGCTTCCCTGAAAAGTTATGGCACAATGCACAAAAACGCTTTTCAGCCTGAGATAAGGTGGGTTTCGGAACGCCAAACATAAAAGTGTTGATAACTTTTGAAAAACACTTCAGACAGCTTAGATTTGATGTGCAACTACTAGAAAGACCCTTTCTGCTATAATGGGAGGTTAAAATTCCATGTTCTGAAGCTTCCCTGAAAAGTTATGGCACAATGCACAAAAACGCTTTTCAGCCTGAGATAAGGTGGGTTTCGGAACGCCAAACATAAAAGTGTTGATAACTTTTGAAAAACACTTTACACAGCTTAGATTTGATGTGCACCTACTAGAAAGACCCTTTCTGCTATAGTGGGAGGTTAAAATTTCATGTTCTGAAGCTTCCCTGAAAAGTTATGGCACAATGCGTAAAAACGCTTTTCAGCCTGAGATAAGGTGGGTTTCGGAACGCCAAACATAAAAGTGTTGATAACTTTGGAAAAACACTTCAGACAGTTTAGATTTGATGTGCAACTACTAGAAAGACCCTTTCTGCTATAGTGGGAGGTTAAAATTTCATGTTCTGAAGCTTCCCTGAAAAGTTATGGCACAATGCACAAAAACGCTTTTCAGCCTGAGATAAGGTGGGTTTCGGAACGCCAAACATAAAAGTGTTGATAACTTTCGAAAAACACTTCAGACAGCTTAGATTTGATGTGCACCTACTAGAAAGACCCTTTCTGCTATAGTGGGAGGTTAAAATTTCATGTTCTGAAGCTTCCCTGAAAAGTTATGGCACAATGCGTAAAAACGCTTTTCAGCCTGAGATAAGGTGGGTTTCGGAACGCCAAACATAAAAGTGTTGATAACTTTGGAAAAACACTTCAGACAGTTTAGATTTGATGTGCAACTACTAGAAAGACCCTTTCTGCTATAGTGGGAGGTTAAAATTTCATGTTCTGAAGCTTCCCTGAAAAGTTATGGCACAATGCACAAAAACGCTTTTCAGCCTGAGATAAGGTGGGTTTCGGAACGCCAAACATAAAAGTGTTGATAACTTTCGAAAAACACTTCAGACAGCTTAGATTTGATGTGCACCTACTAGAAAGACCCTTTCTGCTATAGTGGGAGGTTAAAATTTCATGTTCTGAAGCTTCCCTGAAAAGTTATGGCACAATGCGTAAAAACGCTTTTCAGCCTGAGATAAGGTGGGTTTCGGAACGCCAAACATAAAAGTGTTGATAACTTTCGAAAAACACTTCAGACAGCTTAGATTTGATGTGCAACTACTAAAAAGACCCTTTCTGCTATAGTGGGAGGTTAAAATTTCATGTTCTGAAGCTTCCCTGAAAAGTTATGGCACAATGCGTAAAAACGCTTTTCAGCCTGAGATAAGGTGGGTTTCGGAACGCCAAACATAAAAGTGTTGATAACTTTGGAAAAACACTTCAGACAGTTTAGATTTGATGTGCAACTACTAGAAAGACCCTTTCTGCTATAGTGGGAGCTTAAAATTTCATGTTCTGAAGCTTTCCTGAAAAGTTATGGCACAATGCACAAAAACGCTTTTCAGCCTGAGATAAGGTGGGTTTCGGAACGCCAAACATAAAAGTGTTGATAACTTTTGAAAAACACTTCAGACAGCTTAGATTTGATGTGCAACTACTAGAAAGACCCTTTCTGCTATAGTGGGAGGTTAAAATTTCATGTTCTGAAGCTTCCCTGAAAAGTTATGGCACAATGCACAAAAACGCTTTTCAGCCTGAGATAAGGTGGGTTTCGGAACGCCAAACATAAAAGTGTTGATAACTTTTGAAAAACACTTCAGACAGCTTAGATTTGATGTGCAACTACTAGAAAGACCCTTTCTGCTATAATGGGAGGTTAAAATTCCATGTTCTGAAGCTTCCCTGAAAAGTTATGGCACAATGCACAAAAACGCTTTTCAGCCTGAGATAAGGTGGGTTTCGGAACGCCAAACATAAAAGTGTTGATAACTTTCGAAAAACACTTCAGACAGCTTAGATTTGATGTGCACCTACTAGAAAGACCCTTTCTGCTATAGTGGGAGGTTAAAATTTCATGTTCTGAAGCTTCCCTGAAAAGTTATGGCACAATGCGTAAAAACGCTTTTCAGCCTGAGATAAGGTGGGTTTCGGAACGCCAAACATAAAAGTGTTGATAACTTTCGAAAAACACTTCAGACAGCTTAGATTTGATGTGCAACTACTAAAAAGACCCTTTCTGCTATAGTGGGAGGTTAAAATTTCATGTTCTGAAGCTTCCCTGAAAAGTTATGGCACAATGCGTAAAAACGCTTTTCAGCCTGAGATAAGGTGGGTTTCGGAACGCCAAACATAAAAGTGTTGATAACTTTGGAAAAACACTTCAGACAGTTTAGATTTGATGTGCAACTACTAGAAAGACCCTTTCTGCTATAGTGGGAGGTTAAAATTTCATGTTCTGAAGCTTCCCTGAAAAGTTATGGCACAATGCAAAAAAACGCTTTTCAGCCTGAGATAAGGTGGGTTTCGGAACGCCAAACATAAAAGTGTTGATAACTTTTGAAAAACACTTCAGACAGCTTAGATTTGATGTGCAACTACTAGAAAGACCCTTTCTGCTATAGTGGGAGGTTAAAATTTCATGTTCTGAAGCTTCCCTGAAAAGTTATGGCACAATGCACAAAAACGCTTTTCAGCCTGAGATAAGGTGGGTTTCGGAACGCCAAACATAAAAGTGTTGATAACTTTCGAAAAACACTTCAGACAGCTTAGATTTGATGTGCACCTACTAGAAAGACCCTTTCTGCTATAGTGGGAGGTTAAAATTTCATGTTCTGAAGCTTCCCTGAAAAGTTATGGCACAATGCGTAAAAACGCTTTTCAGCCTGAGATAAGGTGGGTTTCGGAACGCCAAACATAAAAGTGTTGATAACTTTCGAAAAACACTTCAGACAGCTTAGATTTGATGTGCAACTACTAAAAAGACCCTTTCTGCTATAGTGGGAGGTTAAAATTTCATGTTCTGAAGCTTCCCTGAAAAGTTATGGCACAATGCGTAAAAACGCTTTTCAGCCTGAGATAAGGTGGGTTTCGGAACGCCAAACATAAAAGTGTTGATAACTTTGGAAAAACACTTCAGACAGTTTAGATTTGATGTGCAACTACTAGAAAGACCCTTTCTGCTATAGTGGGAGCTTAAAATTTCATGTTCTGAAGCTTTCCTGAAAAGTTATGGCACAATGCACAAAAACGCTTTTCAGCCTGAGATAAGGTGGGTTTCGGAACGCCAAACATAAAAGTGTTGATAACTTTTGAAAAACACTTCAGACAGCTTAGATTTGATGTGCAACTACTAGAAAGACCCTTTCTGCTATAGTGGGAGGTTAAAATTTCATGTTCTGAAGCTTCCCTGAAAAGTTATGGCACAATGCACAAAAACGCTTTTCAGCCTGAGATAAGGTGGGTTTCGGAACGCCAAACATAAAAGTGTTGATAACTTTTGAAAAACACTTCAGACAGCTTAGATTTGATGTGCAACTACTAGAAAGACCCTTTCTGCTATAATGGGAGGTTAAAATTCCATGTTCTGAAGCTTCCCTGAAAAGTTATGGCACAATGCACAAAAACGCTTTTCAGCCTGAGATAAGGTGGGTTTCGGAACGCCAAACATAAAAGTGTTGATAACTTTTGAAAAACACTTTACACAGCTTAGATTTGATGTGCACCTACTAGAAAGACCCTTTCTGCTATAGTGGGAGGTTAAAATTTCATGTTCTGAAGCTTCCCTGAAAAGTTATGGCACAATGCGTAAAAACGCTTTTCAGCCTGAGATAAGGTGGGTTTCGGAACGCCAAACATAAAAGTGTTGATAACTTTGGAAAAACACTTCAGACAGTTTAGATTTGATGTGCAACTACTAGAAAGACCCTTTCTGCTATAGTGGGAGGTTAAAATTTCATGTTCTGAAGCTTCCCTGAAAAGTTATGGCACAATGCACAAAAACGCTTTTCAGCCTGAGATAAGGTGGGTTTCGGAACGCCAAACATAAAAGTGTTGATAACTTTCGAAAAACACTTCAGACAGCTTAGATTTGATGTGCACCTACTAGAAAGACCCTTTCTGCTATAGTGGGAGGTTAAAATTTCATGTTCTGAAGCTTCCCTGAAAAGTTATGGCACAATGCGTAAAAACGCTTTTCAGCCTGAGATAAGGTGGGTTTCGGAACGCCAAACATAAAAGTGTTGATAACTTTGGAAAAACACTTCAGACAGTTTAGATTTGATGTGCAACTACTAGAAAGACCCTTTCTGCTATAGTGGGAGGTTAAAATTTCATGTTCTGAAGCTTTCCTGAAAAGTTATGGCACAATGCACAAAAACGCTTTTCAGCCTGAGATAAGGTGGGTTTCGGAACGCCAAACATAAAAGTGTTGATAACTTTTGAAAAACACTTCAGACAGCTTAGATTTGATGTGCAACTACTAGAAAGACCCTTTCTGCTATAGTGGGAGGTTAAAATTTCATGTTCTGAAGCTTCCCTGAAAAGTTATGGCACAATGCAAAAAAACGCTTTTCAGCCTGAGATAAGGTGGGTTTCGGAACGCCAAACATAAAAGTGTTGATAACTTTTGAAAAACACTTCAGACAGCTTAGATTTGATGTGCAACTACTAGAAAGACCCTTTCTGCTATAGTGGGAGGTTAAAATTTCATGTTCTGAAGCTTCCCTGAAAAGTTATGGCACAATGCACAAAAACGCTTTTCAGCCTGAGATAAGGTGGGTTTCGGAACGCCAAACATAAAAGTGTTGATAACTTTCGAAAAACACTTCAGACAGCTTAGATTTGATGTGCACCTACTAGAAAGACCCTTTCTGCTATAGTGGGAGGTTAAAATTTCATGTTCTGAAGCTTCCCTGAAAAGTTATGGCACAATGCGTAAAAACGCTTTTCAGCCTGAGATAAGGTGGGTTTCGGAACGCCAAACATAAAAGTGTTGATAACTTTCGAAAAACACTTCAGACAGCTTAGATTTGATGTGCAACTACTAAAAAGACCCTTTCTGCTATAGTGGGAGGTTAAAATTTCATGTTCTGAAGCTTCCCTGAAAAGTTATGGCACAATGCGTAAAAACGCTTTTCAGCCTGAGATAAGGTGGGTTTCGGAACGCCAAACATAAAAGTGTTGATAACTTTGGAAAAACACTTCAGACAGTTTAGATTTGATGTGCAACTACTAGAAAGACCCTTTCTGCTATAGTGGGAGCTTAAAATTTCATGTTCTGAAGCTTTCCTGAAAAGTTATGGCACAATGCACAAAAACGCTTTTCAGCCTGAGATAAGGTGGGTTTCGGAACGCCAAACATAAAAGTGTTGATAACTTTTGAAAAACACTTCAGACAGCTTAGATTTGATGTGCAACTACTAGAAAGACCCTTTCTGCTATAGTGGGAGGTTAAAATTTCATGTTCTGAAGCTTCCCTGAAAAGTTATGGCACAATGCACAAAAACGCTTTTCAGCCTGAGATAAGGTGGGTTTCGGAACGCCAAACATAAAAGTGTTGATAACTTTTGAAAAACACTTCAGACAGCTTAGATTTGATGTGCAACTACTAGAAAGACCCTTTCTGCTATAATGGGAGGTTAAAATTCCATGTTCTGAAGCTTCCCTGAAAAGTTATGGCACAATGCACAAAAACGCTTTTCAGCCTGAGATAAGGTGGGTTTCGGAACGCCAAACATAAAAGTGTTGATAACTTTCGAAAAACACTTCAGACAGCTTAGATTTGATGTGCACCTACTAGAAAGACCCTTTCTGCTATAGTGGGAGGTTAAAATTTCATGTACTGAAGCTTCCCTGAAAAGTTATGGCACAGTGCACAAAAACGCTTTTCAGCCTGAGATAAGGTGGGTGTCGGAACGCCAAACATAAAAGTGTTGATAACTTTCGAAAAACACTTCAGACAGCTTAGATTTGATGTGCACCTACTAGAAAAACCCTTTCTGCTATAGTGGGAGGTTAAAATTTCATGTTCTGAAGCTTCCCTGAAAAGTTATGGCACAATGCACAAAAACGCTTTTCAGCCTGAGATAAGGTGGGTTTCGGAACGCCAAACATAAAAGTGTTAATAACTTTGGAAAAACACTTCAGACAGTTTAGATTTGATGTGCAACTACTAGAAAGACCCTTTCTGCTATAGTGGGAGGTTAAAATTTAATGTTCTGAAGCTTCCCTGAAAAGTTATGGCACAATGCACAAAAACGCTTTTCAGCCTGAGATAAGGTGGGTTTCGGAACGCCAAACATAAAAGTGTTGATAACTTTCGAAAAACACTTCAGACAGCTTAGATTTGATGTGCACCTACTAGAAAGACCCTTTCTGCTATAGTGGGAGGTTAAAATTTCATGTTCTGAAGCTTCCCTGAAAAGTTATGGCACAATGCACAAAAACGCTTTTCAGCCTGGGATAAGGTGGGTTTCGGAACGCCAAACATAAAAGTGTTAATAACTTTGGAAAAACACTTCAGACAGTTTAGATTTGATGTGCAACTACTAGAAAGACCCTTTCTGCTATAGTGGGAGGTTAAAATTTCATGTTCTGAAGCTTCCCTGAAAAGTTATGGCACAATGCACAAAAACGCTTTTCAGCCTGAGATAAGGTGGGTTTCGGAACGCCAAACATAAAAGTGTTAATAACTTTGGAAAAACACTTCAGACAGTTTAGATTTGATGTGCAACTACTAGAAAGACCCTTTCTGCTATAGTGGGAGGTTAAAATTTCATGTTCTGAAGCTTCCCTGAAAAGTTATGGCACAATGCACAAAAACGCTTTTCAGCCTGAGATAAGGTGGGTTTCGGAACGCCAAACATAAAAGTGTTGATAACTTTTGAAAAATACTTCAGACAGCTTAGATTTGATGTGCAACTACTAGAAAGACCCTTTCTGCTATAATGGGAGGTTAAATTTCCATGTTCTGAAGCTTCCCTGAAAAGTTATGGCACAATGCACAAAAACGCTTTTCAGCCTGAGATAAGGTGGGTTTCGGAACGCCAAACATAAAAGTGTTGATAACTTTCGAAAAACACTTCAGACAGCTTAGATTTGATGTGCACCTACTAGAAAAACCCTTTCTGCTATAGTGGGAGGTTAAAATTTCATGTTCTGAAGCTTCCCTGAAAAGTTATGGCACAATGCACAAAAACGCTTTTCAGCCTGAGATAAGGAGGATTTCGGAACGCCAAACATAAAAGTGTTAATAACTTTGGAAAAACACTTCAGACAGTTTAGATTTGATGTGCAACTACTAGAAAGACCCTTTCTGCTATAGTGGGAGGTTAAAATTTCATGTTCTGAAGCTTCCCTGAAAAGTTATGGCACAATGCACAAAAACGCTTTTCAGCCTGAGATAAGGTGGGTTTCGGAACGCCAAACATAAAAGTGTTGATAACTTTCGAAAAACACTTTAGACAGCTTAGATTTGATGTGCACCTACTAGAAAGACCCTTTCTGCTATAGTGGGAGGTTAAAATTTCATGTTCTGAAGCTTCCCTGAAAAGTTATGGCACAATGCGTAAAAACGCTTTTCAGCCTGAGATAAGGTGGGTTTCGGAACGCCAAACATAAAAGTGTTGATAACTTTGGAAAAACACTTCAGACAGTTTAGATTTGATGTGCAACTACTAGAAAGACCCTTTCTGCTATAGTGGGAGGTTAAAATTTCATGTTCTGAAGCTTCCCTGAAAAGTTATGGCACAATGCGTAAAAACGCTTTTCAGCCTGAGATAAGGTGGGTTTCGGAACGCCAAACATAAAAGTGTTGATAACTTTGGAAAAACACTTCAGACAGTTTAGATTTGATGTGCAACTACTAGAAAGACCCTTTCTGCTATAGTGGGAGGTTAAAATTTCATGTTCTGAAGCTTTCCTGAAAAGTTATGGCACAATGCACAAAAACGCTTTTCAGCCTGAGATAAGGTGGGTTTCGGAACGCCAAACATAAAAGTGTTGATAACTTTTGAAAAACACTTCAGACAGCTTAGATTTGATGTGCAACTACTAGAAAGACCCTTTCTGCTATAGTGGGAGGTTAAAATTTCATGTTCTGAAGCTTCCCTGAAAAGTTATGGCACAATGCAAAAAAACGCTTTTCAGCCTGAGATAAGGTGGGTTTCGGAACGCCAACCATAAAAGTGTTGATAACTTTTGAAAAACACTTCAGACAGCTTAAATTTGATGTGCAACTACTAGAAAGACCCTTTCTGCTATAGTGGGAGGTTAAAATTTCATGTTCTGAAGCTTCCCTGAAAAGTTATGGCACAATGCACAAAAACGCTTTTCAGCCTGAGATAAGGTGGGTTTCGGAACGCCAAACATAAAAGTGTTGATAACTTTCGAAAAACACTTCAGACAGCTTAGATTTGATGTGCACCTACTAGAAAGACCCTTTCTGCTATAGTGGGAGGTTAAAATTTCATGTTCTGAAGCTTCCCTGAAAAGTTATGGCACAATGCGTAAAAACGCTTTTCAGCCTGAGATAAGGTGGGTTTCGGAACGCCAAACATAAAAGTGTTGATAACTTTGGAAAAACACTTCAGACAGTTTAGATTTGATGTGCAACTACTAGAAAGACCCTTTCTGCTATAGTGGGAGGTTAAAATTTCATGTTCTGAAGCTTTCCTGAAAAGTTATGGCACAATGCACAAAAACGCTTTTCAGCCTGAGATAAGGTGGGTTTCGGAACGCCAAACATAAAAGTGTTGATAACTTTTGAAAAACACTTCAGACAGCTTAGATTTGATGTGCAACTACTAGAAAGACCCTTTCTGCTATAGTGGGAGGTTAAAATTTCATGTTCTGAAGCTTCCCTGAAAAGTTATGGCACAATGCAAAAAAACGCTTTTCAGCCTGAGATAAGGTGGGTTTCGGAACGCCAACCATAAAAGTGTTGATAACTTTTGAAAAACACTTCAGACAGCTTAGATTTGATGTGCAACTACTAGAAAAACCCTTTCTGCTATAGTGGGAGGTTAAAATTTCATGTTCTGAAGCTTCCCTGAAAAGTTATGGCACAATGCTCAAAAACGCTTTTCAGCCTGAGATAAGGTGGGTTTCGGAACGCCAAACATAAAAGTGTTGATAACTTTCGAAAAACACTTCAGACAGCTTAGATTTGATGTGCACCTACTAGAAAGACCCTTTCTGCTATAGTGGGAGGTTAAAATTTCATGTTCTGAAGCTTCCCTGAAAAGTTATGGCACAATGCGTAAAAACGCTTTTCAGCCTGAGATAAGGTGGGTTTCGGAACGCCAAACATAAAAGTGTTGATAACTTTGGAAAAACACTTCAGACAGTTTAGATTTGATGTGCAACTACTAGAAAGACCCTTTCTGCTATAGTGGGAGGTTAAAATTTCATGTTCTGAAGCTTCCCTGAAAAGTTATGGCACAATGCACAAAAACGCTTTTCAGCCTGAGATAAGGTGGGTTTCGGAACGCCAAACATAAAAGTGTTGATAACTTTCGAAAAACACTTCAGACAGCTTAGATTTGATGTGCACCTACTAGAAAGACCCTTTCTGCTATAGTGGGAGGTTAAAATTTCATGTTCTGAAGCTTCCCTGAAAAGTTATGGCACAATGCGTAAAAACGCTTTTCAGCCTGAGATAAGGTGGGTTTCGGAACGCCAAACATAAAAGTGTTGATAACTTTGGAAAAACACTTCAGACAGTTTAGATTTGATGTGCAACTACTAGAAAGACCCTTTCTGCTATAGTGGGAGGTTAAAATTTCATGTTCTGAAGCTTTCCTGAAAAGTTATGGCACAATACACAAAAACGCTTTTCAGCCTGAGATAAGGTGGGTTTCGGAACGCCAAACATAAAAGTGTTGATAACTTTTGATAAACACTTCAGACAGCTTAGATTTGATGTGCAACTACTAGAAAGACCCTTTCTGCTATAGTGGGAGGTTAAAATTTCATGTTCTGAAGCTTCCCTGAAAAGTTATGGCACAATGCAAAAAAACGCTTTTCAGCCTGAGATAAGGTGGGTTTCGGAACGCCAAACATAAAAGTGTTGATAACTTTGGAAAAACACTTCAGACAGTTTAGATTTGATATGCAACTACTAGAAAGACCCTTTCTGCTATAGTGGGAGGTTAAAATTTCATGTTCTGAAGCTTCCCTGAAAAGTTATGGCACAATGCACAAAAACGCTTTTCAGCCTGAGATAAGGTGGGTTTCGGAACGCCAAACATAAAAGTGTTAATAACTTTGGAAAAACACTTCAGACAGTTTAGATTTGATGTGCAACTACTAGAAAGACCCTTTCTGCTATAATGGGAGGTTAAAATTCCATGTTCTGAAGCTTCCCTGAAAAGTTATGGCACAATGCACAAAAACGCTTTTCAGCCTGAGATACGGTGGGTTTCGGAACGCCAAACATAAAAGTGTTGATAACTTTCGAAAAACACTTTAGACAGCTTAGATTTGATGTGCACCTACTAGAAAGACCCTTTCTGCTATAGTGGGAGGTTAAAATTTCATGTTCTGAAGCTTCCCTGAAAAGTTATGGCACAATGCGTAAAAACGCTTTTCAGCCTGAGATAAGGTGGGTTTCGGAACGCCAAACATAAAAGTGTTGATAACTTTGGAAAAACACTTCAGACAGTTTAGATTTGATGTGCAACTACTAGAAAGACCCTTTCTGCTATAGTGGGAGGTTAAAATTTCATGTTCTGAAGCTTCCCTGAAAAGTTATGGCACAATGCACAAAAACGCTTTTCAGCCTGAGATAAGGTGGGTTTCGGAACGCCAAACATAAAAGTGTTGATAACTTTCGAAAAACACTTCAGACAGCTTAGATTTGATGTGCACCTACTAGAAAGACCCTTTCTGCTATAGTGGGAGGTTAAAATTTCATGTTCTGAAGCTTCCCTGAAAAGTTATGGCACAATGCGTAAAAACGCTTTTCAGCCTGAGATAAGGTGGGTTTCGGAACGCCAAACATAAAAGTGTTGATAACTTTGGAAAAACACTTCAGACAGTTTAGATTTGATGTGCAACTACTAGAAAGACCCTTTCTGCTATAGTGGGAGGTTAAAATTTCATGTTCTGAAGCTTTCCTGAAAAGTTATGGCACAATGCACAAAAACGCTTTTCAGCCTGAGATAAGGTGGGTTTCGGAACGCCAAACATAAAAGTGTTGATAACTTTTGAAAAACACTTCAGACAGCTTAGATTTGATGTGCAACTACTAGAAAGACCCTTTCTGCTATAGTGGGAGGTTAAAATTTCATGTTCTGAAGCTTCCCTGAAAAGTTATGGCACAATGCAAAAAAACGCTTTTCAGCCTGAGATAAGGTGGGTTTCGGAACGCCAAACATAAAAGTGTTGATAACTTTTGAAAAACACTTCAGACAGCTTAGATTTGATGTGCAACTACTAGAAAGACCCTTTCTGCTATAGTGGGAGGTTAAAATTTCATGTTCTGAAGCTTCCCTGAAAAGTTATGGCACAATGCACAAAAACGCTTTTCAGCCTGAGATAAGGTGGGTTTCGGAACGCCAAACATAAAAGTGTTGATAACTTTCGAAAAACACTTCAGACAGCTTAGATTTGATGTGCACCTACTAGAAAGACCCTTTCTGCTATAGTGGGAGGTTAAAATTTCATGTTCTGAAGCTTCCCTGAAAAGTTATGGCACAATGCGTAAAAACGCTTTTCAGCCTGAGATAAGGTGGGTTTCGGAACGCCAAACATAAAAGTGTTGATAACTTTGGAAAAACACTTCAGACAGTTTAGATTTGATGTGCAACTACTAAAAAGACCCTTTCTGCTATAGTGGGAGGTTAAAATTTCATGTTCTGAAGCTTCCCTGAAAAGTTATGGCACAATGCACAAAAACGCTTTTCAGCCTGAGATAAGGTGGGTTTCGGAACGCCAAACATAAAAGTGTTGATAACTTTCGAAAAACACTTCAGACAGCTTAGATTTGACGTGCACCTACTAGAAAGACCCTTTCTGCTATAGTGGGAGGTTAAAATTTCATGTTCTGAAGCTTCCCTGAAAAGTTATGGCACAATGCGTAAAAACGCTTTTCAGCCTGAGATAAGGTGGGTTTCGGAACGCCAAACATAAAAGTGTTGATAACTTTGGAAAAACACTTCAGACAGTTTAGATTTGATGTGCAACTACTAGAAAGACCCTTTCTGCTATAGTGGGAGGTTAAAATTTCATGTTCTGAAGCTTTCCTGAAAAGTTATGGCACAATGCACAAAAACGCTTTTCAGCCTGAGATAAGGTGGGTTTCGGAACGCCAAACATAAAAGTGTTGATAACTTTTGAAAAACACTTCAGACAGCTTAGATTTGATGTGCAACTACTAGAAAGACCCTTTCTGCTATAGTGGGAGGTTAAAATTTCATGTTCTGAAGCTTCCCTGAAAAGTTATGGCACAATGCGTAAAAACGCTTTTCAGCCTGAGATAAGGTGGGTTTCGGAACGCCAAACATAAAAGTGTTGATAACTTTGGAAAAACACTTCAGACAGTTTAGATTTGATGTGCAACTACTAGAAAGACCCTTTCTGCTATAGCGGGAGGTTAAAATTTCATGTTCTGAAGCTTCCCTGAAAAGTTATGGCACAATGCACAAAAACGCTTTTCAGCCTGATATAAGGTGGGTTTCGGAACGCCAAACATAAAAGTGTTGATAACTTCCGAAAAACACTTCAGACAGCTTAGATTTGATGTGCACCTACTAGAAAGACCCTTTCTGCTATAGTGGGAGGTTAAAATTCCATGTTCTGAAGCTTCCCTGAAAAGTTATGGCACAATGCGTAAAAACGCTTTTCAGCCTGAGATAAGGTGGGTTTCGGAACGCCAAACATAAAAGTGTTGATAACTTTTGAAAAACACTTCAGACAGCTTAGATTTGATGTGCAACTACTAGAAAGACCCTTTCTGCTATAATGGGAGGTTAAAATTCCATGTTCTGAAGCTTCCCTGAAAAGTTATGGCACAATGCACAAAAACGCTTTTCAGCCTGAGATAAGGTGGGTTTCGGAACGCCAAACATAAAAGTGTTGATAACTTTCGAAAAACACTTCAGACAGCTTAGATTTGATGTGCACCTACTAGAAAGACCCTTTCTGCTATAGTGGGAGGTTAAAATTTCATGTTCTGAAGCTTCCCTGAAAAGTTATGGCACAGTGCACAAAAACGCTTTTCAGCCTGAGATATGGTGGGTGTCGGAACGCCAAACATAAAAGTGTTGATAACTTTCGAAAAACACTTCAGACAGCTTAGATTTGATGTGCACCTACTAGAAAAACCCTTTCTGCTATAGTGGGAGGTTAAAATTTCATGTTCTGAAGCTTCCCTGAAAAGTTATGGCACAATGCACAAAAACGCTTTTCAGCCTGAGATAAGGTGGGTTTCGGAACGCCAAACATAAAAGTGTTAATAACTTTGGAAAAACACTTCAGACAGTTTAGATTTGATGTGCAACTACTAGAAAGACCCTTTCTGCTATAGTGGGAGGTTAAAATTTCATGTTCTGAAGCTTCCCTGAAAAGTTATGGCACAATGCACAAAAACGCTTTTCAGCCTGAGATAAGGTGGGTTTCGGAACGCCAAACATAAAAGTGTTGATAACTTTCGAAAAACACTTCAGACAGCTTAGATTTGATGTGCACCTACTAGAAAGACCCTTTCTGCTATAGTGGGAGGTTAAAATTTCATGTTCTGAAGCTTCCCTGAAAAGTTATGGCACAATGCACAAAAACGCTTTTCAGCCTGGGATAAGGTGGGTTTCGGAACGCCAAACATAAAAGTGTTAATAACTTTGGAAAAACACTTCAGACAGTTTAGATTTGATGTGCAACTACTAGAAAGACCCTTTCTGCTATAGTGGGAGGTTAAAATTTCATGTTCTGAAGCTTCCCTGAAAAGTTATGGCACAATGCACAAAAACGCTTTTCAGCCTGAGATAAGGTGGGTTTCGGAACGCCAAACATAAAAGTGTTGATAACTTTGGAAAAACACTTCAGACAGTTTAGATTTGATGTGCAACTACTAGAAAGACCCTTTCTGCTATAGTGGGAGGTTAAAATTTCATGTTCTGAAGCTTCCCTGAAAAGTTATGGCACAATGCACAAAAACGCTTTTCAGCCTGAGATAAGGTGGGTTTCGGAACGCCAAACATAAAAGTGTTGATAACTTTCGAAAAACACTTTAGACAGCTTAGATTTGATGTGCACCTACTAGAAAGACCCTTTCTGCTATAGTGGGAGGTTAAAATTTCATGTTCTGAAGCTTCCCTGAAAAGTTATGGCACAATGCGTAAAAACGCTTTTCAGCCTGAGATAAGGTGGGTTTCGGAACGCCAAACATAAAAGTGTTGATAACTTTGGAAAAACACTTCAGACAGTTTAGATTTGATGTGCAACTACTAGAAAGACCCTTTCTGCTATAGTGGGAGGTTAAAATTTCATGTTCTGAAGCTTCCCTGAAAAGTTATGGCACAATGCACAAAAACGCTTTTCAGCCTGAGATAAGGTGGGTTTCGGAACGCCAAACATAAAAGTGTTGATAACTTTCGAAAAACACTTCAGACAGCTTAGATTTGATGTGCACCTACTAGAAAGACCCTTTCTGCTATAGTGGGAGGTTAAAATTTCATGTTCTGAAGCTTCCCTGAAAAGTTATGGCACAATGCGAAAAAACGCTTTTCAGCCTGAGATAAGGTGGGTTTCGGAACGCCAAACATAAAAGTGTTGATAACTTTGGAAAAACACTTCAGACAGTTTAGATTTGATGTGCAACTACTAGAAAGACCCTTTCTGCTATAGTGGGAGGTTAAAATTTCATGTTCTGAAGCTTTCCTGAAAAGTTATGGCACAATGCACAAAAACGCTTTTCAGCCTGAGATAAGGTGGGTTTCGGAACGCCAAACATAAAAGTGTTGATAACTTTTGAAAAACACTTCAGACAGCTTAGATTTGATGTGCAACTACTAGAAAGACCCTTTCTGCTATAGTGGGAGGTTAAAATTTCATGTTCTGAAGCTTCCCTGAAAAGTTATGGCACAATGCAAAAAAACGCTTTTCAGCCTGAGATAAGGTGGGTTTCGGAACGCCAAACATAAAAGTGTTGATAACTTTTGAAAAACACTTCAGACAGCTTAGATTTGATGTGCAACTACTAGAAAGACCCTTTCTGCTATAGTGGGAGGTTAAAATTTCATGTTCGGAAGCTTCCCTGAAAAGTTATGGCACAATGCACAAAAACGCTTTTCAGCTTGAGATAAGGTGGGTTTCGGAACGCCAAACATAAAAGTGTTGATAACTTTCGAAAAACACTTCAGACAGCTTAGATTTGATGTGCACCTACTAGAAAGACCCTTTCTGCTATAGTGGGAGGTTAAAATTTCATGTTCTGAAGCTTCCCTGAAAAGTTATGGCACAATGCGTAAAAACGCTTTTCAGCCTGAGATAAGGTGGGTTTCGGAACGCCAAACATAAAAGTGTTGATAACTTTGGAAAAACACTTCAGACAGTTTAGATTTGATGTGCAACTACTAGAAAGACCCTTTCTGCTATAGTGGGAGGTTAAAATTTCATGTTCTGAAGCTTCCCTGAAAAGTTATGGCACAATGCGTAAAAACGCTTTTCAGCCTGAGATAAGGTGGGTTTCGGAACGCCAAACATAAAAGTGTTGATAACTTTGGAAAAACACTTCAGACAGTTTAGATTTGAAGTGCAACTACTAGAAAGACCCTTTCTGCTATAGTGGGAGGTTAAAATTTCATGTTCTGAAGCTTTCCTGAAAAGTTATGGCACAATGCACAAAAACGCTTTTCAGCCTGAGATAAGGTGGGTTTCGGAACGCCAAACATAAAAGTGTTGATAACTTTTGAAAAACACTTCAGACAGCTTAGATTTGATGTGCAACTACTAGAAAGACCCTTTCTGCTATAGTGGGAGGTTAAAATTTCATGTTCTGAAGCTTCCCTGAAAAGTTATGGCACAATGCAAAAAAACGCTTTTCAGCCTGAGATAAGGTGGGTTTCGGAACGCCAAACATAAAAGTGTTGATAACTTTTGAAAAACACTTCAGACAGCTTAGATTTGATGTGCAACTACTAGAAAGACCCTTTCTGCTATAGTGGGAGGTTAAAATTTCATGTTCGGAAGCTTCCCTGAAAAGTTATGGCACAATGCACAAAAACGCTTTTCAGCCTGAGATAAGGTGGGTTTCGGAACGCCAAACATAAAAGTGTTGATAACTTTCGAAAAACACTTCAGACAGCTTAGATTTGATGTGCACCTACTAGAAAGACCCTTTCTGCTATAGTGGGAGGTTAAAATTTCATGTTCTGAAGCTTCCCTGAAAAGTTATGGCACAATGCGTAAAAACGCTTTTCAGCCTGAGATAAGGTGGGTTTCGGAACGCCAAACATAAAAGTGTTGATAACTTTGGAAAAACACTTCAGACAGTTTAGATTTGATGTGCAACTACTAGAAAGACCCTTTCTGCTATAGTGGGAGGTTAAAATTTCATGTTCTGAAGCTTCCCTGAAAAGTTATGGCACAATGCACAAAAACGCTTTTCAGCCTGAGATAAGGTGGGTTTCGGAACGCCAAACATAAAAGTGTTGATAACTTTCGAAAAACACTTCAGACAGTTTAGATTTGATGTGCAACTACTAGAAAGACCCTTTCTGCTATAGTGGGAGGTTAAAATTTCATGTTCTGAAGCTTTCCTGAAAAGTTATGGCACAATGCACAAAAACGCTTTTCAGCCTGAGATAAGGTGGGTTTCGGAACGCCAAACATAAAAGTGTTGATAACTTTTGAAAAACACTTCAGACAGCTTAGATTTGATGTGCAACTACTAGAAAGACCCTTTCTGCTATAGTGGGAGGTTAAAATTTCATGTTCTGAAGCTTCCCTGAAAAGTTATGGCACAATGCAAAAAAACGCTTTTCAGCCTGAGATAAGGTGGGTTTCGGAACGCCAAACATAAAAGTGTTGATAACTTTCGAAAAACACTTCAGACAGCTTAGATTTGATGTGCACCTACTAGAAAGACCCTTTCTGCTATAGTGGGAGTTTAAAATTTCATGTTCTGAAGCTTCCCTGAAAAGTTATGGCACAATGCGTAAAAACGCTTTTCAGCCTGAGATAAGGTGGGTTTCGGAACGCCAAACATAAAAGTGTTAATAACTTTGGAAAAACACTTCAGACAGTTTAGATTTGATGTGCAACTACTAGAAAGACCCTTTCTGCTATAGTGGGAGGTTAAAATTTCATGTTCTGAAGCTTCCCTGAAAAGTTATGGCACAATGCACAAAAACGCTTTTCAGCCTGATATAAGGTGGGTTTCGGAACGCCAAACATAAAAGTGTTGATAACTTTCGAAAAACACTTCAGACAGCTTAGATTTGATGTGCACCTACTAGAAAGACCCTTTCTGCTATAGTGGGAGGTTAAAATTTCATGTTCTGTAGCTTCCCTGAAAAGTTATGGCACAATGCGTAAAAACGCTTTTCTGAGATAAGGTGGGTTTCGGAACGCTAAACATAAAAGTGTTGATAACTTTGGAAAAACACTTCAGACAGTTTAGATTTGATGTGCAACTACTAGAAAGACCCTTTCTGCTATATTGGGAGGTTAAAATTCCATGTTCTGAAGCTTCCCTGAAAAGTTATGGCACAATGCACAAAAACGCTTTTCAGCCTGAGATAAGGTGGGTTTCGGAACGCCAAACATAAAAGTGTTGATAACTTTCGAAAAACACTTCAGACAGCTTAGATTTGATGTGCACCTACTAGAAAGACCCTTTCTGCTATAGTGGGAGGTTAAAATTTCATGTTCTGAAGCTTCCCTGAAAAGTTATGGCACAGTGCACAAAAACGCTTTTCAGCCTGAGATAAGGTGGGTGTCGGAACGCCAAACATAAAAGTGTTGATAAATTTCGAAAAACACTTCAGACAGCTTAGATTTTATGTGCACCTACTAGAAAAACCCTTTCTGCTATAGTGGGATGTTAAAATTTCATGTTCTGAAGCTTCCCTGAAAAGTTATGGCACAATGCACAAAAACGCTTTTCAGCCTGAGATAAGGTGGGTTTCGGAACGCCAAACATAAAAGTGTTGATAACTTTCGAAAAACACTTCAGACAGCTTAGATTTGATGTGCACCTACTAGAAAGACCCTTTCTGCTATAGTGGGAGGTTAAAATTTCATGTTCTGAAGCTTCCCTGAAAAGTTATGGCACAATGCGTAAAAACGCTTTTCAGCCTGAGATAAGGTGGGTTTCGGAACGCCAAACATAAAAGTGTTGATAACTTTGGAAAAACACTTCAGACAGTTTAGATTTGATGTGCAACTACTAGAAAGACCCTTTCTGCTATAGTGGGAGGTTAAAATTTCATGTTCTGAAGCTTTCCTGAAAAGTTATGGCACAATGCACAAAAACGCTTTTCAGCCTGAGATAAGGTGGGTTTCGGAACGCCAAACATAAAAGTGTTGATAACTTTTGAAAAACACTTCAGACAGCTTAGATTTGATGTGCAACTACTAGAAAGACCCTTTCTGCTATAGTGGGAGGTTAAAATTTCATGTTCTGAAGCTTCCCTGAAAAGTTATGGCACAATGCAAAAAAACGCTTTTCAGCCTGAGATAAGGTGGGTTTCGGAACGCCAAACATAAAAGTGTTGATAACTTTCGAAAAACACTTCAGACAGCTTAGATTTGATGTGCACCTACTAGAAAGACCCTTTCTGCTATAGTGGGAGTTTAAAATTTCATGTTCTGAAGCTTCCCTGAAAAGTTATGGCACAATGCGTAAAAACGCTTTTCAGCCTGAGATAAGGTGGGTTTCGGAACGCCAAACATAAAAGTGTTAATAATTTTGGAAAAACACTTCAGACAGTTTAGATTTGATGTGCAACTACTAGAAAGACCCTTTCTGCTATAGTGGGAGGTTAAAATTTCATGTTCTGAAGCTTCCCTGAAAAGTTATGGCACAATGCACAAAAACGCTTTTCAGCCTGATATAAGGTGGGTTTCGGAACGCCAAACATAAAAGTGTTGATAACTTTCGAAAAACACTTCAGACAGCTTAGATTTGATGTGCACCTACTAGAAAGACCCTTTCTGCTATAGTGGGAGGTTAAAATTTCATGTTCTGAAGCTTCCCTGAAAAGTTATGGCACAATGCGTAAAAACGCTTTTCTGAGATAAGGTGGGTTTCGGAACGCTAAACATAAAAGTGTTGATAACTTTGGAAAAACACTTCAGACAGTTTAGATTTGATGTGCAACTACTAGAAAGACCCTTTCTGCTATAGTGGGAGGTTAAAATTTCATGTTCTGAAGCTTCCCTGAAAAGTTATGGCACAATGCACAAAAACGCTTTTCAGCCTGAGATAAGGTGGGTTTCGGAACGCCAAACATGAAAGTGTTAATAACTTTGGAAAAACACTTCAGACAGTTTAGATTTGATGTGCAACTACTAGAAAGACCCTTTCTGCTATAATGGGAGGTTAAAATTCCATGTTCTGAAGCTTCCCTGAAAAGTTATGGCACAATGCACAAAAACGCTTTTCAGCCTGAGATAAGGTGGGTTTCGGAACGCCAAACATAAAAGTGTTGATAACTTTTGAAAAACACTTCAGACAGCTTAGATTTGATGTGCAACTACTAGAAAGACCCTTTCTGCTATAATGGGAGGTTAAAATTCCATGTTCTGAAGCTTCCCTGAAAAGTTATGGCACAATGCACAAAAACGCTTTTCAGCCTGAGATAAGGTGGGTTTCGGAACGCCAAACATAAAAGTGTTGATAACTTTCGAAAAACACTTCAGACAGCTTAGATTTGATGTGCACCTACTAGAAAGACCCTTTCTGCTATAGTGGGAGGTTAAAATTTCATGTTCTGAAGCTTCCCTGAAAAGTTATGGCACAGTGCACAAAAACGCTTTTCAGCCTGAGATAAGGTGGGTGTCGGAACGCCAAACATAAAAGTGTTGATAACTTTCGAAAAACACTTCAGACAGCTTAGATTTGATGTGCACCTACTAGAAAAACCCTTTCTGCTATAGTGGGAGGTTAAAATTTCATGTTCTGAAGCTTCCCTGAAAAGTTATGGCACAATGCACAAAAACGCTTTTCAGCCTGAGATAAGGTGGGTTTCGGAACGCCAAACATAAAAGTGTTGATAACTTTCGAAAAACACTTCAGACAGCTTAGATTTGATGTGCACCTACTAGAAAGACCCTTTCTGCTATAGTGGGAGGTTAAAATTTCATGTTCTGAAGCTTCCCTGAAAAGTTATGGCACAATGCGTAAAAACGCTTTTCAGCCTGAGATAAGGTGGGTTTCGGAACGCCAAACATAAAAGTGTTGATAACTTTGGAAAAACACTTCAGACAGTTAAGATTTGATGTGCAACTACTAGAAAGACCCTTTCTGCTATAGTGGGAGGTTAAAATTTCATGTTCTGAAGCTTTCCTGAAAAGTTATGGCACAATGCACAAAAACGCTTTTCAGCCTGAGATAAGGTGGGTTTCGGAACGCCAAACATAAAAGTGTTGATAACTTTTGAAAAACACTTCAGACAGCTTAGATTTGATGTGCAACTACTAGAAAGACCCTTTCTGCTATAGTGGGAGGTTAAAATTTCATGTTCTGAAGCTTCCCTGAAAAGTTATGGCACAATGCAAAAAAACGCTTTTCAGCCTGAGATAAGGTGGGTTTCGGAACGCCAAACATAAAAGTGTTGATAACTTTCGAAAAACACTTCAGACAGCTTAGATTTGATGTGCACCTACTAGAAAGACCCTTTCTGCTATAGTGGGAGTTTAAAATTTCATGTTCTGAAGCTTCCCTGAAAAGTTATGGCACAATGCGTAAAAACGCTTTTCAGCCTGAGATAAGGTGGGTTTCGGAACGCCAAACATAAAAGTGTTAATAACTTTGGAAAAACACTTCAGACAGTTTAGATTTGATGTGCAACTACTAGAAAGACCCTTTCTGCTATAGTGGGAGGTTAAAATTTCATGTTCTGAAGCTTCCCTGAAAAGTTATGGCACAATGCACAAAAACGCTTTTCAGCCTGATATAAGGTGGGTTTCGGAACGCCAAACATAAAAGTGTTGATAACTTTCGAAAAACACTTCAGACAGCTTAGATTTGATGTGCACCTACTAGAAAGACCCTTTCTGCTATAGTGGGAGGTTAAAATTTCATGTTCTGAAGCTTCCCTGAAAAGTTATGGCACAATGCGTAAAAACGCTTTTCTGAGATAAGGTGGGTTTCGGAACGCTAAACATAAATGTGTTGATAACTTTGGAAAAACACTTCAGACAGTTTAGATTTGATGTGCAACTACTAGAAAGACCCTTTCTGCTATAGTGGGAGGTTAAAATTTCATGTTCTGAAGCTTCCCTGAAAAGTTATGGCACAATGCACAAAAACGCTTTTCAGCCTGAGATAAGGTGGGTTTCGGAACGCCAAACATGAAAGTGTTAATAACTTTGGAAAAACACTTCAGACAGTTTAGATTTGATGTGCAACTACTAGAAAGACCCTTTCTGCTATAATGGGAGGTTAAAATTCCATGTTCTGAAGCTTCCCTGAAAAGTTATGGCACAATGCACAAAAACGCTTTTCAGCCTGAGATAAGGTGGGTTTCGGAACGCCAAACATAAAAGTGTTGATAACTTTTGAAAAACACTTCAGACAGCTTAGATTTGATGTGCAACTACTAGAAAGACCCTTTCTGCTATAATGGGAGGTTAAAATTCCATGTTCTGAAGCTTCCCTGAAAAGTTATGGCACAATGCACAAAAACGCTTTTCAGCCTGAGATAAGGTGGGTTTCGGAACGCCAAACATAAAAGTGTTGATAACTTTCGAAAAACACTTCAGACAGCTTAGATTTGATGTGCACCTACTAGAAAGACCCTTTCTGCTATAGTGGGAGGTTAAAATTTCATGTTCTGAAGCTTCCCTGAAAAGTTATGGCACAGTGCACAAAAACGCTTTTCAGCATGAGATAAGGTGGGTGTCGGAACGCCAAACATAAAAGTGTTGATAACTTTCGAAAAACACTTCAGACAGCTTAGATTTGATGTGCACCTACTAGAAAAACCCTTTCTGCTATAGTGGGAGGTTAAAATTTCATGTTCTGAAGCTTCCCTGAAAAGTTATGGCACAATGCACAAAAACGCTTTTCAGCCTGAGATAAGGTGGGTTTCGGAACGCCAAACATAAAAGTGTTAATAACTTTGGAAAAACACTTCAGACAGTTTAGATTTGATGTGCAACTACTAGAAAGACCCTTTCTGCTATAGTGGGAGGTTAAAATTTCATGTTCTGAAGCTTCCCTGAAAAGTTATGGCACAATGCACAAAAACGCTTTTCAGCCTGAGATAAGGTGGGTTTCGGAACGCCAAACATAAAAGTGTTGATAACTTTCGAAAAACACTTCAGACAGCTTAGATTTGATGTGCACCTACTAGAAAGACCCTTTCTGCTATAGTGGGAGGTTAAAATTTCATGTTCTGAAGCTTCCCTGAAAAGTTATGGCACAATGCACAAAAACGCTTTTCAGCCTGGGATAAGGTGGGTTTCGGAACGCCAAACATAAAAGTGGTAATAACTTTGGAAAAACACTTCAGACAGTTTAGATTTGATGTGCAACTACTAGAAAGACCCTTTCTGCTATAGTGGGAGGTTAAAATTTCATGTTCTGAAGCTTCCCTGAAAAGTTATGGCACAATGCACAAAAACGCTTTTCAGCCTGAGATAAGGTGGGTTTCGGAACGCCAAACATAAAAGTGTTAATAACTTTGGAAAAACACTTCAGACAGTTTAGATTTGATGTGCAACTACTCGAAAGACCCTTTCTGCTATAGTGGGAGGTTAAAATTTCATGTTCTGAAGCTTCCCTGAAAAGTTATGGCACAATGCACAAAAACGCTTTTCAGCCTGAGATAAGGTGGGTTTCGGAACGCCAAACATAAAAGTGTTGATAACTTTTGAAAAATACTTCAGACAGCTTAGATTTGATGTGCAACTACTAGAAAGACCCTTTCTGCTATAATGGGAGGTTAAATTTCCATGTTCTGAAGCTTCCCTGAAAAGTTATGGCACAATGCACAAAAACGCTTTTCAGCCTGAGATAAGGTGGGTTTCGGAACGCCAAACATAAAAGTGTTGATAACTTTGGAAAAACACTTCAGACAGCTTAGATTTGATGTGCACCTACTAGAAAAACCCTTTCTGCTATAGTGGGAGGTTAAAATTTCATGTTCTGAAGCTTCCCTGAAAAGTTATGGCACAATGCAGAAAAACGCTTTTCAGCCTGAGATAAGGAGGATTTCGGAACGCCAAACATAAAAGTGTTAATAACTTTGGAAAAACACTTCAGACAGTTTAGATTTGATGTGCAACTACTAGAAAGACCCTTTCTGCTATAGTGGGAGGTTAAAATTTCATGTTCTGAAGCTTCCCTGAAAAGTTATGGCACAATGCACAAAAACGCTTTTCAGCCTGAGATAAGGTGGGTTTCGGAACGCCAAACATAAAAGTGTTGATAACTTTCGAAAAACACTTTAGACAGCTTAGATTTGATGTGCACCTACTAGAAAGACCCTTTCTGCTATAGTGGGAGGTTAAAATTTCATGTTCTGAAGCTTCCCTGAAAAGTTATGGCACAATGCGTAAAAACGCTTTTCAGCCTGAGATAAGGTGGGTTTCGGAACGCCAAACATAAAAGTGTTGATAACTTTGGAAAAACACTTCAGACAGTTTAGATTTGATGTGCAACTACTAGAAAGACCCTTTCTGCTATAGTGGGAGGTTAAAATTTCATGTTCTGAAGCTTCCCTGAAAAGTTATGGCACAATGCACAAAAACGCTTTTCAGCCTGAGATAAGGTGGGTTTCGGAACGCCAAACATAAAAGTGTTAATAACTTTGGAAAAACACTTCAGACAGTTTAGATTTGATGTGCAACTACTAGAAAGACCCTTTCTGCTATAGTGGGAGGTTAAAATTTCATGTTCTGAAGCTTCCCTGAAAAGTTATGGCACAATGCACAAAAACGCTTTTCAGCCTGATATAAGGTGGGTTTCGGAACGCCAAACATAAAAGTGTTGATAACTTTCGAAAAACACTTCAGACAGCTTAGATTTGATGTGCACCTACTAGAAAGACCCTTTTTGCTATAGTGGGAGGTTAAAATTTCATGTTCTGAAGCTTCCCTGAAAAGTTATGGCACAATGCGTAAAAACGCTTTTCTGAGATAAGGTGGGTTTCGGAACGCTAAACATAAATGTGTTGATAACTTTGGAAAAACACTTCAGACAGTTTAGATTTGATGTGCAACTACTAGAAAGACCCTTTCTGCTATAGTGGGAGGTTAAAATTTCATGTTCTGAAGCTTCCCTGAAAAGTTATGGCACAATGCACAAAAACGCTTTTCAGCCTGAGATAAGGTGGGTTTCGGAACGCCAAACATGAAAGTGTTAATAACTTTGGAAAAACACTTCAGACAGTTTAGATTTGATGTGCAACTACTAGAAAGACCCTTTCTGCTATAATGGGAGGTTAAAATTCCATGTTCTGAAGCTTCCCTGAAAAGTTATGGCACAATGCACAAAAACGCTTTTCAGCCTGAGATAAGGTGGGTTTCGGAACGCCAAACATAAAAGTGTTGATAACTTTTGAAAAACACTTCAGACAGCTTAGATTTGATGTGCAACTACTAGAAAGACCCTTTCTGCTATAATGGGAGGTTAAAATTCCATGTTCTGAAGCTTCCCTGAAAAGTTATGGCACAATGCACAAAAACGCTTTTCAGCCTGAGATAAGGTGGGTTTCGGAACGCCAAACATAAAAGTGTTGATAACTTTCGAAAAACACTTCAGACAGCTTAGATTTGATGTGCACCTACTAGAAAGACCCTTTCTGCTATAGTGGGAGGTTAAAATTTCATGTTCTGAAGCTTCCCTGAAAAGTTATGGCACAGTGCACAAAAACGCTTTTCAGCATGAGATAAGGTGGGTGTCGGAACGCCAAACATAAAAGTGTTGATAACTTTCGAAAAACACTTCAGACAGCTTAGATTTGATGTGCACCTACTAGAAAAACCCTTTCTGCTATAGTGGGAGGTTAAAATTTCATGTTCTGAAGCTTCCCTGAAAAGTTATGGCACAATGCACAAAAACGCTTTTCAGCCTGAGATAAGGTGGGTTTCGGAACGCCAAACATAAAAGTGTTAATAACTTTGGAAAAACACTTCAGACAGTTTAGATTTGATGTGCAACTACTAGAAAGACCCTTTCTGCTATAGTGGGAGGTTAAAATTTCATGTTCTGAAGCTTCCCTGAAAAGTTATGGCACAATGCACAAAAACGCTTTTCAGCCTGAGATAAGGTGGGTTTCGGAACGCCAAACATAAAAGTGTTGATAACTTTCGAAAAACACTTCAGACAGCTTAGATTTGATGTGCACCTACTAGAAAGACCCTTTCTGCTATAGTGGGAGGTTAAAATTTCATGTTCTGAAGCTTCCCTGAAAAGTTATGGCACAATGCACAAAAACGCTTTTCAGCCTGGGATAAGGTGGGTTTCGGAACGCCAAACATAAAAGTGGTAATAACTTTGGAAAAACACTTCAGACAGTTTAGATTTGATGTGCAACTACTAGAAAGACCCTTTCTGCTATAGTGGGAGGTTAAAATTTCATGTTCTGAAGCTTCCCTGAAAAGTTATGGCACAATGCACAAAAACGCTTTTCAGCCTGAGATAAGGTGGGTTTCGGAACGCCAAACATAAAAGTGTTAATAACTTTGGAAAAACACTTCAGACAGTTTAGATTTGATGTGCAACTACTCGAAAGACCCTTTCTGCTATAGTGGGAGGTTAAAATTTCATGTTCTGAAGCTTCCCTGAAAAGTTATGGCACAATGCACAAAAACGCTTTTCAGCCTGAGATAAGGTGGGTTTCGGAACGCCAAACATAAAAGTGTTGATAACTTTTGAAAAATACTTCAGACAGCTTAGATTTGATGTGCAACTACTAGAAAGACCCTTTCTGCTATAATGGGAGGTTAAATTTCCATGTTCTGAAGCTTCCCTGAAAAGTTATGGCACAATGCACAAAAACGCTTTTCAGCCTGAGATAAGGTGGGTTTCGGAACGCCAAACATAAAAGTGTTAATAACTTTGGAAAAACACTTCAGACAGTTTAGATTTGATGTGCAACTACTAGAAAGACCCTTTCTGCTATAGTGGGAGGTTAAAATTTCATGTTCTGAAGCTTCCCTGAAAAGTTATGGCACAATGCACAAAAACGCTTTTCAGCCTGAGATAAGGTGGGTTTCGGATCGCCAAACATAAAAGTGTTGATAACTTTCGAAAAACACTTCAGACAGCTTAGATTTGATGTGCACCTACTAGAAAGACCCTTTTTGCTATAGTGGGAGGTTAAAATTTCATGTTCTGAAGCTTCCCTGAAAAGTTATGGCACAATGCACAAAAACGCTTTTCAGCCTGAGATAAGGTGGGTTTCGGAACGCCAAACATAAAAGTGTTAATAACTTTGGAAAAACACTTCAGACAGTTTAGATTTGATGTGCAACTACTAGAAAGACCCTTTCTGCTATAGTGGGAGGTTAAAATTTCATGTTCTGAAGCTTCCCTGAAAAGTTATGGCACAATGCACAAAAACGCTTTTCAGCCTGAGATAAGGTGGGTTTCGGAACGCCAAACATAAAAGTGTTAATAACTTTGGAAAAACACTTCAGACAGTTTAGATTTGATGTGCAACTACTAGAAAGACCCTTTCTGCTATAGTGGGAGGTTAAAATTTCATGTTCTGAAGCTTCCCTGAAAAGTTATGGCACAATGCACAAAAACGCTTTTCAGCCTGAGATAAGGTGGGTTTCGGAACGCCAAACATAAAAGTGTTGATAACTTTTGAAAAACACTTCAGACAGCTTAGATTTGATGTGCAACTACTAGAAAGACCCTTTCTGCTATAATGGGAGGTTAAAATTCCATGTTCTGAAGCTTCCCTGAAAAGTTATGGCACAATGCACAAAAACGCTTTTCAGCCTGAGATAAGGTGGGTTTCGGAACGCCAAACATAAAAGTGTTGATAACTTTCGAAAAATACTTCAGACAGCTTAGATTTGATGTGCACCTACTAGAAAGACCCTTTCTGCTATAGTGGGAGGTTAAAATTTCATGTTCTGAAGCTTCCCTGAAAAGTTATGGCACAGTGCACAAAAACGCTTTTCAGCCTGAGATAAGGTGGGTTTCGGAACGCCAAACATAAAAGTGTTGATAACTTTCGAAAAACACTTCAGACAGCTTAGATTTGATGTGCACCTACTAGAAAAACCCTTTCTGCTATAGTGGGAGGTTAAAATTTCATGTTCTGAAGCTTCCCTGAAAAGTTATGGCACAATGCACAAAAACGCTTTTCAGCCTGAGATAAGGTGGATTTCGGAACGCCAAACATAAAAGTGTTAATAACTTTGGAAAAACACTTCAGACAGTTTAGATTTGATGTGCAACTACTAGAAAGACCCTTTCTGCTATAGTGGGAGGTTAAAATTTCATGTTCTGAAGCTTCCCTGAAAAGTTATGGCACAATGCACAAAAACGCTTTTCAGCCTGAGATAAGGTGGGTTTCGGAACGCCAAACATAAAAGTGTTGATAACGTTCGAAAAACACTTTAGACAGCTTAGATTTGATGTGCACCTACTAGAAAGACCCTTTCTGCTATAGTGGGAGGTTAAAATTTCATGTTCTGAAGCTTCCCTGAAAAGTTATGGCACAATGCGTAAAAACGCTTTTCAGCCTGAGATAAGGTGGGTTTCGGAACGCCAAACATAAAAGTGTTGATAACTTTGGAAAAACACTTCAGACAGTTTAGATTTGATGTGCAACTACTAGAAAGACCCTTTCTGCTATAGTGGCAGGTTAAAATTTCATGTTCTGAAGCTTCCCTGAAAAGTTATGGCACAATGCACAAAAACGCTTTTCAGCCTGAGATAAGGTGGGTTTCGGCACGCCAAACATAAAAGTGTTGATAACTTTCGAAAAACACTTCAGACAGCTTAGATTTGATGTGCACCTACTAGAAAGACCCTTTCTGCTATAGTGGGAGGTTAAAATTTCATGTTCTGAAGCTTCCCTGAAAAGTTATGGCACAATGCGTAAAAACGCTTTTCAGCCTGAGATAAGGTGGGTTTCGGAACGCCAAACATAAAAGTGTTGATAACTTTGGAAAAACACTTCAGACAGTTTAGATTTGATGTGCAACTACTAGAAAGACCCTTTCTGCTATAGTGGGAGGTTAAAATTTCATGTTCTGAAGCTTTCCTGAAAAGTTATGGCACAATGCACAAAAACGCTTTTCAGCCTGAGATAAGGTGGGTTTCGGAACGCCAAACATAAAAGTGTTGATAACTTTTGAAAAACACTTCAGACAGCATAGATTTGATGTGCAACTACTAGAAAGACCCTTTCTGCTATAGTGGGAGGTTAAAATTTCATGTTCTGAAGCTTCCCTGAAAAGTTATGGCACAATGCAAAAAAAACGCTTTTCAGCCTGAGAAAAGGTGGGTTTCGGAACGCCAAACATAAAAGTGTTGATAACTTTTGAAAAACACTTCAGACAGCTTAGATTTGATGTGCAACTACTAGAAAGACCCTTTCTGCTATAGTGGGAGGTTAAAATTTCATGTTCTGAAGCTTCCCTGAAAAGTTATGGCACAATGCACAAAAACGCTTTTCAGCCTGAGATAAGGTGGGTTTCGGAACGCCAAACATAAAAGTGTTGATAACTTTCGAAAAACACTTCAGACAGCTTAGATTTGATGTGCACCTACTAGAAAGACCCTTTCTGCTATAGTGGGAGGTTAAAATTTCATGTTCTGAAGCTTCCCTGAAAAGTTATGGCACAATGCGTAAAAACGCTTTTCAGCCTGAGATAAGGTGGGTTTCGGAACGCCAAACATAAAAGTGTTGATAACTTTGGAAAAACACTTCAGACAGTTTAGATTTGATGTGCAACTACTAGAAAGACCCTTTCTGCTATAGTGGGAGGTTAAAATTTCATGTTCTGAAGCTTTCCTGAAAAGTTATGGCACAATGCACAAAAACGCTTTTCAGCCTGAGATAAGGTGGGTTTCGGAACGCCAAACATAAAAGCGTTGATAACTTTGGAAAAACACTTCAGACAGTTTAGATTTGATGTGCAACTACTAGAAAGACCCTTTCTGCTATAGTGGGAGGTTAAAATTTCATATTCTGAAGCTTCCCTGAAAAGTTATGGCACAATGCACAAAAACGCTTTTCAGCCTGAGATAAGGTGGGTTTCGGAACGCCAAACATAAAAGTGTTGATAACTTTGGAAAAACACTTCAGACAGTTTAGATTTGATGTGCAACTACTAGAAAGACCCTTTCTGCTATAGTGGGAGGTTAAAATTTCATGTTCTGAAGCTTTCCTGAAAAGTTATGGCACAATGCACAAAAACGCTTTTCAGCCTGAGATAAGGTGGGTTTCGGAACGCCAAACATAAAAGTGTTGATAACTTTTGAAAAACACTTCAGACAGCTTAGATTTGATGTGCAACTACTAGAAAGACCCTTTCTGCTATAGTGGGAGGTTAAAATTTCATGTTCTGAAGCTTCCCTGAAAAGTTATGGCACAATGCAAAAAAACGCTTTTCAGCCTGAGATAAGGTGGGTTTCGGAACGCCAAACATAAAAGTGTTGATAACTTTCGAAAAACACTTCAGACAGCTTAGATTTGATGTGCACCTACTAGAAAGACCCTTTCTGCTATAGTGGGAGTTTAAAATTTCATGTTCTGAAGCTTCCCTGAAAAGTTATGGCACAATGCGTAAAAACGCTTTTCAGCCTGAGATAAGGTGGGTTTCGGAACGCCAAACATAAAAGTGTTAATAACTTTGGAAAAACACTTCAGACAGTTTAGATTTGATGTGCAACTACTAGAAAGACCCTTTCTGCTATAGTGGGAGGTTAAAATTTCATGTTCTGAAGCTTCCCTGAAAAGTTATGGCACAATGCACAAAAACGCTTTTCAGCCTGATATAAGGTGGGTTTCGGAACGCCAAACATAAAAGTGTTGATAACTTTCGAAAAACACTTCAGACAGCTTAGATTTGATGTGCACCTACTAGAAAGACCCTTTCTGCTATAGTGGGAGGTTAAAATTTCATGTTCTGAAGCTTCCCTGAAAAGTTATGGCACAATGCGTAAAAACGCTTTTCAGCCTGAGATAAGGTGGGTTTCGGAACGCTGAACATAAAAGTGTTGATTACTTTGGAAAAACACTTCAGACAGTTTAGATTTGATGTGCAACTACTAGAAAGACCGTTTCTGCTATAGTGGGAGGTTAAAATTTCATGTTCTGAAGCTTCCCTGAAAAGTTATGGCACAATGCACAAAAACGCTTTTCAGCCTGAGATAAGGTGGGTTTCGGAACGCCAAACATAAAAGTGTTAATAACTTTGGAAAAACACTTCAGACAGTTTAGATTTGATGTGCAACTACTAGAAAGACCCTTTCTGCTATAGTGGGAGGTTAAAATTTCATGTTCTGAAGCTTCCCTGAAAAGTTATGGCACAATGCACAAAAACGCTTTTCAGCCTGAGATAAGGTGGGTTTCGGAACGCCAAACATAAAAGTGTTGATAACTTTCGAAAAACACTTCAGACAGCTTAGATTTGATGTGCAACTACTAGAAAGACCCTTTCTGCTATAGTGGGAGGTTAAAATTTCATGTTCTGAAGCTTCCCTGAAAAGTTATGGCACAATGCGTAAAAACGCTTTTCAGCCTGAGATAAAGTGGGTTTCGGAACGCCAAACATAAAAGTGTTAATAACTTTGGAAAAACACTTCAGACAGTTTAGATTTGATGTGCAACTACTAGAAAGACCCTTTCTGCTATAGTGGGAGGTTAAAATTTCATGTTCTGAAGCTTCCCTGAAAAGTTATGGCACAATGCACAAAAACGCTTTTCAGCCTGAGATAAGGTGGGTTTCGGAACGCCAAACATAAAAGTGTTGATAACTTTCGAAAAACACTTCAGACAGCTTAGATTTGATGTGCAACTACTAGAAAGACCCTTTCTGCTATAGTGGGAGGTTAAAATTTCATGTTCTGAAGCTTCCCTGAAAAGTTATGGCACAATGTGTAAAAACGCTTTTCAGCCTGAGATAAAGTGGGTTTCGGAACGCCAAACATAAAAGTGTTAATAACTTTGGAAAAACACTTCAGACAGTTTAGATTTGATGTGCAACTACTAGAAAGACCCTTTCTGCTATAGTGGGAGGTTAAAATTTCATGTTCTGAAGCTTCCCTGAAAAGTTATGGCACAATGCACAAAAACGCTTTTCAGCCTGAGATAAGGTGGGTTTCGGAACGCCAAACATAAAAGTGTTAATAACTTTGGAAAAACACTTCAGACAGTTTAGATTTGATGTGCAACTACTAGAAAGACCCTTTCTGCTATAGTGGGAGGTTAAAATTTCATGTTCTGAAGCTTCCCTGAAAAGTTATGGCACAATGCACAAAAACGCTTTTCAGCCTGAGATAAGGTGGGTTTCGGAACGCCAAACATAAAAGTGTTGATAACTTTCGAAAAACACTTCAGACAGCTTAGATTTGATGTGCAACTACTAGAAAGACCCTTTCTGCTATAGTGGGAGGTTAAAATTTCATGTTCTGAAGCTTCCCTGAAAAGTTATGGCACAATGTGTAAAAACGCTTTTCAGCCTGAGATAAAGTGGGTTTCGGAACGCCAAACATAAAAGTGTTAATAACTTTGGAAAAACACTTCAGACAGTTTAGATTTGATGTGCAACTACTAGAAAGACCCTTTCTGCTATAGTGGGAGGTTAAAATTTCATGTTCTGAAGCTTCCCTGAAAAGTTATGGCACAATGCACAAAAACGCTTTTCAGCCTGAGATAAGGTGGGTTTCGGAACGCCAAACATAAAAGTGTTGATAACTTTGGAAAAACACTTCAGACAGTTTAGATTTGATGTGCAACTACTAGAAAGACCCTTTCTGCTATAGTGGGAGGTTAAAATTTCATGTTCTGAAGCTTTCCTGAAAAGTTATGGCACAATGCACAAAAACGCTTTTCAGCCTGAGATAAGGTGGGTTTCGGAACGCCAAACATAAAAGTGTTGATAACTTTTGAAAAACACTTCAGACAGCTTAGATTTGATGTGCAACTACTAGAAAGACCCTTTCTGCTATAGTGGGAGGTTAAAATTTCATGTTCTGAAGCTTCCCTGAAAAGTTATGGCACAATGCAAAAAAACGCTTTTCAGCCTGAGATAAGGTGGGTTTCGGAACGCCAAACATAAAAGTGTTGATAACTTTGGAAAAACACTTCAGACAGTTTAGATTTGATGTGCAACTACTAGAAAGACCCTTTCTGCTATAGTGGGAGGTTAAAATTTCATGTTCTGAAGCTTTCCTGAAAAGTTATGGCACAATGCACAAAAACGCTTTTCAGCCTGAGATAAGGTGGGTTTCGGAACGCCAAACATAAAAGTGTTGATAACTTTTGAAAAACACTTCAGACAGCTTAGATTTGATGTGCAACTATTAGAAAGACCCTTTCTGCTATAGTGGGAGGTTAAAATTTCATGTTCTGAAGCTTCCCTGAAAAGTTATGGCACAATGCAAAAAAACGCTTTTCAGCCTGAGATAAGGTGGGTTTCGGAACGCCAAACATAAAAGTGTTAATAACTTTGGAAAAACACTTCAGACAGCTTAGATTTGATGTGCAACTACTAGAAAGACCCTTTCTGCTATAGTGGGAGGTTAAAATTTCATGTTCTGAAGCTTCCCTGAAAAGTTATGGCACAATGCACAAAAACGCTTTTCAGCCTGATATAAGGTGGGTTTCGGAACGCCAAACATAAAAGTGTTGATAACTTTCGAAAAACACTTCAGACAGCTTAGATTTGATGTGCACCTACTAGAAAGACCCTTTCTGCTATAGTGGGAGGTTAAAATTTCATGTTCTGAAGCTTCCCTGAAAAGTTATGGCACAATGCGTAAAAACGCTTTTCAGCCTGAGATAAGGTGGGTTTCGGAACGCTAAACATAAAAGTGTTGATAACTTTGGAAAAACACTTCAGACAGTTTAGATTTGATGTGCAACTACTAGAAAGACCGTTTCTGCTATAGTGGGAGGTTAAAATTTCATGTTCTGAAGCTTCCCTGAAAAGTTATGGCACAATGCACAAAAACGCTTTTCAGCCTGAGATAAGGTGGGTTTCGGAACGCCAAACATAAAAGTGTTAATAACTTTGGAAAAACACTTCAGACAGTTTAGATTTGATGTGCAACTACTAGAAAGACCCTTTCTGCTATAGTGGGAGGTTAAAATTTCATGTTCTGAAGCTTCCCTGAAAAGTTATGGCACAATGCACAAAAACGCTTTTCAGCCTGAGATAAGGTGGGTTTCGGAACGCCAAACATAAAAGTGTTGATAACTTTCGAAAAACACTTCAGACAGCTTAGATTTGATGTGCAACTACTAGAAAGACCCTTTCTGCTATAGTGGGAGGTTAAAATTTCATGTTCTGAAGCTTCCCTGAAAAGTTATGGCACAATGCGTAAAAACGCTTTTCAGCCTGAGATAAAGTGGGTTTCGGAACGCCAAACATAAAAGTGTTAATAACTTTGGAAAAACACTTCAGACAGTTTAGATTTGATGTGCAACTACTAGAAAGACCCTTTCTGCTATAGTGGGAGGTTAAAATTTCATGTTCTGAAGCTTCCCTGAAAAGTTATGGCACAATGCACAAAAACGCTTTTCAGCCTGAGATAAGGTGGGTTTCGGAACGCCAAACATAAAAGTGTTGATAACTTTCGAAAAACACTTCAGACAGCTTAGATTTGATGTGCAACTACTAGAAAGACCCTTTCTGCTATAGTGGGAGGTTAAAATTTCATGTTCTGAAGCTTCCCTGAAAAGTTATGGCACAATGTGTAAAAACGCTTTTCAGCCTGAGATAAAGTGGGTTTCGGAACGCCAAACATAAAAGTGTTAATAACTTTGGAAAAACACTTCAGACAGTTTAGATTTGATGTGCAACTACTAGAAAGACCCTTTCTGCTATAGTGGGAGGTTAAAATTTCATGTTCTGAAGCTTCCCTGAAAAGTTATGGCACAATGCACAAAAACGCTTTTCAGCCTGAGATAAGGTGGGTTATGGAACGCCAAACATAAAAGTGTTAATAACTTTGGAAAAACACTTCAGACAGTTTAGATTTGATGTGCAACTACTAGAAAGACCCTTTCTGCTATAGTGGGAGGTTAAAATTTCATGTTCTGAAGCTTCCCTGAAAAGTTATGGCACAATGCACAAAAACGCTTTTCAGCCTGAGATAAGGTGGGTTTCGGAACGCCAAACATAAAAGTGTTGATAACTTTCGAAAAACACTTCAGACAGCTATGATTTGATGTGCACCTACTAGAAAGACCCTTTCTGCTATAGTGGGAGATTAAAATTTCATGTTCTGAAGCTTTCCTGAAAAGTTATGGCACAATGCACAAAAACGCTTTTCAGCCTGAGATAAGGTGGGTTTCGGAACGCCAAACATAAAATTGTTGATAACTTTTGAAAAACACTTCAGACAGCTTAGATTTGATGTGCAACTACTAGAAAGTCCCTTTCTGCTATAGTGGGAGGTTAAAATTTCATGTTCTGAAGCTTCCCTGAAAAGTTATGGCACAATGCACAAAAACGCTTTTCAGCCTGAGATAAGGTGGGTTTCGGAACGCCAAACATAAATGTGTTGATAACTTTGGAAAAACACTTCAGACAGTTTAGATTTGATGTGCAACTACTAGAAAGACCGTTTCTGCTATAGTGGGAGGTTAAAATTTCATGTTCTGAAGCTTCCCTGAAAAGTTATGGCACAATGCACAAAAACGCTTTTCAGCCTGAGATAAGGTGGGTTTCGGAACGCCAAACATAAAAGTGTTAATAACTTTGGAAAAACACTTCAGACAGTTTAGATTTGATGTGCAACTACTAGAAAGACCCTTTCTGCTATAGTGGGAGGTTAAAATTTCATGTTCTGAAGCTTCCCTGAAAAGTTATGGCACAATGCACAAAAACGCTTTTCAGCCTGAGATAAGGTGGGTTTCGGAACGCCAAACATAAAAGTGTTGATAACTTTCGAAAAACACTTCAGACAGCTTAGATTTGATGTGCAACTACTAGAAAGACCCTTTCTGCTATAGTGGGAGGTTAAAATTTCATGTTCTGAAGCTTCCCTGAAAAGTTATGGCACAATGCGTAAAAACGCTTTTCAGCCTGAGATAAAGTGGGTTTCGGAACGCCAAACATAAAAGTGTTAATAACTTTGGAAAAACACTTCAGACAGTTTAGATTTGATGTGCAACTACTAGAAAGACCCTTTCTGCTATAGTGGGAGGTTAAAATTTCATGTTCTGAAGCTTCCCTGAAAAGTTATGGCACAATGCACAAAAACGCTTTTCAGCCTGAGATAAGGTGGGTTTCGGAACGCCAAACATAAAAGTGTTGATAACTTTCGAAAAACACTTCAGACAGCTTAGATTTGATGTGCAACTACTAGAAAGACCCTTTCTGCTATAGTGGGAGGTTAAAATTTCATGTTCTGAAGCTTCCCTGAAAAGTTATGGCACAATGTGTAAAAACGCTTTTCAGCCTGAGATAAAGTGGGTTTCGGAACGCCAAACATAAAAGTGTTAATAACTTTGGAAAAACACTTCAGACAGTTTAGATTTGATGTGCAACTACTAGAAAGACCCTTTCTGCTATAGTGGGAGGTTAAAATTTCATGTTCTGAATCTTCCCTGAAAAGTTATGGCACAATGCACAAAAACGCTTTTCAGCCTGAGATAAGGTGGGTTTCGGAACGCCAAACATAAAAGTGTTAATAACTTTGGAAAAACACTTCAGACAGTTTAGATTTGATGTGCAACTACTAGAAAGACCCTTTCTGCTATAGTGGGAGGTTAAAATTTCATGTTCTGAAGCTTCCCTGAAAAGTTATGGCACAATGCACAAAAACGCTTTTCAGCCTGAGATAAGGTGGGTTTCGGAACGCCAAACATAAAAGTGTTGATAACTTTCGAAAAACACTTCAGACAGCTATGATTTGATGTGCACCTACTAGAAAGACCCTTTCTGCTATAGTGGGAGATTAAAATTTCATGTTCTGAAGCTTTCCTGAAAAGTTATGGCACAATGCACAAAAACGCTTTTCAGCCTGAGATAAGGTGGGTTTCGGAACGCCAAACATAAAATTGTTGATAACTTTTGAAAAACACTTCAGACAGCTTAGATTTGATGTGCAACTACTAGAAAGTCCCTTTCTGCTATAGTGGGAGGTTAAAATTTCATGTTCTGAAGCTTCCCTGAAAAGTTATGGCACAATGCACAAAAACGCTTTTCAGCCTGAGATAAGGTGGGTTTCGGAACGCCAAACATAAAAGTGTTAATAACTTTGGAAAAACACTTCAGACAGTTTAGATTTGATGTGCACCTACTAGAATAACCCTTTCTGCTATAGTGGGAGGTTAAAATTTCATGTTCTGAAGCTTCCCTGAAAAGTTATGGCACAATGCGTAAAAACGCTTTTCAGCCTGAGATAAGGTGGGTTTCGGAACGCCAAACATAAAAGTGTTGATAACTTTGGAAAAACACTTCAGACAGTTTAGATTTGATGTGCAACTACTAGAAAGACCCTTTCTCCTATAGTGGGAGGTTAAAATTTCATGTTCTGAAGCTTCCCTGAAAAGTTATGGCACAATGCGTAAAAACGCTTTTCAGCCTGAGATAAGGTGGGTTTCGGAACGCCAAACATAAAAGTGTTGATAACTTTGGAAAAACACTTCAGACAGTTTAGATTTGATGTGCAACTACTAGAAAGACCCTTTCTGCTATAGTGGGAGGTTAAAATTTCATGTTCTGAAGCTTCCCTGAAAAGTTATGGCACAATGCACAAAAACGCTTTTCAGCCTGAGATAAGGTGGGTTTCGGAACGCCAAACATAAAAGTGTTAATAACTTTGGAAAAACACTTCAGACAGTTTAGATTTGATGTGCAAACTACTAGAAAGACCCTTTCTGCTATAGTGGGAGGTTAAAATTTCATGTTCTGAAGCTTTCCTGAAAAGTTATGGCACAATGCTCAAAAACGCTTTTCAGCCTGAGATAAGGTGGGTTTCGGAACGCCAAACATAAAAGTGTTGATAACTTTTGAAAAACACTTCAGACAGCTTAGATTTGATGTGCAACTACTAGAAAGACCCTTTCTGCTATAGTGGGAGGTTAAAATTTCATGTTCTGAAGCTTCCCTGAAAAGTTATGGCACAATGCACAAAAACGCTTTTCAGCCTGAGATAAGGTGGGTTTCGGAACGCCAAACATAAAAGTGTTGATAACTTTGGAAAAACACTTCAGACAGTTTAGATTTGATGTGCAACTACTAGAAAGACCCTTTCTGCTATAGTGGGAGGTTAAAATTTCATGTTCTGAAGCTTCCCTGAAAAGTTATGGCACAATGCACAAAAACGCTTTTCAGCCTGAGATAAGGTGGGTTTCGGAACGCCAAACATAAAAGTGTTAATAACTTTCGAAAAACACTTCAGACAGTTTAGATTTGATGTGCAACTACTAGAAAGACCCTTTCTGCTATAGTGGGAGGTTAAAATTTCATGTTCTGAAGCTTCCCTGAAAAGTTATGGCACAATGCACAAAAACGCTTTTCAGCCTGAGATAAGGTGGGTTTCGGAACGCCAAACATAAAAGTGTTAATAACTTTGGAAAAACACTTCAGACAGTTTAGATTTGATGTGCAACTACTAGAAAGACCCTTTCTGCTATAGTGGGAGGTTAAAATTTCATGTTCTGAAGCTTCCCTGAAAAGTAATGGCACAATGCACAAAAACGCTTTTCAGCCTGAGATAAGGTGGGTTTCGGAACGCCAAACATAAAAGTGTTGATAACTTTCGAAAAACACTTCAGACAGCTTAGATTTGATGTGCACCTACTAGAAAGACCCTTTCTGCTATAGTGGGAGGTTAAAATTTCATGTTCTGAAGCTTCCCTGAAAAGTTATGGCACAATGCACAAAAACGCTTTTCAGCCTGAGATAAGGTGGGTTTCGGAACGCCAAACATAAAAGTGTTGATAACTTTTGAAAAACACTTCAGACAGCTTAGATTTGATGTGCAACTACTAGAAAGACCCTTTCTGCTATAATGGGAGGTTAAAATTCCATGTTCTGAAGCTTCCCTGAAAAGTTATGGCACAATGCACAAAAACGCTTTTCAGCCTGAGATAAGGTGGGTTTCGGAACGCCAAACATAAAAGTGTTGATAACTTTCGAAAAATACTTCAGACAGCTTAGATTTGATGTGCACCTACTAGAAAGACCCTTTCTGCTATAGTGGGAGGTTAAAATTTCATGTTCTGAAGCTTCCCTGAAAAGTTATGGCACAGAGCACAAAAACGCTTTTCAGCCTGAGATAAGGTGGGTTTCGGAACGCCAAACATAAAAGTGTTGATAACTTTCGAAAAACACTTCAGACAGCTTAGATTTGATGTGCACCTACTAGAAAAATCCTTTCTGCTATAGTGGGAGGTTAAAATTTCATGTTCTGAAGCTTCCCTGAAAAGTTATGGCACAATGCACAAAAACGCTTTTCAGCCTGAGATAAGGTGGATTTCGGAACGCCAAACATAAAAGTGTTAATAACTTTGGAAAAACACTTCAGACAGTTTAGATTTGATGTGCAACTACTAGAAAGACCCTTTCTGCTATAGTGGGAGGTTTAAATTTCATGTTCTGAAGCTTCCCTGAAAAGTTATGGCACAATGCACAAAAACGCTTTTCAGCCTGAGATAAGGTGGGTTTCGGAACGCCAAACATAAAAGTGTTGATAACTTTCGAAAAACACTTTAGACAGCTTAGATTTGATGTGCACCTACTAGAAAGACCCTTTCTGCTATAGTGGGAGGTTAAAATTTCATGTTCTGAAGCTTCCCTGAAAAGTTATGGCACAATGCGTAAAAACGCTTTTCAGCCTGAGATAAGGTGGGTTTCGGAACGCCAAACATAAAAGTGTTGATAACTTTGGAAAAACACTTCAGACAGTTTAGATTTGATGTGCAACTACTAGAAAGACCCTTTCTGCTATAGTGGGAGGTTAAAATTTCATGTTCTGAAGCTTCCCTGAAAAGTTATGGCACAATGCACAAAAACGCTTTTCAGCCTGAGATAAGGTGGGTTTCGGAACGCCAAACATAAAAGTGTTGATAACTTTCGAAAAACACTTCAGACAGCTTAGATTTGATGTGCACCTACTAGAAAGACCCTTTCTGCTATAGTGGGAGGTTAAAATTTCATGTTCTGAAGCTTCCCTGAAAAGTTATGGCACAATGCGTAAAAACGCTTTTCAGCCTGAGATAAGGTGGGTTTCGGAACGCCAAACATAAAAGTGTTGATAAATTTGGAAAAACACTTCAGACAGTTTAGATTTGATGTGCAACTACTAGAAAGACCCTTTCTGCTATAGTGGGAGGTTAAAATTTCATGTTCTGAAGCTTTCCTGAAAAGTTATGGCACAATGCACAAAAACGCTTTTCAGCCTGTGATAAGGTGGGTTTCGGAACGCCAAACATAAAAGTGTTGATAACTTTTGAAAAACACTTCAGACAGCTTAGATTTGATGTGCAACTACTAGAAAGACCCTTTCTGCTATAGTGGGAGGTTAAAATTTCATGTTCTGAAGCTTCCCTGAAAAGTTATGGCACAATGCAAAAAAAACGCTTTTCAGCCTGAGATAAGGTGGGTTTCGGAACGCCAAACATAAAAATGTTAATAACTTTGAAAAAACACTTCAGACAGTTTAGATTTGATGTGCAACTACTAGAAAGACCCTTTCTGCTATAGTGGGAGGTTAAAATTTCATGTTCTGAAGCTTCCCTGAAAAGTTATGGCACAATGCACAAAAACGCTTTTCAGCCTGAGATAAGGTGGGTTTCGGAAAGCCAAACATAAAAGTGTTAATAACTTTGGAAAAACACTTCAGACAGTTTAGATTTGATGTGCAAACTACTAGAAAGACCCTTTCTGCTATAGTGGGAGGTTAAAATTTCATGTTCTGAAGCTTTCCTGAAAAGTTATGGCACAATGCACAAAAACGCTTTTCAGCCTGAGATAAGGTGGGTTTCGGAACGCCAAACATAAAAGTGTTGATAACTTTTGAAAAACATTTCAGACAGCTTAGATTTGATGTGCAACTACTAGAAAGACCCTTTCTGCTATAGTGGGAGGTTAAAATTTCATGTTCTGAAGCTTCCCTGAAAAGTTATGGCACAATGCACAAAAACGCTTTTCAGCCTGAGATAAGGTGGGTTTCGGAACGCCAAACATAAAAGTGTTGATAACTTTCGAAAAACACTTCAGACAGCTTAGATTTGATGTGCACCTACTAGAAAGACCCTTTCTGCTATAGTGGGAGGTTAAAATTTCATGTTCTGAAGCTTCCCTGAAAAGTTATGGCACAATGCGTAAAAACGCTTTTCAGCCTGAGATAAGGTGGGTTTCGGAACGCCAAACATAAAAGTGTTGATAACTTTGGAAAAACACTTCAGACAGTTTAGATTTGATGTGCAACTACTAGAAAGACCCTTTCTGCTATAGTGGGAGGTTAAAATTTCATGTTCTGAAGCTTCCCTGAAAAGTTATGGCACAATGCACAAAAACGCTTTTCAGCCTGAGATAAGGTGGGTTTCGGAACGCCAAACATAAAAGTGTTAATAACTTTGGAAAAACACTTCAGACAGTTTAGATTTGATGTGCAACTACTAGAAAGACCCTTTCTGCTATAGTGGGAGGTTAAAATTTCATGTTCTGAAGCTTCCCTGAAAAGTTATGGCACAATGCACAAAAACGCTTTTCAGCCTGAGATAAGGTGGGTTTCGGAACGCCAAACATAAAAGTGTTGATAACTTTCGAAAAACACTTCAGACAGCTTAGATTTGATGTGCACCTACTAGAAAGACCCTTTCTGCTATAGTGGGAGGTTAAAATTTCATGTTCTGAAGCTTCCCTGAAAAGTTATGGCACAATGCGTAAAAACGCTTTTCAGCCTGAGATAAGGTGGGTTTCGGAACGCCAAACATAAAAGTGTTGATAACTTTTGAAAAACACTTCAGACAGCTTAGATTTGATGTGCAACTACTAGAAAGACCCTTTCTGCTATAGTGGGAGGTTAAAATTTCATGTTCTGAAGCTTCCCTGAAAAGTTATGGCACAATGCAAAAAAACGCTTTTCAGCCTGAGATAAGGTGGGTTTCGGAACGCCAAACATAAAAGTGTTAATAACTTTGGAAAAACACTTCAGACAGTTTAGATTTGATGTGCAACTACTAGAAAGACCCTTTCTGCTATAGTGGGAGGTTAAAATTTCATGTTCTGAAGCTTCCCTGAAAAGTTATGGCACAATGCAAAAAAACACTTTTCAGCCTGAGATAAGGTGGGTTTCGGAACGCCAAACATAAAAGTGTTAATAACTTTGGAAAAACACTTCAGACAGTTTAGATTTGATGTGCAACTACTAGAAAGACCCTTTCTGCTATAGTGGGAGGTTAAAATTTCATGTTCTGAAGCTTCCCTGAAAAGTTATGGCACAATGCACAAAAACGCTTTTCAGCCTGAGATAAGGTGGGTTTCGGAACGCCAAACATAAAAGTGTTAATAACTTTGGAAAAACACTTCAGACAGTTTAGATTTGATGTGCAAACTACTAGAAAGACCCTTTCTGCTATAGTGGGAGGTTAAAATTTCATGTTCTGAAGCTTTCCTGAAAAGTTATGGCACAATGCACAAAAACGCTTTTCAGCCTGAGATAAGGTGGGTTTCGGAACGCCAAACATAAAAGTGTTGATAACTTTTGAAAAACACTTCAGACAGCTTAGATTTGATGTGCAACTACTAGAAAGACCCTTTCTGCTATAGTGGGAGGTTAAAATTTCATGTTCTGAAGCTTCCCTGAAAAGTTATGGCACAATGCACAAAAACGCTTTTCAGCCTGAGATAAGGTGGGTTTCGGAACGCCAAACATAAAAGTGTTGATAACTTTCGAAAAACACTTCAGACAGCTTAGATTTGATGTGCAACTACTAGAAAGACCCTTTCTGCTATAGTGGGAGGTTAAAATTTCATGTTCTGAAGCTTCCCTGAAAAGTTATGGCACAATGCGTAAAAACGCTTTTCAGCCTGAGATAAGGTGGGTTTCGGAACGCCAAACATAAAAGTGTTGATAACTTTGGAAAAACACTTCAGACAGTTTAGATTTGATGTGCAACTACTAGAAAGACCCTTTCTGCTATAGTGGGAGGTTAAAATTTCATGTTCTGAAGCTTCCCTGAAAAGTTATGGCACAATGCACAAAAACGCTTTTCAGCCTGAGATAAGGTGGGTTTCGGAACGCCAAACATAAAAGTGTTAATAACTTTCGAAAAACACTTCAGACAGTTTAGATTTGATGTGCAACTACTAGAAAGACCCTTTCTGCTATAGTGGGAGGTTAAAATTTCATGTTCTGAAGCTTCCCTGAAAAGTTATGGCACAATGCACAAAAACGCTTTTCAGCCTGAGATAAGGTGGGTTTCGGAACGCCAAACATAAAAGTGTTAATAACTTTGGAAAAACACTTCAGACAGTTTAGATTTGATGTGCAACTACTAGAAAGACCCTTTCTGCTATAGTGGGAGGTTAAAATTTCATGTTCTGAAGCTTCCCTGAAAAGTAATGGCACAATGCACAAAAACGCTTTTCAGCCTGAGATAAGGTGGGTTTCGGAACGCCAAACATAAAAGTGTTGATAACTTTCGAAAAACACTTCAGACAGCTTAGATTTGATGTGCACCTACTAGAAAGACCCTTTCTGCTATAGTGGGAGTTTAAAATTTCATGTTCTGAAGCTTCCCTGAAAAGTTATGGCACAAAGCACAAAAACGCTTTTCAGCCTGAGATAAGGTGGGTTTCGGAACGCCAAACATAAAAGTGTTGATAACTTTTGAAAAACACTTCAGACAGCTTAGATTTGATGTGCAACTACTAGAAAGACCCTTTCTGCTATAATGGGAGGTTAAAATTCCATGTTCTGAAGCTTCCCTGAAAAGTTATGGCACAATGCACAAAAACGGTTTTCAGGCTGAGATAAGGTGGGTTTCGGAACGCCAAACATAAAAGTGTTGATAACTTTCGAAAAATACTTCAGACAGCTTAGATTTGATGTGCACCTACTAGAAAGACCCTTTCTGCTATAGTGGGAGGTTAAAATTTCATGTTCTGAAGCTTCCCTGAAAAGTTATGGCACAATGCACAAAAACGCTTTTCAGCCTGAGATAAGGTGGGTTTCGGAACGCCAAACATAAAAGTGTTGATAACTTTCGAAAAACACTTCAGACAGCTTAGATTTGATGTGCACCTACTAGAAAGACCCTTTCTGCTATAGTGGGAGGTTAAAATTTCATGTTCTGAAGCTTCCCTGAAAAGTTATGGCACAATGCACAAAAACGCTTTTCAGCCTGAGATAAGGTGGGTTTCGGAACGCCAAACATAAAAGTGTTGATAACTTTCGAAAAACACTTCAGACAGCTTAGATTTGATGTGCACCTACTAGAAAGACCCTTTCTGCTATAGTGGGAGGTTAAAATTTCATGTTCTGAAGCTTCCCTGAAAAGTTATGGCACAATGCACAAAAACGCTTTTCAGCCTGAGATAAGGTGGGTTTCGGAACGCCAAACATAAAAGTGTTGATAACTTTCGAAAAACACTTCAGACAGCTTAGATTTGATGTGCACCTACTAGAAAGACCCTTTCTGCTATAGTGGGAGGTTAAAATTTCATGTTCTGAAGCTTCCCTGAAAAGTTATGGCACAATGCACAAAAACGCTTTTCAGCCTGAGATAAGGTGGGTTTCGGAACGCCAAACATAAAAGTGTTGATAACTTTGGAAAAACACTTCAGACAGTTTAGATTTGATGTGCAACTACTAGAAAGACCCTTTCTGCTATAGTGGGAGGTTAAAATTTCATGTTCTGAAGCTTTCCTGAAAAGTTATGGCACAATGCACAAAAACGCTTTTCAGCCTGAGATAAGGTGGGTTTCGGAACGCCAAACATAAAAGTGTTGATAACTTTTGAAAAACACTTCAGACAGCTTAGATTTGATGTGCAACTACTAGAAAGACCCTTTCTGCTATAGTGGGAGGTTAAAATTTCATGTTCTGAAGCTTCCCTGAAAAGTTATGGCACAATGCACAAAAACGCTTTTCAGCCTGAGATAAGGTGGGTTTCGGAACGCCAAACATAAAAGTGTTAATAACTTTGGAAAAACACTTCAGACAGTTTAGATTTGATGTGCAAACTACTAGAAAGACCCTTTCTGCTATAGTGGGAGGTTAAAATTTCATGTTCTGAAGCTTTCCTGAAAAGTTATGGCACAATGCACAAAAACGCTTTTCAGCCTGAGATAAGGTGGGTTTCGGAACGCCAAACATAAAAGTGTTGATAACTTTTGAAAAACATTTCAGACAGCTTAGATTTGATGTGCAACTACTAGAAAGACCCTTTCTGCTATAGTGGGAGGTTAAAATTTCATGTTCTGAAGCTTCCCTGAAAAGTTATGGCACAATGCACAAAAACGCTTTTCAGCCTGAGATAAGGTGGGTTTCGGAACGCCAAACATAAAAGTGTTGCTAACTTTCGAAAAACACTTCAGACAGCTTAGATTTGATGTGCACCTACTAGAAAGACCCTTTCTGCTATAGTGGGAGGTTAAAATTTCATGTTCTGAAGCTTCCCTGAAAAGTTATGGCACAATGCGTAAAAACGCTTTTCAGCCTGAGATAAGGTGGGTTTCGGAACGCCAAACATAAAAGTGTTGATAACTTTGGAAAAACACTTCAGACAGTTTAGATTTGATGTGCAACTACTAGAAAGACCCTTTCTGCTATAGTGGGAGGTTAAAATTTCATGTTCTGAAGCTTCCCTGAAAAGTTATGGCACAATGCACAAAAACGCTTTTCAGCCTGAGATAAGGTGGGTTTCGGAACGCCAAACATAAAAGTGTTAATAACTTTGGAAAAACACTTCAGACAGTTTAGATTTGATGTGCAACTACTAGAAAGACCCTTTCTGCTATAGTGGGAGGTTAAAATTTCATGTTCTGAAGCTTCCCTGAAAAGTTATGGCACAATGCACAAAAACGCTTTTCAGCCTGAGATAAGGTGGGTTTCGGAACGCCAAACATAAAAGTGTTGATAACTTTCGAAAAACACTTCAGACAGCTTAGATTTGATGTGCACCTACTAGAAAGACCCTTTCTGCTATAGTGGGAGGTTAAAATTTCATGTTCTGAAGCTTCCCTGAAAAGTTATGGCACAATGCGTAAAAACGCTTTTCAGCCTGAGATAAGGTGGGTTTCGGAACGCCAAACATAAAAGTGTTGATAACTTTGGAAAAACACTTCAGACAGTTTAGATTTGATGTGCAACTACTAGAAAGACCCTTTCTGCTATAGTGGGAGGTTAAAATTTCATGTTCTGAAGCTTCCCTGAAAAGTTATGGCACAATGCACAAAAACGCTTTTCAGCCTGAGATAAGGTGGGTTTCGGAACGCCAAACATAAAAGTGTTAATAACTTTGGAAAAACACTTCAGACAGTTTAGATTTGATGTGCAACTACTAGAAAGACCCTTTCTGCTATAGTGGGAGGTTAAAATTTCATGTTCTGAAGCTTCCCTGAAAAGTTATGGCACAATGCACAAAAACGCTTTTCAGCCTGAGATAAGGTGGGTTTCGGAACGCCAAACATAAAAGTGTTGATAACTTTCGAAAAACACTTCAGACAGCTTAGATTTGATGTGCACCTACTAGAAAGACCCTTTCTGCTATAGTGGGAGGTTAAAATTTCATGTTCTGAAGCTTCCCTGAAAAGTTATGGCACAATGCGTAAAAACGCTTTTCAGCCTGAGATAAGGTGGGTTTCGGAACGCCAAACATAAAAGTGTTGATAACTTTTGAAAAACACTTCAGACAGCTTAGATTTGATGTGCAACTACTAGAAAGACCCTTTCTGCTATAGTGGGAGGTTAAAATTTCATGTTCTGAAGCTTCCCTGAAAAGTTATGGCACAATGCAAAAAAACGCTTTTCAGCCTGAGATAAGGTGGGTTTCGGAACGCCAAACATAAAAGTGTTAATAACTTTGGAAAAACACTTCAGACAGTTTAGATTTGATGTGCAACTACTAGAAAGACCCTTTCTGCTATAGTGGGAGGTTAAAATTTCATGTTCTGAAGCTTCCCTGAAAAGTTATGGCACAATGCAAAAAAACGCTTTTCAGCCTGAGATAAGGTGGGTTTCGGAACGCCAAACATAAAAGTGTTAATAACTTTGGAAAAACACTTCAGACAGTTTAGATTTGATGTGCAACTACTAGAAAGACCCTTTCTGCTATAGTGGGAGGTTAAAATTTCATGTTCTGAAGCTTCCCTGAAAAGTTATGGCACAATGCACAAAAACGCTTTTCAGCCTGAGATAAGGTGGGTTTCGGAACGCCAAACATAAAAGTGTTAATAACTTTGGAAAAACACTTCAGACAGTTTAGATTTGATGTGCAAACTACTAGAAAGACCCTTTCTGCTATAGTGGGAGGTTAAAATTTCATGTTCTGAAGCTTTCCTGAAAAGTTATGGCACAATGCACAAAAACGCTTTTCAGCCTGAGATAAGGTGGGTTTCGGAACGCCAAACATAAAAGTGTTGATAACTTTTGAAAAACACTTCAGACAGCTTAGATTTGATGTGCAACTACTAGAAAGACCCTTTCTGCTATAGTGGGAGGTTAAAATTTCATGTTCTGAAGCTTCCCTGAAAAGTTATGGCACAATGCACAAAAACGCTTTTCAGCCTGAGATAAGGTGGGTTTCGGAACGCCAAACATAAAAGTGTTGATAACTTTCGAAAAACACTTCAGACAGCTTAGATTTGATGTGCAACTACTAGAAAGACCCTTTCTGCTATAGTGGGAGGTTAAAATTTCATGTTCTGAAGCTTCCCTGAAAAGTTATGGCACAATGCGTAAAAACGCTTTTCAGCCTGAGATAAGGTGGGTTTCGGAACGCCAAACATAAAAGTGTTGATAACTTTGGAAAAACACTTCAGACAGTTTAGATTTGATGTGCAACTACTAGAAAGACCCTTTCTGCTATAGTGGGAGGTTAAAATTTCATGTTCTGAAGCTTCCCTGAAAAGTTATGGCACAATGCACAAAAACGCTTTTCAGCCTGAGATAAGGTGGGTTTCGGAACGCCAAACATAAAAGTGTTAATAACTTTCGAAAAACACTTCAGACAGTTTAGATTTGATGTGCAACTACTAGAAAGACCCTTTCTGCTATAGTGGGAGGTTAAAATTTCATGTTCTGAAGCTTCCCTGAAAAGTTATGGCACAATGCACAAAAACGCTTTTCAGCCTGAGATAAGGTGGGTTTCGGAACGCCAAACATAAAAGTGTTAATAACTTTGGAAAAACACTTCAGACAGTTTAGATTTGATGTGCAACTACTAGAAAGACCCTTTCTGCTATAGTGGGAGGTTAAAATTTCATGTTCTGAAGCTTCCCTGAAAAGTAATGGCACAATGCACAAAAACGCTTTTCAGCCTGAGATAAGGTGGGTTTCGGAACGCCAAACATAAAAGTGTTGATAACTTTCGAAAAACACTTCAGACAGCTTAGATTTGATGTGCACCTACTAGAAAGACCCTTTCTGCTATAGTGGGAGTTTAAAATTTCATGTTCTGAAGCTTCCCTGAAAAGTTATGGCACAAAGCACAAAAACGCTTTTCAGCCTGAGATAAGGTGGGTTTCGGAACGCCAAACATAAAAGTGTTGATAACTTTTGAAAAACACTTCAGACAGCTTAGATTTGATGTGCAACTACTAGAAAGACCCTTTCTGCTATAATGGGAGGTTAAAATTCCATGTTCTGAAGCTTCCCTGAAAAGTTATGGCACAATGCACAAAAACGCTTTTCAGGCTGAGATAAGGTGGGTTTCGGAACGCCAAACATAAAAGTGTTGATAACTTTCGAAAAATACTTCAGACAGCTTAGATTTGATGTGCACCTACTAGAAAGACCCTTTCTGCTATAGTGGGAGGTTAAAATTTCATGTTCTGAAGCTTCCCTGAAAAGTTATGGCACAATGCACAAAAACGCTTTTCAGCCTGAGATAAGGTGGGTTTCGGAACGCCAAACATAAAAGTGTTGATAACTTTGGAAAAACACTTCAGACAGCTTAGATTTGATGTGCACCTACTAGAAAGACCCTTTCTGCTATAGTGGGAGGTTAAAATTTCATGTTCTGAAGCTTCCCTGAAAAGTTATGGCACAATGCGTAAAAACGCTTTTCAGCCTGAGATAAGGTGGGTTTCGGAACGCCAAACATAAAAGTGTTGATAACTTTGGAAAAACACTTCAGACAGTTTAGATTTGATGTGCAACTACTAGAAAGACCCTTTCTGCTATAGTGGGAGGTTAAAATTTCATGTTCTGAAGCTTCCCTGAAAAGTTATGGCACAATGCACAAAAACGCTTTTCAGCCTGAGATAAGGTGGGTTTCGGAACGCCAAACATAAAAGTGTTGATAACTTTCGAAAAACACTTCAGACAGCTTAGATTTGATGTGCACCTACTAGAAAGACCCTTTCTGCTATAGTGGGAGGTTAAAATTTCATGTTCTGAAGCTTCCCTGAAAAGTTATGGCACAATGCACAAAAACGCTTTTCAGCCTGAGATAAGGTGGGTTTCGGAACGCCAAACATAAAAGTGTTGATAACTTTGGAAAAACACTTCAGACAGTTTAGATTTGATGTGCAACTACTAGAAAGACCCTTTCTGCTATAGTGGGAGGTTAAAATTTCATGTTCTGAAGCTTTCCTGAAAAGTTATGGCACAATGCACAAAAACGCTTTTCAGCCTGAGATAAGGTGGGTTTCGGAACGCCAAACATAAAAGTGTTGATAACTTTTGAAAAACACTTCAGACAGCTTAGATTTGATGTGCAACTACTAGAAAGACCCTTTCTGCTATAGTGGGAGGTTAAAATTTCATGTTCTGAAGCTTCCCTGAAAAGTTATGGCACAATGCACAAAAACGCTTTTCAGCCTGAGATAAGGTGGGTTTCGGAACGCCAAACATAAAAGTGTTAATAACTTTGGAAAAACACTTCAGACAGTTTAGATTTGATGTGCAAACTACTAGAAAGACCCTTTCTGCTATAGTGGGAGGTTAAAATTTCATGTTCTGAAGCTTTCCTGAAAAGTTATGGCACAATGCACAAAAACGCTTTTCAGCCTGAGATAAGGTGGGTTTCGGAACGCCAAACATAAAAGTGTTGATAACTTTTGAAAAACATTTCAGACAGCTTAGATTTGATGTGCAACTACTAGAAAGACCCTTTCTGCTATAGTGGGAGGTTAAAATTTCATGTTCTGAAGCTTCCCTGAAAAGTTATGGCACAATGCACAAAAACGCTTTTCAGCCTGAGATAAGGTGGGTTTCGGAACGCCAAACATAAAAGTGTTGCTAACTTTCGAAAAACACTTCAGACAGCTTAGATTTGATGTGCACCTACTAGAAAGACCCTTTCTGCTATAGTGGGAGGTTAAAATTTCATGTTCTGAAGCTTCCCTGAAAAGTTATGGCACAATGCGTAAAAACGCTTTTCAGCCTGAGATAAGGTGGGTTTCGGAACGCCAAACATAAAAGTGTTGATAACTTTGGAAAAACACTTCAGACAGTTTAGATTTGATGTGCAACTACTAGAAAGACCCTTTCTGCTATAGTGGGAGGTTAAAATTTCATGTTCTGAAGCTTCCCTGAAAAGTTATGGCACAATGCACAAAAACGCTTTTCAGCCTGAGATAAGGTGGGTTTCGGAACGCCAAACATAAAAGTGTTAATAACTTTGGAAAAACACTTCAGACAGTTTAGATTTGATGTGCAACTACTAGAAAGACCCTTTCTGCTATAGTGGGAGGTTAAAATTTCATGTTCTGAAGCTTCCCTGAAAAGTTATGGCACAATGCACAAAAACGCTTTTCAGCCTGAGATAAGGTGGGTTTCGGAACGCCAAACATAAAAGTGTTGATAACTTTCGAAAAACACTTCAGACAGCTTAGATTTGATGTGCACCTACTAGAAAGACCCTTTCTGCTATAGTGGGAGGTTAAAATTTCATGTTCTGAAGCTTCCCTGAAAAGTTATGGCACAATGCGTAAAAACGCTTTTCAGCCTGAGATAAGGTGGGTTTCGGAACGCCAAACATAAAAGTGTTGATAACTTTGGAAAAACACTTCAGACAGTTTAGATTTGATGTGCAACTACTAGAAAGACCCTTTCTGCTATAGTGGGAGGTTAAAATTTCATGTTCTGAAGCTTTCCTGAAAAGTTATGGCACAATGCACAAAAACGCTTTTCAGCCTGTGATAAGGTGGGTTTCGGAACGCCAAACATAAAAGTGTTGATAACTTTTGAAAAACACTTCAGACAGCTTAGATTTGATGTGCAACTACTAGAAAGACCCTTTCTGCTATAGTGGGAGGTTAAAATTTCATGTTCTGAAGCTTCCCTGAAAAGTTATGGCACAATGCAAAAAAACGCTTTTCAGCCTGAGATAAGGTGGGTTTCGGAACGCCAAACATAAAAGTGTTAATAACTTTGGAAAAACACTTCAGACAGTTTAGATTTGATGTGCAACTACTAGAAAGACCCTTTCTGCTATAGTGGGAGGTTAAAATTTCATGTTCTGAAGCTTCCCTGAAAAGTTATGGCACAATGCACAAAAACGCTTTTCAGCCTGAGATAAGGTGGGTTTCGGAACGCCAAACATAAAAGTGTTAATAACTTTGGAAAAACACTTCAGACAGTTTAGATTTGATGTGCAAACTACTAGAAAGACCCTTTCTGCTATAGTGGGAGGTTAAAATTTCATGTTCTGAAGCTTTCCTGAAAAGTTATGGCACAATGCACAAAAACGCTTTTCAGCGTGAGATAAGGTGGGTTTCGGAACGCCAAACATAAAAGTGTTGATAACTTTTGAAAAACACTTCAGACAGCTTAGATTTGATGTGCAACTACTAGAAAGACCCTTTCTGCTATAGTGGGAGGTTAAAATTTCATGTTCTGAAGCTTCCCTGAAGAGTTATGGCACAATGCACAAAAACGCTTTTCAGCCTGAGATAAGGTGGGTTTCGGAACGCCAAACATAAAAGTGTTGATAACTTTCGAAAAACACTTCAGACAGCTTAGATTTGATGTGCAACTACTAGAAAGACCCTTTCTGCTATAGTGGGAGGTTAAAATTTCATGTTCTGAAGCTTCCCTGAAAAGTTATGGCACAATGCGTAAAAACGCTTTTCAGCCTGAGATAAGGTGGGTTTCGGAACGCCAAACATAAAAGTGTTGATAACTTTGGAAAAACACTTCAGACAGTTTAGATTTGATGTGCAACTACTAGAAAGACCCTTTCTGCTATAGTGGGAGGTTAAAATTTCATGTTCTGAAGCTTTCCTGAAAAGTTATGGCACAATGCACAAAAACGCTTTTCAGCCTGAGATAAGGTGGGTTTCGGAACGCCAAACATAAAAGTGTTGATAACTTTTGAAAAACACTTCAGACAGCTTAGATTTGATGTGCAACTACTAGAAAGACCCTTTCTGCTATAGTGGGAGGTTAAAATTTCATGTTCTGAAGCTTCCCTGAAAAGTTATGGCACAATGCACAAAAACGCTTTTCAGCCTGAGATAAGGTGGGTTTCGGAACGCCAAACATAAAAGTGTTAATAACTTTGGAAAAACACTTCAGACAGTTTAGATTTGATGTGCAAACTACTAGAAAGACCCTTTCTGCTATAGTGGGAGGTTAAAATTTCATGTTCTGAAGCTTTCCTGAAAAGTTATGGCACAATGCACAAAAACGCTTTTCAGCCTGAGATAAGGTGGGTTTCGGAACGCCAAACATAAAAGTGTTGATAACTTTTGAAAAACATTTCAGACAGCTTAGATTTGATGTGCAACTACTAGAAAGACCCTTTCTGCTATAGTGGGAGGTTAAAATTTCATGTTCTGAAGCTTCCCTGAAAAGTTATGGCACAATGCACAAAAACGCTTTTCAGCCTGAGATAAGGTGGGTTTCGGAACGCCAAACATAAAAGTGTTGCTAACTTTCGAAAAACACTTCAGACAGCTTAGATTTGATGTGCACCTACGAGAAAGACCCTTTCTGCTATAGTGGGAGGTTAAAATTTCATGTTCTGAAGCTTCCCTGAAAAGTTATGGCACAATGCGTAAAAACGCTTTTCAGCCTGAGATAAGGTGGGTTTCGGAACGCCAAACATAAAAGTGTTGATAACTTTGGAAAAACACTTCAGACAGTTTAGATTTGATGTGCAACTACTAGAAAGACCCTTTCTGCTATAGTGGGAGGTTAAAATTTCATGTTCTGAAGCTTCCCTGAAAAGTTATGGCACAATGCACAAAAACGCTTTTCAGCCTGAGATAAGGTGGGTTTCGGAACGCCAAACATAAAAGTGTTAATAACTTTGGAAAAACACTTCAGACAGTTTAGATTTGATGTGCAACTACTAGAAAGACCCTTTCTGCTATAGTGGGAGGTTAAAATTTCATGTTCTGAAGCTTCCCTGAAAAGTTATGGCACAATGCACAAAAACGCTTTTCAGCCTGAGATAAGGTGGGTTTCGGAACGCCAAACATAAAAGTGTTGATAACTTTCGAAAAACACTTCAGACAGCTTAGATTTGATGTGCACCTACTAGAAAGACCCTTTCTGCTATAGTGGGAGGTTAAAATTTCATGTTCTGAAGCTTTCCTGAAAAGTTATGGCACAATGCACAAAAACGCTTTTCAGCCTGTGATAAGGTGGGTTTCGGAACGCCAAACATAAAAGTGTTGATAACTTTTGAAAAACACTTCAGACAGCTTAGATTTGATGTGCAACTACTAGAAAGACCCTTTCTGCTATAGTGGGAGGTTAAAATTTCATGTTCTGAAGCTTCCCTGAAAAGTTATGGCACAATGCAAAAAAACGCTTTTCAGCCTGAGATAAGGTGGGTTTCGGAACGCCAAACATAAAAGTGTTAATAACTTTGGAAAAACACTTCAGACAGTTTAGATTTGATGTGCAACTACTAGAAAGACCCTTTCTGCTATAGTGGGAGGTTAAAATTTCATGTTCTGAAGCTTCCCTGAAAAGTTATGGCACAATGCACAAAAACGCTTTTCAGCCTGAGATAAGGTGGGTTTCGGAACGCCAAACATAAAAGTGTTAATAACTTTGGAAAAACACTTCAGACAGTTTAGATTTGATGTGCAAACTACTAGAAAGACCCTTTCTGCTATAGTGGGAGGTTAAAATTTCATGTTCTGAAGCTTTCCTGAAAAGTTATGGCACAATGCACAAAAACGCTTTTCAGCGTGAGATAAGGTGGGTTTCGGAACGCCAAACATAAAAGTGTTGATAACTTTTGAAAAACACTTCAGACAGCTTAGATTTGATGTGCAACTACTAGAAAGACCCTTTCTGCTATAGTGGGAGGTTAAAATTTCATGTTCTGAAGCTTCCCTGAAAAGTTATGGCACAATGCACAAAAACGCTTTTCAGCCTGAGATAAGGTGGGTTTCGGAACGCCAAACATAAAAGTGTTGATAACTTTCGAAAAACACTTCAGACAGCTTAGATTTGATGTGCAACTACTAGAAAGACCCTTTCTGCTATAGTGGGAGGTTAAAATTTCATGTTCTGAAGCTTCCCTGAAAAGTTATGGCACAATGCGTAAAAACGCTTTTCAGCCTGAGATAAGGTGGGTTTCGGAACGCCAAACATAAAAGTGTTGATAACTTTGGAAAAACACTTCAGACAGTTTAGATTTGATGTGCAACTACTAGAAAGACCCTTTCTGCTATAGTGGGAGGTTAAAATTTCATGTTCTGAAGCTTCCCTGAAAAGTTATGGCACAATGCACAAAAACGCTTTTCAGCCTGAGATAAGGTGGGTTTCGGAACGCCAAACATAAAAGTGTTAATAACTTTCGAAAAACACTTCAGACAGTTTAGATTTGATGTGCAACTACTAGAAAGACCCTTTCTGCTATAGTGGGAGGTTAAAATTTCATGTTCTGAAGCTTCCCTGAAAAGTTATGGCACAATGCACAAAAACGCTTTTCAGCCTGAGATAAGGTGGGTTTCGGAACGCCAAACATAAAAGTGTTAATAACTTTGGAAAAACACTTCAGACAGTTTAGATTTGATGTGCAACTACTAGAAAGACCCTTTCTGCTATAGTGGGAGGTTAAAATTTCATGTTCTGAAGCTTCCCTGAAAAGTAATGGCACAATGCACAAAAACGCTTTTCAGCCTGAGATAAGGTGGGTTTCGGAACGCCAAACATAAAAGTGTTGATAACTTTCGAAAAACACTTCAGACAGCTTAGATTTGATGTGCACCTACTAGAAAGACCCTTTCTGCTATAGTGGGAGGTTAAAATTTCATGTTCTGAAGCTTCCCTGAAAAGTTATGGCACAAAGCACAAAAACGCTTTTCAGCCTGAGATAAGGTGGGTTTCGGAACGCCAAACATAAAAGTGTTGATAACTTTTGAAAAACACTTCAGACAGCTTAGATTTGATGTGCAACTACTAGAAAGACCCTTTCTGCTATAATGGGAGGTTAAAATTCCATGTTCTGAAGCTTCCCTGAAAAGTTATGGCACAATGCACAAAAACGCTTTTCAGGCTGAGATAAGGTGGGTTTCGGAACGCCAAACATAAAAGTGTTGATAACTTTCGAAAAATACTTCAGACAGCTTAGATTTGATGTGCACCTACTAGAAAGACCCTTTCTGCTATAGTGGGAGGTTAAAATTTCATGTTCTGAAGCTTCCCTGAAAAGTTATGGCACAGTGCACAAAAACGCTTTTCAGCCTGAGATAAGGTGGGTTTCGGAACGCCAAACATAAAAGTGTTGATAACTTTCGAAAAACACTTCAGACAGCTTAGATTTGATGTGCACCTACTAGAAAAACCCTTTCTGCTATAGTGGGAGGTTAAAATTTCATGTTCTGAAGCTTCCCTGAAAAGTTATGGCACAATGCACAAAAACGCTTTTCAGCCTGAGATAAGGTGGATTTCGGAACGCCAAACATAAAAGTGTTAATAACTTTGGAAAAACACTTCAGACAGTTTAGATTTGATGTGCAACTACTAGAAAGACCCTTTCTGCTATAGTGGGAGGTTAAAATTTCATGTTCTGAAGCTTCCCTGAAAAGTTATGGCACAATGCACAAAAACGCTTTTCAGCCTGAGATAAGGTGGGTTTCGGAACGCCAAACATAAAAGTGTTGATAACTTTCGAAAAACACTTCAGACAGCTTAGATTTGATGTGCACCTACTAGAAAGACCCTTTCTGCTATAGTGGGAGGTTAAAATTTCATGTTCTGAAGCTTCCCTGAAAAGTTATGGCACAATGCGTAAAAACGCTTTTCAGCCTGAGATAAGGTGGGTTTCGGAACGCCAAACATAAAAGTGTTGATAACTTTGGAAAAACACTTCAGACAGTTTAGATTTGATGTGCAACTACTAGAAAGACCCTTTCTGCTATAGTGGGAGGTTAAAATTTCATGTTCTGAAGCTTCCCTGAAAAGTTATGGCACAATGCACAAAAACGCTTTTCAGCCTGAGATAAGGTGGGTTTCGGAACGCCAAACATAAAAGTGTTGATAACTTTCGAAAAACACTTCAGACAGCTTAGATTTGATGTGCACCTACTAGAAAGACCCTTTCTGCTATAGTGGGAGGTTAAAATTTCATGTTCTGAAGCTTCCCTGAAAAGTTATGGCACAATGCGTAAAAACGCTTTTCAGCCTGAGATAAGGTGGGTTTCGGAACGCCAAACATAAAAGTGTTGATAACTTTGGAAAAACACTTCAGACAGTTTAGATTTGATGTGCAACTACTAGAAAGACCCTTTCTGCTATAGTGGGAGGTTAAAATTTCATGTTCTGAAGCTTTCCTGAAAAGTTATGGCACAATGCACAAAAACGCTTTTCAGCCTGAGATAAGGTGGGTTTCGGAACGCCAAACATAAAAGTGTTGATAACTTTTGAAAAACACTTCAGACAGCTTAGATTTGATGTGCAACTACTAGAAAGACCCTTTCTGCTATAGTGGGAGGTTAAAATTTCATGTTCTGAAGCTTCCCTGAAAAGTTATGGCACAATGCAAAAAAACGCTTTTCAGCCTGAGATAAGGTGGGTTTCGGAACGCCAAACATAAAAGTGTTGATAACTTTCGAAAAACACTTCAGACAGCTTAGATTTGATGTGCACCTACTAGAAAGACCCTTTCTGCTATAGTGGGAGGTTAAAATTTCATGTTCTGAAGCTTCCCTGAAAAGTTATGGCACAATGCGTAAAAACGCTTTTCAGCCTGAGATAAGGTGGGTTTCGGAACGCTAAACATAAAAGTGTTGATAACTTTGGAAAAACACTTCAGACAGTTTAGATTTGATGTGCAACTACTAGAAAGACCCTTTCTGCTATAGTGGGAGGTTAAAATTTCATGTTCTGAAGCTTCCCTGAAAAGTTATGGCACAATGCACAAAAACGCTTTTCAGCCTGAGATAAGGTGGGTTTCGGAACGCCAAACATAAAAGTGTTAATAACTTTGGAAAAACACTTCAGACAGTTTAGATTTGATGTGCAACTACTAGAAAGACCCTTTCTGCTATAGTGGGAGGTTAAAATTTCATGTTCTGAAGCTTCCCTGAAAAGTTATGGCACAATGCACAAAAACGCTTTTCAGCCTGAGATAAGGTGGGTTTCGGAACGCCAAACATAAAAGTGTTGATAACTTTCGAAAAACACTTCAGACAGCTTAGATTTGATGTGCAACTACTAGAAAGACCCTTTCTGCTATAGTGGGAGGTTAAAATTTCATGTTCTGAAGCTTCCCTGAAAAGTTATGGCACAATGCGTAAAAACGCTTTTCAGCCTGAGATAAAGTGGATTTCGGAACGCCAAACATAAAAGTGTTAATAACTTTGGAAAAACACTTCAGACAGTTTAGATTTTATGTGCAACTACTAGAAAGACCCTTTCTGCTATAGTGGGAGGTTAAAATTTCATGTTCTGAAGCTTCCATGAAAAGTTATGGCACAATGCACAAAAACGCTTTTCAGCCTGAGATAACGTGGGTTTCGGAACGCCAAACATAAAAGTGTTAATAACTTTGGAAAAACACTTCAGACAGTTTAGATTTGATGTGCAACTACTAGAAAGACCCTTTCTGCTATAGTGGGAGGTTAAAATTTCATGTTCTGAAGCTTCCCTGAAAAGTTATGGCACAATGCACAAAAACGCTTTTCAGCCTGAGATAAGGTGGGTTTCGGAACGCCAAACATAAAAGTGTTGATAACTTTCGAAAAACACTTCAGACAGCTATGATTTGATGTGCACCTACTAGAAAGACCCTTTCTGCTATAGTGGGAGGTTAAAATTTCATGTTCTGAAGCTTCCCTGAAAAGTTATGGCACAATGCGTAAAAACGCTATTCAGCCTGAGATAAGGTGGGTTTCGGAACGCCAAACATAAAAGTGTTGATAACTTTGGAAAAACACTTCAGACAGTTTAGATTTGATGTGCAACTACTAGAAAGACCCTTTCTGCTATAGTGGGAGGTTAAAATTTCATGTTCTGAAGCTTTCCTGAAAAGTTATGGCACAATGCACAAAAACGCTTTTCAGCCTGAGATAAGGTGGGTTTCGGAACGTCAAACATAAAATTGTTGATAACTTTTGAAAAACACTTCAGACAGCTTAGATTTGATGTGCAACTACTAGAAAGTCCCTTTCTGCTATAGTGGGAGGTTAAAATTTCATGTTCTGAAGCTTCCCTGAAAAGTTATGGCACAATGCACAAAAACGCTTTTCAGCCTGAGATAAGGTGGGTTTCGGAACGCCAAACATAAAAGTGTTGATAACTTTCGAAAAACACTTCAGACAGCTTAGATTTGATGTGCACCTACTAGAAAGACCCTTTCTGCTATAGTGGGAGGTTAAAATTTCATGTTCTGAAGCATCCCTGAAAAGTTATGGCACAATGCGTAAAAACGCTTTTCAGCCTGAGATAAGGTGGGTTTCGGAACGCCAAACATAAAAGTGTTAATAACTTTGGAAAAACACTTCAGACAGTTTAGATTTGATGTGCAACTACTAGAAAGACCCTTTCTGCTATAGTGGGAGGTTAAAATTTCATGTTCTGAAGCTTTCCTGAAAAGTTATGGCACAATGCACAAAAACGCTTTTCAGCCTGAGATAAGGTGGGTTTCGGAACGCCAAACATAAAAGTGTTGATAACTTTTGAAAAACACTTCAGACAGCTTAGATTTGATGTGCAACTACAAGAAAGACCCTTTCTGCTATAGTGGGAGGTTAAAATTTCATGTTCTGAAGCTTCCCTGAAAAGTTATGGCACAATGCACAAAAACGCTTTTCAGCCTGAGATAAGGTGGGTTTCGGAACGCCAAACATAAAAGTGTTGATAACTTTCGAAAAACACTTCAGACAGCTTAGATTTGATGTGCACCTACTAGAAAGACCCTTTCTGCTATAGTGGGAGGTTAAAATTTCATGTTCTGAAGCTTCCCTGAAAAGTTATGGCACAATGCGTAAAAACGCTTTTCAGCCTGAGATAAGGTGGGTTTCGGAACGCCAAACATAAAAGTGTTGATAACTTTGGAAAAACACTTCAGACAGTTTAGATTTGATGTGCAACTACTAGAAAGACCCTTTCTCCTATAGTGGGAGGTTAAAATTTCATGTTCTGAAGCTTCCCTGAAAAGTTATGGCACAATGCGTAAAAACGCTTTTCAGCCTGAGATAAGGTGGGTTTCGGAACACCAAACATAAAAGTGTTGATAACTTTGGAAAAACACTTCAGACAGTTTAGATTTGATGTGCAACTACTAGAAAGACCCTTTCTGCTATAGTGGGAGGTTAAAATTTCATGTTCTGAAGCTTCCCTGAAAAGTTATGGCACAATGCACAAAAACGCTTTTCAGCCTGAGATAAGGTGGGTTTCGGAACGCCAAACATAAAAGTGTTAATAACTTTGGAAAAACACTTCAGACAGTTTAGATTTGATGTGCAACTACTAGAAAGACCCTTTCTGCTATAGTGGGAGGTTAAAATTTCATGTTCTGAAGCTTCCCTGAAAAGTTATGGCACAATGCACAAAAACGCTTTTCAGCCTGAGTTAAGGTGGGTTTCGGAACGCCAAACATAAAAGTGTTAATAACTTTGGAAAAACACTTCAGACAGTTTAGATTTGATGTGCAAACTACTAGAAAGACCCTTTCTGCTTTAGTGGGAGGTTAAAATTTCATGTTCTGAAGCTTCCCTGAAAAGTTATGGCACAATGCACAAAAACGCTTTTCAGCCTGAGATAAGGTGGGTTTCGGAACGCCAAACATAAAAGTGTTGATAACTTTCGAAAAACACTTCAGACAGCTATGATTTGATGTGCACCTACTAGAAAGACCCTATCTGCTATAGTGGGAGGTTAAAATTTCATGTTCTGAAGCTTCCCTGAAAAGTTATGGCACAATGCCTAAAAACGCTATTCAGCCTGAGATAAGGTGGGTTTCGGAACGCCAAACATAGAAGTGTTGATAACTTTGGAAAAACACTTCAGACAGTTTAGATTTGATGTGCAACTACTAGAAAGACCCTTTCTGCTATAGTGGGAGGTTAAAATTTCATGTTCTGAAGCTTCCCTGAAAAGTTATGGCACAATGCACAAAAACGCTTTTCAGCCTGAGATAAGGTGGGTTTCGGAACGCCAAACATAAAAGTGTTAATAACTTTGGAAAAACGCTTCAGACAGTTTAGATTTGATGTGCAACTACTAGAAAGACCCTTTCTGCTATAGTGGGAGGTTAAAATTTCATGTTCTGAAGCTTTCCTGAAAAGTTATGGCACAATGCACAAAAACGCTTTTCAGCCTGAGATAAGGTGGGTTTCGGAACGCCAAACATAAAAGTGTTGATAACTTTGGAAAAACACTTCAGACAGCTTAGATTTGATGTGCAACTACAAGAAAGACCCTTTCTGCTATAGTGGGAGGTTAAAATTTCATGTTCTGAAGCTTCCCTGAAAAGTTATGGCACAATGCACAAAAACGCTTTTCAGCCTGAGATAAGGTGGGTTTCGGAACGCCAAACATAAAAGTGTTGATAACTTTCGAAAAACACTTCAGACAGCTTAGATTTGATGTGCACCTACTAGAAAGACCCTTTCTGCTATAGTGGGAGGTTAAAATTTCATGTTCTGAAGCTTCCCTGAAAAGTTATGGCACAATGCGTAAAAACGCTTTTCAGCCTGAGATAAGGTGGGTTTCGGAACGCCAAACATAAAAGTGTTGATAACTTTGGAAAAACACTTCAGACAGTTTAGATTTGATGTGCAACTACTAGAAAGACCCTTTCTCCTATAGTGGGAGGTTAAAATTTCATGTTCTGAAGCTTCCCTGAAAAGTTATGGCACAATGCGTAAAAACGCTTTTCAGCCTGAGATAAGGTGGGTTTCGGAACGCCAAACATAAAAGTGTTGATAACTTTCGAAAAACACTTCAGACAGCTTAGATTTGATGTGCACCTACTAGAAAGACCCTTTCTGCTATAGTGGGAGGTTAAAATTTCATGTTCTGAAGCATCCCTGAAAAGTTATGGCACAATGCGTAAAAACGCTTTTCAGCCTGAGATAAGGTGGGTTTCGGAACGCCAAACATAAAAGTGTTAATAACTTTGGAAAAACACTTCAGACAGTTTAGATTTGATGTGCAACTACTAGAAAGACCCTTTCTGCTATAGTGGGAGGTTAAAATTTCATGTTCTGAAGCTTTCCTGAAAAGTTATGGCACAATGCACAAAAACGCTTTTCAGCCTGAGATAAGGTGGGTTTCGGAACGCCAAACATAAAAGTGTTGATAACTTTTGAAAAACACTTCAGACAGCTTAGATTTGATGTGCAACTACAAGAAAGACCCTTTCTGCTATAGTGGGAGGTTAAAATTTCATGTTCTGAAGCTTCCCTGAAAAGTTATGGCACAATGCACAAAAACGCTTTTCAGCCTGAGATAAGGTGGGTTTCGGAACGCCAAACATAAAAGTGTTGATAACTTTCGAAAAACACTTCAGACAGCTTAGATTTGATGTGCACCTACTAGAAAGACCCTTTCTGCTATAGTGGGAGGTTAAAATTTCATGTTCTGAAGCTTCCCTGAAAAGTTATGGCACAATGCGTAAAAACGCTTTTCAGCCTGAGATAAGGTGGGTTTCGGAACGCCAAACATAAAAGTGTTGATAACTTTGGAAAAACACTTCAGACAGTTTAGATTTGATGTGCAACTACTAGAAAGACCCTTTCTCCTATAGTGGGAGGTTAAAATTTCATGTTCTGAAGCTTCCCTGAAAAGTTATGGCACAATGCGTAAAAACGCTTTTCAGCCTGAGATAAGGTGGGTTTCGGAACACCAAACATAAAAGTGTTGATAACTTTGGAAAAACACTTCAGACAGTTTAGATTTGATGTGCAACTACTAGAAAGACCCTTTCTGCTATAGTGGGAGGTTAAAATTTCATGTTCTGAAGCTTCCCTGAAAAGTTATGGCACAATGCACAAAAACGCTTTTCAGCCTGAGATAAGGTGGGTTTCGGAACGCCAAACATAAAAGTGTTAATAACTTTGGAAAAACACTTCAGACAGTTTAGATTTGATGTGCAACTACTAGAAAGACCCTTTCTGCTATAGTGGGAGGTTAAAATTTCATGTTCTGAAGCTTCCCTGAAAAGTTATGGCACAATGCACAAAAACGCTTTTCAGCCTGAGTTAAGGTGGGTTTCGGAACGCCAAACATAAAAGTGTTAATAACTTTGGAAAAACACTTCAGACAGTTTAGATTTGATGTGCAAACTACTAGAAAGACCCTTTCTGCTTTAGTGGGAGGTTAAAATTTCATGTTCTGAAGCTTCCCTGAAAAGTTATGGCACAATGCACAAAAACGCTTTTCAGCCTGAGATAAGGTGGGTTTCGGAACGCCAAACATAAAAGTGTTGATAACTTTCGAAAAACACTTCAGACAGCTATGATTTGATGTGCACCTACTAGAAAGACCCTATCTGCTATAGTGGGAGGTTAAAATTTCATGTTCTGAAGCTTCCCTGAAAAGTTATGGCACAATGCCTAAAAACGCTATTCAGCCTGAGATAAGGTGGGTTTCGGAACGCCAAACATAGAAGTGTTGATAACTTTGGAAAAACACTTCAGACAGTTTAGATTTGATGTGCAACTACTAGAAAGACCCTTTCTGCTATAGTGGGAGGTTAAAATTTCATGTTCTGAAGCTTCCCTGAAAAGTTATGGCACAATGCACAAAAACGCTTTTCAGCCTGAGATAAGGTGGGTTTCGGAACGCCAAACATAAAAGTGTTAATAACTTTGGAAAAACGCTTCAGACAGTTTAGATTTGATGTGCAACTACTAGAAAGACCCTTTCTGCTATAGTGGGAGGTTAAAATTTCATGTTCTGAAGCTTTCCTGAAAAGTTATGGCACAATGCACAAAAACGCTTTTCAGCCTGAGATAAGGTGGGTTTCGGAACGCCAAACATAAAAGTGTTGATAACTTTTGAAAAACACTTCAGACAGCTTAGATTTGATGTGCAACTACAAGAAAGACCCTTTCTGCTATAGTGGGAGGTTAAAATTTCATGTTCTGAAGCTTCCCTGAAAAGTTATGGCACAATGCACAAAAACGCTTTTCAGCCTGAGATAAGGTGGGTTTCGGAACGCCAAACATAAAAGTGTGAATAACTTTGGAAAAACACTTCAGACAGCTTAGATTTGAAGTGCACCTACTAGAAAGACCCTTTCTGCTATAGTGGGAGGTTAAAATTTCATGTTCTGAAGCTTCCCTGAAAAGTTATGGCACAATGCGTAAAAACGCTTTTCAGCCTGAGATAAGGTGGGTTTCGGAACGCCAAACATAAAAGTGTTGATAACTTTTGAAAAACACTTCAGACAGCTTAGATTTGATGTGCAACTACTAGAAAGACCCTTTCTGCTATAGTGGGAGGTTAAAATTTCATGTTCTGAAGCTTCCCTGAAAAGTTATGGCACAATGCACAAAAACGCTTTTCAGCCTGAGATAAGGTGGGTTTCGGAACGCCAAACATAAAAGTGTTGATAACTTTCGAAAAACACTTCAGACAGCTTAGATTTGATGTGCACCTACTAGAAAGACCCTTTCTGCTATAGTGGGAGGTTAAAATTTCATGTTCTGAAGCTTCCCTGAAAAGTTATGGCACAATGCACAAAAACGCTTTTCAGCCTGAGATAAGGTGGGTTTCGGAACGCCAAACATAAAAGTGTGAATAACTTTGGAAAAACACCTCAGACAGTTTAGATTTGATGTGCATCTACTAGAAAGACCCTTTCTGCTATAGTGGGAGGTTAAAATTTCATGTTCTGAAGCTTCCCAGAAAAATTATGGCACAATGCACAAAAACGCTTCTCAGCCTGAGATAAGGTGGGTTTCGGAACGCTAAACATAAATGTGTTAATAACTTTGGAAAAACACTTCAGACAGTTTAGATTTGATGTGCAACTACTAGAAAGACCCTTTTCTGCTATAGTGGGAGGTTAAAATTTCATGTTCTGAAGCTTCCCTGAAAAGTTATGGCACAATGCACAAAAACGCTTTTCAACCTGAGATAAGGTGGGTTTCGGAACGCCAAACATAAAAGTGTTGATAACTTTGGAAAAACACTTCAGACAGTTTAGATTTGATGTGCAACTACTAGAAAGACCCTTTCTGCTATAGTGGGAGGTTAAAATTTCATGTTCTGAAGCTTCCCAGAAAAGTTATGGCACAATGCACAAAAACGCTTTTCAGCCTGAGATAAGGTGGGTTTCGGAACGCCAAACATAAAAGTGTTAATAACTTTGGAAAAACACTTCAGACAGTTTAGATTTGATGTGCAACTACTAGAAAGCCCCTTTCTGCTATAGTGGGAGGTTCAAATTTCATGTTCTGAAGCTTCCCTGAAAAGTCATGGCACAATGCACAAAAACGCTTTTCAGCCTGAGATAAGGTGGGTTTCGGAACGCCAAACATAAAAGTGTTGATAACTTTCGAAAAACACTTCAGACAGCTTAGATTTGATGTGCACCTACTAGAAAGACCCTTTCTGCTATAGTGGGAGGTTAAAATTTCATGTTCTGAAGCTTCCCTGAAAAGTTATGGCACAATGCGTAAAAACGCTTTTCAGCCTGAGATAAGGTGGGTTTCGGAACGCCAAACATAAAAGTGTTGATAACTTTGGAAAAACACTTCAGACAGTTTAGATTTGAAGTGCAACTACTAGAAAGCCCCTTTCTGCTATAGTGGGAGGTTCAAATTTCATGTTCTGAAGCTTCCCTGAAAAGTCATGGCACAATGCACAAAAACGCTTTTCAGCCTGAGATAAGGTGGGTTTCGGAACGCCAAACATAAAAGTGTTGATAACTTTAGAAAAACACTTCAGACAGCTTAGATTTGATGTGCACCTACTAGAAAGACCCTTTCTGCTATAGTGGGAGGTTAAAATTTCATGTTCTGAAGCTTCCCTGAAAAGTTATGGCACAATGCGTAAAAACGCTTTTCAGCCTGAGATAAGGTGGGTTTCGGAACGCCAAACATAAAAGTGTTGATTACTTTGGAAAAACACTTCAGACAGTTTAGATTTGATGTGCAACTACTAGAAAGACCCTTTCTGCTATAGTGGGAGGTTAAAATTTCATGTTCTGAAGCTTCCCTGAAAAGTTATGGCACAATGCACAAAAACGCTTTTCAGCCTGAGATAAGGTGGGTTTCGGAACGCCAAACATAAAAGTGTTAATAACTTTGGAAAAACACTTCAGACAGTTTAGATTTGATGTGCAACTACTAGAAAGACCCTTTCTGCTATAGTGGGAGGTTAAAATTTCATGTTCTGAAGCTTCCCTGAAAAGTTATGGCACAATGCACAAAAACGCTTTTCAGCCTGAGATAAGGTGGGTTTCGGAACGCCAAACATAAAAGTGTTGATAACTTTCGAAAAACACTTCAGACAGCTTAGATTTGATGTGCACCTACTAGAAAGACACTTTCTGCTATAGTGGGAGGTTAAAATTTCATGTTCTGAAGCTTCCCTGAAAAGTTATGGCACAATGCGTAAAAACGCTTTTCAGCCTGAGATAAGGTGGGTTTTGGAACGCCAAACATAAAAGTGTTGATAACTTTGGAAAAACACTTCAGACAGTTTAGATTTGATGTGCAACTACTAGAAAGACCCTTTCTGCTATAGTGGGAGGTTAAAATTTCATGTTCTGAAGCTTCCCTGAAAAGTTATGGCACAATGCACAAAAACGCTTTTCAGCCTGAGATAAGGTGGGTTTCGGAACGCCAAACATAAAAGTGTTGATAACTTTGGAAAAACACTTCAGACAGCTTAGACTTGATGTGCAACTACTAGAAAGACCCTTTCTGCTATAGTGGGAGGTTAAAATTTCATGTTCTGAAGCTTCCCTGAAAAGTTATGGCACAATGCACAAAAACGCTTTTCAGCCTGAGATAAGGTGGGTTTCGGAACGCCAAACATAAAAGTGTTGATAACTTTCGAAAAACACTTCAGACAGCTTAGATTTGATGTGCACCTACTAGAAAGACCCTTTCTGCTATAGTGGGAGGTTAAAATTTCATGTTCTGAAGCTTCCCTGAAAAGTTATGGCACAATGCGTAAAAACGCTTTTCAGCCTGAGATAAGGTGGGTTTCGGAACGCCAAACATAAAAGTGTTGATCACTTTGAAAAAACACTTCAGACAGTTTAGATTTGATGTGCAACTACTAGAAAGACCCTTTCTGCTATAGTGGGACGTTAAAATTTCATGTTCTGAAGCTTTCCTGAAAAGTTATGGCACAATGCACAAAAACACTTTTCAGCCTGAGATAAGGTGGGTTTCGGAACGCCAAACATAAAAGTGTTGATAACTTTTGAAAAACACTTCAGACAGCTTAGATTTGATGTGCAACTACTAGAAAGACCCTTTCTGCTATAGTGGGAGGTTAAAATTTCATGTTCTGAAGCTTCCCTGAAAAGTTATGGCACAATGCGTAAAAACGCTTTTCAGCCTGAGATAAGGTGGGTTTCGGAACGCCAAACATAAAAGTGTTGATTACTTTGGAAAAACACTTCAGACAGTTTAGATTTGATGTGCAACTACTAGAAAGACCCTTTCTGCTATAGTGGGAGGTTAAAATTTCATGTTCTGAAGCTTCCCTGAAAAGTTATGGCACAATGCACAAAAACGCTTTTCAGCCTGAGATAAGGTGGGTTTCGGAACGCCAAACATAAAAGTGTTAATAACTTTGGAAAAACACTTCAGACAGTTTAGATTTGATGTGCAACTACTAGAAAGACCCTTTCTGCTATAGTGGGAGGTTAAAATTTCATGTTCTGAAGCTTCCCTGAAAAGTTATGGCACAATGCACAAAAACGCTTTTCAGCCTGAGATAAGGTGGGTTTCGGAACGCCAAACATAAAAGTGTTAATAACTTTGGAAAAACACTTCAGACAGTTTAGATTTGATGTGCAAATACTAGAAAGACCCTTTCTGCTATAGTGGGAGGTTAAAATTTCATGTTCTGAAGCTTCCCTGAAAAGTTATGGCACAATGCACAAAAACGTTTTTCAGCCTGAGATAAGGTGGGTTTCGGAACGCCAAACATAAAAGTGTTGATAACTTTTGAAAAACACTTCAGACAGCTTAGATTTGATGTGCAACTACTAGAAAGACCCTTTCTGCTATAGTGGGAGGTTAAAATTTCATGTTCTGAAGTTTCCCTGAAAAGTTATGGCACAATGCACAAAAACGCTTTTCAGCCTGAGATAAGGTGGGTTTCGGAACGCCAAACATAAAAGTGTTGATAACTTTCGAAAAACACTTCAGACAGCTTAGATTTGATGTGCACCTACTAGAAAGACCCTTTCTGCTATAGTGGGAGGTTAAAATTTCATGTTCTGAAGCTTCCCTGAAAAGTTATGGCACAATGCACAAAAACGCTTTTCAGCCTGAGATAAGGTGGGTTTCGGGACGCCAAACATAAAAGTGTTAATAACTTTGGAAAAACACTTCAGACAGTTTAGATTTGATGTGCAACTACTAGAAAGACCCTTTCTGCTATAGTGGGAGGTTAAAATTTCATGTTCTGAAGCTTCCCTGAAAAGTTATGGCACAATGCGTAAAAACGCTTTTCAGCCTGAGATAAGGTGGGTTTCGGAACGCCAAACATAAAAGTGTTGATTACTTTGGAAAAACACTTCAGACAGTTTAGATTTGATGTGCAACTACTAGAAAGACCCTTTCTGCTATAGTGGGAGGTTAAAATTTCATGTTCTGAAGCTTCCCTGAAAAGTTATGGCACAATGCACAAAAACGCTTTTCAGCCTGAGATAAGGTGGGTTTCGGAACGCCAAACATAAAAGTGTTAATAACATTGGAAAAACACTTCAGACAGTTTAGATTTGATGTGCAACTACTAGAAAGACCCTTTCTGCTATAGTGGGAGGTTAAAATTTCATGTTCTGAAGCTTCCCTGAAAAGTTATGGCACAATGCGTAAAAACGCTTTTCAGCCTGAGATAAGGTGGGTTTCGGAACGCCAAACATAAAAGTGTTGATAACTTTGGAAAAACACTTCAGACAGTTTAGATTTGATGTGCAACTACTAGAAAGACCCTTTCTGCTATAGTGGGAGGTTAAAATTTCATGTTCTGAAGCTTCCCTGAAAAGTTATGGCACAATGCACAAAAACGCTTTTCAGCCTGAGATAAGGTGGGTTTCGGAACGCCAAACATAAAAGTGTTGATAACTTTCGAAAAACACTTCAGACAGCTTAGATTTGATGTGCACCTACTAGAAAGACCCTTTCTGCTATAGTGGGAGGTTAAAATTTCATGTTCTGAAGCTTCCCTGAAAAGTTATGGCACAATGCACAAAAACGCTTTTCAGCCTGAGATAAGGTGGGTTTCGGAACGCCAAACATAAAAGTGTTGATAACTTTTGAAAAACACTTCAGACAGCTTAGATTTGATGTGCAACTACTAGAAAGACCCTTTCTGCTTTAGTGGGAGGTTAAAATTTCATGTTCTGAAGCTTCCCTGAAAAGTTATGGCACAATGCACAAAAACGCTTTTCAGCCTGAGATAAGGTGGGTTTCGGAACGCCAAACATAAAAGTGTTGATAACTTTCGAAAAACACTTCAGACAGCTTAGATTTGATGTGCACCTACTAGAAAGACCCTTTCTGCTATAGTGGGAGGTTAAAATTTCATGTTCTGAAGCTTCCCTGAAAAGTTATGGCACAATGCACAAAAACGCTTTTCAGCCTGAGATAAGGTGGGTTTCGGAACGCCAAACATAAAAGTGTTGATAACTTTCGATAAACACTTCAGACAGCTTAGATTTGAAGTGCACCTACTAGAAAGACCCTTTCTGCTATAGTGGGAGGTTAAAATTTCATGTTCTGAAGCTTCCCTGAAAAGTTATGGCACAATGCGTAAAAACGCTTTTCAGCCTGAGATAAGGTGGGTTTCGGAACGCCAAACATAAAAGTGTTTATAACTTTTGAAAAACACTTCAGACAGCTTAGATTTGATGTGCAACTACTAGAAAGACCCTTTCTGCTATAGTGGGAGGTTAAAATTTCATGTTCTGAAGCTTCCCTGAAAAGTTATGGCACAATGCACAAAAACGCTTTTCAGCCTGAGATAAGGTGGGTTTCGGAACGCCAAACATAAAAGTGTGAATAACTTTGGAAAAACACCTCAGACAGTTTAGATTTGATGTGCATCTACTAGAAAGACCCTTTCTGATATAGTGGGAGGTTAAAATTTCATGTTCTGAAGCTTCCCTGAAAAGTTATGGCACAATGCACAAAAACGCTTCTCAGCCTGAGATAAGGTGGGTTTCGGAACGCTAAACATAAAAGTGTTAATAACTTTGGAAAAACACTTCAGACAGTTTAGATTTGATGTGCAACTACTAGAAAGACCCTTTTCTGCTATAGTGGGAGGTTAAAATTTCATGTTCTGAAGCTTCCCTGAAAAGTTATGGCACAATGCACAAAAACGCTTTTCAACCTGAGATAAGGTGGGTTTGGGAACGCCAAACATAAAAGTGTTGATAACTTTGGAAAAACACTTCAGACAGTTTAGATTTGATGTGCAACTACTAGAAAGACCCTTTCTGCTATAGTGGGAGGTTAAAATTTCATGTTCTGAAGCTTCCCAGAAAAGTTATGGCACAATGCACAAAAACGCTTTTCAGCCTGAGATAAGGTGGGTTTCGGAACGCCAAACATAAAAGTGTTAATAACTTTGGAAAAACACTTCAGACAGTTTAGATTTGATGTGCAACTACTAGAAAGCCCCTTTCTGCTATAGTGGGAGGTTCAAATTTCATGTTCTGAAGCTTCCCTGAAAAGTCATGGCACAATGCACAAAAACGCTTTTCAGCCTGAGATAAGGTGGGTTTCGGAACGCCAAACATAAAAGTGTTGATAACTTTCGAAAAACACTTCAGACAGCTTAGATTTGATGTGCACCTACTAGAAAGACCCTTTCTGCTATAGTGGGAGGTTAAAATTTCATGTTCTGAAGCTTCCCTGAAAAGTTATGGCACAATGCGTAAAAACGCTTTTCAGCCTGAGATAAGGTGGGTTTCGGAACGCCAAACATAAAAGTGTTGATCACTTTGGAAAAACACTTCAGACAGTTTAGATTTGATGTGCAACTACTAGAAAGACCCTTTCTGCTATAGTGGGAGGTTAAAATTTCATGTTCTGAAGCTTCCCTGAAAAGTTATGGCACAATGCACAAAAACGCTTTTCAGCCTGAGATAAGGTGGGTTTCGGAACGCCAAACATAAAAGTGTAATAACTTTGGAAAAACACTTCAGACAGTTTAGATTTGATGTGCAACTACTAGAAAGACCCTTTCTGCTATAGTGGGAGGTTAAAATTTCATGTTCTGAAGCTTCCCTGAAAAGTTATGGCACAATGCACAAAAACGCTTTTCAGCCTGAGATAAGGTGGGTTTCGGAACGCCAAACATAAAAGTGTTGATAACTTTCGAAAAACACTTCAGACAGCTTAGATTTGATGTGCACCTACTAGAAAGACACTTTCTGCTATAGTGGGAGGTTAAAATTTCATGTTCTGAAGCTTCCCTGAAAAGTTATGGCACAATGCGTAAAAACGCTTTTCAGCCTGAGATAAGGTGGGTTTTGGAACGCCAAACATAAAAGTGTTGATAACTTTCGAAAAACACTTCAGACAGCTTAGATTTGATGTGCACCTACTAGAAAGACCCTTTCTGCTATAGTGGGAGGTTAAAATTTCATGTTCTGAAGCTTCCCTGAAAAGTTATGGCACAATGCACAAAAACGCTTTTCAGCCTGAGATAAGGTGGGTTTCGGAACGCCAAACATAAAAGTGTTAATAACTTTGGAAAAACACTTCAGACAGTTTAGATTTGATGTGCAACTACTAGAAAGACCCTTTCTGCTATAGTGGGAGGTTAAAATTTCATGTTCTGAAGCTTCCCTGAAAAGTTATGGCACAATGCGTAAAAACGCTTTTCAGCCTGAGATAAGGTGGGTTTCGGAACGCCAAACATAAAAGTGTTGATTACTTTGGAAAAACACTTCAGACAGTTTAGATTTGATGTGCAACTACTAGAAAGACCCTTTCTGCTATAGTGGGAGGTTAAAATTTCATGTTCTGAAGCTTCCCTGAAAAGTTATGGCACAATGCACAAAAACGCTTTTCAGCCTGAGATAAGGTGGGTTTCGGAACGCCAAACATAAAAGTGTTGATAACTTTCGAAAAACACTTCAGACAGCTTAGATTTGATGTGCACCTACTAGAAAGACCCTTTCTGCTATAGTGGGAGGTTAAAATTTCATGTTCTGAAGCTTCCCTGAAAAGTTATGGCACAATGCGTAAAAACGCTTTTCAGCCTGAGATAAGGTGGGTTTCGGAACGCCAAACATAAAAGTGTTGATCACTTTGGAAAAACACTTCAGACAGTTTAGATTTGATGTGCAACTACTAGAAAGCCCCTTTCTGCTATAGTGGGAGGTTCAAATTTCATGTTCTGAAGCTTCCCTGAAAAGTCATGGCACAATGCACAAAAACGCTTTTCAGCCTGAGATAAGGTGGGTTTCGGAACGCCAAACATAAAAGTGTTGATAACTTTAGAAAAACACTTCAGACAGCTTAGATTTGATGTGCACCTACTAGAAAGACCCTTTCTGCTATAGTGGGAGGTTAAAATTTCATGTTCTGAAGCTTCCCTGAAAAGTTATGGCACAATGCGTAAAAACGCTTTTCAGCCTGAGATAAGGTGGGTTTCGGAACGCCAAACATAAAAGTGTTGATAACTTTGGAAAAACACTTCAGACAGTTTAGATTTGATGTGCAACTACTAGAAAGACCCTTTCTGCTATAGTGGGAGGTTAAAATTTCATGTTCTGAAGCTTCCCTGAAAAGTTATGGCACAATGCACAAAAACGCTTTTCAGCCTGAGATAAGGTGGGTTTCGGAACGCCAAACATAAAAGTGTAATAACTTTGGAAAAACACTTCAGACAGTTTAGATTTGATGTGCAACTACTAGAAAGACCCTTTCTGCTATAGTGGGAGGTTAAAATTTCATGTTCTGAAGCTTCCCTGAAAAGTTATGGCACAATGCACAAAAACGCTTTTCAGCCTGAGATAAGGTGGGTTTCGGAACGCCAAACATAAAAGTGTTGATAACTTTCGAAAAACACTTCAGACAGCTTAGATTTGATGTGCACCTACTAGAAAGACACTTTCTGCTATAGTGGGAGGTTAAAATTTCATGTTCTGAAGCTTCCCTGAAAAGTTATGGCACAATGCGTAAAAACGCTTTTCAGCCTGAGATAAGGTGGGTTTTGGAACGCCAAACATAAAAGTGTTGATAACTTTGGAAAAACACTTCAGACAGTTTAGATTTGATGTGCAACTACTAGAAAGACCCTTTCTGCTATAGTGGGAGGTTAAAATTTCATGTTCTGAAGCTTCCCTGAAAAGTTATGGCACAATGCACAAAAACGCTTTTCAGCCTGAGATAAGGTGGGTTTCGGAACGCCAAACATAAAAGTGTTGATAACTTTGGAAAAACACTTCAGACAGCTTAGACTTGATGTGCAACTACTAGAAAGACCCTTTCTGCTATAGTGGGAGGTTAAAATTTCATGTTCTGAAGCTTCCCTGAAAAGTTATGGCACAATGCACAAAAACGCTTTTCAGCCTGAGATAAGGTGGGTTTCGGAACGCCAAACATAAAAGTGTTGATAACTTTCGAAAAACACTTCAGACAGCTTAGATTTGATGTGCACCTACTAGAAAGACCCTTTCTGCTATAGTGGGAGGTTAAAATTTCATGTTCTGAAGCTTCCCTGAAAAGTTATGGCACAATGCGTAAAAACGCTTTTCAGCCTGAGATAAGGTGGGTTTCGGAACGCCAAACATAAAAGTGTTGATCACTTTGGAAAAACACTTCAGACAGTTTAGATTTGATGTGCAACTACTAGAAAGACCCTTTCTGCTATAGTGGGACGTTAAAATTTCATGTTCTGAAGCTTTCCTGAAAAGTTATGGCACAATGCACAAAAACACTTTTCAGCCTGAGATAAGGTGGGTTTCGGAACGCCAAACATAAAAGTGTTGATAACTTTTGAAAAACACTTCAGACAGCTTAGATTTGATGTGCAACTACTAGAAAGACCCTTTCTGCTATAGTGGGAGGTTAAAATTTCATGTTCTGAAGCTTCCCTGAAAAGTTATGGCACAATGCGTAAAAACGCTTTTCAGCCTGAGATAAGGTGGGTTTCGGAACGCCAAACATAAAAGTGTTGATTACTTTGGAAAAACACTTCAGACAGTTTAGATTCGATGTGCAACTACTAGAAAGACCCTTTCTGCTATAGTGGGAGGTTAAAATTTCATGTTCTGAAGCTTCCCTGAAAAGTTATGGCACAATGCACAAAAACGCTTTTCAGCCTGAGATAAGGTGGGTTTCGGAACGCCAAACATAAAAGTGTTAATAACTTTGGAAAAACACTTCAGACAGTTTAGATTTGATGTGCAACTACTAGAAAGACCCTTTCTGCTATAGTGGGAGGTTAAAATTTCATGTTCTGAAGCTTCCCTGAAAAGTTATGGCACAATGCACAAAAACGCTTTTCAGCCTGAGATAAGGTGGGTTTCGGAACGCCAAACATAAAAGTGTTAATAACTTTGGAAAAACACTTCAGACAGTTTAGATTTGATGTGCAAATACTAGAAAGACCCTTTCTGCTATAGTGGGAGGTTAAAATTTCATGTTCTGAAGCTTCCCTGAAAAGTTATGGCACAATGCACAAAAACGTTTTTCAGCCTGAGATAAGGTGGGTTTCGGAACGCCAAACATAAAAGTGTTGATAACTTTTGAAAAACACTTCAGACAGCTTAGATTTGATGTGCAACTACTAGAAAGACCCTTTCTGCTATAGTGGGAGGTTAAAATTTCATGTTCTGAAGTTTCCCTGAAAAGTTATGGCACAATGCACAAAAACGCTTTTCAGCCTGAGATACGGTGGGTTTCGGAACGCCAAACATAAAAGTGTTGATAACTTTCGAAAAACACTTCAGACAGCTTAGATTTGATGTGCACCTACTAGAAAGACCCTTTCTGCTATAGTGGGAGGTTAAAATTTCATGTTCTGAAGCTTCCCTGAAAAGTTATGGCACAATGCACAAAAACGCTTTTCAGCCTGAGATAAGGTGGGTTTCGGAACGCCAAACATAAAAGTGTTAATAACTTTGGAAAAACACTTCAGACAGTTTAGATTTGATGTGCAACTACTAGAAAGACCCTTTCTGCTATAGTGGGAGGTTAAAATTTCATGTTCTGAAGCTTCCCTGAAAAGTTATGGCACAATGCGTAAAAACGCTTTTCAGCCAGAGATAAGGTGGGTTTCGGAACGCCAAACATAAAAGTGTTGATTACTTTGGAAAAACACTTCAGACAGTTTAGATTTGATGTGCAACTACTAGAAAGACCCTTTCTGCTATAGTGGGAGGTTAAAATTTCATGTTCTGAAGCTTCCCTGAAAAGTTATGGCACAATGCACAAAAACGCTTTTCAGCCTGAGATAAGGTGGGTTTCGGAACGCCAAACATAAAAGTGTTAATAACTTTGGAAAAACACTTCAGACAGTTTAGATTTGATGTGCAACTACTAGAAAGACCCTTTCTGCTATAGTGGGAGGTTAAAATTTCATGTTCTGAAGCTTCCCTGAAAAGTTATGGCACAATGCGTAAAAACGCTTTTCAGCCTGAGATAAGGTGGGTTTCGGAACGCCAAACATAAAAGTGTTGATAACTTTGGAAAAACACTTCAGACAGTTTAGATTTGATGTGCAACTACTAGAAAGACCCTTTCTGCTATAGTGGGAGGTTAAAATTTCATGTTCTGAAGCTTCCCTGAAAAGTTATGGCACAATGCACAAAAACGCTTTTCAGCCTGAGATAAGGTGGGTTTCGGAACGCCAAACATAAAAGTGTTGATAACTTTCGAAAAACACTTCAGACAGCTTAGATTTGATGTGCACCTACTAGAAAGACCCTTTCTGCTATAGTGGGAGGTTAAAATTTCATGTTCTGAAGCTTCCCTGAAAAGTTATGGCACAATGCACAAAAACGCTTTTCAGCCTGAGATAAGGTGGGTTTCGGAACGCCAAACATAAAAGTGTTGATAACTTTTGAAAAACACTTCAGACAGCTTAGATTTGATGTGCAACTACTAGAAAGACCCTTTCTGCTTTAGTGGGAGGTTAAAATTTCATGTTCTGAAGCTTCCCTGAAAAGTTATGGCACAATGCACAAAAACGCTTTTCAGCCTGAGATAAGGTGGGTTTCGGAACGCCAAACATAAAAGTGTTGATAACTTTCGAAAAACACTTCAGACAGCTTAGATTTGATGTGCACCTACTAGAAAGACCCTTTCTGCTATAGTGGGAGGTTAAAATTTCATGTTCTGAAGCTTCCCTGAAAAGTTATGGCACAATGCGTAAAAACGCTTTTCAGCCTGAGATAAGGTGGGTTTCGGAACGCCAAACATAAAAGTGTTTATAACTTTTGAAAAACACTTCAGACAGCTTAGATTTGATGTGCAACTACTAGAAAGACCCTTTCTGCTATAGTGGGAGGTTAAAATTTCATGTTCTGAAGCTTCCCTGAAAAGTTATGGCACAATGCACAAAAACGCTTTTCAGCCTGAGATAAGGTGGGTTTCGGAACGCCAAACATAAAAGTGTGAATAACTTTGGAAAAACACCTCAGACAGTTTAGATTTGATGTGCATCTACTAGAAAGACCCTTTCTGATATAGTGGGAGGTTAAAATTTCATGTTCTGAAGCTTCCCTGAAAAGTTATGGCACAATGCACAAAAACGCTTCTCAGCCTGAGATAAGGTGGGTTTCGGAACGCTAAACATAAAAGTGTTAATAACTTTGGAAAAACACTTCAGACAGTTTAGATTTGATGTGCAACTACTAGAAAGACCCTTTTCTGCTATAGTGGGAGGTTAAAATTTCATGTTCTGAAGCTTCCCTGAAAAGTTATGGCACAATGCACAAAAACGCTTTTCAACCTGAGATAAGGTGGGTTTGGGAACGCCAAACATAAAAGTGTTGATAACTTTGGAAAAACACTTCAGACAGTTTAGATTTGATGTGCAACTACTAGAAAGACCCTTTCTGCTATAGTGGGAGGTTAAAATTTCATGTTCTGAAGCTTCCCAGAAAAGTTATGGCACAATGCACAAAAACGCTTTTCAGCCTGAGATAAGGTGGGTTTCGGAACGCCAAACATAAAAGTGTTAATAACTTTGGAAAAACACTTCAGACAGTTTAGATTTGATGTGCAACTACTAGAAAGCCCCTTTCTGCTATAGTGGGAGGTTCAAATTTCATGTTCTGAAGCTTCCCTGAAAAGTCATGGCACAATGCACAAAAACGCTTTTCAGCCTGAGATAAGGTGGGTTTCGGAACGCCAAACATAAAAGTGTTGATAACTTTCGAAAAACACTTCAGACAGCTTAGATTTGATGTGCACCTACTAGAAAGACCCTTTCTGCTATAGTGGGAGGTTAAAATTTCATGTTCTGAAGCTTCCCTGAAAAGTTATGGCACAATGCGTAAAAACGCTTTTCAGCCTGAGATAAGGTGGGTTTCGGAACGCCAAACATAAAAGTGTTGATCACTTTGGAAAAACACTTCAGACAGTTTAGATTTGATGTGCAACTACTAGAAAGCCCCTTTCTGCTATAGTGGGAGGTTCAAATTTCATGTTCTGAAGCTTCCCTGAAAAGTCATGGCACAATGCACAAAAACGCTTTTCAGCCTGAGATAAGGTGGGTTTCGGAACGCCAAACATAAAAGTGTTGATAACTTTAGAAAAACACTTCAGACAGCTTAGATTTGATGTGCACCTACTAGAAAGACCCTTTCTGCTATAGTGGGTGGTTAAAATTTCATGTTCTGAAGCTTCCCTGAAAAGTTATGGCACAATGCGTAAAAACGCTTTTCAGCCTGAGATAAGGTGGGTTTCGGAACGCCAAACATAAAAGTGTTGATAACTTTGGAAAAACACTTCAGACAGTTTAGATTTGATGTGCAACTACTAGAAAGACCCTTTCTGCTATAGTGGGAGGTTAAAATTTCATGTTCTGAAGCTTCCCTGAAAAGTTATGGCACAATGCACAAAAACGCTTTTCAGCCTGAGATAAGGTGGGTTTCGGAACGCCAAACATAAAAGTGTAATAACTTTGGAAAAACACTTCAGACAGTTTAGATTTGATGTGCAACTACTAGAAAGACCCTTTCTGCTATAGTGGGAGGTTAAAATTTCATGTTCTGAAGCTTCCCTGAAAAGTTATGGCACAATGCACAAAAACGCTTTTCAGCCTGAGATAAGGTGGGTTTCGGAACGCCAAACATAAAAGTGTTGATAACTTTCGAAAAACACTTCAGACAGCTTAGATTTGATGTGCACCTACTAGAAAGACACTTTCTGCTATAGTGGGAGGTTAAAATTTCATGTTCTGAAGCTTCCCTGAAAAGTTATGGCACAATGCGTAAAAACGCTTTTCAGCCTGAGATAAGGTGGGTTTTGGAACGCCAAACATAAAAGTGTTGATAACTTTGGAAAAACACTTCAGACAGTTTAGATTTGATGTGCAACTACTAGAAAGACCCTTTCTGCTATAGTGGGAGGTTAAAATTTCATGTTCTGAAGCTTCCCTGAAAAGTTATGGCACAATGCACAAAAACGCTTTTCAGCCTGAGATAAGGTGGGTTTCGGAACGCCAAACATAAAAGTGTTGATAACTTTGGAAAAACACTTCAGACAGCTTAGATTTGATGTGCAACTACTAGAAAGACCCTTTCTGCTATAGTGGGAGGTTAAAATTTCATGTTCTGAAGCTTCCCTGAAAAGTTATGGCACAATGCACAAAAACGCTTTTCAGCCTGAGATAAGGTGGGTTTCGGAACGCCAAACATAAAAGTGTTGATAACTTTGGAAAAACACTTCAGACAGTTTAGATTTGATGTGCAACTACTAGAAAGACCCTTTCTGCTATAGTAGGAGGTTAAAATTTCATGTTCTGAAGCTTCCCTGAAAAGTTATGGCACAATGCACAAAAACGCTTTTCAGCCTGAGATAAGGTGGGTTTCGGAACGCCAAACATAAAAGTGTTAATAACTTTGGAAAAACACTTCAGACAGTTTAGATTTGATGTGCAACTACTAGAAAGCCCCTTTCTGCTATAGTGGGAGGTTAAAATTTCATGTTCTGAAGCTTCCCTGAAAAGTTATGGCACAATGCACAAAAACGCTTTTCAGCCTGAGATAAGGTGGGTTTCGGAACGCCAAACATAAAAGTGTTGATAACTTTCAAAAAACACTTCAGACAGCTTAGATTTGATGTGCACCTACTAGAAAGACCCTTTCTGCTCTAGTGGGAGGTTAAAATTTCATGTTCTGAAGCTTCCCTGAAAAGTTATGGCACAATGCGTAAAAACGCTTTTCAGCCTGAGAAAAGGTGGGTTTCGGAACGCCAAACATAAAAGTGTTGATAACTTTGGAAAAACACTTCAGACAGTTTAGATTTGATGTGCAACTACTAGAAAGACCCTTTCTGCTATAGTGGGAGGTTAAAATTTCATGTTCTGAAGCTTCCCTGAAAAGTTATGGCACAATGCACAAAAACGCTTTTCAGCCTGAGATAAGGTGGGTTTCGGAACGCCAAACCTAAAAGTGTTAATAACTTTGGAAAAACACTTCAGACAGCATAGATATGATGTGCAACTACTTGAAAGACCCTTTCTGCTATAGTGGGAGGTTAAAATTTCATGTTCTGAAGCTTCCCTGAAAAGTTATGGCACAATGCACAAAAACGCTTTTCAGCCTGAGATAAGATGGGTTTCGGAACGCCAAACATAAAAGTGTTGATAACTTTCGAAAAACACTTCAGACAGCTTAGATTTGATGTGCACCTACTAGAAAGACCCTTTCTGCTATAGTGGGGGGTTAAAATTTCATGTTCTGAAGCTTCCCTGAAAAGTTATGGCACAATGCACAAAAACGCTTTTCAGCCTGAGATAAGGTGGGTTTCGGAACGCCAAACATAAAAGTGTTAATTACTATGGAAAAACACTTCAGACAGTTTAGATTTGATGTGCAACTACTAGAAAGACCCTTTCTGCTATAGTGGGAGGTTAAAATTTCATGTTCTGAAGCTTCCCTGAAAAGTTATGGCACAATGCACAAAAACGCTTTTCAGCCTGAGATAAGGTGGGTTTCGGAACGCCAAACATAAAAGTGTTAATAACTTTGGAAAAACACTTCAGACAGTTTAGATTTGATGTGCAACTACTAGAAAGACCCTTTCTGCTATAGTGGGAGGTTAAAATTTCATGTTCTGAAGCTTCCCTGAAAAGTTATGCCACAAAGCACAAAAACGCTTTTCAGCCTGAGATAAGGTGGGTTTCAGAACGCCAAACATAAAAGTGTTGATAACATTCGAAAAACACTTCAGACAGCTTAGATTTGATGTGGACCTACTAGAAAGACCCTTTCTGCTATAGTGGGAGGTTAAAATTTCATGTTCTGAAGCTTCCCTGAAAAGTTATGGCACAATGCGTAAAAACGCTTTTCAGCCTGAGATAACGTGGGTTTCGGAACGCCAAACATAAAAGTGTTGATAACTTTGGAAAAACACTTCAGACAGTTTAGATTTGATGTGCAACTACTAGAAAGACCCTTTCTGCTATAGTGGGAGGTTAAAATTTCATGTTCTGAAGCTTCCCTGAAAAGTTATGGCACAATGCACAAAAACGCTTTTCAGCCTGAGATAAGGTGGGTTTCGGAACGCCAAACATAAAAGTGTTGATAACTTTTGAAAAACACTTCAGACAGCTTAGATTTGATGTGCAACTACTAGAAAGACCCTTTCTGCTATAGTGGGAGGTTAAAATTTCATGTTCTGAAGCTTCCCTGAAAAGTTATGGCACAATGCACAAAAACGCTTTTCAGCCTGAGATAAGGTGGGTTTCGGAACGCCAAACATAAAAGTGTTGATAACTTTCGAAAAACACTTCAGACAGCTTAGATTTGATGTGCGCCTACTAGAAAGACCCTTTCTGCTATAGTGGGAGGTTAAAATTTCATGTTCTGAAGCTTCCCTGAAAAGTTATGGCACAATGCACAAAAACGCTTTTCAGCCTGAGATAAGGTGGGTTTCGGAACGCCAAACATAAAAGTGTTAATAACTTTCGAAAAACACTTCAGACAGTTTAGATTTGATGTGCAACTACTAGAAAGACCCTTCTGCTATAGTGGGAGGTTAAAATTTCATGTTCTGAAGCTTCCCTGAAAAGTTATGGCACAATGCACAAAAACGCTTTTCAGCCTGAGATAAGGTGGGTTTCGGAACGCCAAACATAAAAGTGTTAATAACTTTGGAAAAACACTTCAGACAGTTTAGATATGATGTGCAACTACTAGAAAGACCCTTTCTGCTATAGTGGGAGGTTAAAATTTCATGTTCTGAAGCTTCCCTGAAAAGTTATGGCACAATGCGTAAAAACGCTTTTCAGCCTGAGATAACGTGGGTTTCGGAACGCCAAACATAAAAGTGTTGATAACTTTGGAAAAACACTTCAGACAGTTTAGATTTGATGTGCAACTACTAGAAAGACCCTTTCTGCTATAGTGGGAGGTTAAAATTTCATGTTCTGAAGCTTCCCTGAAAAGTTATGGCACAATGCACAAAAACGCTTTTCAGCCTGAGATAAGGTGGGTTTCGGAACGCCAAACATAAAAGTGTTGATAACTTTTGAAAAACACTTCAGACAGCTTAGATTTGATGTGCAACTACTAGAAAGACCCTTTCTGCTATAGTGGGAGGTTAAAATTTCATGTTCTGAAGCTTCCCTGAAAAGTTATGGCACAATGCACAAAAACGCTTTTCAGCCTGAGATAAGGTGGGTTTCGGAACGCCAAACATAAAAGTGTTGATAACTTTCGAAAAACACTTCAGACAGCTTAGATTTGATGTGCGCCTACTAGAAAGACCCTTTCTGCTATAGTGGGAGGTTAAAATTTCATGTTCTGAAGCTTCCCTGAAAAGTTATGGCACAATGCACAAAAACGCTTTTCAGCCTGAGATAAGGTGGGTTTCGGAACGCCAAACATAAAAGTGTTAATAACTTTCGAAAAACACTTCAGACAGTTTAGATTTGATGTGCAACTACTAGAAAGACCCTTCTGCTATAGTGGGAGGTTAAAATTTCATGTTCTGAAGCTTCCCTGAAAAGTTATGGCACAATGCACAAAAACGCTTTTCAGCCTGAGATAAGGTGGGTTTCGGAACGCCAAACATAAAAGTGTTAATAACTTTGGAAAAACACTTCAGACAGTTTAGATATGATGTGCAACTACTAGAAAGACCCTTTCTGCTATAGTGGGAGGTTAAAATTTCATGTTCTGAAGCTTCCCTGAAAAGTTATGGCACAATGCACAAAAACGCTTTTCAGCCTGAGATAAGGTGGGTTTCGGAACGCCAAACATAAAAGTGTTGATAACTTTCGAAAAAAACTTCAGACAGCTTAGATTTGATGTGCACCTACTAGAAAGACCCTTTCTGCTATAGTGGGAGGTTAAAATTTCATGTTCTGAAGCTTCCCTGAAAAGTTATGGCACAATGCGTAAAAACGCTTTTCAGCCTGAGATAAGGTTGGTTTCGGAACGCCAAACATAAAAGTGTTGATAACTTTGGAAAAACACTTCAGACAGTTTAGATTTGATGTGCAACTACTAGAAAGACCCTTTCTGCTATAGTGGGAGGTTAAAATTTCATGTTCTGAAGCTTCCCTGAAAAGTTATGGCACAATGCACAAAAACGCTTTTCAGCCTGAGATAAGGTGGGTTTCGGAACGCCAAACATAAAAGTGTTAATAACTTTGGAAAAACACTTCAGACAGTTTAGATTTGATGTGCAACTACTAGAAAGACCCTTTCTGCTATAGTGGGAGGTTAAAATTTCATGTTCTGAAGCTTCCCTGAAAAGTTATGGCACAATGCACAAAAACGCTTTTCAGCCTGAGATAAGGTGGGTTTCGGAACGCCAAACATAAAAGTGTTGATAACTTTCGAAAAACACTTCAGACAGCTTAGATTTGATGTGCACCTACTAGAAAGACCCTTTCTGCTATAGTGGGAGGTTAAAATTTCATGTTCTGAAGCTTTCCTGAAAAGTTATGGCACAATGCGTAAAAACGCTTTTCAGCCTGAGATAAGGTGGGTTTCGGAACGCCAAACATAAAAGTGTTGATAACTTTGGAAAAACACTTCAGACAGTTTAGATTTGATGTGCAACTACTAGAAAGACCATTTCTGCTATAGTGGGAGGTTAAAATTTCATGTTCTGAAGCTTCCCTGAAAAGTTATGGCACAATGCACAAAAACGCTTTTCAGCCTGAGATAAGGTGGGTTTCGGAACGCCAAACATAAAAGTGTTAATAACTTTGGAAAAACACTTCAGACAGTTTAGATTTGATGTGCAACTACTAGAAAGACCCTTTCTGCTATAGTGGGAGGTTAAAATTTCATGTTCTGAAGCTTCCCTGAAAAGTTATGGCACAATGCACAAAAACGCTTTTCAGCCTGAGATAAGGTGGGTTTCGGAACGCCAAACATAAAAGTGTTGATAACTTTCGAAAAACACTTCAGACAGCTTAGATTTGATGTGCACCTACTAGAAAGACCCTTTCTGCTATAGTGGGAGGTTAAAATTTCATGTTCTGAAGCTTCCCTGAAAAGTTATGGCACAATGCGTAAAAACGCTTTTCAGCCTGAGATAAGGTGGGTTTCGGAACGCCAAACATAAAAGTGTTGATCACTTTGGAAAAACACTTCAGACAGTTTAGATTTGATGTGCAACTACTAGAAAGACCCTTTCTGCTATAGTGGGAGGTTAAAATTTCATGTTCTGAAGCTTTCCTGAAAAGTTATGGCACAATGCACAAAAACGCTTTTCAGCCTGAGATAAGGTGGGTTTCGGAACGCCAAACATAAAAGTGTTGATAACTTTTGAAAAACACTTCAGACAGCTTAGACTTGATGTGCAACTACTAGAAAGACCCTTTCTGCTATAGTGGGAGGTTAAAATTTCATGTTCTGAAGCTTCCCTGAAAAGTTATGGCACAATGCACAAAAACGCTTTTCAGCCTGAGATAAGGTGGGTTTCGGAACGCCAAACATAAAAGTGTTGATAACTTTCGAAAAACACTTCAGACAGCTTAGATTTGATGTGCACCTACTAGAATGACCCTTTCTGCTATAGTGGGAGGTTAAAATTTCATGTTCTGAAGCTTCCCTGAAAAGTTATGGCACAATGCGTAAAAACGCTTTTCAGCCTGAGATAAGGTGAGTTTCGGAACGCCAAACATAAAAGTGTTGATCACTTTGGAAAAACACTTCAGACAGTTTAGATTTGATGTGCAACTACTAGAAAGACCCTTTCTGCTATAGTGGGACGTTAAAATTTCATGTTCTGAAGCTTTCCTGAAAAGTTATGGCACAATGCACAAAAACACTTTTCAGCCTGAGATAAGGTGGGTTTCGGAACGCCAAACATAAAAGTGTTGATAACTTTTGAAAAACACTTCAGACAGCTTAGATTTGATGTGCAACTACTAGAAAGACCCTTTCTGCTATAGTGGGAGGTTAAAATTTCATGTTCTGAAGCTTCCCTGAAAAGTTATGGCACAATGCGTAAAAACGCTTTTCAGCCTGAGATAAGGTGGGTTTCGGAACGCCAAACATAAAAGTGTTGATTACTTTGGAAAAACACTTCAGACAGTTTAGATTTGATGTGCAACTACTAGAAAGACCCTTTCTGCTATAGTGGGAGGTTAAAATTTCATGTTCTGAAGCTTCCCTGAAAAGTTATGGCACAATGCACAAAAACGCTTTTCAGCCTGAGATAAGGTGGGTTTCGGAACGCCAAACATAAAAGTGTTAATAACTTTGGAAAAACACTTCAGACAGTTTAGATTTGATGTGCAACTACTAGAAAGACCCTTTCTGCTATAGTGGGAGGTTAAAATTTCATGTTCTGAAGCTTCCCTGAAAAGTTATGGCACAATGCACAAAAACGCTTTTCAGCCTGAGATAAGGTGGGTTTCGGAACGCCAAACATAAAAGTGTTAATAACTTTGGAAAAACACTTCAGACAGTTTAGATTTGATGTGCAAATACTAGAAAGACCCTTTCTGCTATAGTGGGAGGTTAAAATTTCATGTTCTGAAGCTTCCCTGAAAAGTTATGGCACAATGCACAAAAACGTTTTTCAGCCTGAGATAAGGTGGGTTTCGGAACGCCAAACATAAAAGTGTTGATAACTTTTGAAAAACACTTCAGACAGCTTAGATTTGATGTGCAACTACTAGAAAGACCCTTTCTGCTATAGTGGGAGGTTAAAATTTCATGTTCTGAAGTTTCCCTGAAAAGTTATGGCACAATGCACAAAAACGCTTTTCAGCCTGAGATAAGGTGGGTTTCGGAACGCCAAACATAAAAGTGTTGATAACTTTCGAAAAACACTTCAGACAGCTTAGATTTGATGTGCACCTACTAGAAAGACCCTTTCTGCTATAGTGGGAGGTTAAAATTTCATGTTCTGAAGCTTCCCTGAAAAGTTAATGCACAATGCACAAAAACGCTTTTCAGCCTGAGATAAGGTGGGTTTCGGAACGCCAAACATAAAAGTGTTAATAACTTTGGAAAAACACTTCAGACAGTTTAGATTTGATGTGCAACTACTAGAAAGACCCTTTCTGCTATAGTGGGAGGTTAAAATTTCATGTTCTGAAGCTTCCCTGAAAAGTTATGGCACAATGCACAAAAACGCTTTTCAGCCTGAGATAAGGTGGGTTTCGGAACGCCAAACATAAAAGTGTTAATAACTTTGGAAAAACACTTCAGACAGTTTAGATTTGATGTGCAACTACTAGAAAGACCCTTTCTGCTATAGTGGGAGGTTAAAATTTCATGTTCTGAAGCTTCCCTGAAAAGTTATGGCACAATGCACAAAAACGCTTTTCAGCCTGAGATAAGGTGGGTTTCGGAACGCCAAACATAAAAGTGTTGATAACTTTCGAAAAACACTTCAGACAGCTTAGATTTGATGTGCACCTGCTAGAAAGACCCTTTCTGCTATAGTGGGAGGTTAAAATTTCATGTTCTGAAGCTTCCCTGAAAAGTTATGGCACAATGCGTAAAAACGCATTTCAGCCTGAGATAAGGTGGGTTTCGGAACGCCAAACATAAAAGTGTTGATAACTTTGGAAAAACACTTCAGACAGTTTAGATTTGATGTGCAACTACTAGAAAGACCCTTTCTGCTATAGTGGGAGGTTAAAATTTCATGTTCTGAAGCTTCCCTGAAAAGTTATGGCACAATGCACAAAAACGCTTTTCAGCCTGAGATAAGGTGGGTTTCGGAACGCCAAACATAAAAGTGTTGATAACTTTCGAAAAACACTTCAGACAGCTTAGATTTGATGTGCACCTACTAGAAAGACCCTTTTTGCTATAGTGGGAGGTTAAAATTTCATGTTCTGAAGCTTCCCTGAAAAGTTATGGCACAATGCACAAAAACGCTTTTCAGCCTGAGATAAGGTGGGTTTCGGAACGCCAAACATAAAAGTGTTAATAACTATGGAAAAACACTTCAGACAGTTTAGATTTGATGTGCAACTACTAGAAAGACCCTTTCTGCTATAGTGGGAGGTTAAAATTTCATGTTCTGAAGCTTCCCTGAAAAGTTATGGCACAATGCACAAAAACGCTTTTCAGCCTGAGATAAGGTGGGTTTCGGAACGCCAAACATAAAAGTGTTGATAACTTTTGAAAAACACTTCAGACAGCTTAGATTTGATGTGCAACTACTAGAAAGACCCTTTCTGCTATAGTGGGAGGTTAAAATTTCATGTTCTGAAGCTTCCCTGAAAAGTTATGGCACAATGCACAAAAACGCTTTTCAGCCTGAGATAAGGTGGGTTTCGGAACGCCAAACATAAAAGTGTTGATAACTTTGGAAAAACACTTCAGACAGTTTAGATTTGATGTGCAACTACTAGAAAGACCCTTTCTGCTATAGTGGGAGGTTAAAATTTCATGTTCTGAAGCTTCCCTGAAAAGTTATGGCACAATGCACAAAAACGCTTTTCAGCCTGAGATAAGGTGGGTTTCGGAACGCCAAACATAAAAGTGTTGATAACTTTTGAAAAACACTTCAGACAGCTTAGATTTGATGTGCAACTACTAGAAAGACCCTTTCTGCTATAGTGGGAGGTTAAAATTTCATGTTCTGAAGCTTCCCTGAAAAGTTATGGCACAATGCACAAAAACGCTTTTCAGCCTGAGATAAGGTGGGTTTCGGAACGCCAAACATAAAAGTGTTGATAACTTTCGAAAAACACTTCAGACAGCTTAGATTTGATGTGCACCTACTAGAAAGACCCTTTCTGCTATAGTGGGAGGTTAAAATTTCATGTTCTGAAGCTTCCCTGAAAAGTTATGGCACAATGCACAAAAACGCTTTTCAGCCTGAGATAAGGTGGGTTTCGGAACGCCAAACATAAAAGTGTTAATAACTATGGAAAAACACTTCAGACAGTTTAGATTTGATGTGCAACTACTAGAAAGACCCTTTCTGCTATAGTGGGAGGTTAAAATTTCATGTTCTGAAGCTTCCCTGAAAAGTTATGGCACAATGCACAAAAACGCTTTTCAGCCTGAGATAAGGTGGGTTTCGGAACGCCAAACATAAAAGTGTTGATAACTTTCGAAAAACACTTCAGACAGCTTAGATTTGATGTGCACCTACTAGAAAGACACTTTCTGCTATAGTGGGAGGTTAAAATTTCATGTTCTGAAGCTTCCCTGAAAAGTTATGGCACAATGCGTAAAAACGCTTTTCAGCCTGAGATAAGGTGGGTTTCGGAACGCCAAACATAAAAGTGTTGATAACTTTGGAAAAACAGTTCAGACAGTTTAGATTTGATGTGCAACTACTAGAAAGACCCTTTCTGCTATAGTGGGAGGTTAAAATTTCATGTTCTGAAGCTTCCCTGAAAAGTTATGGCACAATGCACAAAAACGCTTTTCAGCCTGAGATAAGGTGGGTTTCGGAACGCCAAACATAAAAGTGTTGATAACTTTTGAAAAACACTTCAGACAGCTTAGATTTGATGTGCAACTACTAGAAACACCCTTTCTGCTATAGTGGGAGGTTAAAATTTCATGTTCTGAAGCTTCCCTGAAAAGTTATGGCACAATGCACAAAAACGCTTTTCAGCCTGAGATAAGGTGGGTTTCGGAACGCCAAACATAAAAGTGTTGATAACTTTCGAAAAACACTTCAGACAGCTGAGATTTGATGTGCACCTACTAGAAAGACCCTTTCTGCTATTGTGGGAGGTTAAAATTTCATGTTCTGAAGCTTCCCTGAAAAGTTATGGCACAATGCACAAAAACGCTTTTCAGCCTGAGATAAGGTGGGTTTCGGAACGCCAAACATAAAAGTGTTAATAACTTTGGAAACACACTTCAGACAGTTTAGATTTGATGTGCAACTACTAGAAAGACCCTTTCTGCTATAGTGGGAGGTTAAAATTTCATGTTCTGAAGCTTCCCTGAAAAGTTATGGCATAATGCGTAAAAACGCTTTTCAGCCTGAGATAAGGTGGGTTTCGGAACGCCAAACATAAAAGTGTTGATAACTTTGGAAAAACACTTCAGACAGTTTAGATTTGATGTGCAACTACTAGAAAGACCCTTTCTGCTATAGTGGGAGGTTAAAATTTCATGTTCTGAAGCTTCCCTGAAAAGTTATGGCACAATGCACAAAAACGCTTTTCAGCCTGAGATAAGGTGGGTTTCGGAACGCCAAACATAAAAGTGTTGATAACTTTTGAAAAACACTTCAGACAGCTTAGATTTGATGTGCACCTACTAGAAAGACCCTGTCTGCTATAGTGGGAGGTTAAAATTTCATGTTCTGAAGCTTCGCTGAAAAGTTATGGCACAATGCACAAAAACGCTTTTCAGCCTGAGATAAGGTGGGTTTCGGAACGCCAAACATAAAAGTGTTGATAACTTTGGAAAAACACTTCAGACAGTTTAGATTTGATGTGCAACTACTAGAAAGACCCTTTCTGCTATAGTGGGAGGTTAAAATTTCATGTTCTGAAGCTTCCCTGAAAAGTTATGGCACAATGCACAAAAACGCTTTTCAGCCTGAGATAAGGTGGGTTTCGGAACGCCAAACATAAAAGTGTTGATAACTTTTGAAAAACACTTCAGACAGCTTAGATTTGATATGCAACTACTAGAAAGACCCTTTCTGCTATAGTGGGAGGTTAAAATTTCATGTTCTGAAGCTTCCCTGAAAAGTTATGGCACAATGCACAAAAACGCTTTTCACACTGAGATAAGGTGGGTTTCGGAACGCCAAACATAAAAGTGTTGATAACTTTGGAAAAACACTTCAGACAGCTTAGATTTGATGTGCACCTACTAGAAAGACCCTATCTGCTATAGTGGGAGGTTAAAATTTCATGTTCTGAAGCTTCCCTGAAAAGTTATGGCACAATGCACAAAAACGCTTTTCAGCCTGAGATAAGGTGGGTTTCGGAACGCCAAACATAAAAGTGTTAATAACTATGGAAAAACACTTCAGACAGTTTAGATTTGATGTGCAACTACTAGAAAGACCCTTTCTGCTATAGTGGGAGGTTAAAATTTCATGTTCTGAAGCTTCCCTGAAAAGTTATGGCACAATGCACAAAAACGCTTTTCAGCCTGAGATAAGGTGGGTTTCGGAACGCCAAACATAAAAGTGTTGATAACTTTCGAAAAACACTTCAGACAGCTTAGATTTGATGTGCACCTACTAGAAAGACCCTGTCTGCTATAGTGGGAGGTTAAAATTTCATGTTCTGAAGCTTCCCTGAAAAGTTATGGCACAATGCGTAAAAACGCTTTTCAGCCTGAGATAAGGTGGGTTTCGGAACGCCAAACATAAAAGTGTTGATAACTTTGGAAAAACAGTTCAGACAGTTTAGATTTGATGTGCAACTACTAGAAAGACCCTTTCTGCTATAGTGGGAGGTTAAAATTTCATGTTCTGAAGCTTCCCTGAAAAGTTATGGCACAATGCACAAAAACGCTTTTCAGCCTGAGATAAGGTGGGTTTCGGAACGCCAAACATAAAAGTGTTGATAACTTTTGAAAAACACTTCAGACAGCTTAGATTTGATGTGCAACTACTAGAAAGACCCTTTCTGCTATAGTGGGAGGTTAAAATTTCATGTTCTGAAGCTTCCCTGAAAAGTTATGGCACAATGCACAAAAACGCTTTTCAGCCTGAGATAAGGTGGGTTTCGGAACGCCAAACATAAAAGTGTTGATAACTGTCGAGAAACACTTCAGACAGCTTAGATTTGATGTGCACCTACTAGAAAGACCCTTTCTGCTATTGTGGGAGGTTAAAATTTCATGTTCTGAAGCTTCCCTGAAAAGTTATGGCACAATGCACAAAAACGCTTTTCAGCCTGAGATAAGGTGGGTTTCGGAACGCCAAACATAAAAGTGTAAATAACTTTGGAAAAACACTTCAGACAGTTTAGATTTGATGTGCAACTACTAGAAAGACCCTTTCTGCTATAGTGGGAGGTTAAAATTTCATGTTCTGAAGCTTCCCTGAAAAGTTATGGCACAATGCACAAAAACGCTTTTCAGCCTGAGATAAGGTGGGTTTCGGAACGCCAAACATAAAAGTGTTAATAACTTTGGAAAAAAACTTCAGACAGTTTAGATTTGATGTGCAACTACTAGAAAGACCCTTTCTGCTATAGTGGGAGGTTAAAATTTCATGTTCTGAAGCTTCCCTGAAAAGTTATGGCACAATGCACAAAAACGCTTTTCAGCCTGAGATAAGGTGGGTTTCGGAACGCCAAACATAAAAGTGTTGATAACTTTCGAAAAACACTTCAGACAGCTTAGATTTGATGTGCACCTACTAGAAAGACCCTGTCTGCTATAGTGGGAGGTTAAAATTTCATGTTCTGAAGCTTCCCTGAAAAGTTATGGCACAATGCGTAAAAACGCTTTTCAGCCTGAGATAAGGTGGGTTTCGGAACGCCAAACATAAAAGTGTTGATAACTTTTGAAAAACACTTCAGACTGCTTAGATTTGATGAGCAACTACTAGAAAGACCCTTTCTGCTATAGTGGGAGGTTAAAATTTCATGTTCTGAAGCTTCCCTGAAAAGTTATGGCACAATGCACAAAAACGCTTTTCAGCCTGAGATAAGGTGGGTTTCGGAACGCCAAACATAAAAGTGTTGATAACTGTCGAAAAACACTTCAGACAGCTTAGATTAATGTGCACCTACTAGAAAGACCCTTTCTGCTATTGTGGGAGGTTAAAATTTCATGTTCTGAAGCTTCCCTGAAAAGTTATGGCACAATGCACAAAAACGCTTTTCAGCCTGAGATAAGGTGGGTTTCGGAACGCCAAACTTAAAAGTGTTAATAACTTTGGAAAAACACTTCAGACAGTTTAGATTTGATGTGCAACTACTAGAAAGACCCTTTTTGCTATAGTGGGAGGTTAAAATTTCATGTTCTGAAGCTTCCCTGAAAAGTTATGGCACAATGCACAAAAACGCTTTTCAGCCTGAGATAAGGTGGGTTTCGGAACGCCAAACATAAAAGTGTTAATAACTTTGGAAAAACACTTCAGACAGTTTAGATTTGATGTGCAACTACTAGAAAGACCCTTTCTGCTATAGTGGGAGGTTAAAATTTCATTGTCTGAAGCTTCCCTGAAAAGTTATGGCACAATGCACAAAAACGCTTTTCAGCCTGAGATAAGGTGGGTTTCGGAACGCCAAACATAAAAGTGTTGATAACTTTCGAAAAACACTTCAGACAGCTTAGATTTGATGTGCACCTAGTAGAAAGACCCTGTCTGCTATAGTGGGAGGTTAAAATTTCATGTTCTGAAGCTTCCCTGAAAAGTTATGGCACAATGCACAAAAACGCTTTTCAGCCTGAGATAAGGTGGTTTTCGGAACGCCAAACATAAAAGTGTTAATAACTATGGAAAAACACTTCAGACAGTTTAGATTTGATGTGCAACTACTAGAAAGACCCTTTCTGCTATTGTGGGAGGTTAAAATTTCATGTTCTGAAGCTTCCCTGAAAAGTTATGGCACAATGCACAAAAACGCTTTTCAGCCTGAGATAAGGTGGGTTTCGGAACGCCAAACATAAAAGTGTTGATAACTTTCGAAAAACACTTCAGACAGTTTAGATTTGATGTGCACCTACGAGAAAGACACTTTCTGCTATAGTGGGAGGTTAAAATTTCATGTTCTGAAGCTTCCCTGAAAAGTTATGGCACAATGCACAAAAACGCTTTTCAGCCTGAGATAAGGTCGGTTTCGGAACGCCAAACATAAAAGTGTTGATAACTTTGGAAAAACAGTTCAGACAGTTTAGATTTGATGTGCACCTACTAGAAAGACCCTGTCTGCTATAGTGGGAGGTTAAAATTTCATGTTCTGAAGCTTCCCTGAAAAGTTATGGCACAATGCACAAAAACGCTTTTCAGCCTGAGATAAGGTGGGTATCGGAACGCCAAACATAAAAGTGTTGATAACTTTGGAAAAACACTTCAGACAGCTTAGATTTGATGTGCACCTACTAGAAAGACCCTTTCTGCTATAGTGGGAGGTTAAAATTTCATGTTCTGAAGCTTCCCTGAAAAGTTATGGCACAATGCGTAAAAACGCTTTTCAGCCTGAGATAAGGTGGGTTTCGGAACGCCAAACATAAAAGTGTTAATAACTTTGGAAAAACACTTCAGACCGTTTAGATTTGATGTGCAACTACTAGAAAGACCCTTTCTGCTATAGTGGAAGGTTAAAATTTCATGTTCTGAAGCTTCCCTGAAAAGTTATGGCACAATGCACAAAAACGCTTTTCAGCCTGAGATAAGGTGGGTTTCGGAACGCCAAACATAAAAGTGTTAATAACTTTGGAAAAACACTTCAGACAGCTTAGATTTGATGTGCAACTACTAGAAAGACCCTTTCTGCTATAGTGGGAGGTTAAAATTTCATGTTCTGAAGATTCCCTGAAAGGTTATGGCACAATGCACAAAAACGCTTTTGAGCCTGAGATAAGGTGGGTTTCGGAACGCCAAACATAAAAGTGTTAATAACTTTGGAAAAACACTTCAGACAGTTTAGATTTGATGTGCAACTACTAGAAAGACCCTTTCTGCTATAGTGGGAGGTTAAAATTTCATGTTCTGAAGCTTCCCTGAAAAGTTATGGCACAATGCACAAAAACGCTTTTCAGCCTGAGATAAGGTGGGTTTCGGAACGCCAAACATAAAAGTGTTGATAACTTTCGAAAAACACTTCAGACAGCTTAGATTTGATGTGCACCTACTAGAAAGACCCTGTCTGCTATAGTGGGAGGTGAAAATTTCATGTTCTGAAGCTTCCCTGAAAAGTTATGGCACAATGCGTAAAAACGCTTTTCAGCCTGAGATAAGGTGGGTTTCGGAACGCCAAACATAAAAGTGTTGATAACTTTTGAAAAACACTTCAGACAGCTTAGATTTGATGTGCAACTACTAGAAAGACCCTTTCTGCTATAGTGGGAGGTTAAAATTTCATGTTCTGAAGCTTCCCTGAAAAGTTATGGCACAATGCACAAAAACGCTTTTCAGCCTGAGAGAAGGTGGGTTTCGGAACGCCAAACATAAAAGTGTTGATAACTTTCGAAAAACACTTCAGACAGCTTAGATTTGATGTGCACCTACTAGAAAGACCCTGTCTGCTATAGTGGGAGGTTAAAATTTCATGTTCTGAAGCTTCCCTGAAAAGTTATGGCACAATGCACAAAAACGCTTTTCAGCCTGAGATAAGGTGGGTTTCGGAACGCCTAACATAAAAGTGTTGATAACTTTGGAAAAACACTTCAGACAGATTAGATTTGATGTGCAACTACTAGAAAGACCCTTTCTGCTATAGTGGGAGGTTAAAATTTCATGTTCTGAAGCTTCCCTGAAAAGTTATGGCACAATGCACAAAAACGCTTTTCAGCCTGAGATAAGGTGGGTTTCGGAACGCCAAACATAAAAGTGTTAATAACTTTGGAAAAACACTTCAGACCGTTTAGATTTGATGTGCAACTACTAGAAAGACCCTTTCTGCTATTGTGGGAGGTTAAAATTTCATGTTCTGAAGCTTCCCTGAAAAGTTATGGCACAATGCGCAAAAACGCTTTTCAGCCTGAGATAAGGTGGGTTTCGGAACGCCAAACATAAAAGTGTTGATAAATTTCCAAAAACACTACAGACAGCTTAGATTTGATGTGCACCTACTAGAAAGACCCTTTCTGCTGTAGTGGGAGGTTAAAATTTCATGTTCTGAAGCTTCCCTGAAAAGTTATGGCACAATGCACAAAAACGCTTTTCAGCCTGAGATAAGGTGGGTTTCGGAACGCCAAACATAAAAGTGTTATTAACTTTGGAAATACACTTCAGACAGCTTAGATTTGATGTGCAACTACTAGAAAGACCCTTTCTGCTATAGTGGGAGGTTAAAATTTCATGTTCTGAAGCTTCCCTGAAAAGTTATGGCACAATGCACAAAAACGCTTTTCAGCCTGAGATAAGGTGGGTTTCGGAACGCCAAACATAAAAGTGTTGATAACTTTGGAAAAACACTTCAGACAGTTTAGATTTGATGTGCAACTACTAGAAAGACCCTTTCTGCTATAGTGGGAGGTTAAAATTTCATGTTCTGAAGCTTCCCTGAAAAGTTATGGCACAATGCACAAAAACGCTTTTCAGCCTGAGATAAGGTGGGTTTCGGAACGCCAAACATAAAAGTGTTGATAACCTTCGAAAAACACTTCAGACAGCTTAGATTTGATGTGCACCTACTAGAAAGACCCTGTCTGCTATAGTGGGAGGTTAAAATTTCATGTTCTGAAGCTTCCCTGAAAAGTTATGGCACAATGCGTAAAAACGCTTTTCAGCCTGAGATAAGGTGGGTTTCGGAACGCCAAACATAAAAGTGTTGATAACTTTGGAAAAACACTTCAGACAGTTTAGATTTGATGTGCAACTACTAGAAAGACCCTTTCTACTATAGTGGGAGGTTAAAATTTCATGTTCTGAAGCTTCCCTGAAAAGTTATGGCACAATGCACAAAAACGCTTTTCAGCCTGAGATAAGGTGGGTTTCGGAACGCCAAACATAAAAGTGTTGATAACTCTCGAAAAACACTTCAGACAGCTTAGATTTGATGTGCACCTACTAGAAAGACCCTGTCTGCTATAGTGGGAGGTTAAAATTTCATGTTCTGAAGCTTCCCTGAAAAGTTATGGCACAATGCGTAAAAACGCTTTTCAGCCTGAGATAAGGTGGGTTTCGGAACGCCAAACATAAAAGTGTTGATAACTTTGGAAAAACACTTCAGACAGTTTAGATTTGATGTGCAACTACTAGAAAGACCCTTTCTACTATAGTGGGAGGTTAAAATTTCATGTTCTGAAGCTTCCCTGAAAAGTTATGGCACAATGCACAAAAACGCTTTTCAGCCTGAGATAAGGTGGGTTTCGGAACGCCAAACATAAAAGTGTTAATAACTTTGGAAAAACACTTCAGACAGTTTAGATTTGATGTGCAACTACTAGAAAGACCCTTTCTGCTATAGTGGGAGGTTAAAATTTCATGTTCTGAAGCTTCCCTGAAAAGTTATGGCACAATGCACAAAAACGCTTTTCAGCCTGAGATAAGGTGGGTTTCGGAACGCCAAACATAAAAGTGTTGATAACTTTCGAAAAACACTTCAGACAGCTTAGATTTGATGTGCACCTACTAGAAAGACCCTTTCTGCTATAGTGGGAGGTTAAAATTTCATGTTCTGAAGCTTCCCTGAAAAGTTATGGCACAATGCGTAAAAACGCTTTTCAGCCTGAGATAAGGTGGGTTTCGGAACGCCAAACATAAAAGTGTTGATAACTTTGGAAAAACACTTCAGACAGTTTAGATTTGATGTGCAACTACTAGAAAGACCCTTTCTGCTATAGTGGGAGGTTAAAATTTCATGTTCTGAAGCTTCCCTGAAAAGTTATGGCACAATGCACAAAAACGCTTTTCAGCCTGAGATAAGGTGGGTTTCGGAACGCCAAACATAAAAGTGTTGATAACTTTTGAAAAACACTTCAGACAGCTTAGATTTGATGTGCAACTACTAGAAAGACCCTTTCTGCTATAGTGGGAGGTTAAAATTTCATGTTCTGAAGCTTCCCTGAAAAGTTATGGCACAATGCACAAAAACGCTTTTCAGCCTGAGATAAGGTGGGTTTCGGAACGCCAAACATAAAAGTGTTAATAACTTTGGAAAAACACTTCAGACAGTTTAGATTTGATGTGCAACTACTAGAAAGACCCTTTCTGCTATAGTGGGAGGTTAAAATTTCATGTTCTGAAGCTTCCCTGAAAAGTTATGGCACAATGCACAAAAACGCTTTTCAGCCTGAGATAAGGTGGGTTTCGGAACGCCAAACATAAAAGTGTTGATAACTTTCGATAAACACTTCAGACAGCTTAGATTTGAAGTGCACCTACTAGAAAGACCCTTTCTGCCATAGTGGGAGGTTAAAATTTCATGTTCTGAAGCTTCCCTGAAAAGTTATGGCACAATGCGTAACAACGCTTTTCAGCCTGAGATAAGGTGGGTTTCGGAACGCCAAACATAAAAGCGTTGATAACTTTTGAAAAACACTTCAGACAGCTTAGATTTGATGTGCAACTACTAGAAAGACCCTTTCTGCTATAGTGGGAGGTTAAAATTTCATGTTCTGAAGCTTCCCTGAAAAGTTATGGCACAATGCACAAAAACGCTTTTCAGCCTGAGATAAGGTGGGTTTCGGAACGCCAAACATAAAAGTGTTAATAACATTGGAAAAACACTTCAGACAGTTTAGATTTGATGTGCAACTACTAGAAAGACCCTTTCTGCTATAGTGGGAGGTTAAAATTTCATGTTCTGAAGCTTCCCTGAAAAGTTATGGCACAATGCACAAAAACGCTTTTCAGCCTGAGATAAGGTGGGTTTCGGAACGCCAAACATAAAAGTGTTGATAACTTTCGATAAACACTTCAGACAGCTTAGATTTGAAGTGCACCTACTAGAAAGACCCTTTCTGCCATAGTGGGAGGTTAAAATTTCATGTTCTGAATCTTCCCTGAAAAGTTATGGCACAATGCGTAAAAACGCTTTTCAGCCTGAGATAAGGTGGGTTTCGGAACGCCAAACATAAAAGCGTTGATAACTTTTGAAAAACACTTCAGACAGCTTAGATTTGATGTGCAACTACTAGAAAGACCCTTTCTGCTATAGTGGGAGGTTAAAATTTCATGTTCTGAAGCTTCCCTGAAAAGTTATGGCACAATGCACAAAAACGCTTTTCAGCCTGAGATAAGGTGGGTTTCGGAACGCCAAACATAAAAGTGTTAATAACTTTGGAAAAACACTTCAGACCGTTTAGATTTGATGTGCAACTACTAGAAAGACCCTTTCTGCTATAGTGGGAGGTTAAAATTTCATGTTCTGAAGCTTCCCTGAAAAGTTATGGCACAATGCACAAAAACGCTTTTCAGCCTGAGATAAGGTGGGTTTCGGAACGCCAAACATAAAAGTGTTGATAAATTTCCAAAAACACTACAGACAGCTTAGATTTGATGTGCACCTACTAGAAAGACCCTTTCTGCTGTAGTGGGAGGTTAAAATTTCATGTTCTGAAGCTTCCCTGAAAAGTTATGGCACAATGCACAAAAACGCTTTTCAGCCTGAGATAAGGTGGGTTTCGGAACGCCAAACATAAAAGTGTTAATAACTTTGGAAATACACTTCAGACAGCTTAGATTTGATGTGCAACTACTAGAAAGACCCTTTCTGCTATAGTGGGAGGTTAAAATTTCATGTTCTGAAGCTTCCCTGAAAAGTTATGGCACAATGCACAAAAACGCTTTTCAGCCTGAGATAAGGTGGGTTTCGGAACGCCAAACATAAAAGTGTTGATAACTTTGGAAAAACACTTCAGACAGTTTAGATTTGATGTGCAACTACTAGAAAGACCCTTTCTGTTATAGTGGGAGGTTAAAATTTCATGTTCTGAAGCTTCCCTGAAAAGTTATGGCACAATGCAGAAAAACGCTTTTCAGCCTGAGATAAGGTGGGTTTCGGAACGCCAAACATAAAAGTGTTGATAACCTTCGAAAAACACTTCAGACAGCTTAGATTTGATGTGCACCTACTAGAAAGACCATTTCTGCTATAGTGGGAGGTTAAAATTTCATGTTCTGAAGCTTCCCTGAAAAGTTATGGCACAATGCGTAAAAACGCTTTTCAGCCTGAGATAAGGTGGGTTTCGGAACGCCAAACATAAAAGTGTTGATAACTTTGGAAAAACACTTCAGACAGTTTAGATTTGATGTGCAACTACTAGAAAGACCCTTTCTACTATAGTGGGAGGTTAAAATTTCATGTTCTGAAGCTTCCCTGAAAAGTTATGGCACAATGCACAAAAACGCTTTTCAGCCTGAGATAAGGTGGGTTTCGGAACGCCAAACATAAAAGTGTTGATAACTTTCGAAAAACACTTCAGACAGCTTAGATTTGATGTGCACCTACTAGAAAGACCCTGTCTGCTATAGTGGGAGGTTAAAATTTCATGTTCTGAAGCTTCCCTGAAAAGTTATGGCACAATGCGTAAAAACGCTTTTCAGCCTGAGATAAGGTGGGTTTCGAAACGCCAAACATAAAAGTGTTGATAACTTTGGAAAAACACTTCAGACAGTTTAGATTTGATGTGCAACTACTATAAAGACCCTTTCTACTATAGTGGGAGGTTAAAATTTCATGTTCTGAAGCTTCCCTGAAAAGTTATGGCACAATGCACAAAAACGCTTTTCAGCCTGAGATAAGGTGGGTTTCGGAACGCCAAACATAAAAGTGTTAATAACTTTGGAAAAACACTTCAGACAGTTTAGATTTGATGTGCAACTACTAGAAAGACCCTTTCTGCTATAGTGGGAGGTTAAAATTTCATGTTCTGAAGCTTCCCTGAAAAGTTATGGCACAATGCACAAAAACGCTTTTCAGCCTGAGATAAGGTGGGTTTCGGAACGCCAAACATAAAAGTGTTGATAACTTTCGAAAAACACTTCAGACAGCTTAGATTTGATGTGCACCTACTAGAAAGACCCTTTCTGCTATAGTGGGAGGTTAAAATTTCATGTTCTGAAGCTTCCCTGAAAAGTTATGGCACAATGCACAAAAACGCTTTTCAGCCTGAGATAAGGTGGGTTTCGGAACGCCAAACATAAAAGTGTTGATAACTTTTGAAAAACACTTCAGACAGCTTAGATTTGATGTGCAACTACTAGAAAGACCCTTTCTGCTATAGTGGGAGGTTAAAATTTCATGTTCTGAAGCTTCCCTGAAAAGTTATGGCACAATGCACAAAAACGCTTTTCAGCCTGAGATAAGGTGGGTTTCGGAACGCCAAACTTAAAAGTGTTAATAACTTTGGAAAAACACTTCAGACAGTTTAGATTTGATGTGCAACTACTAGAAAGACCCTTTTTGCTATAGTGGGAGGTTAAAATTTCATGTTCTGAAGCTTCCCTGAAAAGTTATGGCACAATGCACAAAAACGCTTTTCAGCCTGAGATAAGGTGGGTTTCGGAACGCCAAACATAAAAGTGTTAATAACTTTGGAAAAACACTTCAGACAGTTTAGATTTGATGTGCAACTACTAGAAAGACCCTTTCTGCTATAGTGGGAGGTTAAAATTTCATTGTCTGAAGCTTCCCTGAAAAGTTATGGCACAATGCACAAAAACGCTTTTCAGCCTGAGATAAGGTGGGTTTCGGAACGCCAAACATAAAAGTGTTGATAACTTTCGAAAAACACTTCAGACAGCTTAGATTTGATGTGCACCTAGTAGAAAGACCCTGTCTGCTATAGTGGGAGGTTAAAATTTCATGTTCTGAAGCTTCCCTGAAAAGTTATGGCACAATGCACAAAAACGCTTTTCAGCCTGAGATAAGGTGGTTTTCGGAACGCCAAACATAAAAGTGTTAATAACTATGGAAAAACACTTCAGACAGTTTAGATTTGATGTGCAACTACTAGAAAGACCCTTTCTGCTATTGTGGGAGGTTAAAATTTCATGTTCTGAAGCTTCCCTGAAAAGTTATGGCACAATGCACAAAAACGCTTTTCAGCCTGAGATAAGGTGGGTTTCGGAACGCCAAACATAAAAGTGTTGATAACTTTCGAAAAACACTTCAGACAGTTTAGATTTGATGTGCACCTACGAGAAAGACACTTTCTGCTATAGTGGGAGGTTAAAATTTCATGTTCTGAAGCTTCCCTGAAAAGTTATGGCACAATGCACAAAAACGCTTTTCAGCCTGAGATAAGGTCGGTTTCGGAACGCCAAACATAAAAGTGTTGATAACTTTGGAAAAACAGTTCAGACAGTTTAGATTTGATGTGCACCTACTAGAAAGACCCTGTCTGCTATAGTGGGAGGTTAAAATTTCATGTTCTGAAGCTTCCCTGAAAAGTTATGGCACAATGCACAAAAACGCTTTTCAGCCTGAGATAAGGTGGGTATCGGAACGCCAAACATAAAAGTGTTGATAACTTTGGAAAAACACTTCAGACAGCTTAGATTTGATGTGCACCTACTAGAAAGACCCTTTCTGCTATAGTGGGAGGTTAAAATTTCATGTTCTGAAGCTTCCCTGAAAAGTTATGGCACAATGCGTAAAAACGCTTTTCAGCCTGAGATAAGGTGGGTTTCGGAACGCCAAACATAAAAGTGTTAATAACTTTGGAAAAACACTTCAGACCGTTTAGATTTGATGTGCAACTACTAGAAAGACCCTTTCTGCTATAGTGGGAGGTTAAAATTTCATGTTCTGAAGCTTCCCTGAAAAGTTATGGCACAATGCACAAAAACGCTTTTCAGCCTGAGATAAGGTGGGTTTCGGAACGCCAAACATAAAAGTGTTAATAACTTTGGAAAAACACTTCAGACAGCTTAGATTTGATGTGCAACTACTAGAAAGACCCTTTCTGCTATAGTGGGAGGTTAAAATTTCATGTTCTGAAGATTCCCTGAAAGGTTATGGCACAATGCACAAAAACGCTTTTGAGCCTGAGATAAGGTGGGTTTCGGAACGCCAAACATAAAAGTGTTAATAACTTTGGAAAAACACTTCAGACAGTTTAGATTTGATGTGCAACTACTAGAAAGACCCTTTCTGCTATAGTGGGAGGTTAAAATTTCATGTTCTGAAGCTTCCCTGAAAAGTTATGGCACAATGCACAAAAACGCTTTTCAGCCTGAGATAAGGTGGGTTTCGGAACGCCAAACATAAAAGTGTTGATAACTTTCGAAAAACACTTCAGACAGCTTAGATTTGATGTGCACCTACTAGAAAGACCCTGTCTGCTATAGTGGGAGGTGAAAATTTCATGTTCTGAAGCATCCCTGAAAAGTTATGGCACAATGCGTAAAAACGCTTTTCAGCCTGAGATAAGGTGGGTTTCGGAACGCCAAACATAAAAGTGTTGATAACTTTTGAAAAACACTTCAGACAGCTTAGATTTGATGTGCAACTACTAGAAAGACCCTTTCTGCTATAGTGGGAGGTTAAAATTTCATGTTCTGAAGCTTCCCTGAAAAGTTATGGCACAATGCACAAAAACGCTTTTCAGCCTGAGAGAAGGTGGGTTTCGGAACGCCAAACATAAAAGTGTTGATAACTTTCGAAAAACACTTCAGACAGCTTAGATTTGATGTGCACCTACTAGAAAGACCCTGTCTGCTATAGTGGGAGGTTAAAATTTCATGTTCTGAAGCTTCCCTGAAAAGTTATGGCACAATGCACAAAAACGCTTTTCAGCCTGAGATAAGGTGGGTTTCGGAACGCCTAACATAAAAGTGTTGATAACTTTGGAAAAACACTTCAGACAGATTAGATTTGATGTGCAACTACTAGAAAGACCCTTTCTGCTATAGTGGGAGGTTAAAATTTCATGTTCTGAAGCTTCCCTGAAAAGTTATGGCACAATGCACAAAAACGCTTTTCAGCCTGAGATAAGGTGGGTTTCGGAACGCCAAACATAAAAGTGTTAATAACTTTGGAAAAACACTTCAGACCGTTTAGATTTGATGTGCAACTACTAGAAAGACCCTTTCTGCTATTGTGGGAGGTTAAAATTTCATGTTCTGAAGCTTCCCTGAAAAGTTATGGCACAATGCGCAAAAACGCTTTTCAGCCTGAGATAAGGTGGGTTTCGGAACGCCAAACATAAAAGTGTTGATAAATTTCCAAAAACACTACAGACAGCTTAGATTTGATGTGCACCTACTAGAAAGACCCTTTCTGCTGTAGTGGGAGGTTAAAATTTCATGTTCTGAAGCTTCCCTGAAAAGTTATGGCACAATGCACAAAAACGCTTTTCAGCCTGAGATAAGGTGGGTTTCGGAACGCCAAACATAAAAGTGTTATTAACTTTGGAAATACACTTCAGACAGCTTAGATTTGATGTGCAACTACTAGAAAGACCCTTTCTGCTATAGTGGGAGGTTAAAATTTCATGTTCTGAAGCTTCCCTGAAAAGTTATGGCACAATGCACAAAAACGCTTTTCAGCCTGAGATAAGGTGGGTTTCGGAACGCCAAACATAAAAGTGTTGATAACTTTGGAAAAACACTTCAGACAGTTTAGATTTGATGTGCAACTACTAGAAAGACCCTTTCTGCTATAGTGGGAGGTTAAAATTTCATGTTCTGAAGCTTCCCTGAAAAGTTATGGCACAATGCACAAAAACGCTTTTCAGCCTGAGATAAGGTGGGTTTCGGAACGCCAAACATAAAAGTGTTGATAACCTTCGAAAAACACTTCAGACAGCTTAGATTTGATGTGCACCTACTAGAAAGACCCTGTCTGCTATAGTGGGAGGTTAAAATTTCATGTTCTGAAGCTTCCCTGAAAAGTTATGGCACAATGCGTAAAAACGCTTTTCAGCCTGAGATAAGGTGGGTTTCGGAACGCCAAACATAAAAGTGTTGATAACTTTGGAAAAACACTTCAGACAGTTTAGATTTGATGTGCAACTACTAGAAAGACCCTTTCTACTACAGTGGGAGGTTAAAATTTCATGTTCTGAAGCTTCCCTGAAAAGTTATGGCACAATGCACAAAAACGCTTTTCAGCCTGAGATAAGGTGGGTTTCGGAACGCCAAACATAAAAGTGTTGATAACTCTCGAAAAACACTTCAGACAGCTTAGATTTGATGTGCACCTACTAGAAAGACCCTGTCTGCTATAGTGGGAGGTGAAAATTTCATGTTCTGAAGCTTCCCTGAAAAGTTATGGCACAATGCGTAAAAACGCTTTTCAGCCTGAGATAAGGTGGGTTTCGGAACGCCAAACATAAAAGTGTTGATAACTTTTGAAAAACACTTCAGACAGCTTAGATTTGATGTGCAACTACTAGAAAGACCCTTTCTGCTATAGTGGGAGGTTAAAATTTCATGTTCTGAAGCTTCCCTGAAAAGTTATGGCACAATGCACAAAAACGCTTTTCAGCCTGAGAGAAGGTGGGTTTCGGAACGCCAAACATAAAAGTGTTGATAACTTTCGAAAAACACTTCAGACAGCTTAGATTTGATGTGCACCTACTAGAAAGACCCTGTCTGCTATAGTGGGAGGTTAAAATTTCATGTTCTGAAGCTTCCCTGAAAAGTTATGGCACAATGCACAAAAACGCTTTTCAGCCTGAGATAAGGTGGGTTTCGGAACGCCTAACATAAAAGTGTTGATAACTTTGGAAAAACACTTCAGACAGATTAGATTTGATGTGCAACTACTAGAAAGACCCTTTCTGCTATAGTGGGAGGTTAAAATTTCATGTTCTGAAGCTTCCCTGAAAAGTTATGGCACAATGCACAAAAACGCTTTTCAGCCTGAGATAAGATGGGTTTCGGAACGCCAAACATAAAAGTGTTAATAACTTTGGAAAAACACTTCAGACCGTTTAGATTTGATGTGCAACTACTAGAAAGACCCTTTCTGCTATTGTGGGAGGTTAAAATTTCATGTTCTGAAGCTTCCCTGAAAAGTTATGGCACAATGCGCAAAAACGCTTTTCAGCCTGAGATAAGGTGGGTTTCGGAACGCCAAACATAAAAGTGTTGATAAATTTCCAAAAACACTACAGACAGCTTAGATTTGATGTGCACCTACTAGAAAGACCCTTTCTGCTGTAGTGGGAGGTTAAAATTTCATGTTCTGAAGCTTCCCTGAAAAGTTATGGCACAATGCACAAAAACGCTTTTCAGCCTGAGATAAGGTGGGTTTCGGAACGCCAAACATAAAAGTGTTATTAACTTTGGAAATACACTTCAGACAGCTTAGATTTGATGTGCAACTACTAGAAAGACCCTTTCTGCTATAGTGGGAGGTTAAAATTTCATGTTCTGAAGCTTCCCTGAAAAGTTATGGCACAATGCACAAAAACGCTTTTCAGCCTGAGATAAGGTGGGTTTCGGAACGCCAAACATAAAAGTGTTGATAACTTTGGAAAAACACTTCAGACAGTTTAGATTTGATGTGCAACTACTAGAAAGACCCTTTCTGCTATAGTGGGAGGTTAAAATTTCATGTTCTGAAGCTTCCCTGAAAAGTTATGGCACAATGCACAAAAACGCTTTTCAGCCTGAGATAAGGTGGGTTTCGGAACGCCAAACATAAAAGTGTTGATAACCTTCGAAAAACACTTCAGACAGCTTAGATTTGATGTGCACCTACTAGAAAGACCCTGTCTGCTATAGTGGGAGGTTAAAATTTCATGTTCTGAAGCTTCCCTGAAAAGTTATGGCACAATGCGTAAAAACGCTTTTCAGCCTGAGATAAGGTGGGTTTCGGAACGCCAAACATAAAAGTGTTGATAACTTTGGAAAAACACTTCAGACAGTTTAGATTTGATGTGCAACTACTAGAAAGACCCTTTCTACTATAGTGGGAGGTTAAAATTTCATGTTCTGAAGCTTCCCTGAAAAGTTATGGCACAATGCACAAAAACGCTTTTCAGCCTGAGATAAGGTGGGTTTCGGAACGCCAAACATAAAAGTGTTGATAACTCTCGAAAAACACTTCAGACAGCTTAGATTTGATGTGCACCTACTAGAAAGACCCTGTCTGCTATAGTGGGAGGTTAAAATTTCATGTTCTGAAGCTTCCCTGAAAAGTTATGGCACAATGCGTAAAAACGCTTTTCAGCCTGAGATAAGGTGGGTTTCGGAACGCCAAACATAAAAGTGTTGATAACTTTGGAAAAACACTTCAGACAGTTTAGATTTGATGTGCAACTACTAGAAAGACCCTTTCTACTATAGTGGGAGGTTAAAATTTCATGTTCTGAAGCTTCCCTGAAAAGTTATGGCACAATGCACAAAAACGCTTTTCAGCCTGAGATAAGGTGGGTTTCGGAACGCCAAACATAAAAGTGTTAATAACTTTGGAAAAACACTTCAGACAGTTTAGATTTGATGTGCAACTACTAGAAAGACCCTTTCTGCTATAGTGGGAGGTTAAAATTTCATGTTCTGAAGCTTCCCTGAAAAGTTATGGCACAATGCACAAAAACGCTTTTCAGCCTGAGATAAGGTGGGTTTCGGAACGCCAAACATAAAAGTGTTGATAACTTTCGAAAAACACTTCAGACAGCTTAGATTTGATGTGCACCTACTAGAAAGACCCTTTCTGCTATAGTGGGAGGTTAAAATTTCATGTTCTGAAGCTTCCCTGAAAAGTTATGGCACAATGCGTAAAAACGCTTTTCAGCCTGAGATAAGGTGGGTTTCGGAACGCCAAACATAAAAGTGTTGATAACTTTGGAAAAACACTTCAGACAGTTTAGATTTGATGTGCAACTACTAGAAAGACCCTTTCTGCTATAGTGGGAGGTTAAAATTTCATGTTCTGAAGCTTCCCTGAAAAGTTATGGCACAATGCACAAAAACGCTTTTCAGCCTGAGATAAGGTGGGTTTCGGAACGCCAAACATAAAAGTGTTGATAACTTTTGAAAAACACTTCAGACAGCTTAGATTTGATGTGCAACTACTAGAAAGACCCTTTCTGCTATAGTGGGAGGTTAAAATTTCATGTTCTGAAGCTTCCCTGAAAAGTTATGGCACAATGCACAAAAACGCTTTTCAGCCTGAGATAAGGTGGGTTTCGGAACGCCAAACATAAAAGTGTTAATAACTTTGGAAAAACACTTCAGACAGTTTAGATTTGATGTGCAACTACTAGAAAGACCCTTTCTGCTATAGTGGGAGGTTAAAATTTCATGTTCTGAAGCTTCCCTGAAAAGTTATGGCACAATGCACAAAAACGCTTTTCAGCCTGAGATAAGGTGGGTTTCGGAACGCCAAACATAAAAGTGTTGATAACTTTCGATAAACACTTCAGACAGCTTAGATTTGAAGTGCACCTACTAGAAAGACCCTTTCTGCCATAGTGGGAGGTTAAAATTTCATGTTCTGAAGCTTCCCTGAAAAGTTATGGCACAATGCGTAACAACGCTTTTCAGCCTGAGATAAGGTGGGTTTCGGAACGCCAAACATAAAAGCGTTGATAACTTTTGAAAAACACTTCAGACAGCTTAGATTTGATGTGCAACTACTAGAAAGACCCTTTCTGCTATAGTGGGAGGTTAAAATTTCATGTTCTGAAGCTTCCCTGAAAAGTTATGGCACAATGCACAAAAACGCTTTTCAGCCTGAGATAAGGTGGGTTTCGGAACGCCAAACATAAAAGTGTTAATAACATTGGAAAAACACTTCAGACAGTTTAGATTTGATGTGCAACTACTAGAAAGACCCTTTCTGCTATAGTGGGAGGTTAAAATTTCATGTTCTGAAGCTTCCCTGAAAAGTTATGGCACAATGCACAAAAACGCTTTTCAGCCTGAGATAAGGTGGGTTTCGGAACGCCAAACATAAAAGTGTTGATAACTTTCGATAAACACTTCAGACAGCTTAGATTTGAAGTGCACCTACTAGAAAGACCCTTTCTGCCATAGTGGGAGGTTAAAATTTAATGTTCTGAATCTTCCCTGAAAAGTTATGGCACAATGCGTAAAAACGCTTTTCAGCCTGAGATAAGGTGGGTTTCGGAACGCCAAACATAAAAGCGTTGATAACTTTTGAAAAACACTTCAGACAGCTTAGATTTGATGTGCAACTACTAGAAAGACCCTTTCTGCTATAGTGGGAGGTTAAAATTTCATGTTCTGAAGCTTCCCTGAAAAGTTATGGCACAATGCACAAAAACGCTTTTCAGCCTGAGATAAGGTGGGTTTCGGAACGCCAAACATAAAAGTGTTAATAACTTTGGAAAAACACTTCAGACCGTTTAGATTTGATGTGCAACTACTAGAAAGACCCTTTCTGCTATAGTGGGAGGTTAAAATTTCATGTTCTGAAGCTTCCCTGAAAAGTTATGGCACAATGCACAAAAACGCTTTTCAGCCTGAGATAAGGTGGGTTTCGGAACGCCAAACATAAAAGTGTTGATAAATTTCCAAAAACACTACAGACAGCTTAGATTTGATGTGCACCTACTAGAAAGACCCTTTCTGCTGTAGTGGGAGGTTAAAATTTCATGTTCTGAAGCTTCCCTGAAAAGTTATGGCACAATGCACAAAAACGCTTTTCAGCCTGAGATAAGGTGGGTTTCGGAACGCCAAACATAAAAGTGTTAATAACTTTGGAAATACACTTCAGACAGCTTAGATTTGATGTGCAACTACTAGAAAGACCCTTTCTGCTATAGTGGGAGGTTAAAATTTCATGTTCTGAAGCTTCCCTGAAAAGTTATGGCACAATGCACAAAAACGCTTTTCAGCCTGAGATAAGGTGGGTTTCGGAACGCCAAACATAAAAGTGTTGATAACTTTGGAAAAACACTTCAGACAGTTTAGATTTGATGTGCAACTACTAGAAAGACCCTTTCTGTTATAGTGGGAGGTTAAAATTTCATGTTCTGAAGCTTCCCTGAAAAGTTATGGCACAATGCAGAAAAACGCTTTTCAGCCTGAGATAAGGTGGGTTTCGGAACGCCAAACATAAAAGTGTTGATAACCTTCGAAAAACACTTCAGACAGCTTAGATTTGATGTGCACCTACTAGAAAGACCCTTTCTGCTATAGTGGGAGGTTAAAATTTCATGTTCTGAAGCTTCCCTGAAAAGTTATGGCACAATGCGTAAAAACGCTTTTCAGCCTGAGATAAGGTGGGTTTCGGAACGCCAAACATAAAAGTGTTGATAACTTTGGAAAAACACTTCAGACAGTTTAGATTTGATGTGCAACTACTAGAAAGACCCTTTCTACTATAGTGGGAGGTTAAAATTTCATGTTCTGAAGCTTCCCTGAAAAGTTATGGCACAATGCACAAAAACGCTTTTCAGCCTGAGATAAGGTGGGTTTCGGAACGCCAAACATAAAAGTGTTGATAACTTTCGAAAAACACTTCAGACAGCTTAGATTTGATGTGCACCTACTAGAAAGACCCTGTCTGCTATAGTGGGAGGTTAAAATTTCATGTTCTGAAGCTTCCCTGAAAAGTTATGGCACAATGCGTAAAAACGCTTTTCAGCCTGAGATAAGGTGGGTTTCGAAACGCCAAACATAAAAGTGTTGATAACTTTGGAAAAACACTTCAGACAGTTTAGATTTGATGTGCAACTACTATAAAGACCCTTTCTACTATAGTGGGAGGTTAAAATTTCATGTTCTGAAGCTTCCCTGAAAAGTTATGGCACAATGCACAAAAACGCTTTTCAGCCTGAGATAAGGTGGGTTTCGGAACGCCAAACATAAAAGTGTTAATAACTTTGGAAAAACACTTCAGACAGTTTAGATTTGATGTGCAACTACTAGAAAGACCCTTTCTGCTATAGTGGGAGGTTAAAATTTCATGTTCTGAAGCTTCCCTGAAAAGTTATGGCACAATGCACAAAAACGCTTTTCAGCCTGAGATAAGGTGGGTTTCGGAACGCCAAACATAAAAGTGTTGATAACTTTCGAAAAACACTTCAGACAGCTTAGATTTGATGTGCACCTACTAGAAAGACCCTTTCTGCTATAGTGGGAGGTTAAAATTTCATGTTCTGAAGCTTCCCTGAAAAGTTATGGCACAATGCACAAAAACGCTTTTCAGCCTGAGATAAGGTGGGTTTCGGAACGCCAAACATAAAAGTGTTGATAACTTTTGAAAAACACTTCAGACAGCTTAGATTTGATGTGCAACTACTAGAAAGACCCTTTCTGCTATAGTGGGAGGTTAAAATTTCATGTTCTGAAGCTTCCCTGAAAAGTTATGGCACAATGCACAAAAACGCTTTTCAGCCTGAGATAAGGTGGGTTTCGGAACGCCAAACTTAAAAGTGTTAATAACTTTGGAAAAACACTTCAGACAGTTTAGATTTGATGTGCAACTACTAGAAAGACCCTTTTTGCTATAGTGGGAGGTTAAAATTTCATGTTCTGAAGCTTCCCTGAAAAGTTATGGCACAATGCACAAAAACGCTTTTCAGCCTGAGATAAGGTGGGTTTCGGAACGCCAAACATAAAAGTGTTAATAACTTTGGAAAAACACTTCAGACAGTTTAGATTTGATGTGCAACTACTAGAAAGACCCTTTCTGCTATAGTGGGAGGTTAAAATTTCATTGTCTGAAGCTTCCCTGAAAAGTTATGGCACAATGCACAAAAACGCTTTTCAGCCTGAGATAAGGTGGGTTTCGGAACGCCAAACATAAAAGTGTTGATAACTTTCGAAAAACACTTCAGACAGCTTAGATTTGATGTGCACCTAGTAGAAAGACCCTGTCTGCTATAGTGGGAGGTTAAAATTTCATGTTCTGAAGCTTCCCTGAAAAGTTATGGCACAATGCACAAAAACGCTTTTCAGCCTGAGATAAGGTGGTTTTCGGAACGCCAAACATAAAAGTGTTAATAACTATGGAAAAACACTTCAGACAGTTTAGATTTGATGTGCAACTACTAGAAAGACCCTTTCTGCTATTGTGGGAGGTTAAAATTTCATGTTCTGAAGCTTCCCTGAAAAGTTATGGCACAATGCACAAAAACGCTTTTCAGCCTGAGATAAGGTTTTTTTCGGAACGCCAAACATAAAAGTGTTGATAACTTTCGAAAAACACTTCAGACAGTTTAGATTTGATGTGCACCTACGAGAAAGACACTTTCTGCTATAGTGGGAGGTTAAAATTTCATGTTCTGAAGCTTCCCTGAAAAGTTATGGCACAATGCACAAAAACGCTTTTCAGCCTGAGATAAGGTCGGTTTCGGAACGCCAAACATAAAAGTGTTGATAACTTTGGAAAAACAGTTCAGACAGTTTAGATTTGATGTGCACCTACTAGAAAGACCCTGTCTGCTATAGTGGGAGGTTAAAATTTCATGTTCTGAAGCTTCCCTGAAAAGTTATGGCACAATGCACAAAAACGCTTTTCAGCCTGAGATAAGGTGGGTATCGGAACGCCAAACATAAAAGTGTTGATAACTTTGGAAAAACACTTCAGACAGCTTAGATTTGATGTGCACCTACTAGAAAGACCCTTTCTGCTATAGTGGGAGGTTAAAATTTCATGTTCTGAAGCTTCCCTGAAAAGTTATGGCACAATGCGTAAAAACGCTTTTCAGCCTGAGATAAGGTGGGTTTCGGAACGCCAAACATAAAAGTGTTAATAACTTTGGAAAAACACTTCAGACCGTTTAGATTTGATGTGCAACTACTAGAAAGACCCTTTCTGCTATAGTGGGAGGTTAAAATTTCATGTTCTGAAGCTTCCCTGAAAAGTTATGGCACAATGCACAAAAACGCTTTTCAGCCTGAGATAAGGTGGGTTTCGGAACGCCAAACATAAAAGTGTTAATAACTTTGGAAAAACACTTCAGACAGCTTAGATTTGATGTGCAACTACTAGAAAGACCCTTTCTGCTATAGTGGGAGGTTAAAATTTCATGTTCTGAAGATTCCCTGAAAGGTTATGGCACAATGCACAAAAACGCTTTTGAGCCTGAGATAAGGTGGGTTTCGGAACGCCAAACATAAAAGTGTTAATAACTTTGGAAAAACACTTCAGACAGTTTAGATTTGATGTGCAACTACTAGAAAGACCCTTTCTGCTATAGTGGGAGGTTAAAATTTCATGTTCTGAAGCTTCCCTGAAAAGTTATGGCACAATGCACAAAAACGCTTTTCAGCCTGAGATAAGGTGGGTTTCGGAACGCCAAACATAAAAGTGTTGATAACTTTCGAAAAACACTTCAGACAGCTTAGATGTGATGTGCACCTACTAGAAAGACCCTGTCTGCTATAGTGGGAGGTGAAAATTTCATGTTCTGAAGCATCCCTGAAAAGTTATGGCACAATGCGTAAAAACGCTTTTCAGCCTGAGATAAGGTGGGTTTCGGAACGCCAAACATAAAAGTGTTGATAACTTTTGAAAAACACTTCAGACAGCTTAGATTTGATGTGCAACTACTAGAAAGACCCTTTCTGCTATAGTGGGAGGTTAAAATTTCATGTTCTGAAGCTTCCCTGAAAAGTTATGGCACAATGCACAAAAACGCTTTTCAGCCTGAGAGAAGGTGGGTTTCGGAACGCCAAACATAAAAGTGTTGATAACTTTCGAAAAACACTTCAGACAGCTTAGATTTGATGTGCACCTACTAGAAAGACCCTGTCTGCTATAGTGGGAGGTTAAAATTTCATGTTCTGAAGCTTCCCTGAAAAGTTATGGCACAATGCACAAAAACGCTTTTCAGCCTGAGATAAGGTGGGTTTCGGAACGCCTAACATAAAAGTGTTGATAACTTTGGAAAAACACTTCAGACAGATTAGATTTGATGTGCAACTACTAGAAAGACCCTTTCTGCTATAGTGGGAGGTTAAAATTTCATGTTCTGAAGCTTCCCTGAAAAGTTATGGCACAATGCACAAAAACGCTTTTCAGCCTGAGATAAGGTGGGTTTCGGAACGCCAAACATAAAAGTGTTAATAACTTTGGAAAAACACTTCAGACCGTTTAGATTTGATGTGCAACTACTAGAAAGACCCTTTCTGCTATTGTGGGAGGTTAAAATTTCATGTTCTGAAGCTTCCCTGAAAAGTTATGGCACAATGCGCAAAAACGCTTTTCAGCCTGAGATAAGGTGGGTTTCGGAACGCCAAACATAAAAGTGTTGATAAATTTCCAAAAACACTACAGACAGCTTAGATTTGATGTGCACCTACTAGAAAGACCCTTTCTGCTGTAGTGGGAGGTTAAAATTTCATGTTCTGAAGCTTCCCTGAAAAGTTATGGCACAATGCACAAAAACGCTTTTCAGCCTGAGATAAGGTGGGTTTCGGAACGCCAAACATAAAAGTGTTATTAACTTTGGAAATACACTTCAGACAGCTTAGATTTGATGTGCAACTACTAGAAAGACCCTTTCTGCTATAGTGGGAGGTTAAAATTTCATGTTCTGAAGCTTCCCTGAAAAGTTATGGCACAATGCACAAAAACGCTTTTCAGCCTGAGATAAGGTGGGTTTCGGAACGCCAAACATAAAAGTGTTGATAACTTTGGAAAAACACTTCAGACAGTTTAGATTTGATGTGCAACTACTAGAAAGACCCTTTCTGCTATAGTGGGAGGTTAAAATTTCATGTTCTGAAGCTTCCCTGAAAAGTTATGGCACAATGCACAAAAACGCTTTTCAGCCTGAGATAAGGTGGGTTTCGGAACGCCAAACATAAAAGTGTTGATAACCTTCGAAAAACACTTCAGACAGCTTAGATTTGATGTGCACCTACTAGAAAGACCCTGTCTGCTATAGTGGGAGGTTAAAATTTCATGTTCTGAAGCTTCCCTGAAAAGTTATGGCACAATGCGTAAAAACGCTTTTCAGCCTGAGATAAGGTGGGTTTCGGAACGCCAAACATAAAAGTGTTGATAACTTTGGAAAAACACTTCAGACAGTTTAGATTTGATGTGCAACTACTAGAAAGACCCTTTCTACTATAGTGGGAGGTTAAAATTTCATGTTCTGAAGCTTCCCTGAAAAGTTATGGCACAATGCACAAAAACGCTTTTCAGCCTGAGATAAGGTGGGTTTCGGAACGCCAAACATAAAAGTGTTGATAACTCTCGAAAAACACTTCAGACAGCTTAGATTTGATGTGCACCTACTAGAAAGACCCTGTCTGCTATAGTGGGAGGTTAAAATTTCATGTTCTGAAGCTTCCCTGAAAAGTTATGGCACAATGCGTAAAAACGCTTTTCAGCCTGAGATAAGGTGGGTTTCGGAACGCCAAACATAAAAGTGTTGATAACTTTGGAAAAACACTTCAGACAGTTTAGATTTGATGTGCAACTACTAGAAAGACCCTTTCTACTATAGTGGGAGGTTAAAATTTCATGTTCTGAAGCTTCCCTGAAAAGTTATGGCACAATGCACAAAAACGCTTTTCAGCCTGAGATAAGGTGGGTTTCGGAACGCCAAACATAAAAGTGTTAATAACTTTGGAAAAACACTTCAGACAGTTTAGATTTGATGTGCAACTACTAGAAAGACCCTTTCTGCTATAGTGGGAGGTTAAAATTTCATGTTCTGAAGCTTCCCTGAAAAGTTATGGCACAATGCACAAAAACGCTTTTCAGCCTGAGATAAGGTGGGTTTCGGAACGCCAAACATAAAAGTGTTGATAACTTTCGAAAAACACTTCAGACAGCTTAGATTTGATGTGCACCTACTAGAAAGACCCTTTCTGCTATAGTGGGAGGTTAAAATTTCATGTTCTGAAGCTTCCCTGAAAAGTTATGGCACAATGCGTAAAAACGCTTTTCAGCCTGAGATAAGGTGGGTTTCGGAACGCCAAACATAAAAGTGTTGATAACTTTGGAAAAACACTTCAGACAGTTTAGATTTGATGTGCAACTACTAGAAAGACCCTTTCTGCTATAGTGGGAGGTTAAAATTTCATGTTCTGAAGCTTCCCTGAAAAGTTATGGCACAATGCACAAAAACGCTTTTCAGCCTGAGATAAGGTGGGTTTCGGAACGCCTAACATAAAAGTGTTGATAACTTTGGAAAAACACTTCAGACAGATTAGATTTGATGTGCAACTACTAGAAAGACCCTTTCTGCTATAGTGGGAGGTTAAAATTTCATGTTCTGAAGCTTCCCTGAAAAGTTATGGCACAATGCACAAAAACGCTTTTCAGCCTGAGATAAGGTGGGTTTCGGAACGCCAAACATAAAAGTGTTAATAACTTTGGAAAAACACTTCAGACCGTTTAGATTTGATGTGCAACTACTAGAAAGACCCTTTCTGCTATTGTGGGAGGTTAAAATTTCATGTTCTGAAGCTTCCCTGAAAAGTTATGGCACAATGCGCAAAAACGCTTTTCAGCCTGAGATAAGGTGGGTTTCGGAACGCCAAACATAAAAGTGTTGATAAATTTCCAAAAACACTACAGACAGCTTAGATTTGATGTGCACCTACTAGAAAGACCCTTTCTGCTGTAGTGGGAGGTTAAAATTTCATGTTCTGAAGCTTCCCTGAAAAGTTATGGCACAATGCACAAAAACGCTTTTCAGCCTGAGATAACGTGGGTTTCGGAACGCCAAACATAAAAGTGTTATTAACTTTGGAAATACACTTCAGACAGCTTAGATTTGATGTGCAACTACTAGAAAGACCCTTTCTGCTATAGTGGGAGGTTAAAATTTCATGTTCTGAAGCTTCCCTGAAAAGTTATGGCACAATGCACAAAAACGCTTTTCAGCCTGAGATAAGGTGGGTTTCGGAACGCCAAACATAAAAGTGTTGATAACTTTGGAAAAACACTTCAGACAGTTTAGATTTGATGTGCAACTACTAGAAAGACCCTTTCTGCTATAGTGGGAGGTTAAAATTTCATGTTCTGAAGCTTCCCTGAAAAGTTATGGCACAATGCACAAAAACGCTTTTCAGCCTGAGATAAGGTGGGTTTCGGAACGCCAAACATAAAAGTGTTGATAACCTTCGAAAAACACTTCAGACAGCTTAGATTTGATGTGCACCTACTAGAAAGACCCTGTCTGCTATAGTGGGAGGTTAAAATTTCATGTTCTGAAGCTTCCCTGAAAAGTTATGGCACAATGCGTAAAAACGCTTTTCAGCCTGAGATAAGGTGGGTTTCGGAACGCCAAACATAAAAGTGTTGATAACTTTGGAAAAACACTTCAGACAGTTTAGATTTGATGTGCAACTACTAGAAAGACCCTTTCTACTATAGTGGGAGGTTAAAATTTCATGTTCTGAAGCTTCCCTGAAAAGTTATGGCACAATGCACAAAAACGCTTTTCAGCCTGAGATAAGGTGGGTTTCGGAACGCCAAACATAAAAGTGTTGATAACTCTCGAAAAACACTTCAGACAGCTTAGATTTGATGTGCACCTACTAGAAAGACCCTGTCTGCTATAGTGGGAGGTTAAAATTTCATGTTCTGAAGCTTCCCTGAAAAGTTATGGCACAATGCGTAAAAACGCTTTTCAGCCTGAGATAAGGTGGGTTTCGGAACGCCAAACATAAAAGTGTTGATAACTTTGGAAAAACACTTCAGACAGTTTAGATTTGATGTGCAACTACTAGAAAGACCCTTTCTACTATAGTGGGAGGTTAAAATTTCATGTTCTGAAGCTTCCCTGAAAAGTTATGGCACAATGCACAAAAACGCTTTTCAGCCTGAGATAAGGTGGGTTTCGGAACGCCAAACATAAAAGTGTTAATAACTTTGGAAAAACACTTCAGACAGTTTAGATTTGATGTGCAACTACTAGAAAGACCCTTTCTGCTATAGTGGGAGGTTAAAATTTCATGTTCTGAAGCTTCCCTGAAAAGTTATGGCACAATGCACAAAAACGCTTTTCAGCCTGAGATAAGGTGGGTTTCGGAACGCCAAACATAAAAGTGTTGATAACTTTCGAAAAACACTTCAGACAGCTTAGATTTGATGTGCACCTACTAGAAAGACCCTTTCTGCTATAGTGGGAGGTTAAAATTTCATGTTCTGAAGCTTCCCTGAAAAGTTATGGCACAATGCGTAAAAACGCTTTTCAGCCTGAGATAAGGTGGGTTTCGGAACGCCAAACATAAAAGTGTTGATAACTTTGGAAAAACACTTCAGACAGTTTAGATTTGATGTGCAACTACTAGAAAGACCCTTTCTGCTATAGTGGGAGGTTAAAATTTCATGTTCTGAAGCTTCCCTGAAAAGTTATGGCACAATGCACAAAAACGCTTTTCAGCCTGAGATAAGGTGGGTTTCGGAACGCCAAACATAAAAGTGTTGATAACTTTTGAAAAACACTTCAGACAGCTTAGATTTGATGTGCAACTACTAGAAAGACCCTTTCTGCTATAGTGGGAGGTTAAAATTTCATGTTCTGAAGCTTCCCTGAAAAGTTATGGCACAATGCACAAAAACGCTTTTCAGCCTGAGATAAGGTGGGTTTCGGAACGCCAAACATAAAAGTGTTAATAACTTTGGAAAAACACTTCAGACAGTTTAGATTTGATGTGCAACTACTAGAAAGACCCTTTCTGCTATAGTGGGAGGTTAAAATTTCATGTTCTGAAGCTTCCCTGAAAAGTTATGGCACAATGCACAAAAACGCTTTTCAGCCTGAGATAAGGTGGGTTTCGGAACGCCAAACATAAAAGTGTTGATAACTTTCGATAAACACTTCAGACAGCTTAGATTTGAAGTGCACCTACTAGAAAGACCCTTTCTGCCATAGTGGGAGGTTAAAATTTCATGTTCTGAAGCTTCCCTGAAAAGTTATGGCACAATGCGTAACAACGCTTTTCAGCCTGAGATAAGGTGGGTTTCGGAACGCCAAACATAAAAGCGTTGATAACTTTTGAAAAACACTTCAGACAGCTTAGATTTGATGTGCAACTACTAGAAAGACCCTTTCTGCTATAGTGGGAGGTTAAAATTTCATGTTCTGAAGCTTCCCTGAAAAGTTATGGCACAATGCACAAAAACGCTTTTCAGCCTGAGATAAGGTGGGTTTCGGAACGCCAAACATAAAAGTGTTAATAACATTGGAAAAACACTTCAGACAGTTTAGATTTGATGTGCAACTACTAGAAAGACCCTTTCTGCTATAGTGGGAGGTTAAAATTTCATGTTCTGAAGCTTCCCTGAAAAGTTATGGCACAATGCACAAAAACGCTTTTCAGCCTGAGATAAGGTGGGTTTCGGAACGCCAAACATAAAAGTGTTGATAACTTTCGATAAACACTTCAGACAGCTTAGATTTGAAGTGCACCTACTAGAAAGACCCTTTCTGCCATAGTGGGAGGTTAAAATTTCATGTTCTGAATCTTCCCTGAAAAGTTATGGCACAATGCGTAAAAACGCTTTTCAGCCTGAGATAAGGTGGGTTTCGGAACGCCAAACATAAAAGCGTTGATAACTTTTGAAAAACACTTCAGACAGCTTAGATTTGATGTGCAACTACTAGAAAGACCCTTTCTGCTATAGTGGGAGGTTAAAATTTCATGTTCTGAAGCTTCCCTGAAAAGTTATGGCACAATGCACAAAAACGCTTTTCAGCCTGAGATAAGGTGGGTTTCGGAACGCCAAACATAAAAGTGTTAATAACTTTGGAAAAACACTTCAGACCGTTTAGATTTGATGTGCAACTACTAGAAAGACCCTTTCTGCTATAGTGGGAGGTTAAAATTTCATGTTCTGAAGCTTCCCTGAAAAGTTATGGCACAATGCACAAAAACGCTTTTCAGCCTGAGATAAGGTGGGTTTCGGAACGCCAAACATAAAAGTGTTGATAAATTTCCAAAAACACTACAGACAGCTTAGATTTGATGTGCACCTACTAGAAAGACCCTTTCTGCTGTAGTGGGAGGTTAAAATTTCATGTTCTGAAGCTTCCCTGAAAAGTTATGGCACAATGCACAAAAACGCTTTTCAGCCTGAGATAAGGTGGGTTTCGGAACGCCAAACATAAAAGTGTTAATAACTTTGGAAATACACTTCAGACAGCTTAGATTTGATGTGCAACTACTAGAAAGACCCTTTCTGCTATAGTGGGAGGTTAAAATTTCATGTTCTGAAGCTTCCCTGAAAAGTTATGGCACAATGCACAAAAACGCTTTTCAGCCTGAGATAAGGTGGGTTTCGGAACGCCTAACATAAAAGTGTTGATAACTTTGGAAAAACACTTCAGACAGATTAGATTTGATGTGCAACTACTAGAAAGACCCTTTCTGCTATAGTGGGAGGTTAAAATTTCATGTTCTGAAGCTTCCCTGAAAAGTTATGGCACAATGCACAAAAACGCTTTTCAGCCTGAGATAAGGTGGGTTTCGGAACGCCAAACATAAAAGTGTTAATAACTTTGGAAAAACACTTCAGACCGTTTAGATTTGATGTGCAACTACTAGAAAGACCCTTTCTGCTATTGTGGGAGGTTAAAATTTCATGTTCTGAAGCTTCCCTGAAAAGTTATGGCACAATGCGCAAAAACGCTTTTCAGCCTGAGATAAGGTGGGTTTCGGAACGCCAAACATAAAAGTGTTGATAAATTTCCAAAAACACTACAGACAGCTTAGATTTGATGTGCACCTACTAGAAAGACCCTTTCTGCTGTAGTGGGAGGTTAAAATTTCATGTTCTGAAGCTTCCCTGAAAAGTTATGGCACAATGCACAAAAACGCTTTTCAGCCTGAGATAACGTGGGTTTCGGAACGCCAAACATAAAAGTGTTATTAACTTTGGAAATACACTTCAGACAGCTTAGATTTGATGTGCAACTACTAGAAAGACCCTTTCTGCTATAGTGGGAGGTTAAAATTTCATGTTCTGAAGCTTCCCTGAAAAGTTATGGCACAATGCACAAAAACGCTTTTCAGCCTGAGATAAGGTGGGTTTCGGAACGCCAAACATAAAAGTGTTGATAACTTTGGAAAAACACTTCAGACAGTTTAGATTTGATGTGCAACTACTAGAAAGACCCTTTCTGCTATAGTGGGAGGTTAAAATTTCATGTTCTGAAGCTTCCCTGAAAAGTTATGGCACAATGCACAAAAACGCTTTTCAGCCTGAGATAAGGTGGGTTTCGGAACGCCAAACATAAAAGTGTTGATAACCTTCGAAAAACACTTCAGACAGCTTAGATTTGATGTGCACCTACTAGAAAGACCCTGTCTGCTATAGTGGGAGGTTAAAATTTCATGTTCTGAAGCTTCCCTGAAAAGTTATGGCACAATGCGTAAAAACGCTTTTCAGCCTGAGATAAGGTGGGTTTCGGAACGCCAAACATAAAAGTGTTGATAACTTTGGAAAAACACTTCAGACAGTTTAGATTTGATGTGCAACTACTAGAAAGACCCTTTCTACTATAGTGGGAGGTTAAAATTTCATGTTCTGAAGCTTCCCTGAAAAGTTATGGCACAATGCACAAAAACGCTTTTCAGCCTGAGATAAGGTGGGTTTCGGAACGCCAAACATAAAAGTGTTGATAACTCTCGAAAAACACTTCAGACAGCTTAGATTTGATGTGCACCTACTAGAAAGACCCTGTCTGCTATAGTGGGAGGTTAAAATTTCATGTTCTGAAGCTTCCCTGAAAAGTTATGGCACAATGCACAAAAACGCTTTTCAGCCTGAGATAAGGTGGGTTTCGGAACGCCAAACATAAAAGTGTTGATAACTTTCGATAAACACTTCAGACAGCTTAGATTTGAAGTGCACCTACTAGAAAGACCCTTTCTGCCATAGTGGGAGGTTAAAATTTCATGTTCTGAAGCTTCCCTGAAAAGTTATGGCACAATGCGTAACAACGCTTTTCAGCCTGAGATAAGGTGGGTTTCGGAACGCCAAACATAAAAGCGTTGATAACTTTTGAAAAACACTTCAGACAGCTTAGATTTGATGTGCAACTACTAGAAAGACCCTTTCTGCTATAGTGGGAGGTTAAAATTTCATGTTCTGAAGCTTCCCTGAAAAGTTATGGCACAATGCACAAAAACGCTTTTCAGCCTGAGATAAGGTGGGTTTCGGAACGCCAAACATAAAAGTGTTAATAACATTGGAAAAACACTTCAGACAGTTTAGATTTGATGTGCAACTACTAGAAAGACCCTTTCTGCTATAGTGGGAGGTTAAAATTTCATGTTCTGAAGCTTCCCTGAAAAGTTATGGCACAATGCACAAAAACGCTTTTCAGCCTGAGATAAGGTGGGTTTCGGAACGCCAAACATAAAAGTGTTGATAACTTTCGATAAACACTTCAGACAGCTTAGATTTGAAGTGCACCTACTAGAAAGACCCTTTCTGCCATAGTGGGAGGTTAAAATTTCATGTTCTGAATCTTCCCTGAAAAGTTATGGCACAATGCGTAAAAACGCTTTTCAGCCTGAGATAAGGTGGGTTTCGGAACGCCAAACATAAAAGCGTTGATAACTTTTGAAAAACACTTCAGACAGCTTAGATTTGATGTGCAACTACTAGAAAGACCCTTTCTGCTATAGTGGGAGGTTAAAATTTCATGTTCTGAAGCTTCCCTGAAAAGTTATGGCACAATGCACAAAAACGCTTTTCAGCCTGAGATAAGGTGGGTTTCGGAACGCCAAACATAAAAGTGTTAATAACTTTGGAAAAACACTTCAGACCGTTTAGATTTGATGTGCAACTACTAGAAAGACCCTTTCTGCTATAGTGGGAGGTTAAAATTTCATGTTCTGAAGCTTCCCTGAAAAGTTATGGCACAATGCACAAAAACGCTTTTCAGCCTGAGATAAGGTGGGTTTCGGAACGCCAAACATAAAAGTGTTGATAAATTTCCAAAAACACTACAGACAGCTTAGATTTGATGTGCACCTACTAGAAAGACCCTTTCTGCTGTAGTGGGAGGTTAAAATTTCATGTTCTGAAGCTTCCCTGAAAAGTTATGGCACAATGCACAAAAACGCTTTTCAGCCTGAGATAAGGTGGGTTTCGGAACGCCAAACATAAAAGTGTTAATAACTTTGGAAATACACTTCAGACAGCTTAGATTTGATGTGCAACTACTAGAAAGACCCTTTCTGCTATAGTGGGAGGTTAAAATTTCATGTTCTGAAGCTTCCCTGAAAAGTTATGGCACAATGCACAAAAACGCTTTTCAGCCTGAGATAAGGTGGGTTTCGGAACGCCTAACATAAAAGTGTTGATAACTTTGGAAAAACACTTCAGACAGATTAGATTTGATGTGCAACTACTAGAAAGACCCTTTCTGCTATAGTGGGAGGTTAAAATTTCATGTTCTGAAGCTTCCCTGAAAAGTTATGGCACAATGCACAAAAACGCTTTTCAGCCTGAGATAAGGTGGGTTTCGGAACGCCAAACATAAAAGTGTTAATAACTTTGGAAAAACACTTCAGACCGTTTAGATTTGATGTGCAACTACTAGAAAGACCCTTTCTGCAATTGTGGGAGGTTAAAATTTCATGTTCTGAAGCTTCCCTGAAAAGTTATGGCACAATGCGCAAAAACGCTTTTCAGCCTGAGATAAGGTGGGTTTCGGAACGCCAAACATAAAAGTGTTGATAAATTTCCAAAAACACTACAGACAGCTTAGATTTGATGTGCACCTACTAGAAAGACCCTTTCTGCTGTAGTGGGAGGTTAAAATTTCATGTTCTGAAGCTTCCCTGAAAAGTTATGGCACAATGCACAAAAACGCTTTTCAGCCTGAGATAACGTGGGTTTCGGAACGCCAAACATAAAAGTGTTATTAACTTTGGAAATACACTTCAGACAGCTTAGATTTGATGTGCAACTACTAGAAAGACCCTTTCTGCTATAGTGGGAGGTTAAAATTTCATGTTCTGAAGCTTCCCTGAAAAGTTATGGCACAATGCACAAAAACGCTTTTCAGCCTGAGATAAGGTGGGTTTCGGAACGCCAAACATAAAAGTGTTGATAACTTTGGAAAAACACTTCAGACAGTTTAGATTTGATGTGCAACTACTAGAAAGACCCTTTCTGCTATAGTGGGAGGTTAAAATTTCATGTTCTGAAGCTTCCCTGAAAAGTTATGGCACAATGCACAAAAACGCTTTTCAGCCTGAGATAAGGTGGGTTTCGGAACGCCAAACATAAAAGTGTTGATAACCTTCGAAAAACACTTCAGACAGCTTAGATTTGATGTGCACCTACTAGAAAGACCCTGTCTGCTATAGTGGGAGGTTAAAATTTCATGTTCTGAAGCTTCCCTGAAAAGTTATGGCACAATGCGTAAAAACGCTTTTCAGCCTGAGATAAGGTGGGTTTCGGAACGCCAAACATAAAAGTGTTGATAACTTTGGAAAAACACTTCAGACAGTTTAGATTTGATGTGCAACTACTAGAAAGACCCTTTCTACTATAGTGGGAGGTTAAAATTTCATGTTCTGAAGCTTCCCTGAAAAGTTATGGCACAATGCACAAAAACGCTTTTCAGCCTGAGATAAGGTGGGTTTCGGAACGCCAAACATAAAAGTGTTGATAACTCTCGAAAAACACTTCAGACAGCTTAGATTTGATGTGCACCTACTAGAAAGACCCTGTCTGCTATAGTGGGAGGTTAAAATTTCATGTTCTGAAGCTTCCCTGAAAAGTTATGGCACAATGCACAAAAACGCTTTTCAGCCTGAGATAAGGTGGGTTTCGGAACGCCAAACATAAAAGTGTTGATAACTTTCGATAAACACTTCAGACAGCTTAGATTTGAAGTGCACCTACTAGAAAGACCCTTTCTGCCATAGTGGGAGGTTAAAATTTCATGTTCTGAAGCTTCCCTGAAAAGTTATGGCACAATGCGTAACAACGCTTTTCAGCCTGAGATAAGGTGGGTTTCGGAACGCCAAACATAAAAGCGTTGATAACTTTTGAAAAACACTTCAGACAGCTTAGATTTGATGTGCAACTACTAGAAAGACCCTTTCTGCTATAGTGGGAGGTTAAAATTTCATGTTCTGAAGCTTCCCTGAAAAGTTATGGCACAATGCACAAAAACGCTTTTCAGCCTGAGATAAGGTGGGTTTCGGAACGCCAAACATAAAAGTGTTAATAACATTGGAAAAACACTTCAGACAGTTTAGATTTGATGTGCAACTACTAGAAAGACCCTTTCTGCTATAGTGGGAGGTTAAAATTTCATGTTCTGAAGCTTCCCTGAAAAGTTATGGCACAATGCACAAAAACGCTTTTCAGCCTGAGATAAGGTGGGTTTCGGAACGCCAAACATAAAAGTGTTGATAACTTTCGATAAACACTTCAGACAGCTTAGATTTGAAGTGCACCTACTAGAAAGACCCTTTCTGCCATAGTGGGAGGTTAAAATTTCATGTTCTGAATCTTCCCTGAAAAGTTATGGCACAATGCGTAAAAACGCTTTTCAGCCTGAGATAAGGTGGGTTTCGGAACGCCAAACATAAAAGCGTTGATAACTTTTGAAAAACACTTCAGACAGCTTAGATTTGATGTGCAACTACTAGAAAGACCCTTTCTGCTATAGTGGGAGGTTAAAATTTCATGTTCTGAAGCTTCCCTGAAAAGTTATGGCACAATGCACAAAAACGCTTTTCAGCCTGAGATAAGGTGGGTTTCGGAACGCCAAACATAAAAGTGTTAATAACTTTGGAAAAACACTTCAGACCGTTTAGATTTGATGTGCAACTACTAGAAAGACCCTTTCTGCTATAGTGGGAGGTTAAAATTTCATGTTCTGAAGCTTCCCTGAAAAGTTATGGCACAATGCACAAAAACGCTTTTCAGCCTGAGATAAGGTGGGTTTCGGAACGCCAAACATAAAAGTGTTGATAAATTTCCAAAAACACTACAGACAGCTTAGATTTGATGTGCACCTACTAGAAAGACCCTTTCTGCTGTAGTGGGAGGTTAAAATTTCATGTTCTGAAGCTTCCCTGAAAAGTTATGGCACAATGCACAAAAACGCTTTTCAGCCTGAGATAAGGTGGGTTTCGGAACGCCAAACATAAAAGTGTTAATAACTTTGGAAATACACTTCAGACAGCTTAGATTTGATGTGCAACTACTAGAAAGACCCTTTCTGCTATAGTGGGAGGTTAAAATTTCATGTTCTGAAGCTTCCCTGAAAAGTTATGGCACAATGCACAAAAACGCTTTTCAGCCTGAGATAAAGTGGGTTTCGGAACGCCAAACATAAAAGTGTTGATAACTTTGGAAAAACACTTCAGACAGCTTAGATTTGATGTGCAACTACTAGAAAGACCCTTTCTGCTATAGTGGGAGGTTAAAATTTCATGTTCTGAAGCTTCCCTGAAAAGTTATGGCACAATGCACAAAAACGCTTTTCAGCCTGAGATAAGGTGGGTTTCGGAACGCCAAACATAAAAGTGTTGATAACTTTGGAAAAACACTTCAGACAGCTTAGATTTTATGTGCACCTACTAGAAAGACCCTTTCTGCTAAAGTGGGAGGTTAAAATTTCATGTTCTGAAGCTTCCCTGAAAAGTTATGGCACAATGCACAAAAACGCTTTTCAGCCTGTGATAAGGTGGGTTTCGGAACGCCAAACATAAAAGTGTTAATAACTTTGGAAAAACACTTCAGACAGTTTAGATTTGATGTGCAACTACTAGAAAGACCCTTTCTGCTATAGTGGGAGGTTAAAATTTCATGTTCTGAAGCTTCCCTGAAAAGTTATGGCACAATGCACAAAAACGCTTTTCAGCCTGAGATAAGGTGGGTTTCGGAACGCCAAACATAAAAGTGTTAATAACTTTGGAAAAACACTTCAGACAGCTTAGATTTGATGTGCACCTACTAGAAAGACCCTTTCTGGTGTAGTGGGAGGTTAAAATTTCATGTTCTGAAGCTTCCCTGAAAAGTTATGGCACAATGCGTAAAAACGCTTTTCAGCCTGAGATAAGGTGGGTTTCGGAACGCCAAACATAAAAGTGTTGATAACTTTCGAAAAACACTTCAGACAGCTTAGATTTGATGTGCACCTACTAGAAAGACCCTTTCTGGTATAGTGGGAGGTTAAAATTTCATGTTCTGAAGCTTCCCTGAAAAGTTATGGCACAATGCGTAAAAACGCTTTTCAGCCTGAGATAAGGTGGGTTTCGGAACGCCAAACATAAAAGTGTTGATAACTTTGGAAAAACACTTCAGACAGTTTAGATTTGATGTGCAACTACTAGAAAGACCCTTTCTGCTATAGTGGGAGGTTAAAATTTCATGTTCTGAAGCTTCCCTGAAAAGTTATGGCACAATGCACAAAAACGCTTTCCAGCCTGAGATAAGGTGGGTTTCGGAACGCCAAACATAAAAGTGTTAATAACTTTGGAAAAACACTTCAGACAGCTTAGATATGATGTGCAACTACTAGAAAGACCCTTTCTGCTATAGTGGGAGGTTAAAATTTCATGTTCTGAAGCTTCCCTGAAAAGTTATGGCACAATGCACAAAAACGCTTTTCAGCCTGAGATAAGGTGGGTTTCGGAACGCCAAACATAAAAGTGTTAATAACTTTGGAAAAACACTTCAGACAGTTTAGATTTGATGTGCAACTACTAGAAAGACCCTTTCTGCTATAGTGGGAGGTTAAAATTTCATGTTCTGAAGCTTCCCTGAAAAGTTATGGCACAATGCACAAAAACGCTTTTCAGCCTGAGATAAGGTGGGTTTCGGAACGCCAAACATAAAAGTGTTGATAACTTTCGAAAAACACTTCAGACAGCTTAGATTTGATGTGCACCTACTAGAAAGACCCTGTCTGCTATAGTGGGAGGTTAAAATTTCATGTTCTGAAGCTTCCCTGAAAAGTTATGGCACAATGCGTAAAAACGCTTTTCAGCCTGAGATAAGGTGGGTTTCGGAACGCCAAACATAAAAGTGTTGATAACTTTGGAAAAACACTTCAGACAGTTTAGATTTGATGTGCAACTACTATAAAGACCCTTTCTACTATAGTGGGAGGTTAAAATTTCATGTTCTGAAGCTTCCCTGAAAAGTTATGGCACAATGCACAAAAACGCTTTTCAGCCTGAGATAAGGTGGGTTTCGGAACGCCAAACATAAAAGTGTTAATAACTTTGGAAAAACACTTCAGACAGTTTAGATTTGATGTGAAACTACTAGAAAGACCCTTTCTGCTATAGTGGGAGGTTAAAATTTCATGTTCTGAAGCTTCCCTGAAAAGTTATGGCACAATGCACAAAAACGCTTTTCAGCCTGAGATAAGGTGGGTTTCGGAACGCCAAACATAAAAGTGTTGATAACTTTCGAAAAACACTTCAGACAGCTTAGATTTGATGTGCACCTACTAGAAAGACCCTTTCTGCTATAGTGGGAGGTTAAAATTTCATGTTCTGAAGCTTCCCTGAAAAGTTATGGCACAATGCACAAAAACGCTTTTCAGCCTGAGATAAGGTGGGTTTCGGAACGCCAAACATAAAAGTGTTGATAACTTTCGATAAACACTTCAGACAGCTTAGATTTGAAGTGCACCTACTAGAAAGACCCTTTCTGCTATAGTGGGAGGTTAAAATTTCATGTTCTGAAGCTTCCCTGAAAAGTTATGGCACAATGCGTAAAAACGCTTTTCAGCCTGAGATAAGGTGGGTTTCGGAACGCCAAACATAAAAGTGTTGATAACTTTTGAAAAACACTTCAGACAGCTTAGATTTGATGTGCAACTACTAGAAAGACCCTTTCTGCTATAGTGGGAGGTTAAAATTTCATGTTCTGAAGCTTCCCTGAAAAGTTATGGCACAATGCACAAAAACGCTTTTCAGCCTGAGATAAGGTGGGTTTCGGAACGCCAAACATAAAAGTGTTGATAACTTTCGAAAAACACTTCAGACAGCTTAGATTTGATGTGCACCTACTAGAAAGACCCTTTCTGCTATAGTGGGAGGTTAAAATTTCATGTTCTGAAGCTTCCCTGAAAAGTTATGGCACAATGCACAAAAACGCTTTTCAGCCTGAGATAAGGTGGGTTTCGGAACGCCAAACATAAAAGTGTGAATAACTTTGGAAAAACAGCTCAGACAGTTTAGATTTGATGTGCATCTACTAGAAAGACCCTTTCTGCTATAGTGGGAGGTTAAAATTTCATGTTCTGAAGCTTCCCTGAAAAGTTATGGCACAATGCACAAAAACGCTTTTCAGCCTGAGATAAGGTGGGTTTCGGAACGCCAAACATAAAAGTGTTAATAACTTTGGAAAAACACTTCAGACAGTTTAGATTTGATGTGCAACTACTAGAAAGACCCTTTCTGCTATAGTGGGAGGTTAAAATTTCATGTTCTGAAGCTTCCCTGAAAAGTTATGGCACAATGCACAAAAACGCTTTTCAGCCTGAGATAAGGTGGGTTTCGGAACGCCAAACATAAAAGTGTTAATAACTTTGGAAAAACACTTCAGACAGTTTAGATTTGATGTGCAACTACTAGAAAGACCCTTTCTGCTATAGTGGGAGGTTAAAATTTCATGTTCTGAAGCTTCCCTGAAAAGTTATGGCACAATGCACAAAAACGCTTTTCAGCCTGAGATAAGGTGGGTTTCGGAACGCCAAACATAAAAGTGTTGATAACTTTGGAAAAACACTTCAGACAGCTTAGATTTGATGTGCACCTACTAGAAAGACCCTTTCTGCTATAGTGGGAGGTTAAAATTTCATGTTCTGAAGCTTCCCTGAAAAGTTATGGCACAATGCGTAAAAACGCTTTTCAGCCTGAGATAAGGTGGGTTTCGGAACGCCAAACATAAAAGTGTTGATAACTTTGGAAAAACACTTCAGACAGTTTAGATTTGATGTGCAACTACTAGAAAGACCCTTTTCTGCTATAGTGGGAGGTTAAAATTTCATGTTCTGAAGCTTCCCTGAAAAGTTATGGCACAATGCACAAAAACGCTTTTCAACCTGAGATAAGGTGGGTTTCGGAACGCCAAACATAAAAGTGTTGATAACTTTTGAAAAACACTTCAGACAGCTTAGATTTGATGTGCAACTACTAGAAAGACCGTTTCTGCTATAGTGGGAGGTTAAAATTTCATGTTCTGAAGCTTCCCTGAAAAGTTATGGCACAATGCACAAAAACGCTTTTCAGCCTGAGATAAGGTGGGTTTCGGAACGCCAAACATAAAAGTGTTGATAACTTTCGAAAAACACTTCAGACAGCTTAGATTTGATGTGCACCTACTAGAAAGACCCTTTCTGCTATAGTGGGAGGTTAAAATTTCATGTTCTGAAGCTTCCCTGAAAAGTTATGGCACAATGCACAAAAACGCTTTTCAGCCTGAGATAAGGTGGGTTTCGGAACGCCAAACATAAAAGTGTTAATAACTATGGAAAAACACTTCAGACAGTTTAGATTTGATGTGCAACTACTAGAAAGACCCTTTCTGCTATAGTGGGAGGTTAAAATTTCATGTTCTGAAGCTTCCCTGAAAAGTTATGGCACAATGCACAAAAATGCTTTTCAGCCTGAGATAAGGTGGGTTTCGGAACGCCAAACATAAAAGTGTTAATAACTTTGGAAAAACACTTCAGACAGTTTAGATTTGATGTGCAACTACTAGAAAGACCCTTTCTGCTATAGTGGGAGGTTAAAATTTCATGTTCTGAAGCTTCCCTGAAAAGTTATGGCACAATGCACAAAAACGCTTTTCAGCCTGAGATAAGGTGGGTTTCGGAACGCCAAACATAAAAGTGTTGATAACTTTCGAAAAACACTTCAGACAGCTTAGATTTGATGTGCACCTATTAGAAAGACACTTTCTGCTATAGTGGGAGGTTAAAATTTCATGTTCTGAAGCTTCCCTGAAAAGTTATGGCACAATGCGTAAAAACGCTTTTCAGCCTGAGATAAGGTGGGTTTCGGAACGCCAAACATAAAAGTGTTGATAACTTTGGAAAAACACTTCAGACAGTTTAGATTTGATGTGCAACTACTAGAAAGACACTTTCTGCTATAGTGGGAGGTTAAAATTTCATGTTCTGAAGCTTCCCTGAAAAGTTATGGCACAATGCACAAAAACGCTTTTCAGCCTGAGATAAAGTGGGTTTCGGAACGCCAAACATAAAAGTGTTGATAACTTTGGAAAAACACTTCAGACAGCTTAGATTTGATGTGCAACTACTAGAAAGACCCTTTCTGCTATAGTGGGAGGTTAAAATTTCATGTTCTGAAGCTTCCCTGAAAAGTTATGGCACAATGCACAAAAACGCTTTTCAGCCTGAGATAAGGTGGGTTTCGGAACGCCAAACATAAAAGTGTTGATAACTTTGGAAAAACACTTCAGACAGCTTAGATTTTATGTGCACCTACTAGAAAGACCCTTTCTGCTATAGTGGGAGGTTAAAATTTCATGTTCTGAAGCTTCCCTGAAAAGTTATGGCACAATGCACAAAAACGCTTTTCAGCCTGTGATAAGGTGGGTTTCGGAACGCCAAACATAAAAGTGTTAATAACTTTGGAAAAACACTTCAGACAGTTTAGATTTGATGTGCAACTACTAGAAAGACCCTTTCTGCTATAGTGGGAGGTTAAAATTTCATGTTCTGAAGCTTCCCTGAAAAGTTATGGCACAATGCACAAAAACGCTTTTCAGCCTGAGATAAGGTGGGTTTCGGAACGCCAAACATAAAAGTGTTAATAACTTTGGAAAAACACTTCAGACAGCTTAGATTTGATGTGCACCTACTAGAAAGACCCTTTCTGGTATAGTGGGAGGTTAAAATTTCATGTTCTGAAGCTTCCCTGAAAAGTTATGGCACAATGCGTAAAAACGCTTTTCAGCCTGAGATAAGGTGGGTTTCGGAACGCCAAACATAAAAGTGTTGATAACTTTCGAAAAACACTTCAGACAGCTTAGATTTGATGTGCACCTACTAGAAAGACCCTTTCTGGTATAGTGGGAGGTTAAAATTTCATGTTCTGAAGCTTCCCTGAAAAGTTATGGCACAATACGTAAAAACGCTTTTCAGCCTGAGATAAGGTGGGTTTCGGAACGCCAAACATAAAAGTGTTGATAACTTTGGAAAAACACTTCAGACAGTTTAGATTTGATGTGCAACTACTAGAAAGACCCTTTCTGCTATAGTGGGAGGTTAAAATTTCATGTTCTGAAGCTTCCCTGAAAAGTTATGGCACAATGCACAAAAACGCTTTCCAGCCTGAGATAAGGTGGGTTTCGGTACGCCAAACATAAAAGTGTTAATAACTTTGGAAAAACACTTCAGACAGTTTAGATTTGATGTGCAACTACTAGAAAGACCCTTTCTGCTATAGTGGGAGGTTAAAATTTCATGTTCTGAAGCTTCCCTGAAAAGTTATGGCACAATGCACAAAAACGCTTTTCAGCCTGAGATAAGGTGGGTTTCGGAACGCCAAACATAAAAGTGTTAATAACTTTGGAAAAACACTTCAGACAGCTTAGATTTGATGTGCACCTACTAGAATGACCCTTTCTGGTATAGTGGGAGGTTAAAATTTCATGTTCTGAAGCTTCCCTGAAAAGTTATGGCACAATGCGTAAAAACGCTTTTGAGCCTGAGATAAGGTGGGTTTCGGAACGCCAAACATAAAAGTGTTGATAACTTTCGAAAAACACTTCAGACAGCTTAGATTTGATGTGCACCTACTAGAAAGACCCTTTCTGCTATAGTGGGAGGTTAAAATTTCATGTTCTGAAGCTTCCCTGAAAAGTTATGGCACAATGCGTAAAAACGCTTTTCAGCCTGAGATAAGGTGGGTTTCGGAACGCCAAACATAAAAGTGTTGATAACTTTGGAAAAACACTTCAGACAGTTTAGATTTGATGTGCAACTACTAGAAAGACCCTTTCTGCTATAGTGGGAGGTTAAAATTTCATGTTCTGAAGCTTCCCTGAAAAGTTATGGCACAATGCACAAAAACGCTTTTCAGCCTGAGATAAGGTGGGTTTCGGAACGCCAAACATAAAAGTGTTGATAACTTTGGAAAAACACTTCAGACAGTTTAGATTTGATGTGCAACTACTAGAAAGACCCTTTCTGCTATAGTGGGAGGTTAAAATTTCATGTTCTGAAGCTTCCCTGAAAAGTTATGGCACAATGCTCAAAAACGCTTTTCAGCCTGAGATAAGGTGGGTTTCGGAACGCCAAACATAAAAGTGTTAATAACTTTGGAAAAACACTTCAGACAGTTTAGATTTGATGTGCAACTACTAGAAAGACCCTTTCTGCTATAGTGGGAGGTTAAAATTTCATGTTCTGAAGCTTCCCTGAAAAGTTATGGCACAATGCACAAAAACGCTTTTCAGCCTGAGATAAGGTGGGTTTCGGAACGCCAAACATAAAAGTGTTAATAACTTTGGAAAAACACTTCAGACAGTTTAGATTTGATGTGCAACTACTAGAAAGACCCTTTCTGCTATAGTGGGAGGTTAAAATTTCATGTTCTGAAGCTTCCCTGAAAAGTTATGGCACAATGCGTAAAAACGCTTTTCAGCCTGAGATAAGGTGGGTTTCGGAACGCCAAACATAAAAGTGTTGATAACTTTGGAAAAACACTTCAGACAGTTTAGATTTGATGTGCAACTACTAGAAAGACCCTTTCTGCTATAGTGGGAGGTTAAAATTTCATGTTCTGAAGCTTCCCTGAAAAGTTATGGCACAATGCACAAAAACGCTTTTCAGCCTGAGATAAGGTGGGTTTCGGAACGCCAAACATAAAAGTGTTAATAACTTTGGAAAAACACTTCAGACAGCTTAGATATGATGTGCACCTACTACAAAGACCCTTTCTGCTATAGTGGGAGGTTATAATTTCATGTTCTGAAGCTTCCCTGAAAAGTTATGGCACAATGCGTAAAAACGCTTTTCAGCCTGAGATAAGGTGGGTTTCGGAACGCCAAACATAAAAGTGTTGATAACTTTGGAAAAACACTTCAGACAGTTTAGATTTGATGTGCAACTACTAGAAAGACCCTTTCTGCTATAGTGGGAGGTTAAAATTTCATGTTCTGAAGCTTCCCTGAAAAGTTATGGCACAATGCACAAAAACGCTTTTCAGCCTGAGATAAGGTGGGTTTCGGAACGCCAAACATAAAAGTGTTAATAACTTTGGAAAAACACTTCAGACAGTTTAGATTTGATGTGCAACTACTAGAAAGACCCTTTCTGCTATAGTGGGAGGTTAAAATTTCATGTTCTGAAGCTTCCCTGAAAAGTTATGGCACAATGCGTAAAAACGCTTTTCAGCCTGAGATAAGGTGGGTTTCGGAACGCCAAACATAAAAGTGTTGATAACTTTCGAAAAACACTTCAGACAGCTTAGATTTGATGTGCACCTACTAGAAAGACCCTTTCTGCTATAGTGGGAGGTTAAAATTTCATGTTCTGAAGCTTCCCTGAAAAGTTATGGCACAATGCGTAAAAACGCTTTTCAGCCTGAGATAAGGTGGGTTTCGGAACGCCAAACATAAAAGTGTTGATAACTTTGGAAAAACACTTCAGACAGTTTAGATTTGATGTGCAACTACTAGAAAGACCCTTTCTGCTATAGTGGGAGGTTAAAATTTCATGTTCTGAAGCTTCCCTGAAAAGTTATGGCACAATGCACAAAAACGCTTTCCTGCCTGAGATAAGGTGGGTTTCGGAACGCCAAACATAAAAGTGTTAATAACTTTGGAAAAACACTTCAGACAGCTTAGATATGATGTGCAACTACTAGAAAGACCCTTTCTGCTATAGTGGGAGGTTAAAATTTCATGTTCTGAAGCTTCCCTGAAAAGTTATGGCACAATGCACAAAAACGCTTTTCAGCCTGAGATAAGGTGGGTTTCGGAACGCCAAACATAAAAGTGTTAATAACTTTGGAAAAACACTTCAGACAGTTTAGATTTGATGTGCAACTACTAGAAAGACCCTTTCTGCTATAGTGGGAGGTTAAAATTTCATGTTCTGAAGCTTCCCTGAAAAGTTATGGCACAATGCACAAAAACGCTTTTCAGCCTGTGATAAGGTGGGTTTCGGAACGCCAAACATAAAAGTGTTAATAACTTTGGAAAAACACTTCAGACAGTTTAGATTTGATGTGCAACTACTAGAAAGACCCTTTCTGCTATAGTGGGAGGTTAAAATTTCATGTTCTGAAGCTTCCCTGAAAAGTTATGGCACAATGCACAAAAACGCTTTTCAGCCTGAGATAAGGTGGGTTTCGGAACGCCAAACATAAAAGTGTTAATAACTTTGGAAAAACACTTCAGACAGCTTAGATTTGATGTGCACCTACTAGAAAGACCCTTTCTGGTATAGTGGGAGGTTAAAATTTCATGTTCTGAAGCTTCCCTGAAAAGTTATGGCACAATGCGTAAAAACGCTTTTGAGCCTGAGATAAGGTGGGTTTCGGAACGCCAAACATAAAAGTGTTGATAACTTTCGAAAAACACTTCAGACAGCTTAGATTTGATGTGCACCTACTAGAAAGACCCTTTCTGCTATAGTGGGAGGTTAAAATTTCATGTTCTGAAGCTTCCCTGAAAAGTTATGGCACAATGCGTAAAAACGCTTTTCAGCCTGAGATAAGGTGGGTTTCGGAACGCCAAACATAAAAGTGTTGATAACTTTGGAAAAACACTTCAGACAGTTTAGATTTGATGTGCAACTACTAGAAAGACCCTTTCTGCTATAGTGGGAGGTTAAAATTTCATGTTCTGAAGCTTCCCTGAAAAGTTATGGCACAATGCTCAAAAACGCTTTTCAGCCTGAGATAAGGTGGGTTTCGGAACGCCAAACATAAAAGTGTTAATAACTTTGGAAAAACACTTCAGACAGTTTAGATTTGATGTGCAACTACTAGAAAGACCCTTTCTGCTATAGTGGGAGGTTAAAATTTCATGTTCTGAAGCTTCCCTGAAAAGTTATGGCACAATGCACAAAAACGCTTTTCAGCCTGAGATAAGGTGGGTTTCGGAACGCCAAACATAAAAGTGTTAATAACTTTGGAAAAACACTTCAGACAGTTTAGATTTGATGTGCAACTACTAGAAAGACCCTTTCTGCTATAGTGGGAGGTTAAAATTTCATGTTCTGAAGCTTCCCTGAAAAGTTATGGCACAATGCGTAAAAACGCTTTTCAGCCTGAAATAAGGTGGGTTTCGGAACGCCAAACATAAAAGTGTTGATAACTTTGGAAAAACACTTCAGACAGTTTAGATTTGATGTGCAACTACTAGAAAGACCCTTTCTGCTATAGTGGGAGGTTAAAATTTCATGTTCTGAAGCTTCCCTGAAAAGTTATGGCACAATGCACAAAAACGCTTTTCAGCCTGAGATAAGGTGGGTTTCGGAACGCCAAACATAAAAGTGTTAATAACTTTGGAAAAACACTTCAGACAGCTTAGATATGATGTGCACCTACTAGAAAGACCCTTTCTGCTATAGTGGGAGGTTAAAATTTCATGTTCTGAAGCTTCCCTGAAAAGTTATGGCACAATGCGTAAAAACGCTTTTCAGCCTGAGGTAAGGTGGGTTTCGGAACGCCAAACATAAAAGTGTTGATAACTTTGGAAAAACACTTCAGACAGTTTAGATTTGATGTGCAACTACTAGAAAGACCCTTTCTGCTATAGTGGGAGGTTAAAATTTCATGTTCTGAAGCTTCCCTGAAAAGTTATGGCACAATGCACAAAAACGCTTTTCAGCCTGAGATAAGGTGGGTTTCGGAACGCCAAACATAAAAGTGTTAATAACTTTGGAAAAACACTTCAGACAGTTTAGATTTGATGTGCAACTACTAGAAAGACCCTTTCTGCTATAGTGGGAGGTTAAAATTTCATGTTCTGAAGCTTCCCTGAAAAGTTATGGCACAATGCACAAAAACGCTTTTCAGCCTGAGATAAGGTGGGTTTCGGAACGCCAAACATTAAAGTGTTGATAACTTTCGAAAAACACTTCAGACAGCTTAGATTTGATGTGCACCTACTAGAAAGACCCTTTCTGCTATAGTGGGAGGTTAAAATTTCATGTTCTGAAGCTTCCCTGAAAAGTTATGGCACAATGCGTAAAAACGCTTTTCAGCCTGAGATAAGGTGGGTTTCGGAACGCCAAACATAAAAGTGTTGATAACTTTGCAAAAACACTTCAGACAGTTTAGATTTGATGTGCAACTACTAGAAAGACCCTTTCTGCTATAGTGGGAGGTTAAAATTTCATGTTCTGAAGCTTTCCTGAAAAGTTATGGCACAATGCACAAAAACGCTTTTCAGCCTGAGATAAGGTGGGTTTCGGAACGCCAAACATAAAAGTGTTGATAACTTTGCAAAAACACTTCAGACAGTTTAGATTTGATGTGCAACTACTAGAAAGACCCTTTCTGCTATAGTGGGAGATTAAAATTTCATGTTCTGAAGCTTTCCTGAAAAGTTATGGCACAATGCACAAAAACGCTTTTCAGCCTGAGATAAGGTGGGTTTCGGAACGCCAAACATAAAAGTGTTGATAACTTTTGAAAAACACTTCAGACAGCTTAGATTTGATGTGCAACTACTAGAAAGACCCTTTCTGCTATAGTGGGAGGTTAAAATTTCATGTTCTGAAGCTTCCCTGAAAAGTTATGGCACAATGCACAAAAACGCTTTTCAGCCTGAGATAAGGTGGGTTTCGGAACGCCAAACATGAAAGTGTTGATAACTTTCGAAAAACACTTCAGACAGCTTAGATTTGATGTGCACCTACTAGAAAGACCCTTTCTGCTATAGTGGGAGGTTAAAATTTCATGTTCTGAAGCTTCCCTGAAAAGTTATGGCACAATGCGTAAAAACGCTTTTCAGCCTGAGATAAGGTGGGTTTCGGAACGCCAAACATAAAAGTGTTAATAACTTTGGAAAAACACTTCAGACAGTTTAGATTTGATGTGCAACTACTAGAAAGACCCTTTCTGCTATAGTGGGAGGTTAAAATTTCATGTTCTGAAGCTTCCCTGAAAAGTTATGGCACAATGCACAAAAACGCTTTTCAGCCTGAGATAAAGTGGGTTTCGGAACGCCAAACATAAAAGTGTTGATAACTTTCGAAAAACACTTCAGACAGCTTAGATTTGATGTGCACCTACTAGAAAGACCCTTTCTGCTATAGTGGGAGGTTAAAATTTCATGTTCTGAAGCTTCCCTGAAAAGTTATGGCACAATGCGTAAAAACGCTTTTCAGTCTGAGATAAGGTGGGTTTCGGAACGCCAAACATAAAAGTGTTGATAACTTTGGAAAAACACTTCAGACAGTTTAGATTTGATGTGCAACTACTAGAAAGACCCTTTCTGCTACAGTGGGAGGTTAAAATTTCATGTTCTGAAGCTTCCCTGAAAAGTTATGGCACAATGCACAAAAACGCTTTCCAGCCTGAGATAAGGTGGGTTTCGGAACGCCAAACATAAAAGTGTTAATAACTTTGGAAAAACACTTCAGACAGTTTAGATTTGATGTGCAACTACTAGAAAGACCCTTTCTGCTATAGTGGGAGGTTAAAATTTCATGTTCTGAAGCTTCCCTGAAAAGTTATGGCACAATGCACAAAAACGCTTTTCAGCCTGAGATAAGGTGGGTTTCGGAACGCCAAACATAAAAGTGTTAATAACTTTGGAAAAACACTTCAGACAGCTTAGATATGATGTGCACCTACTAGAAAGACCCTTTCTGCTATAGTGGGAGGTTAAAATTTCATGTTCTGAAGCTTCCCTGAAAAGTTATGGCACAATGCGTAAAAACGCTTTTCAGCCTGAGATAAGGTGGGTTTCGGAACGCCAAACATAAAAGTGTTGATAGCTTTGGAAAAACACTTCAGACAGTTTAGATTTGATGTGCAACTACTAGAAAGACCCTTTCTGCTATAGTGGGAGGTTAAAATTTCATGTTCTGAAGCTTCCCTGAAAAGTTATGGCACAATGCACAAAAACGCTTTTCAGCCTGAGATAAGGTGGGTTTCGGAACGCCAAACATAAAAGTGTTAATAACTTTGGAAAAACACTTCAGACAGTTTAGATTTGATGTGCAACTACTAGAAAGACCCTTTCTGCTATAGTGGGAGGTTAAAATTTCATGTTCTGAAGCTTCCCTGAAAAGTTATGGCACAATGCACAAAAACGCTTTTCAGCCTGAGATAAGGTGGGTTTCGGAACGCCAAACATAAAAGTGTTAATAACTTTGGAAAAACACTTCAGACAGTTTAGATTTGATGTGCACCTACTAGAAAGACCCTTTCTGCTATAGTGGGAGGTTAAAATTTCATGTTCTGAAGCTTCCCTGAAAAGTTATGGCACAATGCACAAAAACGCTTTTCAGCCTGAGATAAGGTGGGTTTCGGAACGCCAAACATAAAAGTGTTGATAACTTTTGAAAAACACTTCAGACAGCTTAGATTTGTTGTGCAACTACTAGAAAGACCCTCTCTGCTATAGTGGGAGGTTAAAATTTCATGTTCTGAAGCTTCCCTGAAAAGTTATGGCACAATGCACAAAAACGCTTTTCAGCCTGAGATAAGGTGGGTTTCGGAACGCCAAACATGAAAGTGTTGATAACTTTCGAAAAACACTTCAGACAGCTTAGATTTGATGTGCACCTACTAGAAAGACCCTTTCTGCTATAGTGGGAGGTTAAAATTTCATGTTCTGAAGCTTCCCTGAAAAGTTATGGCACAATGCGTAAAAACGCTTTTCAGCCTGAGATAAGGTGGGTTTCGGAACGCCAAACATAAAAGTGTTGATAACTTTGGAAAAACACTTCAGACAGTTTAGATTTGATGTGCAACTACTAGAAAGACCCTTTCTGCTATAGTGGGAGGTTAAAATTTCATGTTCTGAAGATTCCCTGAAAAGTTATGGCACAATGCACAAAAACGCTTTTCAGCCTGAGATAAGGTGGGTTTCGGAACGCCAAACATAAAAGTGTTAATAACTTTGGAAAAACACTTCAGACAGTTTAGATTTGATGTGCAACTACTAGAAAGACCCTTTCTGCTATAGTGGGAGGTTAAAATGTCATGTTCTGAAGCTTCCCTGAAAAGTTATGGCACAATGCACAAAAACGCTTTTCAGCCTGAGATAAGGTGGGTTTTTGAAGGCCAAACATAAAAGTGTTAGTAACTTTGGAAAAACACTTCAGACAGTTTAGATTTGATGTGCAACTACTAGAAAGACCCTTTCTGCTACAGTGGGAGGTTAAAATTTCATGTTCTGAAGCTTCCCTGAAAAGTTATGGCAAAATGCACAAAAACGCTTTTCAGCCTGAGATAAGGTGGGTTTCGGAACGCCAAACATAAAAGTGTTGATAACTTTTGAAAAACACTTCAGACAGCTTAGATTTGATGTGCAACTACTAGAAAGACCCTTTCTGCTATAGTGGGAGGTTAAAATTTCATGTTCTGAAGCTTCCCTGAAAAGTTATGGCACAATGCACAAAAACGCTTTTCAGCCTAAGATAAGGTGGGTTTCGGAACGCCAAACATAAAAGTGTTGATAACTTTGGAAAAACACTTCAGACAGTTTAGATTTGATGTGCAACTACTAGAAAGACCCTTTCTGCTATAGTGTGAGGTTAAAATTTCATGTTCTGAAGCTTCCCTGAAAAGTTATGGCACAATGCACAAAAACGCTTTTCAGCCTGAGATAAGGTGGGTTTCGGAACGCCAAACATAAAAGTGTTAATAACTTTGGAAAAACACTTCAGACAGTTTAGATTTGATGTGCAACTACTAGAAAGACCCTTTCTGCTATAGTGGGAGGTTAAAATTTCATGTTCTGAAGCTTCCCTGAAAAGTTATGGCACAATGCACAAAAACGCTTTTCAGCCTGAGATAAGGTGGGTTTCGGAACGCCAAACATAAAAGTGTTAATAACTTTGGAAAAACACTTCAGACAGTTTAGATTTGATGTGCAACTACTAGAAAGACCCTTTCTGCTATAGTGGGAGGTTAAAATTTCATGTTCTGAAGCTTTCCTGAAAAGTTATGGCACAATGCACAAAAACGCTTTTCAGCCTGAGATAAGGTGGGTTTCGGAACGCCAAACATAAAAGTGTTGATAACTTTTGAAAAACACTTCAGACAGCTTAGATTTGATGTGCAACTACTAGAAAGACCCTTTCTGCTATAGTGGGAGGTTAAAATTTCATGTTCTGAAGCATCCCTGAAAAGTTATGGCACAATGCACAAAAACGCTTTTCAGCCTGAGATAAGGTGGGTTTCGGAACGCCAAACATGAAAGTGTTGATAACTTTCGAAAAACACTTCAGACAGCTTAGATTTGATGTGCACCTACTAGAAAGACCCTTTCTGCTATAGTGGGAGGTTAAAATTTCATGTTCTGAAGCTTTCCTGAAAAGTTATGGCACAATGCACAAAAACGCTTTTCAGCCTGAGATAAGGTGGGTTTCGGAACGCCAAACATAAAAGTGTTGATAACTTTTGAAAAACACTTCAGACAGCTTAGATTTGATGTGCAACTACTAGAAAGACCCTTTCTGCTATAGTGGGAGGTTAAAATTTCATGTTCTGAAGCATCCCTGAAAAGTTATGGCACAATGCACAAAAACGCTTTTCAGCCTGAGATAAGGTGGGTTTCGGAACGCCAAACATGAAAGTGTTGATAACTTTCGAAAAACACTTCAGACAGCTTAGATTTGATGTGCACCTACTAGAAAGACCCTTTCTGCTATAGTGGGAGGTTAAAATTTCATGTTCTGAAGCTTCCCTGAAAAGTTATGGCACAATGCACAAAAACGCTTTTCAGCCTGAGATAAGGTGGGTTTCGGAACGCCAAACATAAAAGTGTTGATAACTTTTGAAAAACACTTCAGACAGCTTAGATTTGATGTGCAACTACTAGAAAGACCCTTTCTGCTATAGTGGGAGGTTAAAATTTCATGTTCTGAAGCTTCCCTGAAAAGTTATGGCACAATGCACAAAAACGCTTTTCAGCCTGAGATAAGGTGGGTTTTTGAAGGCCAAACATAAAAGTGTTAGTAACTTTGGAAAAACACTTCAGACAGTTTAGATTTGATGTGCAACTACTAGAAAGACCCTTTCTGCTATAGTGGGAGGTTAAAATTTCATGTTCTGAAGCTTCCCTGAAAAGTTATGGCACAATGCACAAAAACGCTTTTCAGCCTGAGATAAGGTGGGTTTCGGAACGCCAAACATAAAAGTGTTGATAACTTTTGAAAAACACTTCAGACAGCTTAGATTTGATGTGCAACTACTAGAAAGACCCTTTCTGCTATAGTGGGAGGTTAAAATTTCATGTTCTGAAGCTTCCCTGAAAAGTTATGGCACAATGCACAAAAACGCTTTTCAGCCTGAGATAAGGTGGGTTTCGGAACGCCAAACATAAAAGTGTTGATAACTTTGGAAAAACACTTCAGACAGTTTAGATTTGATGTGCAACTACTAGAAAGACCCTTTCTGCTATAGTGTGAGGTTAAAATTTCATGTTCTGAAGCTTTCCTGAAAAGTTATGGCACAATGCACAAAAACGCTTTTCAGCCTGAGATAAGGTGGGTTTCGGAACGCCAAATATAAAAGTGTTAATAACTTTGGAAAAACACTTCAGACAGTTTAGATTTGATGTGCAACTACTAGAAAGACCCTTTCTGCTATAGTGGGAGGTTAAAATTTCATGTTCTGAAGCTTCCCTGAAAAGTTATGGCACAATGCACAAAAACGCTTTTCAGCCTGAGATAAGGTGGGTTTCGGAACGCCAAACATAAAAGTGTTAATAACTTTGGAAAAACACATCAGACAGTTTAGATTTGATGTGCAACTACTAGAAAGACCCTTTCTGCTATAGTGGGAGGTTAAAATTTCATGTTCTGAAGCTTCCCTGAAAAGTTATGGCACAATGCGTAAAAACGCTTTTCAGCCTGAGATAAGGTGGGTTTCGGACCGCCAAACATAAAAGTGTTGATAACTTTGGAAAAACACTTCAGACAGTTTAGATTTGATGTGCAACTACTAGAAAGACTCTTTCTGCTATAGTGGGAGGTTAAAATTTCATGTTCTGAAGCATCCCTGAAAAGTTATGGCACAATGCACAAAAACGCTTTTCAGCCTGAGATAAGGTGGGTTTCGGAACGCCAAACATAAAAGTGTTGATAACTTTTGAAAAACACTTCAGACAGCTTAGATTTGATGTGCAACTACTAGAAAGACCCTTTCTGCTATAGTGGGAGGTTAAAATTTCATGTTCTGAAGCTTCCCTGAAAAGTTATGGCACAATGCACAAAAACGCTTTTCAGCCTGAGATAAGGTGGGTTTCGGAACGCCAAACATAAAAGTGTTGATAACTTTCGAAAAACACTTCAGACAGCTTAGATTTGATGTGCACCTACCAGAAAGACACTTTCTGCTATAGTGGGAGGTTAAAATTTCATGTTCTGAAGCTTCCCTGAAAAGTTATCGCACAATCCGTAAAAACGCTTTTCAGCCTGAGATAAGGTGGGTTTCGGAACGCCAAACATAAAAGTGTTGATAACTTTGGAAAAACACTTCAGACAGTTTAGATTTGATGTGCAACTACTAGAAAGACCCTTTCTGCTATAGTGGGAGGTTAAAATTTCATGTTCTGAAGCTTCCCTGAAAAGTTATGGCACAATGCACAAAAACGCTTTTCAGCCTGAGATAAGGTGGGTTTCGGAACGCCAAACATAAAAGTGTAGATAACTTTGGAAAAACACTTCAGACAGTTTAGATTTGATGTGCAACTACTAGAAAGACCCTTTCTGCTATAGTTGGAGGTTAAAATTTCATGTTCTGAAGCTTTCCTGAAAAGTTATGGCACAATGCACAAAAACGCTTTTCAGCCTGAGATAAGGTGGGTTTCGGAACGCCAAACATAAAAGTGTTGATAACTTTGGAAAAACACTTCAGACAGTTTACATTTGATGTGCAACTACTAGAAAGACTCTTTCTGCTATAGTGTGAGGTTAAAATTTCATGTTCTGAAGCTTCCCTGAAAAGTTATGGCACAATGCACAAAAACGCTTTTCAGCCTGAGATAAGGTGGGTTTCGGAACGCCAAACATAAAAGTGTTAATAACTTTGGAAAAACACTTCAGACAGTTTAGATTTGATGTGCAACTACTAGAAAGACCCTTTCTGCTATAGTGGGAGGTTAAAATTTCATGTTCTGAAGCTTCCCTGAAAAGTTATGGCACAATGCACAAAAACGCTTTTCAGCCTGAGATAAGGTGGGTTTCGGAACGCCAAACATGAAAGTGTTGATAACTTTCGAAAAACACTTCTTACAGCTTAGATTTGATGTGCACCTACTAGAAAGACCCTTTCTGCTATAGTGGGACGTTAAAATTTCATGTTCTGAAGCTTCCCTGAAAAGTTATGGCACAATGCGTAAAAACGCTTTTCAGCCTGAGATAAGGTGGGTTTCGGAACGCCAAACATGAAAGTGTTGATAACTTTGCAAAAACACTTCAGACAGTTTAGATTTGATGTGCAACTACTAGAAAGACCCTTTCTGCTATAGTGGGAGGTTAAAATTTCATGTTCTGAAGCTTTCCTGAAAAGTTATGGCACAATGCACAAAAACGCTTTTCAGCCTGAGATAAGGTGGGTTTCGGAACGCCAAACATAAAAGTGTTGATAACTTTTGAAAAACACTTCAGACAGCTTAGATTTGATGTGCAACTACTAGAAAGACCCTTTCTGCTATAGTGGGAGGTTAAAATTTAATGTTCTGAAGCTTCCCTGAAAAGTTATGGCACAATGCACAAAAACGCTTTTCAGCCTGAGATAAGGTGGGTTTCAGAACGCCAAACATGAAAGTGTTGATAACTTTCGAAAAACACTTCAGACAGCTTAGATTTGATGTGCACCTACTAGAAAGACCCTTTCTGCTATAGTGGGAGGTTAAAATTTCATGTTCTGAAGCTTCCCTGAAAAGTTATGGCACAATGCGTAAAAACGCTTTTCAGCCTGAGATAAGGTGGGTTTCGGAACGCCAAACATAAAAGTGTTGATAACTTTTGAAAAACACTTCAGACAGCTTAGATTTGATGTGCAACTACTAGAAAGACCCTTTCTGCTATAGTGGGAGGTTAAAATTTCATGTTCTGAAGCTTCCCTGAAAAGTTATGGCACAATGCACAAAAACGCTTTTCAGCCTGAGATAAGGTGGGTTTCGGAACGCCAAACATAAAAGTGTTGATAACTTTCGAAAAACACTTCAGACAGCTTAGATTTGATGTGCACCTACTAGAAAGACCCTTTCTGCTGTAGTGGGAGGTTAAAATTTCATGTTCTGAAGCTTCCCTGAAAAGTTATGGCACAATGCGTAAAAACGCTTTTCAGCCTGAGATAAGGTGGGTTTCGGAACGCCAAACATAAAAGTGTTGATAACTTTGCAAAAACACTTCAGACAGTTTAGATTTGATGTGCAACTACTAGAAAGACCCTTTCTGCTATAGTGGGAGATTAAAATTTCATGTTCTGAAGCTTTCCTGAAAAGTTATGGCACAATGCACAAAAACGCTTTTCAGCCTGAGATAAGGTGGGTTTCGGAACGCCAAACATAAAAGTGTTGATAACTTTTGAAAAACACTTCAGACAGCTTAGATTTGATGTGCAACTACTAGAAAGACCCTTTCTGCTATAGTGGGAGGTTAAAATTTCATGTTCTGAAGCTTCCCTGAAAAGTTATGGCACAATGCACAAAAACGCTTTTCAGCCTGAGATAAGGTGGGTTTCGGAACGCCAAACATGAAAGTGTTGATAACTTTCGAAAAACACTTCAGACAGCTTAGATTTGATGTGCACCTACTAGAAAGACCCATTCTGCTATAGTGGGAGGTTAAAATTTCATGTTCTGAAGCTTCCCTGAAAAGTTATGGCACAATGCGTAAAAACGCTTTTCAGCCTGAGATAAGGTGGGTTTCGGAACGCCAAACATAAAAGTGTTGATAACTTTGGAAAAACACTTCAGACAGTTTAGATTTGATGTGCAACTACTAGAAAGACCCTTTCTGCTATAGTGGGAGGTTAAAATTTCATGTTCTGAAGCTTCCCTGAAAAGTTATGGCACAATGCACAAAAACGCTTTTCAGCCTGAGATAAGGTGGGTTTCGGAACGCCAAACATAAAAGTGTTAATAACTTTGGAAAAACACTTCAGACAGTTTAGATTTGATGTGCAACTACTAGAAAGACCCTTTCTGCTATAGTGGGAGGTTAAAATTTCATGTTCTGAAGCTTCCCTGAAAAGTTATGGCACAATGCACAAAAACGCTTTTCAGCCTGAGATAAGGTGGGTTTTTGAAGGCCAAACATAAAAGTGTTAGTAACTTTGGAAAAACACTTCAGACAGTTTAGATTTGATGTGCAACTACTAGAAAGACCCTTTCTGCTATAGTGGGAGGTTAAAATTTCATGTTCTGAAGCTTCCCTGAAAAGTTATGGCACAATGCACAAAAACGCTTTTCAGCCTGAGATAAGGTGGGTTTCGGAACGCCAAACATAAAAGTGTTGATAACTTTTGAAAAACACTTCAGACAGCTTAGATTTGATGTGCAACTACTAGAAAGACCCTTTCTGCTATAGTGGGAGGTTAAAATTTCATGTTCTGAAGCTTCCCTGAAAAGTTATGGCACAATGCACAAAAACGCTTTTCAGCCTGAGATAAGGTGGGTTTCGGAACGCCAAACATAAAAGTGTTGATAACTTTGGAAAAACACTTCAGACAGTTTAGATTTGATGTGCAACTACTAGAAAGACCCTTTCTGCTATAGTGTGAGGTTAAAATTTCATGTTCTGAAGCTTCCCTGAAAAGTTATGGCACAATGCACAAAAACGCTTTTCAGCCTGAGATAAGGTGGGTTTCGGAACGCCAAATATAAAAGTGTTAATAACTTTGGAAAAACACTTCAGACAGTTTAGATTTGATGTGCAACTACTAGAAAGACCCTTTCTGCTATAGTGGGAGGTTAAAATTTCATGTTCTGAAGCTTCCCTGAAAAGTTATGGCACAATGCACAAAAACGCTTTTCAGCCTGAGATAAGGTGGGTTTCGGAACGCCAAACATAAAAGTGTTGATAACTTTTGAAAAACACTTCAGACAGCTTAGATTTGATGTGCAACTACTAGAAAGACCCTTTCTGCTATAGTGGGAGGTTAAAATTTCATGTTCTGAAGCTTCCCTGAAAAGTTATGGCACAATGCACAAAAACGCTTTTCAGCCTGAGATAAGGTGGGTTTCGGAACGCCAAACATAAAAGTGTTGATAACTTTCGAAAAACACTTCAGACAGCTTAGATTTGATGTGCACCTACTAGAAAGACACTTTCTGCTATAGTGGGAGGTTAAAATTTCATGTTCTGAAGCTTCCCTGAAAAGTTATGGCACAATCCGTAAAAACGCTTTTCAGCCTGAGATAAGGTGGGTTTCGGAACGCCAAACATAAAAGTGTTGATAACTTTGGAAAAACACTTCAGACAGTTTAGATTTGATGTGCAACTACTAGAAAGACCCTTTCTGCTATAGTGGGAGGTTAAAATTTCATGTTCTGAAGCTTCCCTGAAAAGTTATGGCACAATGCACAAAAACGCTTTTCAGCCTGAGATAAGGTGGGTTTCGGAACGCCAAACATAAAAGTGTTGATAACTTTGGAAAAACACTTCAGACAGTTTAGATTTGATGTGCAACTACTAGAAAGACCCTTTCTGCTATAGTGTGAGGTTAAAATTTCATGTTCTGAAGCTTCCCTGAAAAGTTATGGCACAATGCACAAAAACGCTTTTCAGCCTGAGATAAGGTGGGTTTCGGAACGCCAAATATAAAAGTGTTAATAACTTTGGAAAAACACTTCAGACAGTTTAGATTTGATGTGCAACTACTAGAAAGACCCTTTCTGCTATAGTGGGAGGTTAAAATTTCATGTTCTGAAGCTTCCCTGAAAAGTTATGGCACAATGCACAAAAACGCTTTTCAGCCTGAGATAAGGTGGGTTTCGGAACGCCAAACATAAAAGTGTTGATAACTTTTGAAAAACACTTCAGACAGCTTAGATTTGATGTGCAACTACTAGAAAGACCCTTTCTGCTATAGTGGGAGGTTAAAATTTCATGTTCTGAAGCTTCCCTGAAAAGTTATGGCACAATGCACAAAAACGCTTTTCAGCCTGAGATAAGGTGGGTTTCGGAACGCCAAACATAAAAGTGTTGATAACTTTCGAAAAACACTTCAGACAGCTTAGATTTGATGTGCACCTACTAGAAAGACACTTTCTGCTATAGTGGGAGGTTAAAATTTCATGTTCTGAAGCTTCCCTGAAAAGTTATCGCACAATCCGTAAAAACGCTTTTCAGCCTGAGATAAGGTGGGTTTCGGAACGCCAAACATAAAAGTGTTGATAACTTTGGAAAAACACTTCAGACAGTTTAGATTTGATGTGCAACTACTAGAAAGACCCTTTCTGCTATAGTGGGAGGTTAAAATTTCATGTTCTGAAGCTTCCCTGAAAAGTTATGGCACAATGCACAAAAACGCTTTTCAGCCTGAGATAAGGTGGGTTTCGGAACGCCAAACATAAAAGTGTTGATAACTTTGGAAAAACACTTCAGACAGTTTAGATTTGATGTGCAACTACTAGAAAGACCCTTTCTGCTATAGTTGGAGGTTAAAATTTCATGTTCTGAAGCTTTCCTGAAAAGTTATGGCATAATGCACAAAAACGCTTTTCAGCCTGAGGTAAGGTGGGTTTCGGAACGCCAAACATAAAAGTGTTGATAACTTTGGAAAAACACTTCAGACAGTTTAGATTTGATGTGCAACTACTAGAAAGACTCTTTCTGCTATAGTGTGAGGTTAAAATTTCATGTTCTGAAGCTTCCCTGAAAAGTTATGGCACAATGCACAAAAACGCTTTTCAGCCTGAGATAAGGTGGGTTTCGGAACGCCAAACATAAAAGTGTTAATAACTTTGGAAAAACACTTCACACAGTTTAGATTTGATGTGCACCTACTAGAAAGACCCTTTCTGCTATAGTGGGAGGTTAAAATTTCATGTTCTGAAGCTTCCCTGAAAAGTTATGGCACAATGCGTAAAAACGCTTTTCAGCCTGAGATAAGGTGGGTTTCGGAACGCCAAACATAAAAGTGTTGATAACTTTGCAAAAACACTTCAGACAGTTTAGATTTGATGTGCAACTACTAGAAAGACCCTTTCTGCTATAGTGGGAGGTTAAAATTTCATGTTCTGAAGCTTTCCTGAAAAGTTATGGCACAATGCACAAAAACGCTTTTCAGCCTGAGATAAGGTGGGTTTCGGAACGCCAAATATAAAAGTGTTGATAACTTTTGAAAAACACTTCAGACAGCTTAGATTTGATGTGCAACTACTAGAAAGACCCTTTCTGCTATAGTGGGAGGTTAAAATTTCATGTTCTGAAGCTTCCCTGAAAAGTTATGGCACAATACACAAAAACGCTTTTCAGCCTGAGATAAGGTGGGTTTCGGAACGCCAAACATAAAAGTGTTGATAACTTTCGAAAAACACTTCAGACAGCTTAGATTTGATGTGCACCTACTAGAAAGACCCTTTCTGCTATAGTGGGAGGTTAAAATTTCATGTTCTGAAGCTTCCCTGAAAAGTTATGGCACAATGCGTAAAAACGCTTTTCAGCCTGAGATAAGGTGGGTTTCGGAACGCCAAACATAAAAGTGTTGATAACTTTGGAAAAACACTTCAGACAGTTTAGATTTGATGTGCAACTACTAGAAAGACCCTTTCTGTTATAGTGGGAGGTTAAAATTTCATGTTCTGAAGCTTCCCTGAAAAGTTATGGCACAATGCACAAAAACGCTTTTCAGCCTGAGATAAGGTGGGTTTCGGAACGCCAAACATAAAAGTGTTGATAACTTTGGAAAAACACTTCAGACAGCTTAGATTTGATGTGCAACTACTAGAAAGACCCTTTCTGCTATAGTGGGAGGTTAAAATTTCATGTTCTGAAGCTTCCCTGAAAAGTTATGGCACAATGCACAAAAACGCTTTTCAGCCTGAGATAAGGTGGGTTTCGGAACGCCAAACATAAAAGTGTTGATAACTTTGGAAAAACACTTCAGACAGCTTAGATTTGATGTGCACCTACTAGAAAGACCCTTTCTGCTATAGTGGGAGGTTAAAATTTCATGTTCTGAAGCTTCCCTGAAAAGTTATGGCACAATGCACAAAAACGCTTTTCAGCCTGAGATAAGGTGGGTTTCGGAACGCCAAACATAAAAGTGTTAATAACTTTGGAAAAACACTTCAGACAGTTTAGATTGGATGTGCAACTACTAGAAAGACCCTTTCTGCTATAGTGGGAGGTTAAAATTTCATGTTCTGAAGCTTCCCTGAAAAGTTATGGCACAATGCACAAAAACGCTTTTCAGCCTGAGATAAGGTGGGTTTCGGAACGCCAAACATAAAAGTGTTAATAACTTTGGAAAAACACTTCAGACAGTTTAGATTTGATGTGCAACTACTAGAAAGCCCCTTTCAGCTATAGTGGGAGGTTAAAATTTCATGTTCTGAAGCTTCCCTGAAAAGTTATGGCACAATGCACAAAAACGCTTTTCAGCCTGAGATAAGGTGGGTTTCGGAACGCCAAACATAAAAGTGTTGATAACTTTCGAAAAACACTTCAGACAGCTTAGATTTGATGTGCACCTACTAGAAAGACCCTTTCTGCTATAGTGGGAGGTTAAAATTTCATGTTCTGAAGCTTCCCTGAAAAGTTATGGCACAATGCGTAAAAACGCTTTTCAGCCTGAGATAAGGTGGGTTTCGGAACGCCAAACATAAAAGTGTTGATAACTTTGGAAAAACACTTCAGACAGATTAGATTTGATGTGCAACTACTAGAAAGACCCTTTCTGCTATAGTGGGAGGTTAAAATTTCATGTTCTGAAGCTTCCCTGAAAAGTTATGGCACAATGCACAAAAATGCTTTTCAGCCTGAGATAAGGTGGGTTTCGGAACGCCAAACATAAAAGTGTTAATAACTTTGGAAAAACACTTCAGACAGCTTAGATATGATGTGCAACTACTAGAAAGACCCTTTCTGCTATAGTGGGAGGTTAAAATTTCATGTTCTGAAGCTTCCCTGAAAAGTTATGGCACAATGCACAAAAACGCTTTTCAGCCTGAGATAAGGTGGGTTTCGGAACGCCAAACATAAAAGTGTTAATAACTTTGGAAAAACACTTCAGACAGTTTAGATTTGATGTGCAACTACTAGAAAGACCCTTTCTGCTATAGTGGGAGGTTAAAATTTCATGTTCTGAAGCTTCCCTGAAAAGTTATGGCACAATGCACAAAAACGCTTTTCAGCCTGAGATAAGGTGGGTTTCGGAACGCCAAACATAAAAGTGTTAATAACTTTGGAAAAACACTTCAGACAGTTTAGATTTGATGTGCAACTACTAGAAAGCCCCTTTCAGCTATAGTGGGAGGTTAAAATTTCATGTTCTGAAGCTTCCCTGAAAAGTTATGGCACAATGCACAAAAACGCTTTTCAGCCTGAGATAAGGTGGGTTTCGGAACGCCAAACATAAAAGTGTTGATAACTTTCGAAAAACACTTCAGACAGCTTAGATTTGATGTGCACCTACTAGAAAGACCCTTTCTGCTATAGTGGGAGGTTAAAATTTCATGTTCTGAAGCTTCCCTGAAAAGTTATGGCACAATGCGTAAAAACGCTTTTCAGCCTGAGATAAGGTGGGTTTCGGAACGCCAAACATAAAAGTGTTGATAACTTTGGAAAAACACTTCAGACAGATTAGATTTGATGTGCAACTACTAGAAAGACCCTTTCTGCTATAGTGGGAGGTTAAAATTTCATGTTCTGAAGCTTCCCTGAAAAGTTATGGCACAATGCACAAAAATGCTTCTCAGCCTGAGATAAGGTGGGTTTCGGAACGCCAAACATAAAAGTGTTAATAACTTTGGAAAAACACTTCAGACAGCTTAGATATGATGTGCAACTACTAGAAAGACCCTTTCTGCTATAGTGGGAGGTTAAAATTTCATGTTCTGAAGCTTCCCTGAAAAGTTATGGCACAATGCACAAAAACGCTTTTCAGCCTGAGATAAAGTGGGTTTCGCAACGCCAAACATAAAAGTGTTAATAACTTTGGAAAAACACTTCAGACAGTTTAGATTTGATGTGCAACTACTAGAAAGACCCTTTCTGCTATAGTGGGAGGTTAAAATTTCATGTTCTGAAGCTTCCCTGAAAAGTTATGGCACAATGCACAAAAACGCTTTTCAGCCTGAGATAAGGTGGGTTTCGGAACGCCAAACATAAAAGTGTTAATAACTTTGGAAAAACACTTCAGACAGTTTAGATTTGATGTGCAACTACTAGAAAGACCCTTTCTGCTATAGTGGGAGGTTAAAATTTCATGTTCTGAAGCTTCCCTGAAAAGTTATGGCACAATGCACAAAAACGCTTTTCAGCCTGAGATAAGGTGGGTTTCGGAACGCCAAACATAAAAGTGTTAATAACTTTGGAAAAACACTTCAGACAGTTTAGATTTGATGTGCAACTACTAGAAAGACCCTTTCTGCTATAGTGGGAGGTTAAAATTTCATGTTCTGAAGCTTCCCTGAAAAGTTATGGCACAATGCACAAAAACGCTTTTCAGCCTGAGATAAGGTGGGTTTCGGAACGCCAAACATAAAAGTGTTAATAACTTTGGAAAAACACTTCAGACAGCTTAGATATGATGTGCAACTACTAGAAAGACCCTTTCTGCTATAGTGGGAGGTTAAAATTTCATGTTCTGAAGCTTCCCTGAAAAGTTATGGCACAATGCACAAAAACGCTTTCAGCCTGAGATAAGGTGGGTTTCGGAACGCCAAACATAAAAGTGTTAATAACTTTGGAAAAACACTTCAGACAGTTTAGATTTGATGTGCAACTACTAGAAAGACCCTTTCTGCTATAGTGGGAGGTTAAAATTTCATGTTCTGAAGCTTCCCTGAAAAGTTATGGCACAATGCACAAAAACGCTTTTCAGCCTGAGATAAGGTGGGTTTCGGAACGCCAAACATAAAAGTGTTAATAACTTTGGAAAAACACTTCAGACAGTTTAGATTTGATGTGCAACTACTAGAAAGACCCTTTCTGCTATAGTGGGAGGTTAAAATTTCATGTTCTGAAGCTTCCCTGAAAAGTTATGGCACAATGCACAAAAACGCTTTTCAGCCTGAGATAAGGTGGGTTTCGGAACGCCAAACATAAAAGTGTTGATAACTTTGGAAAAACACTTCAGACAGCTTAGATTTGATGTGCACCTACTAGAAAGCCCCTTTCTGCTATAGTGGGAGGTTAAAATTTCATGTTCTGAAGCTTCCCTGAAAAGTTATGGCACAATGCACAAAAACGCTTTTCAGCCTGAGATAAGGTGGGTTTCGGAACGCCAAACATAAAAGTGTTAATAACTTTGGAAAAACACTTCAGACAGTTTAGATTTGATGTGCAACTACTAGAAAGACCCTTTCTGCTATAGTGGGAGGTTAAAATTTCATGTTCTGAAGCTTCCCTGAAAAGTTATGGCACAATGCACAAAAACGCTTTTCAGCCTGAGATAAGGTGGGTTTCGGAACGCCAAACATAAAAGTGTTGATAACTTTCAAAAAACACTTCAGACAGCTTAGATTTGATGTGCACCTACTAGAAAGACCCTTTCTGCTATAGTGGGTGGTTAAAATTTCATGTTCTGAAGCTTCCCTCAAAAGTTATGGCACAATGCGTAAAAACGCTTTTCAGCCTGAGATAAGGTGGGTTTCGGAACGCCAAACATAAAAGTGTTGATAACTTTGGAAAAACACTTCAGACAGTTTAGATTTGATGTGCAACTACTAGAAAGACCCTTTCTGGTATAGTGGGAGGTTAAAATTTCATGTTCTGAAGCTTCCCTGAAAAGTTATGGCACAATGCACAAAAACGCTTTTCAGCCTGAGATAAGGTGGGTTTCGGAACGCCAAACATAAAAGTGTTAATAACTTTGGAAAAACACTTCAGACAGCTTAGATATGATGTGCAACTACTAGAAAGACCCTTTCTGCTATAGTGGGAGGTTAAAATTTCATGTTCTGAAGCTTCCCTGAAAAGTTATGGCACAATGCACAAAAACGCTTTTCAGCCTGAGATAAGGTGGGTTTCGGAACGCCAAACATAAAAGTGTTAATAACTTTGGAAAAACACTTCAGACAGCTTAGATATGATGTGCAACTACTAGAAAGACCCTTTCTGCTATAGTGGGAGGTTAAAATTTCATGTTCTGAAGCTTCCCTGAAAAGTTATGGCACAATGAACAAAAACGCTTTTCAGCCTGAGATAAAGTGGGTTTCGCAACGCCAAACATAAAAGTGTTAATAACTTTGGAAAAACACTTCAGACAGTTTAGATTTGATGTGCAACTACTAGAAAGACCCTTTCTGCTATAGTGGGAGGTTAAAATTTCATGTTCTGAAGCTTCCCTGAAAAGTTATGGCACAATGCACAAAAACGCTTTTCAGCCTGAGATAAGGTGGGTTTCGGAACGCCAAACATAAAAGTGTTAATAACTTTGGAAAAACACTTCAGACAGTTTAGATTTGATGTGCAACTACTAGAAAGACCCTTTCTGCTATAGTGGGAGGTTAAAATTTCATGTTCTGAAGCTTCCCTGAAAAGTTATGGCACAATGCACAAAAACGCTTTTCAGCCTGAGATAAGGTGGGTTTCGGAACGCCAAACATAAAAGTGTTAATAACTTTGGAAAAACACTTCAGACAGTTTAGATTTGATGTGCAACTACTAGAAAGACCCTTTCTGCTATAGTGGGAGGTTAAAATTTCATGTTCTGAAGCTTCCCTGAAAAGTTATGGCACAATGCACAAAAACGCTTTTCAGCCTGAGATAAGGTGGGTTTCGGAACGCCAAACATAAAAGTGTTAATAACTTTGGAAAAACACTTCAGACAGCTTAGATATGATGTGCAACTACTAGAAAGACCCTTTCTGCTATAGTGGGAGGTTAAAATTTCATGTTCTGAAGCTTCCCTGAAAAGTTATGGCACAATGCACAAAAACGCTTTTCAGCCTGAGATAAGGTGGGTTTCGGAACGCCAAACATAAAAGTGTTAATAACTTTGGAAAAACACTTCAGACAGTTTAGATTTGATGTGCAACTACTAGAAAGACCCTTTCTGCTATAGTGGGAGGTTAAAATTTCATGTTCTGAAGCTTCCCTGAAAAGTTATGGCACAATGCACAAAAACGCTTTTCAGCCTGAGATAAGGTGGGTTTCGGAACGCCAAACATAAAAGTGTTAATAACTTTGGAAAAACACTTCAGACAGTTTAGATTTGATGTGCAACTACTAGAAAGACCCTTTCTGCTATAGTGGGAGGTTAAAATTTCATGTTCTGAAGCTTCCCTGAAAAGTTATGGCACAATGCACAAAAACGCTTTTCAGCCTGAGATAAGGTGGGTTTCGGAACGCCAAACATAAAAGTGTTGATAACTTTGGAAAAACACTTCAGACAGCTTAGATTTGATGTGCACCTACTAGAAAGCCCCTTTCTGCTATAGTGGGAGGTTAAAATTTCATGTTCTGAAGCTTCCCTGAAAAGTTATGGCACAATGCACAAAAACGCTTTTCAGCCTGAGATAAGGTGGGTTTCGGAACGCCAAACATAAAAGTGTTAATAACTTTGGAAAAACACTTCAGACAGTTTAGATTTGATGTGCAACTACTAGAAAGACCCTTTCTGCTATAGTGGGAGGTTAAAATTTCATGTTCTGAAGCTTCCCTGAAAAGTTATGGCACAATGCACAAAAACGCTTTTCAGCCTGAGATAAGGTGGGTTTCGGAACGCCAAACATAAAAGTGTTGATAACTTTCAAAAAACACTTCAGACAGCTTAGATTTGATGTGCACCTACTAGAAAGACCCTTTCTGCTATAGTGGGTGGTTAAAATTTCATGTTCTGAAGCTTCCCTCAAAAGTTATGGCACAATGCGTAAAAACGCTTTTCAGCCTGAGATAAGGTGGGTTTCGGAACGCCAAACATAAAAGTGTTGATAACTTTGGAAAAACACTTCAGACAGTTTAGATTTGATGTGCAACTACTAGAAAGACCCTTTCTGGTATAGTGGGAGGTTAAAATTTCATGTTCTGAAGCTTCCCTGAAAAGTTATGGCACAATGCACAAAAACGCTTTTCAGCCTGAGATAAGGTGGGTTTCGGAACGCCAAACATAAAAGTGTTAATAACTTTGGAAAAACACTTCAGACAGCTTAGATATGATGTGCAACTACTAGAAAGACCCTTTCTGCTATAGTGGGAGGTTAAAATTTCATGTTCTGAAGCTTCCCTGAAAAGTTATGGCACAATGCACAAAAACGCTTTTCAGCCTGAGATAAAGTGGGTTTCGGAACGCCAAACATAAAAGTGCTGATAACTTTGGAAAAACACTTCAGACAGTTTAGATTTGATGTGCAACTACTAGATAGACCCTTTCTGCTGTAGTGGGAGGTTAAAATTTCATGTTCTGAAGCTTCCCTGAAAAGTTATGGCACAATGCACAAAAACGCTTTTCAGCCTGAGATAAGGTGGGTTTCGGAACGCCAAATATAAAAGTGTTGATAACTTTTGAAAAACACTTCAGACAGCTTAGATTTGATGTGCAACTACTAGAAAGACCCTTTCTGCTATAGTGGGAGGTTAAAATTTCATGTTCTGAAGCTTCCCTGAAAAGTTATGGCACAATGCACAAAAACGCTTTTCAGCATGAGATAAGGTGGGTTTCGGAACGCCAAACATAAAAGTGTTGATAACTTTCGAAAAACACTTCAGACAGCTTAGATTTGATGTGCACCTACTAGAAAGACACTTTCTGCTATAGTGGGAGGTTAAAATTTCATGTTCTGAAGCTTCCCTGAAAAGTTATGGCACAATGCGTAAAAACGCTTTTCAGCCTGAGATAAGGTGGGTTTCGGAACGCCAAACATAAAAGTGTTGATAACTTTGGAAAAACACTTCAGACAGTTTAGATTTGATGTGCAACTACTAGAAAGACCCTTTCTGCTATAGTGGGAGGTTAAAATTTCTTGTTCTGAAGCTTCCCTGAAAAGTTATGGCACAATGCACAAAAACGCTTTTCAGCCTGAGATAAGGTGGGTTTCGGAACGCCAAACATAAAAGTGTTAATAACTTTGGAAAAACACTTCAGACAGTTTAGATTTGATGTGCAACTACTAGAAAGCCCCTTTCAGCTATAGTGGGAGGTTAAAATTTCATGTTCTGAAGCTTCCCTGAAAAGTTATGGCACAATGCACAAAAACGCTTTTCAGCCTGAGATAAGGTGGGTTTCGGAACGCCAAACATAAAAGTGTTGATAACTTTCGAAAAACACTTCAGACAGCTTAGATTTGATGTGCACCTACTAGAAAGACCCTTTCTGCTATAGTGGGAGGTTAAAATTTCATGTTCTGAAGCTTCCCTGAAAAGTTATGGCACAATGCGTAAAAACGCTTTTCAGCCTGAGATAAGGTGGGTTTCGGAACACCAAACATAAAAGTGTTGATAACTTTGGAAAAACACTTCAGACAGATTAGATTTGATGTGCAACTACTAGAAAGACCCTTTCTGCTATAGTGGGAGGTTAAAATTTCATGTTCTGAAGCTTCCCTGAAAAGTTATGGCACAATGCACAAAAATGCTTCTCAGCCTGAGATAAGGTGGGTTTCGGAACGCCAAACATAAAAGTGTTAATAACTTTGGAAAAACACTTCAGACAGCTTAGATATGATGTGCAACTACTAGAAAGACCCTTTCTGCTATAGTGGGAGGTTAAAATTTCATGTTCTGAAGCTTCCCTGAAAAGTTATGGCACAATGCACAAAAACGCTTTTCAGCCTGAGATAAGGTGGGTTTCGCAACGCCAAACATAAAAGTGTTAATAACTTTGGAAAAACACTTCAGACAGTTTAGATTTGATGTGCAACTACTAGAAAGACCCTTTCTGCTATAGTGGGAGGTTAAAATTTCATGTTCTGAAGCTTCCCTGAAAAGTTATGGCACAATGCACAAAAACGCTTTTCAGCCTGAGATAAGGTGGGTTTCGGAACGCCAAACATAAAAGTGTTAATAACTGTGGAAAAACACTTCAGACAGTTTAGATTTGATGTGCAACTACTAGAAAGACCCTTTCTGCTATAGTGGGAGGTTAAAATTTCATGTTCTGAAGCTTCCCTGAAAAGTTATGGCACAATGCACAAAAACGCTTTTCAGCCTGAGATAAGGTGGGTTTCGGAACGCCAAACATAAAAGTGTTGATAACTTTGGAAAAACACTTCAGACAGCTTAGATTTGATGTGCACCTACTAGAAAGACCCTTTCTGCTATAGTGGGAGGTTAAAATTTCATGTTCTGAAGCTTCCCTGAAAAGTTATGGCACAATGCACAAAAACGCTTTTCAGCCTGAGATAAGGTGGGTTTCGGAACGCCAAACATAAAAGTGTTAATAACTTTGGAAAAACACTTCAGACAGTTTAGATTTGATGTGCAACTACTAGAAAGACCCTTTCTGCTATAGTGGGAGGTTAAAATTTCATGTTCTGAAGCTTCCCTGAAAAGTTATGGCACAATGCACAAAAACGCTTTTCAGCCTGAGATAAGGTGGGTTTCGGAACGCCAAACATAAAAGTGTTAATAACTTTGGAAAAACACTTCAGACAGCTTAGATATGATGTGCAACTACTAGAAAGACCCTTTCTGCTATAGTGGGAGGTTAAAATTTCATGTTCTGAAGCTTCCCTGAAAAGTTATGGCACAATGCACAAAAACGCTTTTCAGCCTGAGATAAGGTGGGTTTCGGAACGCCAAACATAAAAGTGTTAATAACTTTGGAAAAACACTTCAGACAGTTTAGATTTGATGTGCAACTACTAGAAAGACCCTTTCTGCTATAGTGGGAGGTTAAAATTTCATGTTCTGAAGCTTCCCTGAAAAGTTATGGCACAATGCACAAAAACGCTTTTCAGCCTGAGATAAGGTGGGTTTCGGAACGCCAAACATAAAAGTGTTAATAACTTTGGAAAAACACTTCAGACAGTTTAGATTTGATGTGCAACTACTAGAAAGACCCTTTCTGCTATAGTGGGAGGTTAAAATTTCATGTTCTGAAGCTTCCCTGAAAAGTTATGGCACAATGCACAAAAACGCTTTTCAGCCTGAGATAAGGTGGGTTTCGGAACGCCAAACATAAAAGTGTTGATAACTTTGGAAAAACACTTCAGACAGCTTAGATTTGATGTGCACCTACTAGAAAGCCCCTTTCTGCTATAGTGGGAGGTTAAAATTTCATGTTCTGAAGCTTCCCTGAAAAGTTATGGCACAATGCACAAAAACGCTTTTCAGCCTGAGATAAGGTGGGTTTCGGAACGCCAAACATAAAAGTGTTAATAACTTTGGAAAAACAATTCAGACAGTTTAGATTTGATGTGCAACTACTAGAAAGACCCTTTCTGCAATAGTGGGAGGTTAAAATTTCATGTTCTGAAGCTTCCCTGAAAAGTTATGGCACAATGCACAAAAACGCTTTTCAGCCTGAGATAAGGTGGGTTTCGGAACGCCAAACATAAAAGTGTTGATAACTTTCAAAAAACACTTCAGACAGCTTAGATTTGATGTGCACCTACTAGAAAGACCCTTTCTGCTATAGTGGGTGGTTAAAATTTCATGTTCTGAAGCTTCCCTCAAAAGTTATGGCACAATGCGTAAAAACGCTTTTCAGCCTGAGATAAGGTGGGTTTCGGAACGCCAAACATAAAAGTGTTGATAACTTTGGAAAAACACTTCAGACAGTTTAGATTTGATGTGCAACTACTAGAAAGACCCTTTCTGGTATAGTGGGAGGTTAAAATTTCATGTTCTGAAGCTTCCCTGAAAAGTTATGGCACAATGCACAAAAACGCTTTTCAGCCTGAGATAAGGTGGGTTTCGGAACGCCAAACATAAAAGTGTTAATAACTTTGGAAAAACACTTCAGACAGCTTAGATATGATGTGCAACTACTAGAAAGACCCTTTCTGCTATAGTGGGAGGTTAAAATTTCATGTTCTGAAGCTTCCCTGAAAAGTTATGGCACAATGCACAAAAACGCTTTTCAGCCTGAGATAAGGTGGGTTTCGGAACGCCAAACATAAAAGTGTTAATAACTTTGGAAAAACACTTCAGACAGTTTAGATTTGATGTGCAACTACTAGAAAGACCCTTTCTGCTATAGTGGGAGGTTAAAATTTCATGTTCTGAAGCTTCCCTGAAAAGTTATGGCACAATGCACAAAAACGCTTTTCAGCCTGAGATAAGGTGGGTTTCGGAACGCCAATCATAAAAGTGTTGATAACTTTCGAAAAACACTTCAGACAGCTTAGATTTGATGTGCACCTACTAGAAAGACCCTTTCTGCTATAGTGGGAGGTTAAAATTTCATGTTCTGAAGCTTCCCTGAAAAGTTATGGCACAATGCGTAAAAACGCTTTTCAGCCTGAGATAAAGTGGGTTTCGGAACGCCAAACATAAAAGTGCTGATAACTTTGGAAAAACACTTCAGACAGTTTAGATTTGATGTGCAACTACTAGATAGACCCTTTCTGCTGTAGTGGGAGGTTAAAATTTCATGTTCTGAAGCTTCCCTGAAAAGTTATGGCACAATGCACAAAAACGCTTTTCAGCCTGAGATAAGGTGGGTTTCGGAACGCCAAATATAAAAGTGTTGATAACTTTTGAAAAACACTTCAGACAGCTTAGATTTGATGTGCAACTACTAGAAAGACCCTTTCTGCTATAGTGGGAGGTTAAAATTTCATGTTCTGAAGCTTCCCTGAAAAGTTATGGCACAATGCACAAAAACGCTTTTCAGCATGAGATAAGGTGGGTTTCGGAACGCCAAACATAAAAGTGTTGATAACTTTCGAAAAACACTTCAGACAGCTTAGATTTGATGTGCACCTACTAGAAAGACACTTTCTGCTATAGTGGGAGGTTAAAATTTCATGTTCTGAAGCTTCCCTGAAAAGTTATGGCACAATGCGTAAAAACGCTTTTCAGCCTGAGATAAGGTGGGTTTCGGAACGCCAAACATAAAAGTGTTGATAACTTTGGAAAAACACTTCAGACAGTTTAGATTTGATGTGCAACTACTAGAAAGACCCTTTCTGCTATAGTGGGAGGTTAAAATTTCTTGTTCTGAAGCTTCCCTGAAAAGTTATGGCACAATGCACAAAAACGCTTTTCAGCCTGAGATAAGGTGGGTTTCGGAACGCCAAACATAAAAGTGTTAATAACTTTGGAAAAACACTTCAGACAGTTTAGATTTGATGTGCAACTACTAGAAAGACCCTTTCTGCTATAGTGGGAGGTTAAAATTTCATGTTCTGAAGCTTCCCTGAAAAGTTATGGCACAATGCACAAAAACGCTTTTCAGCCTGAGATAAGGTGGGTTTCGGAACGCCAAACATAAAAGTGTTAATAACTTTGGAAAAACACTTCAGACAGCTTAGATATGATGTGCAACTACTAGAAAGACCCTTTCTGCTATAGTGGGAGGTTAAAATTTCATGTTCTGAAGCTTCCCTGAAAAGTTATGGCACAATGCACAAAAACGCTTTTCAGCCTGAGATAAGGTGGGTTTCGGAACGCCAAACATAAAAGTGTTAATAACTTTGGAAAAACACTTCAGACAGTTTAGATTTGATGTGCAACTACTAGAAAGACCCTTTCTGCTATAGTGGGAGGTTAAAATTTCATGTTCTGAAGCTTCCCTGAAAAGTTATGGCACAATGCGTAAAAACGCTTTTCAGCCTGAGATAAGGTGGGTTTCGGATCGCCAAACATAAAAGTGTTGATAACTTTGGAAAAACACTTCAGACAGTTTAGATTTGATGTGCAACTACTAGAAAGACCCTTTCTGCTATAGTGGGAGGTTAAAATTTCATGTTCTGAAGCTTCCCTGAAAAGTTATGGCACAATGCACAAAAACGCTTTTCAGCCTGAGATAAGGTGGGTTTCGGAACGCCAAACATAAAAGTGTTGATAACTTTCGAAAAACACTTCAGACAGCTTAGATTTGATGTGCACCTACTAGAAAGACCCTTTCTGCTATAGTGGGAGGTTAAAATTTCATGTTCTGAAGCTTCCCTGAAAAGTTATGGCACAATGCGTAAAAACGCTTTTCAGCCTGAGATAAGGTGGGTTTCGGAACGCCAAACATAAAAGTGTTGATAACTTTGGAAAAACACTTCAGACAGTTTAGATTTGATGTGCAACTACTAGAAAGACCCTTTCTGCTATAGTGGGAGGTTAAAATTTCATGTTCTGAAGCTTTCCTGAAAAGTTATGGCACAATGCACAAAAACGCTTTTCAGCCTGAGAGATAAGGTGGGTTTCGGAACGCCAAACATAAAAGTGTTGATAACTTTTGAAAAACACTTCAGACAGCTTAGATTTGATGTGCAACTACTAGAAAGACCCTTTCTGCTATAGTGGGAGGTTAAAATTTCATGTTCTGAAGCTTCCCTGAAAAGTTATGGCACAATGCGTAAAAACGCTTTTCAGCCTGAGATAAGGTGGGTTTCGGAACGCCAAACATAAAAGTGTTGATAACTTTGGAAAAACACTTCAGACAGTTTAGATTTGATGTGCAACTACTAGAAAGACCCTTTCTGCTATAGTGGGAGGTTAAAATTTCATGTTCTGAAGCTTTCCTGAGAAGTTATGGCACAATGCACAAAAACGCTTTTCAGCCTGAGATAAGGTGGGTTTCGGAACGCCAAACATAAAAGTGTTGATAACTTTTGAAAAACACTTCAGACAGCTTAGATTTGATGTGCAACTACTAGAAAGACCCTTTCTGCTATAGTGGGAGGTTAAAATTTCATGTTCTGAAGCTTCCCTGAAAAGTTATGGCACAATGCACAAAAACGCTTTTCAGCCTGAGATAAGGTGGGTTTCGGAACGCCAAACATAAAAGTGTTGATAACTTTTGAAAAACACTTCAGACAGCTTAGATTTGATGTGCAACTACTAGAAAGACCCTTTCTGCTATAGTGGGAGGTTAAAATTTCATGTTCTGAAGCTTCCCTGAAAAGTTATGGCACAATGCACAAAAACGCTTTTCAGCCTGAGATAAGGTGGGTTTCGGAACGCCAAACATAAAAGTGTTGATAACTTTGGAAAAACACTTCAGACAGTTTAGATTTGATGTGCAACTACTAGAAAGACCCTTTCTGCTATAGTGGGAGGTTAAAATTTCATGTTCTGAAGCTTTCCTGAAAAGTTATGGCACAATGCACAAAAACGCTTTTCAGCCTGAGATAAGGTGGGTTTCGGAACGCCAAACATAAAAGTGTTGATAACTTTTGAAAAACACTTCAGACAGCTTAGATTTGATGTGCAACTACTAGAAAGACCCTTTCTGCTATAGTGGGAGGTTAAAATTTCATGTTCTGAAGCTTCCCTGAAAAGTTATGGCACAATGCACAAAAACGCTTTTCAGCCTGAGATAAGGTGGGATTCGGAACGCCAAACATAAAAGTGTTGATAACTTTGGAAAAACACTTCAGACAGTTTAGATTTGATGTGCAACTACTAGAAAGACCCTTTCTGCTATAGTGGGAGGTTAAAATTTCATGTTCTGAAGCTTCCCTGAAAAGTTATGGCACAATGCACAAAAACGCTTTTCAGCCTGAGATAAGGTGGGTTTCGGAACGCCAAACATAAAAGTGTTGATAACTTTGGAAAAACACTTCAGACAGTTTAGATTTGATGTGCAACTACTAGAAAGACCCTTTCTGCTATAGTGGGAGGTTAAAATTTCATGTTCTGAAGCTTCCCTGAAAAGTTATGGCACAATGCACAAAAACGCTTTTCAGCCTGAGATAAGGTGGGTTTCGGAACGCCAAACATAAAAGTGTTGATAACTTTCGAAAAACACTTCAGAGAGCTTAGATTTGATGTGCACCTACTAGAAAGACCCTTTCTGCTATAGTGGGAGCTTAAAATTTCATGTTCTGAAGCTTCCCTGAAAAGTTATGGCACAATGCGTAAAAACGCTTTTCAGCCTGAGATAAGGTGGGTTTCGGAACGCCAAACATAAAAGTGTTGATAACTTTGGAAAAACACTTCAGACAGTTTAGATTTGATGTGCAACTACTAGAAAGACCCTTTCTGCTATAGTGGGAGGTTAAAATTTCATGTTCTGAAGCTTTCCTGAAAAGTTATGGCACAATGCACAAAAACGCTTTTCAGCCTGAGATAAGGTGGGTTTCGGAACGCCAAACATAAAAGTGTTGATAACTTTTGAAAAACACTTCAGACAGCTTAGATTTGATGTGCAACTACTAGAAAGACCCTTTCTGCTATAGTGGGAGGTTAAAATTTCATGTTCTGAAGCTTCCCTGAAAAGTTATGGCACAATGCACAAAAACGCTTTTCAGCCTGAGATAAGGTGGGTTTCGGAACGCCAAACATAAAAGTGTTGATAACTTTCGAAAAACACTTCAGACAGCTTAGATTTGATGTGCACCTACTAGAAAGACCCTTTCTGCTATAGTGGGAGGTTAAAATTTCATGTTCTGAAGCTTCCCTGAAAAGTTATGGCACAATGCGTAAAAACGCTTTTCAGCCTGAGATAAGGTGGGTTTCGGAACGCCAAACATAAAAGTGTTGATAACTTTGGAAAAACACTTCAGACAGTTTAGATTTGATGTGCAACTACTAGAAAGACCCTTTCTGCTATAGTGGGAGGTTAAAATTTCATGTTCTGAAGCTTCCCTGAAAAGTTATGGCACAATGCACAAAAACGCTTTTCAGCCTGAGATAAGGTGGGTTTCGGAACGCCAAACATAAAAGTGTTGATAACTTTGGAAAAACACTTCAGACAGTTTAGATTTGATGTGCAACTACTAGAAAGACCCTTTCTGCTATAGTGGGAGGTTAAAATTTCATGTTCTGAAGCTTCCCTGAAAAGTTATGGCACAATGCACAAAAACGCTTTTCAGCCTGAGATAAGGTGGGTTTCGGAACGCCAAATATAAAAGTGTTGATAACTTTCGAAAAACACTTCAGAGAGCTTAGATTTGATGTGCACCTACTAGAAAGACCCTTTCTGCTATAGTGGGAGGTTAAAATTTCATGTTCTGAAGCTTCCCTGAAAAGTTATGGCACAATGCGTAAAAACGCTTTTCAGCCTGAGATAAGGTGGGTTTCGGAACGCCAAACATAAAAGTGTTGATAACTTTGGAAAAACACTTCAGACAGTTTAGATTTGATGTGCAACTACTAGAAAGACCCTTTCTGCTATAGTGGGAGGTTAAAATTTCATGTTCTGAAGCTTTCCTGAAAAGTTATGGCACAATGCACAAAAACGCTTTTCAGCCTGAGATAAGGTGGGTTTCGGAACGCCAAACATAAAAGTGTTGATAACTTTTGAAAAACACTTCAGACAGCTTAGATTTGATGTGCAACTACTAGAAAGACCCTTTCTGCTATAGTGGGAGGTTAAAATTTCATGTTCTGAAGCTTCCCTGAAAAGTTATGGCACAATGCACAAAAACGCTTTTCAGCCTGAGATAAGGTGGGTTTCGGAACGCCAAACATAAAAGTGTTGATAACTTTGGAAAAACACTTCAGACAGTTTAGATTTGATGTGCAACTACTAGAAAGACCCTTTCTGCTATAGTGGGAGGTTAAAATTTCATGTTCTGAAGCTTCCCTGAAAAGTTATGGCACAATGCACAAAAACGCTTTTCAGCCTGAGATAAGGTGGGTTTCGGAACGCCAAACATAAAAGTGTTAATAACTTTGGAAAAACACTTCAGACAGTTTAGATTTGATGTGCAACCACTAGAAAGACACTTTCTGCTTTAGTGGGAGGTTAAAATTTCATGTTCTGAAGCTTTCCTGAAAAGTTATGGCACAATGCACAAAAACGCTTTTCAGCCTGAGATAAGGTGGGTTTCGGAACGCCAAACATAAAAGTGTTGATAACTTTCGAAAAACACTTCAGAGAGCTTAGATTTGATGTGCACCTACTATAAAGACCCTTTCTGCTATAGTGGGAGGTTAAAATTTCATGTTCTGAAGCTTCCCTGAAAAGTTATGGCACAATGCGTAAAAACGCTTTTCAGCCTGAGATAAGGTGGGTTTCGGAACGCCAAACATAAAAGTGTTGATAACTTTGGAAAAACACTTCAGACAGTTTAGATTTGATGTGCAACTACTAGAAAGACCCTTTCTGCTATAGTGGGAGGTTAAAATTTCATGTTCTGAAGCTTCCCTGAAAAGTTATGGCACAATGCACAAAAACGCTTTTCAGCCTGAGATAAGGTGGGTTTCGGAACGCCAAACATAAAAGTGTTGATAACTTTCGAAAAACACTTCAGAGAGCTTAGATTTGATGTGCACCTACTAGAAAGACCCTTTCTGCTATAGTGGGAGCTTAAAATTTCATGTTCTGAAGCTTCCCTGAAAAGTTATGGCACAATGCGTAAAAACGCTTTTCAGCCTGAGATAAGGTGGGTTTCGGAACGCCAAACATAAAAGTGTTGATAACTTTGGAAAAACACTTCAGACAGTTTAGATTTGATGTGCAACTACTAGAAAGACCCTTTCTGCTATAGTGGGAGGTTAAAATTTCATGTTCTGAAGCTTTCCTGAAAAGTTATGGCACAATGCACAAAAACGCTTTTCAGCCTGAGATAAGGTGGGTTTCGGAACGCCAAACATAAAAGTGTTGATAACTTTTGAAAAACACTTCAGACAGCTTAGATTTGATGTGCAACTACTAGAAAGACCCTTTCTGCTATAGTGGGAGGTTAAAATTTCATGTTCTGAAGCTTCCCTGAAAAGTTATGGCACAATGCACAAAAACGCTTTTCAGCCTGAGATAAGGTGGGTTTCGGAACGCCAAACATAAAAGTGTTGATAACTTTGGAAAAACACTTCAGACAGTTTAGATTTGATGTGCAACTACTAGAAAGACCCTTTCTGCTATAGTGGGAGGTTAAAATTTCATGTTCTGAAGCTTCCCTGAAAAGTTATGGCACAATGCACAAAAACGCTTTTCAGCCTGAGATAAGGTGGGTTTCGGAACGCCAAACATAAAAGTGTTAATAACTTTGGAAAAACACTTCAGACAGTTTAGATTTGATGTGCAACTACTAGAAAGACCCTTTCTGCTATAGTGGGAGGTCAAAATTTCATGTTCTGAAGCTTCCCTGAAAAGTTATGGCACAATGCACAAAAACGCTTTTCAGCCTGAGATAAGGTGGGTTTCGGAACGCCAAACATAAAAGTGTTGATAACTTTCGAAAAACACTTCAGAGAGCTTAGATTTGATGTGCACCTACTAGAAAGACCCTTTCTGCTATAGTGGGAGGTTAAAATTTCATGTTCTGAAGCTTCCCTGAAAAGTTATGGCACAATGCGTAAAAACGCTTTTCAGCCTGAGATAAGGTGGGTTTCGGAACGCCAAACATAAAAGTGTTGATAACTTTGGAAAAACACTTCAGACAGTTTAGATTTGATGTGCAACTACTAGAAAGACCCTTTCTGCTATAGTGGGAGGTTAAAATTTCATGTTCTGAAGCTTTCCTGAAAAGTTATGGCACAATGCACAAAAACGCTTTTCAGCCTGAGATAAGGTGGGTTTCGGAACGCCAAACATAAAAGTGTTGATAACTTTTGAAAAACACTTCAGACAGCTTAGATTTGATGTGCAACTACTAGAAAGACCCTTTCTGCTATAGTGGGAGGTTAAAATTTCATGTTCTGAAGCTTCCCTGAAAAGTTATGGCACAATGCACAAAAACGCTTTTCAGCCTGAGATAAGGTGGGTTTTGGAACGCCAAACATAAAAGTGTTGATAACTTTGGAAAAACACTTCAGACAGTTTAGATTTGATGTGCAACTACTAGAAAGACCCTTTCTGCTATAGTGGGAGGTTAAAATTTCATGTTCTGAAGCTTTCCTGAAAAGTTGTGGCACAATGCACAAAAACGCTTTTCAGCCTGAGATAAGGTGGGTTTCGGAACGCCAAACATAAAAGTGTTGATAACTTTGGAAAAACACTTCAGACAGTTTAGATTTGATGTGCAACTACTAGAAAGACCCTTTCTGCTATAGTGGGAGGTTAAAATTTCATGTTCTGAAGCTTTCCTGAAAAGTTATGGCACAATGCACAAAAACGCTTTTCAGCCTGAGATAAGGTGGGTTTCGGAACGCCAAACATAAAAGTGTTGATAACTTTTGAAAAACACTTCAGACAGCTTAGATTTGATGTGCAACTACTAGAAAGACCCTTTCTGCTATAGTGGGAGGTTAAAATTTCATGTTCTGAAGCTTCCCTGAAAAGTTATGGCACAATGCACAAAAACGCTTTTCAGCCTGAGATAAGGTGGGTTTCGGAACGCCAAACATAAAAGTGTTGATAACTTTGGAAAAACACTTCAGACAGTTTAGATTTGATGTGCAACTACTAGAAAGACACTTTCTGCTATAGTGGGAGGTTAAAATTTCAAGTTCTGAAGCTTCCCTGAAAAGTTATGGCACAATGCACAAAAACGCTTTTCAGCCCGAGATAAGGTGGGTTTCGGAACGCCAAACATAAAAGTGTTAATAACTTTGGAAAAACACTTCAGACAGTTTAGATTTGATGTGCAACTACTAGAAAGACCCTTTCTGCTATAGTGGGAGGTTAAAATTTCATGTTCTGAAGCTTCCCTGAAAAGTTATGGCACAATGCACAAAAACGCTTTTCAGCCTGAGATAAGGTGGGTTTCGGAACGCCAAACATAAAAGTGTTGATAACTTTCGAAAAACACTTCAGACAGCTTAGATTTGATGTGCACCTACTAGAAAGACCCTTTCTGCTATAGTGGGAGGTTAAAATTTCATGTTCTGAAGCTTCCCTGAAAAGTTATGGCACAATGCGTAAAAACGCTTTTCAGCCTGAGATAAGGTGGGTTTCGGAACGCCAAACATAAAAGTGTTGATAACTTTGGAAAAACACTTCAGACAGTTTAGATTTGATGTGCAACTACTAGAAAGACCCTTTCTGCTATAGTGGGAGGTTAAAATTTCATGTTCTGAAGCTTTCCTGAAAAGTTATGGCACAATGCACAAAAACGCTTTTCAGCCTGAGAGATAAGGTGGGTTTCGGAACGCCAAACATAAAAGTGTTGATAACTTTTGAAAAACACTTCAGACAGCTTAGATTTGATGTGCAACTACTAGAAAGACCCTTTCTGCTATAGTGGGAGGTTAAAATTTCATGTTCTGAAGCTTCCCTGAAAAGTTATGGCACAATGCGTAAAAACGCTTTTCAGCCTGAGATAAGGTGGGTTTCGGAACGCCAAACATAAAAGTGTTGATAACTTTGGAAAAACACTTCAGACAGTTTAGATTTGATGTGCAACTACTAGAAAGACCCTTTCTGCTATAGTGGGAGGTTAAAATTTCATGTTCTGAAGCTTTCCTGAGAAGTTATGGCACAATGCACAAAAACGCTTTTCAGCCTGAGATAAGGTGGGTTTCGGAACGCCAAACATAAAAGTGTTGATAACTTTTGAAAAACACTTCAGACAGCTTAGATTTGATGTGCAACTACTAGAAAGACCCTTTCTGCTATAGTGGGAGGTTAAAATTTCATGTTCTGAAGCTTCCCTGAAAAGTTATGGCACAATGCACAAAAACGCTTTTCAGCCTGAGATAAGGTGGGTTTCGGAACGCCAAACATAAAAGTGTTGATAACTTTTGAAAAACACTTCAGACAGCTTAGATTTGATGTGCAACTACTAGAAAGACCCTTTCTGCTATAGTGGGAGGTTAAAATTTCATGTTCTGAAGCTTCCCTGAAAAGTTATGGCACAATGCACAAAAACGCTTTTCAGCCTGAGATAAGGTGGGTTTCGGAACGCCAAACATAAAAGTGTTGATAACTTTGGAAAAACACTTCAGACAGTTTAGATTTGATGTGCAACTACTAGAAAGACCCTTTCTGCTATAGTGGGAGGTTAAAATTTCATGTTCTGAAGCTTCCCTGAAAAGTTATGGCACAATGCACAAAAACGCTTTTCAGCCTGAGATAAGGTGGGTTTCGGAACGCCAAACATAAAAGTGTTGATAACTTTGGAAAAACACTTCAGACAGTTTAGATTTGATGTGCAACTACTAGAAAGACCCTTTCTGCTATAGTGGGAGGTTAAAATTTCATGTTCTGAAGCTTCCCTGAAAAGTTATGGCACAATGCACAAAAACGCTTTTCAGCCTGAGATAAGGTGGGTTTCGGAACGCCAAACATAAAAGTGTTGATAACTTTCGAAAAACACTTCAGACAGCTTAGATTTGATGTGCACCTACTAGAAAGACCCTTTCTGCTATAGTGGGAGGTTAAAATTTCATGTTCTGAAGCTTCCCTGAAAAGTTATGGCACAATGCGTAAAAACGCTTTTCAGCCTGAGATAAGGTGGGTTTCGGAACGCCAAACATAAAAGTGTTGATAACTTTGGAAAAACACTTCAGACAGTTTAGATTTGATGTGCAACTACTAGAAAGACCCTTTCTGCTATAGTGGGAGGTTAAAATTTCATGTTCTGAAGCTTTCCTGAAAAGTTATGGCACAATGCACAAAAACGCTTTTCAGCCTGAGAGATAAGGTGGGTTTCGGAACGCCAAACATAAAAGTGTTGATAACTTTTGAAAAACACTTCAGACAGCTTAGATTTGATGTGCAACTACTAGAAAGACCCTTTCTGCTATAGTGGGAGGTTAAAATTTCATGTTCTGAAGCTTCCCTGAAAAGTTATGGCACAATGCGTAAAAACGCTTTTCAGCCTGAGATAAGGTGGGTTTCGGAACGCCAAACATAAAAGTGTTGATAACTTTGGAAAAACACTTCAGACAGTTTAGATTTGATGTGCAACTACTAGAAAGACCCTTTCTGCTATAGTGGGAGGTTAAAATTTCATGTTCTGAAGCTTTCCTGAGAAGTTATGGCACAATGCACAAAAACGCTTTTCAGCCTGAGATAAGGTGGGTTTCGGAACGCCAAACATAAAAGTGTTGATAACTTTTGAAAAACACTTCAGACAGCTTAGATTTGATGTGCAACTACTAGAAAGACCCTTTCTGCTATAGTGGGAGGTTAAAATTTCATGTTCTGAAGCTTCCCTGAAAAGTTATGGCACAATGCACAAAAACGCTTTTCAGCCTGAGATAAGGTGGGTTTCGGAACGCCAAACATAAAAGTGTTGATAACTTTTGAAAAACACTTCAGACAGCTTAGATTTGATGTGCAACTACTAGAAAGACCCTTTCTGCTATAGTGGGAGGTTAAAATTTCATGTTCTGAAGCTTCCCTGAAAAGTTATGGCACAATGCACAAAAACGCTTTTCAGCCTGAGATAAGGTGGGTTTCGGAACGCCAAACATAAAAGTGTTGATAACTTTGGAAAAACACTTCAGACAGTTTAGATTTGATGTGCAACTACTAGAAAGACCCTTTCTGCTATAGTGGGAGGTTAAAATTTCATGTTCTGAAGCTTCCCTGAAAAGTTATGGCACAATGCACAAAAACGCTTTTCAGCCTGAGATAAGGTGGGTTTCGGAACGCCAAACATAAAAGTGTTGATAACTTTGGAAAAACACTTCAGACAGTTTAGATTTGATGTGCAACTACTAGAAAGACCCTTTCTGCTATAGTGGGAGGTTAAAATTTCATGTTCTGAAGCTTCCCTGAAAAGTTATGGCACAATGCACAAAAACGCTTTTCAGCCTGAGATAAGGTGGGTTTCGGAACGCCAAACATAAAAGTGTTGATAACTTTCGAAAAACACTTCAGAGAGCTTAGATTTGATGTGCACCTACTAGAAAGACCCTTTCTGCTATAGTGGGAGCTTAAAATTTCATGTTCTGAAGCTTCCCTGAAAAGTTATGGCACAATGCGTAAAAACGCTTTTCAGCCTGAGATAAGGTGGGTTTCGGAACGCCAAACATAAAAGTGTTGATAACTTTGGAAAAACACTTCAGACAGTTTAGATTTGATGTGCAACTACTAGAAAGACCCTTTCTGCTATAGTGGGAGGTTAAAATTTCATGTTCTGAAGCTTTCCTGAAAAGTTATGGCACAATGCACAAAAACGCTTTTCAGCCTGAGATAAGGTGGGTTTCGGAACGCCAAACATAAAAGTGTTGATAACTTTTGAAAAACACTTCAGACAGCTTAGATTTGATGTGCAACTACTAGAAAGACCCTTTCTGCTATAGTGGGAGGTTAAAATTTCATGTTCTGAAGCTTCCCTGAAAAGTTATGGCACAATGCACAAAAACGCTTTTCAGCCTGAGATAAGGTGGGTTTCGGAACGCCAAACATAAAAGTGTTGATAACTTTCGAAAAACACTTCAGACAGCTTAGATTTGATGTGCACCTACTAGAAAGACCCTTTCTGCTATAGTGGGAGGTTAAAATTTCATGTTCTGAAGCTTCCCTGAAAAGTTATGGCACAATGCGTAAAAACGCTTTTCAGCCTGAGATAAGGTGGGTTTCGGAACGCCAAACATAAAAGTGTTGATAACTTTGGAAAAACACTTCAGACAGTTTAGATTTGATGTGCAACTACTAGAAAGACCCTTTCTGCTATAGTGGGAGGTTAAAATTTCATGTTCTGAAGCTTTCCTGAAAAGTTATGGCACAATGCACAAAAACGCTTTTCAGCCTGAGATAAGGTGGGTTTCGGAACGCCAAACATAAAAGTGTTGATAACTTTTGAAAAACACTTCAGACAGCTTAGATTTGATGTGCAACTACTAGAAAGACCCTTTCTGCTATAGTGGGAGGTTAAAATTTCATGTTCTGAAGCTTCCCTGAAAAGTTATGGCACAATGCACAAAAACGCTTTTCAGCCTGAGATAAGGTGGGTTTCGGAACGCCAAACATAAAAGTGTTGATAACTTTTGAAAAACACTTCAGACAGCTTAGATTTGATGTGCAACTACTAGAAAGACCCTTTCTGCTATAGTGGGAGGTTAAAATTTCATGTTCTGAAGCTTCCCTGAAAAGTTATGGCACAATGCACAAAAACGCTTTTCAGCCTGAGATAAGGTGGGTTTCGGAACGCCAAACATAAAAGTGTTGATAACTTTGGAAAAACACTTCAGACAGTTTAGATTTGATGTGCAACTACTAGAAAGACCCTTTCTGCTATAGTGGGAGGTTAAAATTTCATGTTCTGAAGCTTCCCTGAAAAGTTATGGCACAATGCACAAAAACGCTTTTCAGCCTGAGATAAGGTGGGTTTCGGAACGCCAAACATAAAAGTGTTGATAACTTTGGAAAAACACTTCAGACAGTTTAGATTTGATGTGCAACTACTAGAAAGACCCTTTCTGCTATAGTGGGAGGTTAAAATTTCATGTTCTGAAGCTTCCCTGAAAAGTTATGGCACAATGCACAAAAACGCTTTTCAGCCTGAGATAAGGTGGGTTTCGGAACGCCAAACATAAAAGTGTTGATAACTTTCGAAAAACACTTCAGAGAGCTTAGATTTGATGTGCACCTACTAGAAAGACCCTTTCTGCTATAGTGGGAGCTTAAAATTTCATGTTCTGAAGCTTCCCTGAAAAGTTATGGCACAATGCGTAAAAACGCTTTTCAGCCTGAGATAAGGTGGGTTTCGGAACGCCAAACATAAAAGTGTTGATAACTTTGGAAAAACACTTCAGACAGTTTAGATTTGATGTGCAACTACTAGAAAGACCCTTTCTGCTATAGTGGGAGGTTAAAATTTCATGTTCTGAAGCTTTCCTGAAAAGTTATGGCACAATGCACAAAAACGCTTTTCAGCCTGAGATAAGGTGGGTTTCGGAACGCCAAACATAAAAGTGTTGATAACTTTTGAAAAACACTTCAGACAGCTTAGATTTGATGTGCAACTACTAGAAAGACCCTTTCTGCTATAGTGGGAGGTTAAAATTTCATGTTCTGAAGCTTCCCTGAAAAGTTATGGCACAATGCACAAAAACGCTTTTCAGCCTGAGATAAGGTGGGTTTCGGAACGCCAAACATAAAAGTGTTGATAACTTTCGAAAAACACTTCAGACAGCTTAGATTTGATGTGCACCTACTAGAAAGACCCTTTCTGCTATAGTGGGAGGTTAAAATTTCATGTTCTGAAGCTTCCCTGAAAAGTTATGGCACAATGCGTAAAAACGCTTTTCAGCCTGAGATAAGGTGGGTTTCGGAACGCCAAACATAAAAGTGTTGATAACTTTGGAAAAACACTTCAGACAGTTTAGATTTGATGTGCAACTACTAGAAAGACCCTTTCTGCTATAGTGGGAGGTTAAAATTTCATGTTCTGAAGCTTTCCTGAAAAGTTATGGCACAATGCACAAAAACGCTTTTCAGCCTGAGATAAGGTGGGTTTCGGAACGCCAAACATAAAAGTGTTGATAACTTTTGAAAAACACTTCAGACAGCTTAGATTTGATGTGCAACTACTAGAAAGACCCTTTCTGCTATAGTGGGAGGTTAAAATTTCATGTTCTGAAGCTTCCCTGAAAAGTTATGGCACAATGCACAAAAACGCTTTTCAGCCTGAGATAAGGTGGGTTTCGGAACGCCAAACATAAAAGTGTTGATAACTTTCGAAAAACACTTCAGACAGCTTAGATTTGATGTGCACCTACTAGAAAGACCCTTTCTGCTATAGTGGGAGGTTAAAATTTCATGTTCTGAAGCTTCCCTGAAAAGTTATGGCACAATGCACAAAAACGCTTTTCAGCCTGAGATAAGGTGGGTTTCGGAACGCCAAACATAAAAGTGTTGATAACTTTGGAAAAACACTTCAGACAGTTTAGATTTGATGTGCAACTACTAGAAAGACCCTTTCTGCTATAGTGGGAGGTTAAAATTTCATGTTCTGAAGCTTCCCTGAAAAGTTATGGCACAATGCACAAAAACGCTTTTCAGCCTGAGATAAGGTGGGTTTCGGAACGCCAAACATAAAAGTGTTAATAACTTTGGAAAAACACTTCAGACAGTTTAGATTTGATGTGCAACCACTAGAAAGACACTTTCTGCTATAGTGGGAGGTTAAAATTTCATGTTCTGAAGCTTTCCTGAAAAGTTATGGCACAATGCACAAAAACGCTTTTCAGCCTGAGATAAGGTGGGTTTCGGAACGCCAAACATAAAAGTGTTGATAACTTTCGAAAAACACTTCAGAGAGCTTAGATTTGATGTGCACCTACTAGAAAGACCCTTTCTGCTATAGTGGGAGGTTAAAATTTCATGTTCTGAAGCTTCCCTGAAAAGTTATGGCACAATGCGTAAAAACGCTTTTCAGCCTGAGATAAGGTGGGTTTCGGAACGCCAAACATAAAAGTGTTGATAACTTTGGAAAAACACTTCAGACAGTTTAGATTTGATGTGCAACTACTAGAAAGACCCTTTCTGCTATAGTGGGAGGTTAAAATTTCATGTTCTGAAGCTTCCCTGAAAAGTTATGGCACAATGCACAAAAACGCTTTTCAGCCTGAGATAAGGTGGGTTTCGGAACGCCAAACATAAAAGTGTTGATAACTTTCGAAAAACACTTCAGAGAGCTTAGATTTGATGTGCACCTACTAGAAAGACCCTTGCTGCTATAGTGGGAGCTTAAAATTTCATGTTCTGAAGCTTCCCTGAAAAGTTATGGCACAATGCGTAAAAACGCTTTTCAGCCTGAGATAAGGTGGGTTTCGGAACGCCAAACATAAAAGTGTTGATAACTTTGGAAAAACACTTCAGACAGTTTAGATTTGATGTGCAACTACTAGAAAGACCCTTTCTGCTATAGTGGGAGGTTAAAATTTCATGTTCTGAAGCTTTCCTGAAAAGTTATGGCACAATGCACAAAAACGCTTTTCAGCCTGAGATAAGGTGGGTTTCGGAACGCCAAACATAAAAGTGTTGATAACTTTTGAAAAACACTTCAGACAGCTTAGATTTGATGTGCAACTACTAGAAAGACCCTTTCTGCTATAGTGGGAGGTTAAAATTTCATGTTCTGAAGCTTCCCTGAAAAGTTATGGCACAATGCACAAAAACGCTTTTCAGCCTGAGATAAGGTGGGTTTCGGAACGCCAAACATAAAAGTGTTGATAACTTTCGAAAAACACTTCAGACAGCTTAGATTTGATGTGCACCTACTAGAAAGACCCTTTCTGCTATAGTGGGAGGTTAAAATTTCATGTTCTGAAGCTTCCCTGAAAAGTTATGGCACAATGCGTAAAAACGCTTTTCAGCCTGAGATAAGGTGGGTTTCGGAACGCCAAACATAAAAGTGTTGATAACTTTGGAAAAACACTTCAGACAGTTTAGATTTGATGTGCAACTACTAGAAAGACCCTTTCTGCTATAGTGGGAGGTTAAAATTTCATGTTCTGAAGCTTCCCTGAAAAGTTATGGCACAATGCACAAAAACGCTTTTCAGCCTGAGATAAGGTGGGTTTCGGAACGCCAAACATAAAAGTGTTGATAACTTTGGAAAAACACTTCAGACAGTTTAGATTTGATGTGCAACTACTAGAAAGACCCTTTCTGCTATAGTGGGAGGTTAAAATTTCATGTTCTGAAGCTTCCCTGAAAAGTTATGGCACAATGCACAAAAACGCTTTTCAGCCTGAGATTAGGTGGGTTTCGGAACGCCAAACATAAAAGTGTTGATAACTTTCGAAAAACACTTCAGAGAGCTTAGATTTGATGTGCACCTACTAGAAAGACCCTTTCTGCTATAGTGGGAGGTTAAAATTTCATGTTCTGAAGCTTCCCTGAAAAGTTATGGCACAATGCGTAAAAACGCTTTTCAGCCTGAGATAAGGTGGGTTTCGGAACGCCAAACATAAAAGTGTTGATAACTTTGGAAAAACACTTCAGACAGTTTAGATTTGATGTGCAACTACTAGAAAGACCCTTTCTGCTATAGTGGGAGGTTAAAATTTCATGTTCTGAAGCTTTCCTGAAAAGTTATGGCACAATGCACAAAAACGCTTTTCAGCCTGAGATAAGGTGGGTTTCGGAACGCCAAACATAAAAGTGTTGATAACTTTTGAAAAACACTTCAGACAGCTTAGATTTGATGTGCAACTACTAGAAAGACCCTTTCTGCTATAGTGGGAGGTTAAAATTTCATGTTCTGAAGCTTCCCTGAAAAGTTATGGCACAATGCACAAAAACGCTTTTCAGCCTGAGATAAGGTGGGTTTCGGAACGCCAAACATAAAAGTGTTGATAACTTTCGAAAAACACTTCAGACAGCTTAGATTTGATGTGCACCTACTAGAAAGACCCTTTCTGCTATAGTGGGAGGTTAAAATTTCATGTTCTGAAGCTTCCCTGAAAAGTTATGGCACAATGCACAAAAACGCTTTTCAGCCCGAGATAAGGTGGGTTTCGGAACGCCAAACATAAAAGTGTTGATAACTTTGGAAAAACACTTCAGACAGTTTAGATTTGATGTGCAACTACTAGAAAGACCCTTTCTGCTATAGTGGGAGGTTAAAATTTCATGTTCTGAAGCTTCCCTGAAAAGTTATGGCACAATGCACAAAAACGCTTTTCAGCCTGAGATAAGGTGGGTTTCGGAAAGCCAAACATAAAAGTGTTAATAACTTTTGAAAAACACTTCAGACAGTTTAGATTTGATGTGCAACCACTAGAAAGACACTTTCTGCTATAGTGGGAGGTTAAAATTTCATGTTCTGAAGCTTTCCTGAAAAGTTATGGCACAATGCACAAAAACGCTTTTCAGCCTGAGATAAGGTGGGTTTCGGAACGCCAAACATAAAAGTGTTGATAACTTTCGAAAAACACTTCAGAGAGCTTAGATTTGATGTGCACCTACTAGAAAGACCCTTTCTGCTATAGTGGGAGGTTAAAATTTCATGTTCTGAAGCTTCCCTGAAAAGTTATGGCACAATGCGTAAAAACGCTTTTCAGCCTGAGATAAGGTGGGTTTCGGAACGCCAAACATAAAAGTGTTGATAACTTTGGAAAAACACTTCAGACAGTTTAGATTTGATGTGCAACTACTAGAAAGACCCTTTCTGCTATAGTGGGAGGTTAAAATTTCATGTTCTGAAGCTTCCCTGAAAAGCTATGGCACAATGCACAAAAAAGCTTTTCAGCCTGAGATAAGGTGGGTTTCGGAACGCCAAACATAAAAGTGTTGATAACTTTGGAAAAACACTTCAGACAGTTTAGATTTGATGTGCAACTACTAGAAAGACCCTTTCTGCTATAGTGGGAGGTTAAAATTTCATGTTCTGAAGCTTCCCTGAAAAGTTATGGCACAATGCACAAAAACGCTTTTCAGCCTGAGATAAGGTGGGTTTCGGAACGCCAAACATAAAAGTGTTAATAACTTTGGAAAAACACTTCAGACAGTTTAGATTTGATGTGCAACTACTAGAAAGACCCTTTCTGCTATTGTGGGAGGTTAAAATTTCATGTTCTGAAGCTTCCCTGAAAAGTTATGGCACAATGCACAAAAACGCTTTTCAGCCTGAGATAAGGTGGGTTTCGGAACGCCAAACATAAAAGTGTTGATAACTTTCGAAAAACTCTTCAGAGAGCTTAGATTTGATGTGCACCTACTAGAAAGACCCTTTCTGCTATAGTGGGAGGTTAAAATTTCATGTTCTGAAGCTTCCCTGAAAAGTTATGGCACAATGCGTAAAAACGCTTTTCAGCCTGAGATAAGGTGGGTTTCGGAACGCCAAACATAAAAGTGTTGATAACTTTGGAAAAACACTTCAGACAGTTTAGATTTGATGTGCAACTACTAGAAAGACACTTTCTGCTATAGTGGGAGGTTAAAATTTCAAGTTCTGAAGCTTCCCTGAAAAGTTAATGCACAATGCACAAAAACGCTTTTCAGCCCGAGATAAGGTGGGTTTCGGAACGCCAAACATAAAAGTGTTAATAACTTTGGAAAAACACTTCAGACAGTTTAGATTTGATGTGCAACTACTAGAAAGACCCTTTCTGCTATAGTGGGAGGTTAAAATTTCATGTTCTGAAGCTTCCCTGAAAAGTTATGGCACAATGCACAAAAACGCTTTTCAGCCTGAGATAAGGTGGGTTTCGGAACGCCAAACATAAAAGTGTTGATAACTTTCGAAAAACACTTCAGACAGCTTAGATTTGATGTGCACCTACTAGAAAGACCCTTTCTGCTATAGTGGGAGGTTAAAATTTCATGTTCTGAAGCTTCCCTGAAAAGTTATGGCACAATGCGTAAAAACGCTTTTCAGCCTGAGATAAGGTGGGTTTCGGATCGCCAAACATAAAAGTGTTGATAACTTTGGAAAAACACTTCAGACAGTTTAGATTTGATGTGCAACTACTAGAAAGACCCTTTCTGCTATAGTGGGAGGTTAAAATTTCATGTTCTGAAGCTTCCCTGAAAAGTTATGGCACAATGCACAAAAACGCTTTTCAGCCTGAGATAAGGTGGGTTTCGGAACGCCAAACATAAAAGTGTTGATAACTTTCGAAAAACACTTCAGACAGCTTAGATTTGATGTGCACCTACTAGAAAGACCCTTTCTGCTATAGTGGGAGGTTAAAATTTCATGTTCTGAAGCTTCCCTGAAAAGTTATGGCACAATGCGTAAAAACGCTTTTCAGCCTGAGATAAGGTGGGTTTCGGAACGCCAAACATAAAAGTGTTGATAACTTTGGAAAAACACTTCAGACAGTTTAGATTTGATGTGCAACTACTAGAAAGACCCTTTCTGCTATAGTGGGAGGTTAAAATTTCATGTTCTGAAGCTTCCCTGAAAAGTTATGGCACAATGCACAAAAACGCTTTTCAGCCTGAGATAAGGTGGGTTTCGGAACGCCAAACATAAAAGTGTTGATAACTTTTGAAAAACACTTCAGACAGCTTAGATTTGATGTGCAACTACTAGAAAGACCCTTTCTGCTATAGTGGGAGGTTAAAATTTCATGTTCTGAAGCTTCCCTGAAAAGTTATGGCACAATGCACAAAAACGCTTTTCAGCCTGAGATAAGGTGGGTTTCGGAACGCCAAACATAAAAGTGTTGATAACTTTGGAAAAACACTTCAGACAGTTTAGATTTGATGTGCAACTACTAGAAAGACCCTTTCTGCTATAGTGGGAGGTTAAAATTTCATGTTCTGAAGCTTCCCTGAAAAGTTATGGCACAATGCACAAAAACGCTTTTCAGCCTGAGATAAGGTGGGTTTCGGAACGCCAAACATAAAAGTGTTGATAACTTTGGAAAAACACTTCAGACAGTTTAGATTTGATGTGCAACTACTAGAAAGACCCTTTCTGCTATAGTGGGAGGTTAAAATTTCATGTTCTGAAGCTTCCCTGAAAAGTTATGGCACAATGCACAAAAACGCTTTTCAGCCTGAGATAAGGTGGGTTTCGGAACGCCAAACATAAAAGTGTTGATAACTTTCGAAAAACACTTCAGAGAGCTTAGATTTGATGTGCACCTACTAGAAAGACCCTTTCTGCTATAGTGGGAGCTTAAAATTTCATGTTCTGAAGCTTCCCTGAAAAGTTATGGCACAATGCGTAAAAACGCTTTTCAGCCTGAGATAAGGTGGGTTTCGGGACGCCAAACATAAAAGTGTTGATAACTTTGGAAAAACACTTCAGACAGTTTAGATTTGATGTGCAACTACTAGAAAGACCCTTTCTGCTATAGTGGGAGGTTAAAATTTCATGTTCTGAAGCTTTCCTGAAAAGTTATGGCACAATGCACAAAAACGCTTTTCAGCCTGAGATAAGGTGGGTTTCGGAACGCCAAACATAAAAGTGTTGATAACTTTTGAAAAACACTTCAGACAGCTTAGATTTGATGTGCAACTACTAGAAAGACCCTTTCTGCTATAGTGGGAGGTTAAAATTTCATGTTCTGAAGCTTCCCTGAAAAGTTATGGCACAATGCACAAAAACGCTTTTCAGCCTGAGATAAGGTGGGTTTCGGAACGCCAAACATAAAAGTGTTGATAACTTTCGAAAAACACTTCAGACAGCTTAGATTTGATGTGCACCTACTAGAAAGACCCTTTCTGCTATAGTGGGAGGTTAAAATTTCATGTTCTGAAGCTTCCCTGAAAAGTTATGGCACAATGCGTAAAAACGCTTTTCAGCCTGAGATAAGGTGGGTTTCGGAACGCCAAACATAAAAGTGTTGATAACTTTGGAAAAACACTTCAGACAGTTTAGATTTGATGTGCAACTACTAGAAAGACCCTTTCTGCTATAGTGGGAGGTTAAAATTTCATGTTCTGAAGCTTCCCTGAAAAGTTATGGCACAATGCACAAAAACGCTTTTCAGCCTGAGATAAGGTGGGTTTCGGAACGCCAAACATAAAAGTGTTGATAACTTTGGAAAAACACTTCAGACAGTTTAGATTTGATGTGCAACTACTAGAAAGACCCTTTCTGCTATAGTGGGAGGTTAAAATTTCATGTTCTGAAGCTTCCCTGAAAAGTTATGGCACAATGCACAAAAACGCTTTTCAGCCTGAGATAAGGTGGGTTTCGGAACGCCAAACATAAAAGTGTTGATAACTTTCGAAAAACACTTCAGAGAGCTTAGATTTGATGTGCACCTACTAGAAAGACCCTTTCTGCTATAGTGGGAGGTTAAAATTTCATGTTCTGAAGCTTCCCTGAAAAGTTATGGCACAATGCGTAAAAACGCTTTTCAGCCTGAGATAAGGTGGGTTTCGGAACGCCAAACATAAAAGTGTTGATAACTTTGGAAAAACACTTCAGACAGTTTAGATTTGATGTGCAACTACTAGAAAGACCCTTTCTGCTATAGTGGGAGGTTAAAATTTCATGTTCTGAAGCTTTCCTGAAAAGTTATGGCACAATGCACAAAAACGCTTTTCAGCCTGAGATAAGGTGGGTTTCGGAACGCCAAACATAAAAGTGTTGATAACTTTTGAAAAACACTTCAGACAGCTTAGATTTGATGTGCAACTACTAGAAAGACCCTTTCTGCTATAGTGGGAGGTTAAAATTTCATGTTCTGAAGCTTCCCTGAAAAGTTATGGCACAATGCACAAAAACGCTTTTCAGCCTGAGATAAGGTGGGTTTCGGAACGCCAAACATAAAAGTGTTGATAACTTTCGAAAAACACTTCAGACAGCTTAGATTTGATGTGCACCTACTAGAAAGACCCTTTCTGCTATAGTGGGAGGTTAAAATTTCATGTTCTGAAGCTTCCCTGAAAAGTTATGGCACAATGCACAAAAACGCTTTTCAGCCTGAGATAAGGTGGGTTTCGGAACGCCAAACATAAAAGTGTTGATAACTTTGGAAAAACACTTCAGACAGTTTAGATTTGATGTGCAACTACTAGAAAGACCCTTTCTGCTATAGTGGGAGGTTAAAATTTCATGTTCTGAAGCTTCCCTGAAAAGTTATGGCACAATGCACAAAAACGCTTTTCAGCCTGAGATAAGGTGGGTTTCGGAACGCCAAACATAAAAGTGTTAATAACTTTGGAAAAACACTTCAGACAGTTTAGATTTGATGTGCAACCACTAGAAAGACACTTTCTGCTATAGTGGGAGGTTAAAATTTCATGTTCTGAAGCTTTCCTGAAAAGTTATGGCACAATGCACAAAAACGCTTTTCAGCCTGAGATAAGGTGGGTTTCGGAACGCCAAACATAAAAGTGTTGATAACTTTCGAAAAACACTTCAGAGAGCTTAGATTTGATGTGCACCTACTAGAAAGACCCTTTCTGCTATAGTGGGAGGTTAAAATTTCATGTTCTGAAGCTTCCCTGAAAAGTTATGGCACCATGCGTAAAAACGCTTTTCAGCCTGAGATAAGGTGGGTTTCGGAACGCCAAACATAAAAGTGTTGATAACTTTGGAAAAACACTTCAGACAGTTTAGATTTGATGTGCAACTACTAGAAAGACCCTTTCTGCTATAGTGGGAGGTTAAAATTTCATGTTCTGAAGCTTCCCTGAAAAGTTATGGCACAATGCACAAAAACGCTTTTCAGCCTGAGATAAGGTGGGTTTCGGAACGCCAAACATAAAAGTGTTGATAACTTTCGAAAAACACTTCAGAGAGCTTAGATTTGATGTGCACCTACTAGAAAGACCCTTTCTGCTATAGTGGGAGCTTAAAATTTCATGTTCTGAAGCTTCCCTGAAAAGTTATGGCACAATGCGTAAAAACGCTTTTCAGCCTGAGATAAGGTGGGTTTCGGAACGCCAAACATAAAAGTGTTGATAACTTTGGAAAAACACTTCAGACAGTTTAGATTTGATGTGCAACTACTAGAAAGACCCTTTCTGCTATAGTGGGAGGTTAAAATTTCATGTTCTGAAGCTTTCCTGAAAAGTTATGGCACAATGCACAAAAACGCTTTTCAGCCTGAGATAAGGTGGGTTTCGGAACGCCAAACATAAAAGTGTTGATAACTTTTGAAAAACACTTCAGACAGCTTAGATTTGATGTGCAACTACTAGAAAGACCCTTTCTGCTATAGTGGGAGGTTAAAATTTCATGTTCTGAAGCTTCCCTGAAAAGTTATGGCACAATGCACAAAAACGCTTTTCAGCCTGAGATAAGGTGGGTTTCGGAACGCCAAACATAAAAGTGTTGATAACTTTCGAAAAACACTTCAGACAGCTTAGATTTGATGTGCACCTACTAGAAAGACCCTTTCTGCTATAGTGGGAGGTTAAAATTTCATGTTCTGAAGCTTCCCTGAAAAGTTATGGCACAATGCGTAAAAACGCTTTTCAGCCTGAGATAAGGTGGGTTTCGGAACGCCAAACATAAAAGTGTTGATAACTTTCGAAAAACTCTTCAGAGAGCTTAGATTTGATGTGCACCTACTAGAAAGACCGTTTCTGCTATAGTGGGAGGTTAAAATTTCATGTTCTGAAGCTTCCCTGAAAAGTTATGGCACAATGCACAAAAACGCTTTTCAGCCTGAGATAAGGTGGGTTTCGGAACGCCAAACATAAAAGTGTTGATAACTTTCGAAAAACTCTTCAGAGAGCTTAGATTTGATGTGCACCTACTAGAAAGACCGTTTCTGCTATAGTGGGAGGTTAAAATTTCATGTTCTGAAGCTTCCCTGAAAAGTTATGGCACAATGCGTAAAAACGCTTTTCAGCCTGAGATAAGGTGGGTTTCGGAACGCCAAACATAAAAGTGTTGATAACTTTGGAAAAACACTTCAGACAGTTTAGATTTGATGTGCAACTACTAGAAAGACCCTTTCTGCTATAGTGGGAGGTTAAAATTTCATGTTCTGAAGCTTTCCTGAAAAGTTATGGCACAATGCACAAAAACGCTTTTCAGCCTGAGATAAGGTGGGTTTCGGAACGCCAAACATAAAAGTGTTGATAACTTTTGAAAAACACTTCAGACAGCTTAGATTTGATGTGCAACTACTAGAAAGACCCTTTCTGCTATAGTGGGAGGTTAAACTGAAAAGTTATGGCACAATGCACAAAAACGCTTTTCAGCCTGAGATAAGGTGGGTTTCGGAACGCCAAACATAAAAGTGTTGATAACTTTCGAAAAACACTTCAGACAGCTTAGATTTGATGTGCACCTACTAGAAAGACCCTTTCTGCTATAGTGGGAGGTTAAAATTTCATGTTCTGAAGCTTCCCTGAAAAGTTATGGCACAATGCACAAAAACGCTTTTCAGCCCGAGATAAGGTGGGTTTCGGAACGCCAAACATAAAAGTGTTGATAACTTTGGAAAAACACTTCAGACAGTTTAGATTTGATGTGCAACTACTAGAAAGACCCTTTCTGCTATAGTGGGAGGTTAAAATTTCATGTTCTGAAGCTTCCCTGAAAAGTTATGGCACAATGCACAAAAACGCTTTTCAGCCTGAGATAAGGTGGGTTTCGGAACGCCAAACATAAAAGTGTTGATAACTTTCGAAAAACACTTCAGAGAGCTTAGATTTGATGTGCACCTACTAGAAAGACCCTTTCTGCTATAGTGGGAGGTTAAAATTTCATGTTCTGAAGCTTCCCTGAAAAGTTATGGCACAATGCGTAAAAACGCTTTTCAGCCTGAGATAAGGTGGGTTTCGGAACGCCAAACATAAAAGTGTTGATAACTTTGGAAAAACACTTCAGACAGTTTAGATTTGATGTGCAACTACTAGAAAGACCCTTTCTGCTATAGTGGGAGGTTAAAATTTCATGTTCTGAAGCTTCCCTGAAAAGCTATGGCACAATGCACAAAAAAGCTTTTCAGCCTGAGATAAGGTGGGTTTCGGAACGCCAAACATAAAAGTGTTGATAACTTTCGAAAAACACTTCAGACAGTTTAGATTTGATGTGCAACTACTAGAAAGACCCTTTCTGCTATAGTGGGAGGTTAAAATTTCATGTTCTGAAGCTTCCCTGAAAAGTTATGGCACAATGCACAAAAACGCTTTTCAGCCTGAGATAAGGTGGGTTTCGGAACGCCAAACATAAAAGTGTTAATAACTTTGGAAAAACACTTCAGACAGTTTAGATTTGATGTGCAACTACTAGAAAGACCCTTTCTGCTATAGTGGGAGGTTAAAATTTCATGTTCTGAAGCTTCCCTGAAAAGTTATGGCACAATGCACAAAAACGCTTTTCAGCCTGAGATAAGGTGGGTTTCGGAACGCCAAACATAAAAGTGTTGATAACTTTCGAAAAACTCTTCAGAGAGCTTAGATTTGATGTGCACCTACTAGAAAGACCCTTTCTGCTATAGTGGGAGGTTAAAATTTCATGTTCTGAAGCTTCCCTGAAAAGTTATGGCACAATGCGTAAAAACGCTTTTCAGCCTGAGATAAGGTGGGTTTCGGAACGCCAAACATAAAAGTGTTGATAACTTTGGAAAAACACTTCAGACAGTTTAGATTTGATGTGCAACTACTAGAAAGACCCTTTCTGCTATAGTGGGAGGTTAAAATTTCATGTTCTGAAGCTTTCCTGAAAAGTTATGGCACAATGCACAAAAAGGCTTTTCAGCCTGAGATAAGGTGGGTTTCGGAACGCCAAACATAAAAGTGTTGATAACTTTTGAAAAACACTTCAGACAGCTTAGATTTGATGTGCAACTACTAGAAAGACCCTTTCTGCTATAGTGGGAGGTTAAAATTTCATGTTCTGAAGCTTCCCTGAAAAGTTATGGCACAATGCACAAAAACGCTTTTCAGCCTGAGATAAGGTGGGTTTTGGAACGCCAAACATAAAAGTGTTGATAACTTTGGAAAAACACTTCAGACAGTTTAGATTTGATGTGCAACTACTAGAAAGACCCTTTCTGCTATAGTGGGAGGTTAAAATTTCATGTTCTGAAGCTTTCCTGAAAAGTTATGGCACAATGCACAAAAACGCTTTTCAGCCTGAGATAAGGTGGGTTTCGGAACGCCAAACATAAACGTGTTGATAACTTTGGAAAAACACTTCAGACAGTTTAGATTTGATGTGCAACTACTAGAAAGACACTTTCTGCTATAGTGGGAGGTTAAAATTTCATGTTCTGAAGCTTTCCTGAAAAGTTATGGCACAATGCACAAAAACGCTTTTCAGCCTGAGATAAGGTGGGTTTCGGAACGCCAAACATAAAAGTGTTGATAACTTTCGAAAAACACTTCAGAGAGCTTAGATTTGATGTGCACCTACTAGAAAGACCCTTTCTGCTATAGTGGGAGGTTAAAATTTCATGTTCTGAAGCTTCCCTGAAAAGTTATGGCACAATGCGTAAAAACGCTTTTCAGCCTGAGATAAGGTGGGTTTCGGAACGCCAAACATAAAAGTGTTGATAACTTTGGAAAAACACTTCAGACAGTTTAGATTTGATGTGCAACTACTAGAAAGACCCTTTCTGCTATAGTGGGAGGTTAAAATTTCATGTTCTGAAGCTTCCCTGAAAAGTTATGGCACAATACACAAAAACGCTTTTCAGCCTGAGATAAGGTGGGTTTCGGAACGCCAAACATAAAAGTGTTGATAACTTTCGAAAAACACTTCAGACAGCTTAGATTTGATGTGCACCTACTAGAAAGACCCTTTCTGCTATAGTGGGAGGTTAAAATTTCATGTTCTGAAGCTTCCCTGAAAAGTTATGGCACAATGCGTAAAAACGCTTTTCAGCCTGAGATAAGGTGGGTTTCGGAACGCCAAACATAAAAGTGTTGATAACTTTGGAAAAACACTTCAGACAGTTTAGATTTGATGTGCAACTACTAGAAAGACCCTTTCTGCTATAGTGGGAGGTTAAAATTTCATGTTCTGAAGCTTCCCTGAAAAGTTATGGCACAATGCACAAAAACGCTTTTCAGCCTGAGATAAGGTGGGTTTCGGAACGCCAAACATAAAAGTGTTGATAACTTTGGAAAAACACTTCAGACAGTTTAGATTTGATGTGCAACTACTAGAAAGACCCTTTCTGCTATAGTGGGAGGTTAAAATTTCATGTTCTGAAGCTTCCCTGAAAAGTTATGGCACAATGCACAAAAACGCTTTTCAGCCTGAGATAAGGTGGGTTTCGGAACGCCAAACATAAAAGTGTTGATAACTTTCGAAAAACACTTCAGAGAGCTTAGATTTGATGTGCACCTACTAGAAAGACCCTTTCTGCTATAGTGGGAGGTTAAAATTTCATGTTCTGAAGCTTCCCTGAAAAGTTATGGCACAATGCGTAAAAACGCTTTTCAGCCTGAGATAAGGTGGGTTTCGGAACGCCAAACATAAAAGTGTTGATAACTTTGGAAAAACACTTCAGACAGTTTAGATTTGATGTGCAACTACTAGAAAGACCCTTTCTGCTATAGTGGGAGGTTAAAATTTCATGTTCTGAAGCTTTCCTGAAAAGTTATGGCACAATGCACAAAAACGCTTTTCAGCCTGAGATAAGGTGGGTTTCGGAACACCAAACATAAAAGTGTTGATAACTTTGGAAAAACACTTCAGACAGTTTAGATTTGATGTGCAACTACTAGAAAGACCCTTTCTGCTATAGTGGGAGGTTAAAATTTCATGTTCTGAAGCTTCCCTGAAAAGTTATGGCACAATGCACAAAAACGCTTTTCAGCCTGAGATAAGGTGGGTTTCGGAACGCCAAACATAAAAGTGTTGATAACTTTCGAAAAACACTTCAGAGAGCTTAGATTTGATGTGCACCTACTAGAAAGACCCTTTCTGCTATAGTGGGAGGTTAAAATTTCATGTTCTGAAGCTTTCCTGAAAAGTTATGGCACAATGCGTAAAAACGCTTTTCAGCCTGAGATAAGGTGGGTTTCGGAACGCCAAACATAAAAGTGTTGATAACTTTGGAAAAACACTTCAGACAGTTTAGATTTGATGTGCAACTACTAGAAAGACCCTTTCTGCTATAGTGGGAGGTTAAAATTTCATGTTCTGAAGCTTCCCTGAAAAGCTATGGCACAATGCACAAAAAAGCTTTTCAGCCTGAGATAAGGTGGGTTTCGGAACGCCAAACATAAAAGTGTTGATAACTTTGGAAAAACACTTCAGACAGTTTAGATTTGATGTGCAACTACTAGAAAGACCCTTTCTGCTATAGTGGGAGGTTAAAATTTCATGTTCTGAAGCTTCCCTGAAAAGTTATGGCACAATGCACAAAAACGCTTTTCAGCCTGAGATAAGGTGGGTTTCGGAACGCCAAACATAAAAGTGTTAATAACTTTGGAAAAACACTTCAGACAGTTTAGATTTGATGTGCAACTACTAGAAAGACCCTTTCTGCTATAGTGGGAGGTTAAAATTTCATGTTCTGAAGCTTCCCTGAAAAGTTATGGCACAATGCACAAAAACGCTTTTCAGCCTGAGATAAGGTGGGTTTCGGAACGCCAAACATAAAAGTGTTGATAACTTTGGAAAAACACTTCAGACAGTTTAGATTTGATGTGCAACTACTAGAAAGACCCTTTCTGCTATAGTGGGAGGTTAAAATTTCATGTTCTGAAGCTTTCCTGAAAAGTTATGGCACAATGCACAAAAACGCTTTTCAGCCTGAGATAAGGTGGGTTTCGGAACGCCAAACATAAAAGTGTTGATAACTTTTGAAAAACACTTCAGACAGCTTAGATTTGATGTGCAACTACTAGAAAGACCCTTTCTGCTATAGTGGGAGGTTAAAATTTCATGTTCTGAAGCTTCCCTGAAAAGTTATGGCACAATGCACAAAAACGCTTTTCAGCCTGAGATAAGGTGGGTTTTGGAACGCCAAACATAAAAGTGTTGATAACTTTGGAAAAACACTTCAGACAGTTTAGATTTGATGTGCAACTACTAGAAAGACCCTTTCTGCTATAGTGGGAGGTTAAAATTTCATGTTCTGAAGCTTTCCTGAAAAGTTATGGCACAATGCACAAAAACGCTTTTCAGCCTGAGATAAGGTGGGTTTCGGAACGCCAAACATAAACGTGTTGATAACTTTGGAAAAACACTTCAGACAGTTTAGATTTGATGTGCAACTACTAGAAAGACACTTTCTGCTATAGTGGGAGGTTAAAATTTCATGTTCTGAAGCTTTCCTGAAAAGTTATGGCACAATGCACAAAAACGCTTTTCAGCCTGAGATAAGGTGGGTTTCGGAACGCCAAACATAAAAGTGTTGATAACTTTCGAAAAACACTTCAGAGAGATTAGATTTGATGTGCACCTACTAGAAAGACCCTTTCTGCTATAGTGGGAGGTTAAAATTTCATGTTCTGAAGCTTCCCTGAAAAGTTATGGCACAATGCGTAAAAACGCTTTTCAGCCTGAGATAAGGTGGGTTTCGGAACGCCAAACATAAAAGTGTTGATAACTTTGGAAAAACACTTCAGACAGTTTAGATTTGATGTGCAACTACTAGAAAGACCCTTTCTGCTATAGTGGGAGGTTAAAATTTCATGTTCTGAAGCTTTCCTGAAAAGTTATGGCACAATGCACAAAAACGCTTTTCAGCCTGAGATAAGGTGGGTTTCGGAACGCCAAACATAAAAGTGTTGATAACTTTTGAAAAACACTTCAGACAGCTTAGATTTGATGTGCAACTACTAGAAAGACCCTTTCTGCTATAGTGGGAGGTTAAAATTTCATGTTCTGAAGCTTCCCTGAAAAGTTATGGCACAATGCACAAAAACGCTTTTCAGCCTGAGATAAGGTGGGTTTTGGAACGCCAAACATAAAAGTGTTGATAACTTTGGAAAAACACTTCAGACAGTTTAGATTTGATGTGCAACTACTAGAAAGACCCTTTCTGCTATAGTGGGAGGTTAAAATTTCATGTTCTGAAGCTTTCCTGAAAAGTTATGGCACAATGCACAAAAACGCTTTTCAGCCTGAGATAAGGTGGGTTTCGGAACGCCAAACATAAAAGTGTTGATAACTTTCGAAAAACACTTCAGAGAGCTTAGATTTGATGTGCACCTACTAGAAAGACCCTTTCTGCTATAGTGGGAGGTTAAAATTTCATGTTCTGAAGCTTCCCTGAAAAGTTATGGCACAATGCGTAAAAACGCTTTTCAGCCTGAGATAAGGTGGGTTTCGGAACGCCAAACATAAAAGTGTTGATAACTTTGGAAAAACACTTCAGACAGTTTAGATTTGATGTGCAACTACTAGAAAGACCCTTTCTGCTATAGTGGGAGGTTAAAATTTCATGTTCTGAAGCTTTCCTGAAAAGTTATGGCACAATGCACAAAAACGCTTTTCAGCCTGAGATAAGGTGGGTTTCGGAACGCCAAACATAAAAGTGTTGATAACTTTCGAAAAACACTTAAGAGAGCTTAGATTTGATGTGCACCTACTAGAAAGACCCTTTCTGCTATAGTGGGAGGTTAAAATTTCATGTTCTGAAGCTTCCCTGAAAAGTTATGGCACAATGCGTAAAAACGCTTTTCAGCCTGAGATAAGGTGGGTTTCGGATCGCCAAACATAAAAGTGTTGATAACTTTGGAAAAACACTTCAGACAGTTTAGATTTGATGTGCAACTACTAGAAAGACCCTTTCTGCTATAGTGGGAGGTTAAAATTTCATGTTCTGAAGCTTCCCTGAAAAGTTATGGCACAATGCACAAAAACGCTTTTCAGCCTGAGATAAGGTGGGTTTCGGAACGCCAAACATAAAAGTGTTGATAACTTTCGAAAAACACTTCAGACAGCTTAGATTTGATGTGCACCTACTAGAAAGACCCTTTCTGCTATAGTGGGAGGTTAAAATTTCATGTTCTGAAGCTTCCCTGAAAAGTTATGGCACAATGCGTAAAAACGCTTTTCAGCCTGAGATAAGGTGGGTTTCGGAACGCCAAACATAAAAGTGTTGATAACTTTGGAAAAACACTTCAGACAGTTTAGATTTGATGTGCAACTACTAGAAAGACCCTTTCTGCTATAGTGGGAGGTTAAAATTTCATGTTCTGAAGCTTTCCTGAAAAGTTATGGCACAATGCACAAAAACGCTTTTCAGCCTGAGATAAGGTGGGTTTCGGAACGCCAAACATAAAAGTGTTGATAACTTTTGAAAAACACTTCAGACAGCTTAGATTTGATGTGCAACTACTAGAAAGACCCTTTCTGCTATAGTGGGAGGTTAAAATTTCATGTTCTGAAGCTTCCCTGAAAAGTTATGGCACAATGCGTAAAAACGCTTTTCAGCCTGAGATAAGGTGGGTTTCGGAACGCCAAACATAAAAGTGTTGATAACTTTGGAAAAACACTTCAGACAGTTTAGATTTGATGTGCAACTACTAGAAAGACCCTTTCTGCTATAGTGGGAGGTTAAAATTTCATGTTCTGAAGCTTTCCTGAAAAGTTATGGCACAATGCACAAAAACGCTTTTCAGCCTGAGATAAGGTGGGTTTCGGAACGCCAAACATAAAAGTGTTGATAACTTTTGAAAAACACTTCAGACAGCTTAGATTTGATGTGCAACTACTAGAAAGACCCTTTCTGCTATAGTGGGAGGTTAAAATTTCATGTTCTGAAGCTTCCCTGAAAAGTTAATGCACAATGCACAAAAACGCTTTTCAGCCTGAGATAAGGTGGGTTTCGGAACGCCAAACATAAAAGTGTTGATAACTTTTGAAAAACACTTCAGACAGCTTAGATTTGATGTGCAACTACTAGAAAGACCCTTTCTGCTATAGTGGGAGGTTAAAATTTCATGTTCTGAAGCTTCCCTGAAAAGTTATGGCACAATGCGTAAAAACGCTTTTCAGCCTGAGATAAGGTGGGTTTCGGAACGCCAAACATAAAAGTGTTGATAACTTTGGAAAAACACTTCAGACAGTTTAGATTTGATGTGCAACTACTAGAAAGACCCTTTCTGCTATAGTGGGAGGTTAAAATTTCATGTTCTGAAGCTTTCCTGAAAAGTTATGGCACAATGCACAAAAACGCTTTTCAGCCTGAGATAAGGTGGGTTTCGGAACGCCAAACATAAAAGTGTTGATAACTTTTGAAAAACACTTCAGACAGCTTAGATTTGATGTGCAACTACTAGAAAGACCCTTTCTGCTATAGTGGGAGGTTAAAATTTCATGTTCTGAAGCTTCCCTGAAAAGTTATGGCACAATGCACAAAAACGCTTTTCAGCCTGAGATAAGGTGGGTTTCGGAACGCCAAACATAAAAGTGTTGATAACTTTGGAAAAACACTTCAGACAGTTTAGATTTGATGTGCAACTACTAGAAAGACCCTTTCTGCTATAGTGGGAGGTTAAAATTTCATGTTCTGAAGCTTTCCTGAAAAGTTATGGCACAATGCACAAAAACGCTTTTCAGCCTGAGATAAGGTGGGTTTCGGAACGCCAAACATAAAAGTGTTGATAACTTTCGAAAAACACTTCAGAGAGCTTAGATTTGATGTGCACCTACTAGAAAGACCCTTTCTGCTATAGTGGGAGGTTAAAATTTCATGTTCTGAAGCTTCCCTGAAAAGTTATGGCACAATGCGTAAAAACGCTTTTCAGCCTGAGATAAGGTGGGTTTCGGAACGCCAAACATAAAAGTGTTGATAACTTTGGAAAAACACTTCAGACAGTTTAGATTTGATGTGCAACTACTAGAAAGACCCTTTCTGCTATAGTGGGAGGTTAAAATTTCATGTTCTGAAGCTTTCCTGAAAAGTTATGGCACAATGCACAAAAACGCTTTTCAGCCTGAGATAAGGTGGGTTTCGGAACGCCAAACATAAAAGTGTTGATAACTTTCGAAAAACACTTAAGAGAGCTTAGATTTGATGTGCACCTACTAGAAAGACCCTTTCTGCTATAGTGGGAGGTTAAAATTTCATGTTCTGAAGCTTCCCTGAAAAGTTATGGCACAATGCGTAAAAACGCTTTTCAGCCTGAGATAAGGTGGGTTTCGGATCGCCAAACATAAAAGTGTTGATAACTTTGGAAAAACACTTCAGACAGTTTAGATTTGATGTGCAACTACTAGAAAGACCCTTTCTGCTATAGTGGGAGGTTAAAATTTCATGTTCTGAAGCTTCCCTGAAAAGTTATGGCACAATGCACAAAAACGCTTTTCAGCCTGAGATAAGGTGGGTTTCGGAACGCCAAACATAAAAGTGTTGATAACTTTGGAAAAACACTTCAGACAGTTTAGATTTGATGTGCAACTACTAGAAAGACCCTTTCTGCTATAGTGGGAGGTTAAAATTTCATGTTCTGAAGCTTTCCTGAAAAGTTATGGCACAATGCACAAAAACGCTTTTCAGCCTGAGATAAGGTGGGTTTCGGAACGCCAAACATAAAAGTGTTGATAACTTTTGAAAAACACTTCAGACAGCTTAGATTTGATGTGCAACTACTAGAAAGACCCTTTCTGCTATAGTGGGAGGTTAAAATTTCATGTTCTGAAGCTTCCCTGAAAAGTTATGGCACAATGCGTAAAAACGCTTTTCAGCCTGAGATAAGGTGGGTTTCGGAACGCCAAACATAAAAGTGTTGATAACTTTGGAAAAACACTTCAGACAGTTTAGATTTGATGTGCAACTACTAGAAAGACCCTTTCTGCTATAGTGGGAGGTTAAAATTTCATGTTCTGAAGCTTTCCTGAAAAGTTATGGCACAATGCACAAAAACGCTTTTCAGCCTGAGATAAGGTGGGTTTCGGAACGCCAAACATAAAAGTGTTGATAACTTTTGAAAAACACTTCAGACAGCTTAGATTTGATGTGCAACTACGAGAAAGACCCTTTCTGTTATAGTGGGAGGTTAAAATTTCATGTTCTGAAGCTTCCCTGAAAAGTTAATGCACAATGCACAAAAACGCTTTTCAGCCTGAGATAAGGTGGGTTTCGGAACGCCAAACATAAAAGTGTTGATAACTTTTGAAAAACACTTCAGACAGCTTAGATTTGATGTGCAACTACTAGAAAGACCCTTTCTGCTATAGTGGGAGGTTAAAATTTCATGTTCTGAAGCTTCCCTGAAAAGTTATGGCACAATGCGTAAAAACGCTTTTCAGCCTGAGATAAGGTGGGTTTCGGAACGCCAAACATAAAAGTGTTGATAACTTTGGAAAAACACTTCAGACAGTTTAGATTTGATGTGCAACTACTAGAAAGACCCTTTCTGCTATAGTGGGAGGTTAAAATTTCATGTTCTGAAGCTTTCCTGAAAAGTTATGGCACAATGCACAAAAACGCTTTTCAGCCTGAGATAAGGTGGGTTTCGGAACGCCAAACATAAAAGTGTTGATAACTTTTGAAAAACACTTCAGACAGCTTAGATTTGATGTGCAACTACTAGAAAGACCCTTTCTGCTATAGTGGGAGGTTAAAATTTCATGTTCTGAAGCTTCCCTGAAAAGTTATGGCACAATGCACAAAAACGCTTTTCAGCCTGAGATAAGGTGGGTTTCGGAACGCCAAATATAAAAGTGTTGATAACTTTGGAAAAACACTTCAGACAGTTTAGATTTGATGTGCAACTACTAGAAAGACCCTTTCTGCTATAGTGGGAGGTTAAAATTTCATGTTCTGAAGCTTCCCTGAAAAGTTATGGCACAATGCGTAAAAACGCTTTTCAGCCTGAGATAAGGTGGGTTTCGGAACGCCAAACATAAAAGTGTTGATAACTTTGGAAAAACACTTCAGACAGTTTAGATTTGATGTGCAACTACTAGAAAGACCCTTTCTGCTATAGTGGGAGGTTAAAATTTCATGTTCTGAAGCTTTCCTGAAAAGTTATGGCACAATGCACAAAAACGCTTTTCAGCCTGAGATAAGGTGGGTTTCGGAACGCCAAACATAAAAGTGTTGATAACTTTTGAAAAACACTTCAGACAGCTTAGATTTGATGTGCAACTACTAGAAAGACCCTTTCTGCTATAGTGGGAGGTTAAAATTTCATGTTCTGAAGCTTCCCTGAAAAGTTATGGCACAATGCACAAAAACGCTTTTCAGCCTGAGATAAGGTGGGTTTTGGAACGCCAAACATAAAAGTGTTGATAACTTTGGAAAAACACTTCAGACAGTTTAGATTTGATGTGCAACTACTAGAAAGACCCTTTCTGCTATAGTGGGAGGTTAAAATTTCATGTTCTGAAGCTTTCCTGAAAAGTTATGGCACAATGCACAAAAACGCTTTTCAGCCTGAGATAAGGTGGGTTTCGGAACGCCAAACATAAAAGTGTTGATAACTTTGGAAAAACACTTCAGACAGTTTAGATTTGATGTGCAACTACTAGAAAGACACTTTCTGCTATAGTGGGAGGTTAAAATTTCATGTTCTGAAGCTTTCCTGAAAAGTTATGGCACAATGCACAAAAACGCTTTTCAGCCTGAGATAAGGTGGGTTTCGGAACGCCAAACATAAAAGTGTTGATAACTTTCGAAAAACACTTCAGAGAGCTTAGATTTGATGTGCACCTACTAGAAAGACCCTTTCTGCTATAGTGGGAGGTTAAAATTTCATGTTCTGAAGCTTCCCTGAAAAGTTATGGCACAATGCGTAAAAACGCTATTCAGCCTGAGATAAGGTGGGTTTCGGAACGCCAAACATAAAAGTGTTGATAACTTTGGAAAAACACTTCAGACAGTTTAGATTTGATGTGCAACTACTAGAAAGACCCTTTCTGCTATAGTGGGAGGTTAAAATTTCATGTTCTGAAGCTTTCCTGAAAAGTTATGGCACAATGCACAAAAACGCTTTTCAGCCTGAGATAAGGTGGGTTTCGGAACGCCAAACATAATAGTGTTGATAACTTTTGAAAAACACTTCAGACAGCTTAGATTTGATGTGCAACTACTAGAAAGACCCTTTCTGCTATAGTGGGAGGTTAAAATTTCATGTTCTGAAGCTTCCCTGAAAAGTTATGGCACAATGCACAAAAACGCTTTTCAGCCTGAGATAAGGTGGGTTTCGGAACGCCAAACATAAAAGTGTTGATAACTTTGGAAAAACACTTCAGACAGTTTAGATTTGATGTGCAACTACTAGAAAGACCCTTTCTGCTATAGTGGGAGGTTAAAATTTCATGTTCTGAAGCTTTCCTGAAAAGTTATGGCACAATGCACAAAAACGCTTTTCAGCCTGAGATAAGGTGGGTTTCGGAACGCCAAACATAAAAGTGTTGATAACTTTTGAAAAACACTTCAGACAGCTTAGATTTGATGTGCAACTACTAGAAAGACCCTTTCTGCTATAGTGGGAGGTTAAAATTTCATGTTCTGAAGCTTCCCTGAAAAGTTATGGCACAATGCACAAAAACGCTTTTCAGCCTGAGATAAGGTGGGTTTCGGAACGCCAAACATAAAAGTGTTGATAACTTTGGAAAAACACTTCAGACAGTTTAGATTTGATGTGCAACTACTAGAAAGACCCTTTCTGCTATAGTGGGAGGTTAAAATTTCATGTTCTGAAGCTTCCCTGAAAAGTTATGGCACAATGCGTAAAAACGCTTTTCAGCCTGAGATAAGGTGGGTTTCGGAACGCCAAACATAAAAGTGTTGATAACTTTGGAAAAACACTTCAGACAGTTTAGATTTGATGTGCAACTACTAGAAAGACCCTTTCTGCTATAGTGGGAGGTTAAAATTTCATGTTCTGAAGCTTTCCTGAAAAGTTATGGCACAATGCACAAAAACGCTTTTCAGCCTGAGATAAGGTGGGTTTCGGAACGCCAAACATAAAAGTGTTGATAACTTTTGAAAAACACTTCAGACAGCTTAGATTTGATGTGCAACTACTAGAAAGACCCTTTCTGCTATAGTGGGAGGTTAAAATTTCATGTTCTGAAGCTTCCCTGAAAAGTTATGGCACAATGCACAAAAACGCTTTTCAGCCTGAGATAAGGTGGGTTTTGGAACGCCAAACATAAAAGTGTTGATAACTTTGGAAAAACACTTCAGACAGTTTAGATTTGATGTGCAACTACTAGAAAGACCCTTTCTGCTATAGTGGGAGGTTAAAATTTCATGTTCTGAAGCTTTCCTGAAAAGTTATGGCACAATGCACAAAAACGCTTTTCAGCCTGAGATAAGGTGGGTTTCGGAACGCCAAACATAAAAGTGTTGATAACTTTGGAAAAACACTTCAGACAGTTTAGATTTGATGTGCAACTACTAGAAAGACACTTTCTGCTATAGTGGGAGGTTAAAATTTCATGTTCTGAAGCTTTCCTGAAAAGTTATGGCACAATGCACAAAAACGCTTTTCAGCCTGAGATAAGGTGGGTTTCGGAACGCCAAACATAAAAGTGTTGATAACTTTCGAAAAACACTTCAGAGAGCTTAGATTTGATGTGCACCTACTAGAAAGACCCTTTCTGCTATAGTGGGAGGTTAAAATTTCATGTTCTGAAGCTTCCCTGAAAAGTTATGGCACAATGCGTAAAAACGCTATTCAGCCTGAGATAAGGTGGGTTTCGGAACGCCAAACATAAAAGTGTTGATAACTTTGGAAAAACACTTCAGACAGTTTAGATTTGATGTGCAACTACTAGAAAGACCCTTTCTGCTATAGTGGGAGGTTAAAATTTCATGTTCTGAAGCTTCCCTGAAAAGTTATGGCACAATGCACAAAAACGCTTTTCAGCCTGAGATAAGGTGCGTTTCGGAACGCCAAACATAAAAGTGTTGATAACTTTGGAAAAACACTTCAGACAGTTTAGATTTGATGTGCAACTACTAGAAAGACACTTTCTGCTATAGTGGGAGGTTAAAATTTCATGTTCTGAAGCTTCCCTGAAAAGTTATGGCACAATGCACAAAAACGCTTTTCAGCCCGAGATAAGGTGGGTTTCGGAACGCCAAACATAAAAGTGTTAATAACTTTGGAAAAACACTTCAGACAGTTTAGATTTGATGTGCAACTACTAGAAAGACCCTTTCTGCTATAGTGGGAGGTTAAAATTTCATGTTCTGAAGCTTCCCTGAAAAGTTATGGCACAATGCACAAAAACGCTTTTCAGCCTGAGATAAGGTGGGTTTCGGAACGCCAAACATAAAAGTGTTGATAACTTTCGAAAAACACTTCAGACAGCTTAGATTTGATGTGCACCTACTAGAAAGACCCTTTCTGCTATAGTGGGAGGTTAAAATTTCATGTTCTGAAGCTTCCCTGAAAAGTTATGGCACAATGCGTAAAAACGCTTTTCAGCCTGAGATAAGGTGGGTTTCGGATCGCCAAACATAAAAGTGTTGATAACTTTGGAAAAACACTTCAGACAGTTTAGATTTGATGTGCAACTACTAGAAAGACCCTTTCTGCTATAGTGGGAGGTTAAAATTTCATGTTCTGAAGCTTCCCTGAAAAGTTATGGCACAATGCACAAAAACGCTTTTCAGCCTGAGATAAGGTGGGTTTCGGAACGCCAAACATAAAAGTGTTGATAACTTTCGAAAAACACTTCAGACAGCTTAGATTTGATGTGCACCTACTAGAAAGACCCTTTCTGCTATAGTGGGAGGTTAAAATTTCATGTTCTGAAGCTTCCCTGAAAAGTTATGGCACAATGCGTAAAAACGCTTTTCAGCCTGAGATAAGGTGGGTTTCGGAACGCCAAACATAAAAGTGTTGATAACTTTGGAAAAACACTTCAGACAGTTTAGATTTGATGTGCAACTACTAGAAAGTTCCTTTCTGCTATAGTGGGAGGTTAAAATTTCATGTTCTGAAGCTTTCCTGAAAAGTTATGGCACAATGCACAAAAACGCTTTTCAGCCTGAGAGATAAGGTGGGTTTCGGAACGCCAAACATAAAAGTGTTGATAACTTTTGAAAAACACTTCAGACAGCTTAGATTTGATGTGCAACTACTAGAAAGACCCTTTCTGCTATAGTGGGAGGTTAAAATTTCATGTTCTGAAGCTTCCCTGAAAAGTTATGGCACAATGCGTAAAAACGCTTTTCAGCCTGAGATAAGGTGGGTTTCGGAACGCCAAACATAAAAGTGTTGATAACTTTGGAAAAACACTTCAGACAGTTTAGATTTGATGTGCAACTACTAGAAAGACCCTTTCTGCTATAGTGGGAGGTTAAAATTTCATGTTCTGAAGCTTTCCTGAGAAGTTATGGCACAATGCACAAAAACGCTTTTCAGCCTGAGATAAGGTGGGTTTCGGAACGCCAAACATAAAAGTGTTGATAACTTTTGAAAAACACTTCAGACAGCTTAGATTTGATGTGCAACTACTAGAAAGACCCTTTCTGCTATAGTGGGAGGTTAAAATTTCATGTTCTGAAGCTTCCCTGAAAAGTTATGGCACAATGCACAAAAACGCTTTTCAGCCTGAGATAAGGTGGGTTTCGGAACGCCAAACATAAAAGTGTTGATAACTTTTGAAAAACACTTCAGACAGCTTAGATTTGATGTGCAACTACTAGAAAGACCCTTTCTGCTATAGTGGGAGGTTAAAATTTCATGTTCTGAAGCTTCCCTGAAAAGTTATGGCACAATGCACAAAAACGCTTTTCAGCCTGAGATAAGGTGGGTTTCGGAACGCCAAACATAAAAGTGTTGATAACTTTGGAAAAACACTTCAGACAGTTTAGATTTGATGTGCAACTACTAGAAAGACCCTTTCTGCTATAGTGGGAGGTTAAAATTTCATGTTCTGAAGCTTTCCTGAAAAGTTATGGCACAATGCACAAAAACGCTTTTCAGCCTGAGATAAGGTGGGTTTCGGAACGCCAAACATAAAAGTGTTGATAACTTTTGAAAAACACTTCAGACAGCTTAGATTTGATGTGCAACTACTAGAAAGACCCTTTCTGCTATAGTGGGAGGTTAAAATTTCATGTTCTGAAGCTTCCCTGAAAAGTTATGGCACAATGCACAAAAACGCTTTTCAGCCTGAGATAAGGTGGGATTCGGAACGCCAAACATAAAAGTGTTGATAACTTTGGAAAAACACTTCAGACAGTTTAGATTTGATGTGCAACTACTAGAAAGACCCTTTCTGCTATAGTGGGAGGTTAAAATTTCATGTTCTGAAGCTTCCCTGAAAAGTTATGGCACAATGCACAAAAACGCTTTTCAGCCTGAGATACGGTGGGTTTCGGAACGCCAAACATAAAAGTGTTGATAACTTTGGAAAAACACTTCAGACAGTTTAGATTTGATGTGCAACTACTAGAAAGACCCTTTCTGCTATAGTGGGAGGTTAAAATTTCATGTTCTGAAGCTTCCCTGAAAAGTTATGGCACAATGCACAAAAACGCTTTTCAGCCTGAGATAAGGTGGGTTTCGGAACGCCAAACATAAAAGTGTTGATAACTTTCGAAAAACACTTCAGAGAGCTTAGATTTGATGTGCACCTACTAGAAAGACCCTTTCTGCTATAGTGGGAGCTTAAAATTTCATGTTCTGAAGCTTCCCTGAAAAGTTATGGCACAATGCGTAAAAACGCTTTTCAGCCTGAGATAAGGTGGGTTTCGGAACGCCAAACATAAAAGTGTTGATAACTTTGGAAAAACACTTCAGACAGTTTAGATTTGATGTGCAACTACTAGAAAGACCCTTTCTGCTATAGTGGGAGGTTAAAATTTCATGTTCTGAAGCTTTCCTGAAAAGTTATGGCACAATGCACAAAAACGCTTTTCAGCCTGAGATAAGGTGGGTTTCGGAACGCCAAACATAAAAGTGTTGATAACTTTTGAAAAACACTTCAGACAGCTTAGATTTGATGTGCAACTACTAGAAAGACCCTTTCTGCTATAGTGGGAGGTTAAAATTTCATGTTCTGAAGCTTCCCTGAAAAGTTATGGCACAATGCACAAAAACGCTTTTCAGCCTGAGATAAGGTGGGTTTCGGAACGCCAAACATAAAAGTGTTGATAACTTTCGAAAAACACTTCAGACAGCTTAGATTTGATGTGCACCTACTAGAAAGACCCTTTCTGCTATAGTGGGAGGTTAAAATTTCATGTTCTGAAGCTTCCCTGAAAAGTTATGGCACAATGCGTAAAAACGCTTTTCAGCCTGAGATAAGGTGGGTTTCGGAACGCCAAACATAAAAGTGTTGATAACTTTGGAAAAACACTTCAGACAGTTTAGATTTGATGTGCAACTACTAGAAAGACCCTTTCTGCTATAGTGAGAGGTTAAAATTTCATGTTCTGAAGCTTCCCTGAAAAGTTATGGCACAATGCACAAAAACGCTTTTCAGCCTGAGATAAGGTGGGTTTCGGAACGCCAAACATAAAAGTGTTGATAACTTTGGAAAAACACTTCAGACAGTTTAGATTTGATGTGCAACTACTAGAAAGACCCTTTCTGCTATAGTGGGAGGTTAAAATTTCATGTTCTGAAGCTTCCCTGAAAAGTTATGGCACAATGCACAAAAACGCTTTTCAGCCTGAGATAAGGTGGGTTTCGGAACGCCAAACATAAAAGTGTTGATAACTTTCGAAAAACACTTCAGAGAGCTTAGATTTCATGTGCACCTACTAGAAAGACCCTTTCTGCTATAGTGGGAGGTTAAAATTTCATGTTCTGAAGCTTCCCTGAAAAGTTATGGCACAATGCGTAAAAACGCTTTTCAGCCTGAGATAAGGTGGGTTTCGGAACGCCAAACATAAAAGTGTTGATAACTTTGGAAAAACACTTCAGACAGTTTAGATTTGATGTGCAACTACTAGAAAGACCCTTTCTGCTATAGTGGGAGGTTAAAATTTCATGTTCTGAAGCTTTCCTTAAAAGTTATGGCACAATGCACAAAAACGCTTTTCAGCCTGAGATAAGGTGGGTTTCGGAACGCCAAACATAAAAGTGTTGATAACTTTTGAAAAACACTTCAGACAGCTTAGATTTGATGTGCAACTACTAGAAAGACCCTTTCTGCTATAGTGGGAGGTTAAAATTTCATGTTCTGAAGCTTCCCTGAAAAGTTATGGCACAATGCACAAAAACGCTTTTCAGCCTTAGATAAGGTGGGTTTCGGAACGCCAAACATAAAAGTGTTGATAACTTTCGAAAAACACTTCAGACAGCTTAGATTTGATGTGCACCTACTAGAAAGACCCTTTCTGCTATAGTGGGAGGTTAAAATTTCATGTTCTGAAGCTTCCCTGAAAAGTTATGGCACAATGCACAAAAACGCTTTTTCAGCCTGAGATAAGGTGGGTTTCGGAACGCCAAACATAAAAGTGTTGATAACTTTGGAAAAACACTTCAGACAGTTTAGATTTGATGTGCAACTACTAGAAAGACCCTTTCTGCTATAGTGGGAGGTTAAAATTTCATGTTCTGAAGCTTCCCTGAAAAGTTATGGCACAATGCACAAAAACGCTTTTCAGCCTGAGATAAGGTGGGTTTCGGAACGCCAAACATAAAAGTGTTAATAACTTTGGAAAAACACTTCAGACAGTTTAGATTTGATGTGCAACTACTAGAAAGACCCTTTCTGCTATAGTGGGAGGTTAAAATTTCATGTTCTGAAGCTTCCCTGAAAAGTTATGGCACAATGCACAAAAACGCTTTTCAGCCTGAGATAAGGTGGGTTTCGGAACGCCAAACATAAAAGTGTTGATAACTTTCGAAAAACACTTCAGAGAGCTTAGATTTCATGTGCACCTACTAGAAAGACCCTTTCTGCTATAGTGGGAGGTTAAAATTTCATGTTCTGAAGCTTCCCTGAAAAGTTATGGCACAATGCGTAAAAACGCTTTTCAGCCTGAGATAAGGTGGGTTTCGGAACGCCAAACATAAAAGTGTTGATAACTTTGGAAAAACACTTCAGACAGTTTAGATTTGATGTGCAACTACTAGAAAGACCCTTTCTGCTATAGTGGGAGGTTAAAATTTCATGTTCTGAAGCTTTCCTGAAAAGTTATGGCACAATGCACAAAAACGCTTTTCAGCCTGAGATAAGGTGGGTTTCGGAACGCCAAACATAAAAGTGTTGATAACTTTTGAAAAACACTTCAGACAGCTTAGATTTGATGTGCAACTACTAGAAAGACCCTTTCTGCTATAGTGGGAGGTTAAAATTTCATGTTCTGAAGCTTCCCTGAAAAGTTATGGCACAATGCACAAAAACGCTTTTCAGCCTTAGATAAGGTGGGTTTCGGAACGCCAAACATAAAAGTGTTGATAACTTTCGAAAAACACTTCAGACAGCTTAGATTTGATGTGCACCTACTAGAAAGACCCTTTCTGCTATAGTGGGAGGTTAAAATTTCATGTTCTGAAGCTTCCCTGAAAAGTTATGGCACAATGCACAAAAACGCTTTTTCAGCCTGAGATAAGGTGGGTTTCGGAACGCCAAACATAAAAGTGTTGATAACTTTGGAAAAACACTTCAGACAGTTTAGATTTGATGTGCAACTACTAGAAAGACCCTTTCTGCTATAGTGGGAGGTTAAAATTTCATGTTCTGAAGCTTCCCTGAAAAGTTATGGCACAATGCACAAAAACGCTTTTCAGCCTGAGATAAGGTGGGTTTCGGAACGCCAAACATAAAAGTGTTAATAACTTTGGAAAAACACTTCAGACAGTTTAGATTTGATGTGCAACCACTAGAAAGACACTTTCTGCTATAGTGGGAGGTTAAAATTTCATGTTCTGAAGCTTTCCTGAAAAGTTATGGCACAATGCACAAAAACGCTTTTCAGCCTGAGATAAGGTGGGTTTCGGAACGCCAAACATAAACGTGTTGATAACTTTCGAAAAACACTTCAGAGAGCTTAGATTTGATGTGCACCTACTAGAAAGACCCTTTCTGCTATAGTGGGAGGTTAAAATTTCATGTTCTGAAGCTTCCCTGAAAAGTTATGGCACAATGCGTAAAAACGCTTTTCAGCCTGAGATAAGGTGGGTTTCGGAACGCCAAACATAAAAGTGTTGATAACTTTGGAAAAACACTTCAGACAGTTTAGATTTGATGTGCAACTACTAGAAAGACCCTTTCTGCTATAGTGGGAGGTTAAAATTTCATGTTCTGAAGCTTCCCTGAAAAGTTATGGCACAATGCACAAAAACGCTTTTCAGCCTGAGATAAGGTGGGTTTCGGAACGCCAAACATAAAAGTGTTGATAACTTTGGAAAAACACTTCAGACAGTTTAGATTTGATGTGCAACTACTAGAAAGACACTTTCTGCTATAGTGGGAGGTTAAAATTTCATGTTCTGAAGCTTTCCTGAAAAGTTATGGCACAATGCACAAAAACGCTTTTCAGCCTGAGATAAGGTGGGTTTCGGAACGCCAAACATAAAAGTGTTGATAACTTTCGAAAAACACTTCAGAGAGCTTAGATTTGATGTGCACCTACTAGAAAGACCCTTTCTGCTATAGTGGGAGGTTAAAATTTCATGTTCTGAAGCTTCCCTGAAAAGTTATGGCACAATGCGTAAAAACGCTATTCAGCCTGAGATAAGGTGGGTTTCGGAACGCCAAACATAAAAGTGTTGATAACTTTGGAAAAACACTTCAGACAGTTTAGATTTGATGTGCAACTACTAGAAAGACCCTTTCTGCTATAGTGGGAGGTTAAAATTTCATGTTCTGAAGCTTTCCTGAAAAGTTATGGCACAATGCACAAAAACGCTTTTCAGCCTGAGATAAGGTGGGTTTCGGAACGCCAAACATAAAAGTGTTGATAACTTTTGAAAAACACTTCAGACAGCTTAGATTTGATGTGCAACTACTAGAAAGACCCTTTCTGCTATAGTGGGAGGTTAAAATTTCATGTTCTGAAGCTTCCCTGAAAAGTTATGGCACAATGCACAAAAACGCTTTTCAGCCTGAGATAAGGTGGGTTTCGGAACGCCAAACATAAAAGTGTTGATAACTTTGGAAAAACACTTCAGACAGTTTAGATTTGATGTGCAACTACTAGAAAGACACTTTCTGCTATAGTGGGAGGTTAAAATTTCATGTTCTGAAGCTTCCCTGAAAAGTTATGGCACAATGCACAAAAACGCTTTTCAGCCCGAGATAAGGTGGGTTTCGGAACGCCAAACATAAAAGTGTTAATAACTATGGAAAAACACTTCAGACAGTTTAGATTTGATGTGCAACTACTAGAAAGACCCTTTCTGCTATAGTGGGAGGTTAAAATTTCATGTTCTGAAGCTTCCCTGAAAAGTTATGGCACAATGCACAAAAACGCTTTTCAGCCTGAGATAAGGTGGGTTTCGGAACGCCAAACATAAAAGTGTTGATAACTTTCGAAAAACACTTCAGACAGCTTAGATTTGATGTGCACCTACTAGAAAGACCCTTTCTGCTATAGTGGGAGGTTAAAATTTCATGTTCTGAAGCTTCCCTGAAAAGTTATGGCACAATGCGTAAAAACGCTTTTCAGCCTGAGATAAGGTGGGTTTCGGATCGCCAAACATAAAAGTGTTGATAACTTTGGAAAAACACTTCAGACAGTTTAGATTTGATGTGCAACTACTAGAAAGACCCTTTCTGCTATAGTGGGAGGTTAAAATTTCATGCTCTGAAGCTTCCCTGAAAAGTTATGGCACAATGCACAAAAACGCTTTTCAGCCTGAGATAAGGTGGGTTTCGGAACGCCAAACATAAAAGTGTTGATAACTTTCGAAAAACACTTCAGACAGCTTAGATTTGATGTGCACCTACTAGAAAGACCCTTTCTGCTATAGTGGGAGGTTAAAATTTCATGTTCTGAAGCTTCCCTGAAAAGTTATGGCACAATGCGTAAAAACGCTTTTCAGCCTGAGATAAGGTGGGTTTCGGAACGCCAAACATAAAAGTGTTGATAACTTTGGAAAAACACTTCAGACAGTTTAGATTTGATGTGCAACTACTAGAAAGACCCTTTCTGCTATAGTGGGAGGTTAAAATTTCATGTTCTGAAGCTTTCCTGAAAAGTTATGGCACAATGCACAAAAACGCTTTTCAGCCTGAGAGATAAGGTGGGTTTCGGAACGCCAAACATAAAAGTGTTGATAACTTTTGAAAAACACTTCAGACAGCTTAGATTTGATGTGCAACTACTAGAAAGACCCTTTCTGCTATAGTGGGAGGTTAAAATTTCATGTTCTGAAGCTTCCCTGAAAAGTTATGGCACAATGCGTAAAAACGCTTTTCAGCCTGAGATAAGGTGGGTTTCGGAACGCCAAACATAAAAGTGTTGATAACTTTGGAAAAACACTTCAGACAGTTTAGATTTGATGTGCAACTACTAGAAAGACCCTTTCTGCTATAGTGGGAGGTTAAAATTTCATGTTCTGAAGCTTTCCTGAGAAGTTATGGCACAATGCACAAAAACGCTTTTCAGCCTGAGATAAGGTGGGTTTCGGAACGCCAAACATAAAAGTGTTGATAACTTTTGAAAAACACTTCAGACAGCTTAGATTTGATGTGCAACTACTAGAAAGACCCTTTCTGCTATAGTGGGAGGTTAAAATTTCATGTTCTGAAGCTTCCCTGAAAAGTTATGGCACAATGCACAAAAACGCTTTTCAGCCTGAGATAAGGTGGGTTTCGGAACGCCAAACATAAAAGTGTTGATAACTTTTGAAAAACACTTCAGACAGCTTAGATTTGATGTGCAACTACTAGAAAGACCCTTTCTGCTATAGTGGGAGGTTAAAATTTCATGTTCTGAAGCTTCCCTGAAAAGTTATGGCACAATGCACAAAAACGCTTTTCAGCCTGAGATAAGGTGGGTTTCGGAACGCCAAACATAAAAGTGTTGATAACTTTTGAAAAACACTTCAGACAGCTTAGATTTGATGTGCAACTACTAGAAAGACCCTTTCTGCTATAGTGGGAGGTTAAAATTTCATGTTCTGAAGCTTCCCTGAAAAGTTATGGCACAATGCACAAAAACGCTTTTCAGCCTGAGATAAGGTGGGTTTCGGAACGCCAAACATAAAAGTGTTGATAACTTTTGAAAAACACTTCAGACAGCTTAGATTTGATGTGCAACTACTAGAAAGACCCTTTCTGCTATAGTGGGAGGTTAAAATTTCATGTTCTGAAGCTTCCCTGAAAAGTTATGGCACAATGCACAAAAACGCTTTTCAGCCTGAGATAAGGTGGGTTTCGGAACGCCAAACATAAAAGTGTTGATAACTTTGGAAAAACACTTCAGACAGTTTAGATTTGATGTGCAACTACTAGAAAGACCCTTTCTGCTATAGTGGGAGGTTAAAATTTCATGTTCTGAAGCTTTCCTGAAAAGTTATGGCACAATGCACAAAAACGCTTTTCAGCCTGAGATAAGGTGGGTTTCGGAACGCCAAACATAAAAGTGTTGATAACTTTTGAAAAACACTTCAGACAGCTTAGATTTGATGTGCAACTACTAGAAAGACCCTTTCTGCTATAGTGGGAGGTTAAAATTTCATGTTCTGAAGCTTCCCTGAAAAGTTATGGCACAATGCACAAAAACGCTTTTCAGCCTGAGATAAGGTGGGTTTCGGAACGCCAAACATAAAAGTGTTGATAACTTTGGAAAAACACTTCAGACAGTTTAGATTTGATGTGCAACTACTAGAAAGACCCTTTCTGCTATAGTGGGAGGTTAAAATTTCATGTTCTGAAGCTTTCCTGAAAAGTTATGGCACAATGCACAAAAACGCTTTTCAGCCTGAGATAAGGTGGGTTTCGGAACGCCAAACATAAAAGTGTTGATAACTTTTGAAAAACACTTCAGACAGCTTAGATTTGATGTGCAACTACTAGAAAGACCCTTTCTGCTATAGTGGGAGGTTAAAATTTCATGTTCTGAAGCTTCCCTGAAAAGTTATGGCACAATGCACAAAAACGCTTTTCAGCCTGAGATAAGGTGGGATTCGGAACGCCAAACATAAAAGTGTTGATAACTTTGGAAAAACACTTCAGACAGTTTAGATTTGATGTGCAACTACTAGAAAGACCCTTTCTGCTATAGTGGGAGGTTAAAATTTCATGTTCTGAAGCTTCCCTGAAAAGTTATGGCACAATGCACAAAAACGCTTTTCAGCCTGAGATAAGGTGGGTTTCGGAACGCCAAACATAAAAGTGTTGATAACTTTGGAAAAACACTTCAGACAGTTTAGATTTGATGTGCAACTACTAGAAAGACCCTTTCTGCTATAGTGGGAGGTTAAAATTTCATGTTCTGAAGCTTCCCTGAAAAGTTATGGCACAATGCACAAAAACGCTTTTCAGCCTGAGATAAGGTGGGTTTCGGAACGCCAAACATAAAAGTGTTGATAACTTTCGAAAAACACTTCAGAGAGCTTAGATTTGATGTGCACCTACTAGAAAGACCCTTTCTGCTATAGTGGGAGCTTAAAATTTCATGTTCTGAAGCTTCCCTGAAAAGTTATGGCACAATGCGTAAAAACGCTTTTCAGCCTGAGATAAGGTGGGTTTCGGAACGCCAAACATAAAAGTGTTGATAACTTTGGAAAAACACTTCAGACAGTTTAGATTTGATGTGCAACTACTAGAAAGACCCTTTCTGCTATAGTGGGAGGTTAAAATTTCATGTTCTGAAGCTTTCCTGAAAAGTTATGGACAATGCACAAAAACGCTTTTCAGCCTGAGATAAGGTGGGTTTCGGAACGCCAAACATAAAAGTGTTGATAACTTTTGAAAAACACTTCAGACAGCTTAGATTTGATGTGCAACTACTAGAAAGACCCTTTCTGCTATAGTGGGAGGTTAAATTTTCATGTTCTGAAGCTTCCCTGAAAAGTTATGGCACAATGCACAAAAACGCTTTTCAGCCTGAGATAAGGTGGGTTTCGGAACGCCAAACATAAAAGTGTTGATAACTTTCGAAAAACACTTCAGACAGCTTAGATTTGATGTGCACCTACTAGAAAGACCCTTTCTGCTATAGTGGGAGGTTAAAATTTCATGTTCTGAAGCTTCCCTGAAAAGTTATGGCACAATGCGTAAAAACGCTTTTCAGCCTGAGATAAGGTGGGTTTCGGAACGCCAAACATAAAAGTGTTGATAACTTTGGAAAAACACTTCAGACAGTTTAGATTTGATGTGCAACTACTAGAAAGACCCTTTCTGCTACAGTGGGAGGTTAAAATTTCATGTTCTGAAGCTTCCCTGAAAAGTTATGGCACAATGCACAAAAACGCTTTTCAACCTGAGATAAGGTGGGTTTCGGAACGCCAAACATAAAAGTGTTGATAACTTTGGAAAAACACTTCAGACAGTTTAGATGTGATGTGCAACTACTAGAAAGACCCTTTCTGCTATAGTGGGAGGTTAAAATTTCATGTTCTGAAGCTTCCCTGAAAAGTTATGGCACAATGCACAAAAACGCTTTTCAGCCTGAGATAAGGTGGGTTTCGGAACGCCAAACATAAAAGTGTTGATAACTTTCGAAAAACACTTCAGAGAGCTTAGATTTGATGTGCACCTACTAGAAAGGCCCTTTCTGCTATAGTGGGAGGTTAAAATTTCATGTTCTGAAGCTTCCCTGAAAAGTTATGGCACAATGCGTAAAAACGCTTTTCAGCCTGAGATAAGGTGGGTTTCGGAACGCCAAACATAAAAGTGTTGATAACTTTGGAAAAACACTTCAGACAGTTTAGATTTGATGTGCAACTACTAGAAAGACCCTTTCTGCTATAGTGGGAGGTTAAAATTTCATGTTCTGAAGCTTTCCTGAAAAGTTATGGCACAATGCACAAAAACGCTTTTCAGCCTGAGATAAGGTGGGTTTCGGAACGCCAAACATAAAAGTGTTGATAACTTTTGAAAAACACTTCAGACAGCTTAGATTTGATGTGCAACTACTAGAAAGACCCTTTCTGCTATAGTGGGAGGTTAAAATTTCATGTTCTGAAGCTTCCCTGAAAAGTTATGGCACAATGCACAAAAACGCTTTTCAGCCTGAGATAAGGTGGGTTTCGGAACGCCAAACATAAAAGTGTTGATAACTTTCGAAAAACACTTCAGACAGCTTAAATTTGATGTGCACCTACTAGAAAGACCCTTTCTGCTATAGTGGGAGGTTAAAATTTCATGTTCTGAAGCTTCCCTGAAAAGTTATGGCACAATGCACAAAAACGCTTTTCAGCCTGAGATAAGGTGGGTTTCGGAACGCCAAACATAAAAGTGTTGATAACTTTGGAAAAACACTTCAGACAGTTTAGATTTGATGTGCAACTACTAGAAAGACCCTTTCTGCTATAGTGGGAGGTTAAAATTTCATGTTCTGAAGCTTCCCTGAAAAGTTATGGCACAATGCACAAAAACGCTTTTCAGCCTGAGATAAGGTGGGTTTCGGAACGCCAAACATAAAAGTGTTAATAACTTTGGAAAAACACTTCAGACAGTTTAGATTTGATGTGCAACCACTAGAAAGACACTTTCTGCTATAGTGGGAGGTTAAAATTTCATGTTCTGAAGCTTTCCTGAAAAGTTATGGCACAATGCACAAAAACGCTTTTCAGCCTGAGATAAGGTGGGTTTCGGAACGCCAAACATAAAAGTGTTGATAACTTTCGAAAAACACTTCAGAGAGCTTAGATTTGATGTGCACCTACTAGAAAGACCCTTTCTGCTATAGTGGGAGGTTAAAATTTCATGTTCTGAAGCTTCCCTGAAAAGTTATGGCACAATGCGTAAAAACGCTTTTCAGCCTGAGATAAGGTGGGTTTCGGAACGCCAAACATAAAAGTGTTGATAACTTTGGAAAAACACTTCAGACAGTTTAGATTTGATGTGCAACTACTAGAAAGACCCTTTCTGCTATAGTGGGAGGTTAAAATTTCATGTTCTGAAGCTTCCCTGAAAAGTTATGGCACAATGCACAAAAACGCTTTTCAGCCTGAGATAAGGTGGGTTTCGGAACGCCAAACATAAAAGTGTTGATAACTTTCGAAAAACACTTCAGAGAGCTTAGATTTGATGTGCACCTACTAGAAAGACCCTTTCTGCTATAGTGGGAGCTTAAAATTTCATGTTCTGAAGCTTCCCTGAAAAGTTATGGCACAATGCGTAAAAACGCTTTTCAGCCTGAGATAAGGTGGGTTTCGGAACGCCAAACATAAAAGTGTTGATAACTTTGGAAAAACACTTCAGACAGTTTAGATTTGATGTGCAACTACTAGAAAGACCCTTTCTGCTATAGTGGGAGGTTAAAATTTCATGTTCTGAAGCTTTCCTGAAAAGTTATGGCACAATGCACAAAAACGCTTTTCAGCCTGAGATAAGGTGGGTTTCGGAACGCCAAACATAAAAGTGTTGATAACTTTTGAAAAACACTTCAGACAGCTTAGATTTGATGTGCAACTACTAGAAAGACCCTTTCTGCTATAGTGGGAGGTTAAAATTTCATGTTCTGAAGCTTCCCTGAAAAGTTATGGCACAATGCACAAAAACGCTTTTCAGCCTGAGATAAGGTGGGTTTCGGAACGCCAAACATAAAAGTGTTGATAACTTTCGAAAAACACTTCAGACAGCTTAGATTTGATGTGCACCTACTAGAAAGACCCTTTCTGCTATAGTGGGAGGTTAAAATTTCATGTTCTGAAGCTTCCCTGAAAAGTTATGGCACAATGCGTAAAAACGCTTTTCAGCCTGAGATAAGGTGGGTTTCGGAACGCCAAACATAAAAGTGTTGATAACTTTGGAAAAACACTTCAGACAGTTTAGATTTGATGTGCAACTACTAGAAAGACCCTTTCTGCTATAGTGGGAGGTTAAAATTTCATGTTCTGAAGCTTCCCTGAAAAGTTATGGCACAATGCACAAAAACGCTTTTCAGCCTGAGATAAGGTGGGTTTCGGAACGCCAAACATAAAAGTGTTGATAACTTTGGAAAAACACTTCAGACAGTTTAGATTTGATGTGCAACTGCTAGAAAGACCCTTTCTGCTATAGTGGGAGGTTAAAATTTCATGTTCTGAAGCTTCCCTGAAAAGTTATGGCACAATGCGTAAAAACGCTTTTCAGCCTGAGATAAGGTGGGTTTCGGAACGCCAAACATAAAAGTGTTGATAACTTTGGAAAAACACTTCAGACAGTTTAGATTTGATGTGCAACTACTAGAAAGACCCTTTCTGCTATAGTGGGAGGTTAAAATTTCATGTTCTGAAGCTTTCCTGAAAAGTTATGGCACAATGCACAAAAACGCTTTTCAGCCTGAGATAAGGTGGGTTTCGGAACGCCAAACATAAAAGTGTTGATAACTTTTGAAAAACACTTCAGACAGCTTAGATTTGATGTGCAACTACTAGAAAGACCCTTTCTGCTATAGTGGGAGGTTAAAATTTCATGTTCTGAAGCTTCCCTGAAAAGTTATGGCACAATGCACAAAAACGCTTTTCAGCCTGAGATAAGGTGGGTTTCGGAACGCCAAACATAAAAGTGTTGATAACTTTCGAAAAACACTTCAGACAGCTTAGATTTGATGTGCACCTACTAGAAAGACCCTTTCTGCTATAGTGGGAGGTTAAAATTTCATGTTCTGAAGCTTCCCTGAAAAGTTATGGCACAATGCACAAAAACGCTTTTCAGCCCGAGATAAGGTGGGTTTCGGAACGCCAAACATAAAAGTGTTGATAACTTTGGAAAAACACTTCAGACAGTTTAGATTTGATGTGCAACTACTAGAAAGACCCTTTCTGCTATAGTGGGAGGTTAAAATTTCATGTTCTGAAGCTTCCCTGAAAAGTTATGGCACAATGCACAAAAACGCTTTTCAGCCTGAGATAAGGTGGGTTTCGGAACGCCAAACATAAAAGTGTTGATAACTTTGGAAAAACACTTCAGACAGTTTAGATTTGATGTGCAACCACTAGAAAGACACTTTCTGCTATAGTGGGAGGTTAAAATTTCATGTTCTGAAGCTTTCCTGAAAAGTTATGGCACAATGCACAAAAACGCTTTTCAGCCTGAGATAAGGTGGGTTTCGGAACGCCAAACATAAAAGTGTTGATAACTTTCGAAAAACACTTCAGAGAGCTTAGATTTGATGTGCACCTACTAGAAAGACCCTTTCTGCTATAGTGGGAGGTTAAAATTTCATGTTCTGAAGCTTCCCTGAAAAGTTATGGCACAATGCGTAAAAACGCTTTTCAGCCTGAGATAAGGTGGGTTTCGGAACGCCAAACATAAAAGTGTTGATAACTTTGGAAAAACACTTCAGACAGTTTAGATTTGATGTGCAACTACTAGAAAGACCCTTTCTGCTATAGTGGGAGGTTAAAATTTCATGTTCTGAAGCTTCCCTGAAAAGCTATGGCACAATGCACAAAAAAGCTTTTCAGCCTGAGATAAGGTGGGTTTCGGAACGCCAAACATAAAAGTGTTGATAACTTTGGAAAAACACTTCAGACAGTTTAGATTTGATGTGCAACTACTAGAAAGACCCTTTCTGCTATAGTGGGAGGTTAAAATTTCATGTTCTGAAGCTTCCCTGAAAAGTTATGGCACAATGCACAAAAACGCTTTTCAGCCTGAGATAAGGTGGGTTTCGGAACGCCAAACATAAAAGTGTTAATAACTTTGGAAAAACACTTCAGACAGTTTAGATTTGATGTGCAACTACTAGAAAGACCCTTTCTGCTATAGTGGGAGGTTAAAATTTCATGTTCTGAAGCTTCCCTGAAAAGTTATGGCACAATGCACAAAAACGCTTTTCAGCCTGAGATAAGGTGGGTTTCGGAACGCCAAACATAAAAGTGTTGATAACTTTCGAAAAACTCTTCAGAGAGCTTAGATTTGATGTGCACCTACTAGAAAGACCCTTTCTGCTATAGTGGGAGGTTAAAATTTCATGTTCTGAAGCTTCCCTGAAAAGTTATGGCACAATGCGTAAAAACGCTTTTCAGCCTGAGATAAGGTGGGTTTCGGAACGCCAAACATAAAAGTGTTGATAACTTTGGAAAAACACTTCAGACAGTTTAGATTTGATGTGCAACTACTAGAAAGACCCTTTCTGCTATAGTGGGAGGTTAAAATTTCATGTTCTGAAGCTTTCCTGAAAAGTTATGGCACAATGCACAAAAACGCTTTTCAGCCTGAGATAAGGTGGGTTTCGGAACGCCAAACATAAAAGTGTTGATAACTTTTGAAAAACACTTCAGACAGCTTAGATTTGATGTGCAACTACTAGAAAGACCCTTTCTGCTATAGTGGGAGGTTAAAATTTCATGTTCTGAAGCTTCCCTGAAAAGTTATGGCACAATGCACAAAAACGCTTTTCAGCCTGAGATAAGGTGGGTTTTGGAACGCCAAACATAAAAGTGTTGATAACTTTGGAAAAACACTTCAGACAGTTTAGATTTGATGTGCAACTACTAGAAAGACCCTTTCTGCTATAGTGGGAGGTTAAAATTTCATGTTCTGAAGCTTTCCTGAAAAGTTATGGCACAATGCACAAAAACGCTTTTCAGCCTGAGATAAGGTGGGTTTCGGAACGCCAAACATAAACGTGTTGATAACTTTGGAAAAACACTTCAGACAGTTTAGATTTGATGTGCAACTACTAGAAAGACACTTTCTGCTATAGTGGGAGGTTAAAATTTCATGTTCTGAAGCTTTCCTGAAAAGTTATGGCACAATGCACAAAAACGCTTTTCAGCCTGAGATAAGGTGGGTTTCGGAACGCCAAACATAAAAGTGTTGATAACTTTCGAAAAACACTTCAGAGAGCTTAGATTTGATGTGCACCTACTAGAAAGACCCTTTCTGCTATAGTGGGAGGTTAAAATTTCATGTTCTGAAGCTTCCCTGAAAAGTTATGGCACAATGCGTAAAAACGCTTTTCAGCCTGAGATAAGGTGGGTTTCGGAACGCCAAACATAAAAGTGTTGATAACTTTGGAAAAACACTTCAGACAGTTTAGATTTGATGTGCAACTACTAGAAAGACCCTTTCTGCTATAGTGGGAGGTTAAAATTTCATGTTCTGAAGCTTTCCTGAAAAGTTATGGCACAATGCACAAAAACGCTTTTCAGCCAGAGATAAGGTGGGTTTCGGAACGCCAAACATAAAAGTGTTGATAACTTTCGAAAAACACTTAAGAGAGCTTAGATTTGATGTGCACCTACTAGAAAGACCCTTTCTGCTATAGTGGGAGGTTAAAATTTCATGTTCTGAAGCTTCCCTGAAAAGTTATGGCACAATGCGTAAAAACGCTTTTCAGCCTGAGATAAGGTGGGTTTCGGATCGCCAAACATAAAAGTGTTGATAACTTTGGAAAAACACTTCAGACAGTTTAGATTTGATGTGCAACTACTAGAAAGACCCTTTCTGCTATAGTGGGAGGTTAAAATTTCATGTTCTGAAGCTTCCCTGAAAAGTTATGGCACAATGCACAAAAACGCTTTTCAGCCTGAGATAAGGTGGGTTTCGGAACGCCAAACATAAAAGTGTTGATAACTTTCGAAAAACACTTCAGACAGCTTAGATTTGATGTGCACCTACTAGAAAGACCCTTTCTGCTATAGTGGGAGGTTAAAATTTCATGTTCTGAAGCTTCCCTGAAAAGTTATGGCACAATGCGTAAAAACGCTTTTCAGCCTGAGATAAGGTGGGTTTCGGAACGCCAAACATAAAAGTGTTGATAACTTTGGAAAAACACTTCAGACAGTTTAGATTTGATGTGCAACTACTAGAAAGACCCTTTCTGCTATAGTGGGAGGTTAAAATTTCATGTTCTGAAGCTTTCCTGAAAAGTTATGGCACAATGCACAAAAACGCTTTTCAGCCTGAGATAAGGTGGGTTTCGGAACGCCAAACATAAAAGTGTTGATAACTTTTGAAAAACACTTCAGACAGCTTAGATTTGATGTGCAACTACTAGAAAGACCCTTTCTGCTATAGTGGGAGGTTAAAATTTCATGTTCTGAAGCTTCCCTGAAAAGTTATGGCACAATGCGTAAAAACGCTTTTCAGCCTGAGATAAGGTGGGTTTCGGAACGCCAAACATAAAAGTGTTGATAACTTTGGAAAAACACTTCAGACAGTTTAGATTTGATGTGCAACTACTAGAAAGACCCTTTCTGCTATAGTGGGAGGTTAAAATTTCATGTTCTGAAGCTTTCCTGAAAAGTTATGGCACAATGCACAAAAACGCTTTTCAGCCTGAGATAAGGTGGGTTTCGGAACGCCAAACATAAAAGTGTTGATAACTTTTGAAAAACACTTCAGACAGCTTAGATTTGATGTGCAACTACTAGAAAGACCCTTTCTGCTATAGTGGGAGGTTAAAATTTCATGTTCTGAAGCTTCCCTGAAAAGTTAATGCACAATGCACAAAAACGCTTTTCAGCCTGAGATAAGTTGGGTTTCGGAACGCCAAACATAAAAGTGTTGATAACTTTTGAAAAACACTTCAGACAGCTTAGATTTGATGTGCAACTACTAGAAAGACCCTTTCTGCTATAGTGGGAGGTTAAAATTTCATGTTCTGAAGCTTCCCTGAAAAGTTATGGCACAATGCGTAAAAACGCTTTTCAGCCTGAGATAAGGTGGGTTTCGGAACGCCAAACATAAAAGTGTTGATAACTTTGGAAAAACACTTCAGACAGTTTAGATTTGATGTGCAACTACTAGAAAGACCCTTTCTGCTATAGTGGGAGGTTAAAATTTCATGTTCTGAAGCTTTCCTGAAAAGTTATGGCACAATGCACAAAAACGCTTTTCAGCCTGAGATAAGGTGGGTTTCGGAACGCCAAACATAAAAGTGTTGATAACTTTCGAAAAACACTTCAGACAGCTTAGATTTGATGTGCACCTACTAGAAAGACCCTTTCTGCTATAGTGGGAGGTTAAAATTTCTTGTTCTGAAGCTTCCCTGAAAAGTTATGGCACAATGCGTAAAAACGCTTTTCAGCCTGAGATAAGGTGGGTTTCGGAACGCCAAACATAAAAGTGTTGATAACTTTGGAAAAACACTTCAGACAGTTTAGATTTGATGTGCAACTACTAGAAAGACCCTTTCTGCTATAGTGGGAGGTTAAAATTTCATGTTCTGAAGCTTCCCTGAAAAGTTATGGCACAATGCACAAAAACGCTTTTCAGCCTGAGATAAGGTGGGTTTCGGAACGCCAAACATAAAAGTGTTGATAACTTTGGAAAAACACTTCAGACAGTTTAGATTTGATGTGCAACTACTAGAAAGACCCTTTCTGCTATAGTGGGAGGTTAAAATTTCATGTTCTGAAGCTTCCCTGAAAAGTTATGGCACAATGCACAAAAACGCTTTTCAGCCTGAGATAAGGTGGGTTTCGGAACGCCAAACATAAAAGTGTTAATAACTTTGGAAAAACACTTCAGACAGTTTAGATTTGATGTGCAACTACTAGAAAGACCCTTTCTGCTATAGTGGGAGGTTAAAATTTCATGTTCTGAAGCTTCCCTGAAAAATTATGGCACAATGCACAAAAACGCTTTTCAGCCTGAGATAAGGTGGGTTTCGGAACGCCAAACATAAAAGTGTTGATAACTTTCGAAAAACACTTCAGACAATTTAGATTTGATGTGCAACTACTAGAAAGACCCTTTCTGCTATAGTGGGAGGTTAAAATTTCATGTTCTGAAGCTTCCCTGAAAAGTTATGGCACAATGCACAAAAACGCTTTTCAGCCTGAGATAAGGTGGGTTTCGGAACGCCAAACATAAAAGTGTTAATAACTTTGGAAAAACACTTCAGACAGTTTAGATTTGATGTGCAACTACTAGAAAGACCCTTTCTGCTATAGTGGGAGGTTAAAATTTCATGTTCTGAAGCTTCCCTGAAAAGTTATGGCACAATGCACAAAAAGGCTTTTCAGCCTGAGATAAGGTGGGTTTCGGAACGCCAAACATAAAAGTGTTGATAACTTTCGAAAAACACTTCAGAGAGCTTAGATTTGATGTGCACCTACTAGAAAGACCCTTTCTGCTATAGTGGGAGGTTAAAATTTCATGTTCTGAAGCTTCCCTGAAAAGTTATGGCACAACGCGTAAAAACGCTTTTCAGCCTGAGATAAGGTGGGTTTCGGAACGCCAAACATAAAAGTGTTGATAACTTTGGAAAAACACTTCAGACAGTTTAGATTTGATGAGCAACTACTAGAAAGACCCTTTCTGCTATAGTGGGAGGTTAAAATTTCATGTTCTGAAGCTTTCCTGAAAAGTTATGGCACAATGCACAAAAACGCTTTTCAGCCTGAGATAAGGTGGGTTTCGGAACGCCAAACATAAAAGTGTTGATAACTTTGGAAAAACACTTCAGACAGCTTAGATTTGATGTGCAACTACTAGAAAGACCCTTTCTGCTATAGTGGGAGGTTAAAATTTCATGTTCTGAAGCTTCCCTGAAAAGTTATGGCACAATGCACAAAAACGCTTTTCAGCCTGAGATAAGGTGGGTTTCGGAACGCCAAACATAAAAGTGTTGATAACTTTCGAAAAACACTTCAGACAGCTTAGATTTGATGTGCACCTACTAGAAAGACCCTTTCTGCTATAGTGGGAGGTTAAAATTTCATGTTCTGAAGCTTCCCTGAAAAGTTATGGCACAATGCGTAAAAACGCTTTTCAGCCTGAGATAAGGTGGGTTTCGGAACGCCAAACATAAAAGTGTTGATAACTTTGGAAAAACACTTCAGACAGTTTAGATTTGATGTGCAACTACTAGAAAGACCCTTTCTGCTATAGTGGGAGGTTAAAATTTCATGTTCTGAAGCTTCCCTGAAAAGTTATGGCACAATGCACAAAAACGCTTTTCAGCCTGAGATAAGGTGGGTTTCGGAACGCCAAACATAAAAGTGTTGATAACTTTGGAAAAACACTTCAGACAGCTTAGATTTGATGTGCAACTACTAGAAAGACCCTTTCTGCTATAGTGGGAGGTTAAAATTTCATGTTCTGAAGCTTCCCTGAAAAGTTATGGCACAATGCACAAAAACGCTTTTCAGCCTGAGATAAGGTGGGTTTCGGAACGCGAAACATAAAAGTGTTAATAACTTTGGAAAAACACTTCAGACAGTTTAGATTTGATGTGCAACTACTAGAAAGACCCTTTCTGCGATAGTGGGAGGTTAAAATTTCATGTTCTGAAGCTTCCCTGAAAAGTTATGGCACAATGCGTAAAAACGCTTTTCAGCCTGAGATAAGGTGGGTTTCGGAACGCCAAACATAAAAGTGTTGATAACTTTGGAAAAACACTTCAGACAGTTTAGATTTGATGTGCAACTACTAGAAAGACCCTTTCTGCTATAGTGGGAGGTTAAAATTTCATGTTCTGAAGCTTCCCTGAAAAGTTATGGCACAATGCACAAAAACGCTTTTCAGCCTGAGATAAGGTGGGTTTCGGAACGCCAAACATAAAAGTGTTAATAACTTTGGAAAAACACTTCAGACAGTTTAGATTTGATGTGCAACTACTAGAAAGACCCTTTCTGCTATAGTGGGAGGTTAAAATTTCATGTTCTGAAGCTTTCCTGAAAAGTTATGGCACAATGCACAAAAACGCTTTTCAGCCTGAGATAAGGTGGGTTTCGGAACGCCAAACATAAAAGTGTTGATAACTTTCGAAAAACACTTCAGAGAGCTTAGATTTGATGTGCACCTACTAGAAAGACCCTTTCTGCTATAGTGGGAGGTTAAAATTTCATGTTCTGAAGCTTCCCTGAAAAGTTATGGCACAATGCGTAAAAACGCTTTTCAGCCTGAGATAAGGTGGGTTTCGGAACGCCAAACATAAAAGTGTTGATAACTTTCGAAAAACACTTCAGAGAGCTTAGATTTGATGTGCACCTACTAGAAAGACCCTTTCTGCTATAGTGGGAGGTTAAAATTTCATGTTCTGAAGCTTCCCTGAAAAGTTATGGCACAACGCGTAAAAACGCTTTTCAGCCTGAGATAAGGTGGGTTTCGGAACGCCAAACATAAAAGTGTTGATAACTTTGGAAAAACACTTCAGACAGTTTAGATTTGATGAGCAACTACTAGAAAGACCCTTTCTGCTATAGTGGGAGGTTAAAATTTCATGTTCTGAAGCTTTCCTGAAAAGTTATGGCACAATGCACAAAAACGCTTTTCAGCCTGAGATAAGGTGGGTTTCGGAACGCCAAACATAAAAGTGTTGATAACTTTTGAAAAACACTTCAGACAGCTTAGATTTGATGTGCAACTACTAGAAAGACCCTTTCTGCTATAGTGGGAGGTTAAAATTTCATGTTCTGAAGCTTCCCTGAAAAGTTATGGCACAATGCACAAAAACGCTTTTCAGCCTGAGATAAGGTGGGTTTCGGAACGCCAAACATAAAAGTGTTGATAACTTTCGAAAAACACTTCAGAGAGCTTAGATTTGATGTGCACCTACTAGAAAGACCCTTTCTGCTATAGTGGGAGGTTAAAATTTCATGTTCTGAAGCTTCCCTGAAAAGTTATGGCACAATGCGTAAAAACGCTTTTCAGCCTGAGATAAGGTGGGTTTCGGAACGCCAAACATAAAAGTGTTGATAACTTTGGAAAAACACTTCAGACAGTTTAGATTTGATGTGCAACTACTAGAAAGACCCTTTCTGCTATAGTGGGAGGTTAAAATTTCATGTTCTGAAGCTTTCCTGAAAAGTTATGGCACAATGCACAAAAACGCCTTTCAGCCTGAGATAAGGTGGGTTTCGGAACGCCAAACATAAAAGTGTTGATAACTTTGGAAAAACACTTCAGACAATTTAGATTTGATGTGCAACTACTAGAAAGACCCTTTCTGCTATAGTGGGAGGTTAAAATTTCATGTTCTGAAGCTTCCCTGAAAAGTTATGGCACAATGCACAAAAACGCTTTTCAGCCTGAGATAAGGTGGGTTTCGGAACGCCAAACATAAAAGTGTTGATAACTTTCGAAAAACACTTCAGAGAGCTTAGATTTGATGTGCACCTACTAGAAAGACCCTTTCTGCTATAGTGGGAGGTTAAAATTTCATGTTCTGAAGCTTCCCTGAAAAGTTATGGCACAATGCGTAAAAACGCTTTTCAGCCTGAGATAAGGTGGGTTTCGGAACGCCAAACATAAAAGTGTTGATTACTTTGGAAAAACACTTCAGACAGTTTAGATTTGATGTGCAACTACTAGAAAGACCCTTTCTGCTATAGTGGGAGGTTAAAATTTCATGTTCTGAAGCTTTCCTGAAAAGTTATGGCACAATGCACAAAAACGCCTTTCAGCCTGAGATAAGGTGGGTTTCGGAACGCCAAACATAAAAGTGTTGATAACTTTGGAAAAACACTTCAGACAATTTAGATTTGATGTGCAACTACTAGAAAGACCCTTTCTGCTATAGTGGGAGGTTAAAATTTCATGTTCTGAAGCTTCCCTGAAAAGTTATGGCACAATGCACAAAAACGCTTTTCAGCCTGAGATAAGGTGGGTTTCGGAACGCCAAACATAAAACTGTTAATAACTTTGGAAATACACTTCAGACAGTTTAGATTTGATGTGCAACTACTAGAAAGACCCTTTCTGCTATAGTGGGAGGTTAAAATTTCATGTTCTGAAGCTTCCCTGAAAAGTTATGGCACAATGCACAAAAACGCTTTTCAGCCTGAGATAAGGTGGGTTTCGGAACGCCAAACATAAAAGTGTTGATAACTTTCGAAAAACACTTCAGAGAGCTTAGATTTGATGTGCACCTACTAGAAAGACCCTTTCTGCTATAGTGGGAGGTTAAAATTTCATGTTCTGAAGCTTCCCTGAAAAGTTATGGCACAACGCGTAAAAACGGTTTTCAGCCTGAGATAAGGTGGGTTTCGGAACGCCAAACATAAAAGTGTTGATAACTTTGGAAAAACACTTCAGACAGTTTAGATTTGATGAGCAACTACTAGAAAGACCCTTTCTGCTATAGTGGGAGGTTAAAATTTCATGTTCTGAAGCTTTCCTGAAAAGTTATGGCACAATGCACAAAAACGCTTTTCAGCCTGAGATAAGGTGGGTTTCGGAACGCCAAACATAAAAGTGTTGATAACTTTTGAAAAACACTTCAGACAGCTTAGATTTGATGTGCAACTACTAGAAAGACCCTTTCTGCTATAGTGGGAGGTTAAAATTTCATGTTCTGAAGCTTCCCTGAAAAGTTATGGCACAATGCACAAAAACGCTTTTCAGCCTGAGATAAGGTGGGTTTCGGAACGCCAAACATAAAAGTGTTGATAACTTTCGAAAAACACTTCAGACAGCTTAGATTTGATGTGCACCTACTAGAAAGACCCTTTCTGCTATAGTGGGAGGTTAAAATTTCATGTTCTGAAGCTTCCCTGAAAAGTTATGGCACAATGCGTAAAAACGCTTTTCAGCCTGAGATAAGGTGGGTTTCGGAACGCCAAACATAAAAGTGTTGATAACTTTGGAAAAACACTTCAGACAGTTTAGATTTGATGTGCAACTACTAGAAAGACCTTTCTGCTATAGTGGGAGGTTAAAATTTCATGTTCTGAAGCTTCCTTGAAAAGTTATGGCACAATGCACAAAAACGCTTTTCAGCCTGAGATAAGGTGGGTTTCGGAACGTCAAACATAAAAGTGTTAATAACTTTGGAAAAACACTTCAGACAGTTTAGATTTGATGTGCAACTACTAGAAAGACCCTTTCTGCTATAGTGGGAGGTTAAAATTTCATGTTCTGAAGCTTTCCTGAAAAGTTATGGCACAATGCACAAAAACGCTTTTCAGCCTGAGATAAGGTGGGTTTCGGAACGCCAAACATAAAAGTGTTGATAACTTTCGAAAAAACACTTCAGAGAGCTTAGATTTGATGTGCACCTACTAGAAAGACCCTTTCTGCTATAGTGGGAGGTTAAAATTTCATGTTCTGAAGCTTCCCTGAAAAGTTATGGCACAATGCGTAAAAACGCTTTTCAGCCTGAGATAAGGTGGGTTTCGGAACGCCAAACATAAAAGTGTTGATAACTTTGGAAAAACACTTCAGACAGTTTAGATTTGATGTGCAACTTCTAGAAAGACCCTTTCTGCTATAGTGGGAGGTTAAAATTTCATGTTCTGAAGCTTTCCTGAAAAGTTATGGCACAATGCACAAAAACGCTTTTCAGCCTGAGATAAGGTGGGTTTCGGAACGCCAAACATAAAAGTGTAGATAACTTTGGAAAAACACTTCAGACAGTTTAGATTTGATGTGCAACTACTAGAAAGACCCTTTCTGCTATAGTGGGAGGTTAAAATTTCATGTTCTGAAGCTTCCCTGAAAAGTTATGGCACAATGCGTAAAAACGCTTTTCAGCCTGAGATAAGGTGGGTTTCGGAACGCCAAACATAAAAGTGTTGATAACTTTGGAAAAACACTTCAGACAGTTTAGATTTGATGTGCAACTACTAGAAAGACCCTTTCTGCTATAGTGGGAGGTTAAAATTTCATGTTCTGAAGCTTTCCTGAAAAGTTATGGCACAATGCACAAAAACGCTTTTCAGCCTGAGATAAGGTGGGTTTCGGAACGCCAAACATAAAAGTGTTGATAACTTTCGAAAAACACTTCAGAGAGCTTAGATTTGATGTGCACCTACTAGAAAGACCCTTTCTGCTATAGTGGGAGGTTAAAATTTCATGTTCTGAAGCTTCCCTGAAAAGTTATGGCACAATGCGTAAAAACGCTTTTCAGCCTGAGATAAGGTGGGTTTCGGAACGCCAAACATAAAAGTGTTGATAACTTTGGAAAAACACTTCAGACAGTTTAGATTTGATGTGCAACTACTAGAAAGACCCTTTCTGCTATAGTGGGAGGTTAAAATTTCATGTTCTGAAGCTTTCCTGAAAAGTTATGGCACAATGCACAAAAACGCTTTTCAGCCTGAGATAAGGTGGGTTTCGGAACGCCAAACATAAAAGTGTTGATAACTTTTGAAAAACACTTCAGACAGCTTAGATTTGATGTGCAACTACTAGAAAGACCCTTTCTGCTATAGTGGGAGGTTAAAATTTCATGTTCTGAAGCTTCCCTGAAAAGTTATGGCACAATGCACAAAAACGCTTTTCAGCCTGAGATAAGGTGGGTTTCGGAACGCCAAACATAAAAGTGTTGATAACTTTCGAAAAACACTTCAGACAGCTTAGATTTGATGTGCACCTACTAGAAAGACCCTTTCTGCTATAGTGGGAGGTTAAAATTTCATGTTCTGAAGCTTCCCTGAAAAGTTATGGCACAATGCGTAAAAACGCTTTTCAGCCTGAGATAAGGTGGGTTTCGGAACGCCAAACATAAAAGTGTTGATAACTTTCGAAAAACACTTCAGACAGTTTAGATTTGATGTGCAACTACTAGAAAGACCCTTTCTGCTATAGTGGGAGGTTAAAATTTCATGTTCTGAAGCTTCCCTGAAAAGTTATGGCACAATGCACAAAAACGCTTTTCAGCCTGAGATAAGGTGGGTTTCGGAACGCCAAAAATAAAAATGTTAACAACTTTGGAAAAACACTTCAGACAGTTTAGATTTGATGTGCAACTACTAGAAAGACCCTTTCTGCTATAGTGGGAGGTTAAAATTTCATGTTCTGAAGCTTCCCTGAAAAGTTATGGCACAATGCACAAAAACGCTTTTCAGCCTGAGATAAGGTGGGTTTCGGAACGCCAAACATAAAAGTGTTGATAACTTTCGAAAAACACTTAAGAGAGCTTAGATTTGATGTGCACCTACTAGAAAGACCCTTTCTGCTATAGTGGGAGGTTAAAATTTCATGTTCTGAAGCTTCCCTGAAAAGTTATGGCACAATGCGTAAAAACGCTTTTCAGCCTGAGATAAGGTGGGTTTCGGATCGCCAAACATAAAAGTGTTGATAACTTTGGAAAAACACTTCAGACAGTTTAGATTTGATGTGCAACTACTAGAAAGACCCTTTCTGCTATAGTGGGAGGTTAAAATTTCATGTTCTGAAGCTTCCCTGAAAAGTTATGGCACAATGCACAAAAACGCTTTTCAGCCTGAGATAAGGTGGGTTTCGGAACGCCAAACATAAAAGTGTTGATAACTTTCGAAAAACACTTCAGACAGCTTAGATTTGATGTGCACCTACTAGAAAGACCCTTTCTGCTATAGTGGGAGGTTAAAATTTCATGTTCTGAAGCTTCCCTGAAAAGTTATGGCACAATGCGTAAAAACGCTTTTCAGCCTGAGATAAGGTGGGTTTCGGAACGCCAAACATAAAAGTGTTGATAACTTTGGAAAAACACTTCAGACAGTTTAGATTTGATGTGCAACTACTAGAAAGACCCTTTCTGCTATAGTGGGAGGTTAAAATTTCATGTTCTGAAGCTTTCCTGAAAAGTTATGGCACAATGCACAAAAACGCTTTTCAGCCTGAGATAAGGTGGGTTTCGGAACGCCAAACATAAAAGTGTTGATAACTTTTGAAAAACACTTCAGACAGCTTAGATTTGATGTGCAACTACTAGAAAGACCCTTTCTGCTATAGTGGGAGGTTAAAATTTCATGTTCTGAAGCTTCCCTGAAAAGTTATGGCACAATGCGTAAAAACGCTTTTCAGCCTGAGATAAGGTGGGTTTCGGAACGCCAAACATAAAAGTGTTGATAACTTTGGAAAAACACTTCAGACAGTTTAGATTTGATGTGCAACTACTAGAAAGACCCTTTCTGCTATAGTGGGAGGTTAAAATTTCATGTTCTGAAGCTTTCCTGAAAAGTTATGGCACAATGCACAAAAACGCTTTTCAGCCTGAGATAAGGTGGGTTTCGGAACGCCAAACATAAAAGTGTTGATAACTTTTGAAAAACACTTCAGACAGCTTAGATTTGATGTGCAACTACTAGAAAGACCCTTTCTGCTATAGTGGGAGGTAAAAATTTCATGTTCTGAAGCTTCCCTGAAAAGTTAATGCACAATGCACAAAAACGCTTTTCAGCCTGAGATAAGGTGGGTTTCGGAACGCCAAACATAAAAGTGTTGATAACTTTTGAAAAACACTTCAGACAGCTTAGATTTGATGTGCAACTACTAGAAAGACCCTTTCTGCTATAGTGGGAGGTTAAAATTTCATGTTCTGAAGCTTCCCTGAAAAGTTATGGCACAATGCGTAAAAACGCTTTTCAGCCTGAGATAAGGTGGGTTTCGGAACGCCAAACATAAAAGTGTTGATAACTTTGGAAAAACACTTCAGACAGTTTAGATTTGATGTGCAACTACTAGAAAGACCCTTTCTGCTATAGTGGGAGGTTAAAATTTCATGTTCTGAAGCTTTCCTGAAAAGTTATGGCACAATGCACAAAAACGCTTTTCAGCCTGAGATAAGGTGGGTTTCGGAACGCCAAACATAAAAGTGTTGATAACTTTCGAAAAACACTTCAGACAGCTTAGATTTGATGTGCACCTACTAGAAAGACCCTTTCTGCTATAGTGGGAGGTTAAAATTTCATGTTCTGAAGCTTCCCTGAAAAGTTATGGCACAATGCGTAAAAACGCTTTTCAGCCTGAGATAAGGTGGGTTTCGGAACGCCAAACATAAAAGTGTTGATAACTTTGGAAAAACACTTCAGACAGTTTAGATTTGATGTGCAACTACTAGAAAGACCCTTTCTGCTATAGTGGGAGGTTAAAATTTCATGTTCTGAAGCTTTCCTGAAAAGTTATGGCACAATGCACAAAAACGCTTTTCAGCCTGAGATAAGGTGGGTTTCGGAACGCCAAACATAAAAGTGTTGATAACTTTTGAAAAACACTTCAGACAGCTTAGATTTGATGTGCAACTACTAGAAAGACCCTTTCTGCTATAGTGGGAGGTTAAAATTTCATGTTCTGAAGCTTCCCTGAAAAGTTATGGCACAATGCACAAAAACGCTTTTCAGCCTGAGATAAGGTGGGTTTCGGAACGCCAAACATAAAAGTGTTGATAACTTTGGAAAAACACTTCAGACAGTTTAGATTTGATGTGCAACTACTAGAAAGACCCTTTCTGCTATAGTGGGAGGTTAAAATTTCATGTTCTGAAGCTTCCCTGAAAAGTTATGGCACAATGCACAAAAACGCTTTTCAGCCTGAGATAAGGTGGGTTTCGGAACGCCAAACATAAAAGTGTTAATAACTTTGGAAAAACACTTCAGACAGTTTAGATTTGATGTGCAACTACTAGAAAGACCCTTTCTGCTATAGTGGGAGGTTAAAATTTCATGTTCTGAAGCTTCCCTGAAAAGTTATGGCACAATGCACAAAAACGCTTTTCAGCCTGAGATAAGGTGGGTTTCGGAACGCCAAACATAAAAGTGTTGATAACTTTCGAAAAACACTTCAGACAATTTAGATTTGATGTGCAACTACTAGAAAGACCCTTTCTGCTATAGTGGGAGGTTAAAATTTCATGTTCTGAAGCTTCCCTGAAAAGTTATGGCACAATGCACAAAAACGCTTTTCAGCCTGAGATAAGGTGGGTTTCGGAACGCCAAACATAAAAGTGTTAATAACTTTGGAAAAACACTTCAGACAGTTTAGATTTGATGTGCAACTACTAGAAAGACCCTTTCTGCTATAGTGGGAGGTTAAAATTTCATGTTCTGAAGCTTCCCTGAAAAGTTATGGCACAATGCACAAAAAGGCTTTTCAGCCTGAGATAAGGTGGGTTTCGGAACGCCAAACATAAAAGTGTTGATAACTTTCGAAAAACACTTCAGAGACCTTAGATTTGATGTGCACCTACTAGAAAGACCCTTTCTGCTATAGTGGGAGGTTAAAATTTCATGTTCTGAAGCTTCCCTGAAAAGTTATGGCACAACGCGTAAAAACGCTTTTCAGCCTGAGATAAGGTGGGTTTCGGAACGCCAAACATAAAAGTGTTGATAACTTTGGAAAAACACTTCAGACAGTTTAGATTTGATGAGCAACTACTAGAAAGACCCTTTCTGCTATAGTGGGAGGTTAAAATTTCATGTTCTGAAGCTTCCCTGAAAAGTTATGGCACAATGCACAAAAACGCTTTTCAGCCTGAGATAAGGTGGGTTTCGGAACGCCAAACATAAAAGTGTTGATAACTTTCGAAAAACACTTCAGACAGCTTAGATTTGATGTGCACCTACTAGAAAGACCCTTTCTGCTATAGTGGGAGGTTAAAATTTCATGTTCTGAAGCTTCCCTGAAAAGTTATGGCACAATGCGTAAAAACGCTTTTCAGCCTGAGATAAGGTGGGTTTCGGAACGCCAAACATAAAAGTGTTGATAACTTTGGAAAAACACTTCAGACAGTTTAGATTTGATGTGCAACTACTAGAAAGACCCTTTCTGCTATAGTGGGAGGTTAAAATTTCATGTTCTGAAGCTTCCCTGAAAAGTTATGGCACAATGCACAAAAACGCTTTTCAGCCTGAGATAAGGTGGGTTTCGGAACGCCAAACATAAAAGTGTTGATAACTTTGGAAAAACACTTCAGACAGCTTAGATTTGATGTGCAACTACTAGAAAGACCCTTTCTGCTATAGTGGGAGGTTAAAATTTCATGTTCTGAAGCTTCCCTGAAAAGTTATGGCACAATTCACAAAAACGCTTTTCAGCCTGAGATAAGGTGGGTTTCGGAACGCGAAACATGAAAGTGTTAATAACTTTGGAAAAACACTTCAGACAGTTTCGATTTGATGTGCAACTACTAGAAAGACCCTTTCTGCTATAGTGGGAGGTTAAAATTTCATGTTCTGAAGCTTCCCTGAAAAGTTATGGCACAATGCGTAAAAACGCTTTTCAGCCTGAGATAAGGTGGGTTTCGGAACGCCAAACATAAAAGTGTTGATAACTTTGGAAAAACACTTCAGACAGTTTAGATTTGATGTGCAACTACTAGAAAGACCCTTTCTGCTATAGTGGGAGGTTAAAATTTCATGTTCTGAAGCTTCCCTGAAAAGTTATGGCACAATGCACAAAAACGCTTTTCAGCCTGAGATAAGGTGGGTTTCGGAACGCCAAACATAAAAGTGTTAATAACTTTGGAAAAACAATTCAGACAGTTTAGATTTGATGTGCAACTACTAGAAAGACCCTTTCTGCTATAGTGGGAGGTTAAAATTTCATGTTCTGAAGCTTTCCTGAAAAGTTATGGCACAATGCACAAAAACGCTTTTCAGCCTGAGATAAGGTGGGTTTCGGAACGCCAAACATAAAAGTGTTGATAACTTTCGAAAAACACTTCAGAGAGCTTAGATTTGATGTGCACCTACTAGAAAGACCCTTTCTGCTATAGTGGGAGGTTAAAATTTCATGTTCTGAAGCTTCCCTGAAAAGTTATGGCACAATGCGTAAAAACGCTTTTCAGCCTGAGATAAGGTGGGTTTCGGAACGCCAAACATAAAAGTGTTGATAACTTTCGAAAAACACTTCAGAGAGCTTAGATTTGATGTGCACCTACTAGAAAGACCCTTTCTGCTATAGTGGGAGGTTAAAATTTCATGTTCTGAAGCTTCCCTGAAAAGTTATGGCACAACGCGTAAAAACGCTTTTCAGCCTGAGATAAGGTGGGTTTCGGAACGCCAAACATAAAAGTGTTGATAACTTTGGAAAAACACTTCAGACAGTTTAGATTTGATGAGCAACTACTAGAAAGACCCTTTCTGCTATAGTGGGAGGTTAAAATTTCATGTTCTGAAGCTTTCCTGAAAAGTTATGGCACAATGCACAAAAACGCTTTTCAGCCTGAGATAAGGTGGGTTTCGGAACGCCAAACATAAAAGTGTTGATAACTTTTGAAAAACACTTCAGACAGCTTAGATTTGATGTGCAACTACTAGAAAGACCCTTTCTGCTATAGTGGGAGGTTAAAATTTCATGTTCTGAAGCTTCCCTGAAAAGTTATGGCACAATGCACAAAAACGCTTTTCAGCCTGAGATAAGGTGGGTTTCGGAACGCCAAACATAAAAGTGTTGATAACTTTCGAAAAACACTTCAGAGAGCTTAGATTTGATGTGCACCTACTAGAAAGACCCTTTCTGCTATAGTGGGAGGTTAAAATTTCATGTTCTGAAGCTTCCCTGAAAAGTTATGGCACAATGCGTAAAAACGCTTTTCAGCCTGAGATAAGGTGGGTTTCGGAACGCCAAACATAAAAGTGTTGATAACTTTGGAAAAACACTTCAGACAGTTTAGATTTGATGTGCAACTACTAGAAAGACCCTTTCTGCTATAGTGGGAGGTTAAAATTTCATGTTCTGAAGCTTTCCTGAAAAGTTATGGCACAATGCACAAAAACGCCTTTCAGCCTGAGATAAGGTGGGTTTCGGAACGCCAAACATAAAAGTGTTGATAACTTTGGAAAAACACTTCAGACAATTTAGATTTGATGTGCAACTACTAGAAAGACCCTTTCTGCTATAGTGGGAGGTTAAAATTTCATGTTCTCAAGCTTCCCTGAAAAGTTATGGCACAATGCACAAAAACGCTTTTCAGCCTGAGATAAGGTGGGTTTCGGAACGCCAAACATAAAAGTGTTGATAACTTTCGAAAAACACTTCAGAGAGCTTAGATTTGATGTGCACCTACTAGAAAGACCCTTTCTGCTATAGTGGGAGGTTAAAATTTCATGTTCTGAAGCTTCCCTGAAAAGTTATGGCACAATGCACAAAAACGCTTTTCAGCCTGAGATAAGGTGGGTTTCGGAACGCCAAACATAAAAGTGTTAATAACTTTGGAAAAACACTTCAGACAGTTTAGATTTGATGTGCAACTACTAGAAAGACCCTTTCTGCTATAGTGGGAGGTTAAAATTTCATGTTCTGAAGCTTCCCTGAAAAGTTATGGCACAATGCGTAAAAACGCTTTTCAGCCTGAGATAAGGTGGGTTTCGGAACGCCAAACATAAAAGTGTTAATAACTTTGGAAAAACACTTCAGACAGTTTAGATTTGATGTGCAACTACTAGAAAGACCCTTTCTGCTATAGTGGGAGGTTAAAATTTCATGTTCTGAAGCTTCCCTGAAAAGTTATGGCACAATGCGTAAAAACGCTTTTCAGCCTGAGATAAGGTGGGTTTCGGAACGCCAAACATAAAAGTGTTGATAACTTTCGAAAAACACTTCAGAGAGCTTAGATTTGATGTGCACCTACTAGAAAGACCCTTTCTGCTATAGTGGGAGGTTAAAATTTCATGTTCTGAAGCTTCCCTGAAAAGTTATGGCACAACGCGTAAAAACGCTTTTCAGCCTGAGATAAGGTGGGTTTCGGAACGCCAAACATAAAAGTGTTGATAACTTTGGAAAAACACTTCAGACAGTTTAGATTTGATGAGCAACTACTAGAAAGACCCTTTCTGCTATAGTGGGAGGTTAAAATTTCATGTTCTGAAGCTTTCCTGAAAAGTTATGGCACAATGCACAAAAACGCTTTTCAGCCTGAGATAAGGTGGGTTTCGGAACGCCAAACATAAAAGTGTTGATAACTTTTGAAAAACACTTCAGACAGCTTAGATTTGATGTGCAACTACTAGAAAGACCCTTTCTGCTATAGTGGGAGGTTAAAATTTCATGTTCTGAAGCTTCCCTGAAAAGTTATGGCACAATGCACAAAAACGCTTTTCAGCCTGAGATAAGGTGGGTTTCGGAACGCCAAACATAAAAGTGTTGATAACTTTCGAAAAACACTTCAGAGAGCTTAGATTTGATGTGCACCTACTAGAAAGACCCTTTCTGCTATAGTGGGAGGTTAAAATTTCATGTTCTGAAGCTTCCCTGAAAAGTTATGGCACAATGCGTAAAAACGCTTTTCAGCCTGAGATAAGGTGGGTTTCGGAACGCCAAACATAAAAGTGTTGATAACTTTGGAAAAACACTTCAGACAGTTTAGATTTGATGTGCAACTACTAGAAAGACCCTTTCTGCTATAGTGGGAGGTTAAAATTTCATGTTCTGAAGCTTTCCTGAAAAGTTATGGCACAATGCACAAAAACGCCTTTCAGCCTGAGATAAGGTGGGTTTCGGAACGCCAAACATAAAAGTGTTGATAACTTTGGAAAAACACTTCAGACAATTTAGATTTGATGTGCAACTACTAGAAAGACCCTTTCTGCTATAGTGGGAGGTTAAAATTTCATGTTCTGAAGCTTCCCTGAAAAGTTATGGCACAATGCACAAAAACGCTTTTCAGCCTGAGATAAGGTGGGTTTCGGAACGCCAAACATAAAAGTGTTGATAACTTTCGAAAAACACTTCAGAGAGCTTAGATTTGATGTGCACCTACTAGAAAGACCCTTTCTGCTATAGTGGGAGGTTAAAATTTCATGTTCTGAAGCTTCCCTGAAAAGTTATGGCACAATGCGTAAAAACGCTTTTCAGCCTGAGATAAGGTGGGTTTCGGAACGCCAAACATAAAAGTGTTGATAACTTTGGAAAAACACTTCAGACAGTTTAGATTTGATGTGCAACTACTAGAAAGACCCTTTCTGCTATAGTGGGAGGTTAAAATTTCATGTTCTGAAGCTTTCCTGAAAAGTTATGGCACAATGCACAAAAACGCCTTTCAGCCTGAGATAAGGTGGGTTTCGGAACGCCAAACATAAAAGTGTTGATAACTTTGGAAAAACACTTCAGACAATTTAGATTTGATGTGCAACTACTAGAAAGACCCTTTCTGCTATAGTGGGAGGTTAAAATTTCATGTTCTGAAGCTTCCCTGAAAAGTTATGGCACAATGCACAAAAACGCTTTTCAGCCTGAGATAAGGTGGGTTTCGGAACGCCAAACATAAAAGTGTTAATAACTTTGGAAATACACTTCAGACAGTTTAGATTTGATGTGCAACTACTAGAAAGACCCTTTCTGCTATAGTGGGAGGTTAAAATTTCATGTTCTGAAGCTTCCCTGAAAAGTTATGGCACAATGCACAAAAACGCTTTTCAGCCTGAGATAAGGTGGGTTTCGGAACGCCAAACATAAAAGTGTTGATAACTTTCGAAAAACACTTCAGAGAGCTTAGATTTGATGTGCACCTACTAGAAAGACCCTTTCTGCTATAGTGGGAGGTTAAAATTTCATGTTCTGAAGCTTCCCTGAAAAGTTATGGCACAACGCGTAAAAACGCTTTTCAGCCTGAGATAAGGTGGGTTTCGGAACGCCAAACATAAAAGTGTTGATAACTTTGGAAAAACACTTCAGACAGTTTAGATTTGATGAGCAACTACTAGAAAGACCCTTTCTGCTATAGTGGGAGGTTAAAATTTCATGTTCTGAAGCTTTCCTGAAAAGTTATGGCACAATGCACAAAAACGCTTTTCAGCCTGAGATAAGGTGGGTTTCGGAACGCCAAACATAAAAGTGTTGATAACTTTTGAAAAACACTTCAGACAGCTTAGATTTGATGTGCAACTACTAGAAAGACCCTTTCTGCTATAGTGGGAGGTTAAAATTTCATGTTCTGAAGCTTCCCTGAAAAGTTATGGCACAATGCACAAAAACGCTTTTCAGCCTGAGATAAGGTGGGTTTCGGAACGCCAAACATAAAAGTGTTGATAACTTTCGAAAAACACTTCAGACAGCTTAGATTTGATGTGCACCTACTAGAAAGACCCTTTCTGCTATAGTGGGAGGTTAAAATTTCATGTTCTGAAGCTTCCCTGAAAAGTTATGGCACAATGCGTAAAAACGCTTTTCAGCCTGAGATAAGGTGGGTTTCGGAACGCCAAACATAAAAGTGTTGATAACTTTGGAAAAACACTTCAGACAGTTTAGATTTGATGTGCAACTACTAGAAAGACCCTTTCTGCTATAGTGGGAGGTTAAAATTTCATGTTCTGAAGCTTCCCTGAAAAGTTATGGCACAATGCACAAAAACGCTTTTCAGCCTGAGATAAGGTGGGTTTCGGAACGTCAAACATAAAAGTGTTAATAACTTTGGAAAAACACTTCAGACAGTTTAGATTTGATGTGCTACTACTAGAAAGACCCTTTCTGCTATAGTGGGAGGTTAAAATTTCATGTTCTGAAGCTTTCCTGAAAAGTTATGGCACAATGCACAAAAACGCTTTTCAGCCTGAGATAAGGTGGGTTTCGGAACGCCAAACATAAAAGTGTTGATAACTTTCGAAAAAACACTTCAGAGAGCTTAGATTTGATGTGCACCTACTAGAAAGACCCTTTCTGCTATAGTGGGAGGTTAAAATTTCATGTTCTGAAGCTTCCCTGAAAAGTTATGGCACAATGCGTAAAAACGCTTTTCAGCCTGAGATAAGGTGGGTTTCGGAACGCCAAACATAAAAGTGTTGATAACTTTGGAAAAACACTTCAGACAGTTTAGATTTGATGTGCAACTACTAGAAAGACCCTTTCTGCTATAGTGGGAGGTTAAAATTGCATGTTCTGAAGCTTCCCTGAAAAGTTATGGCACAATGCACAAAAACGCTTTTCAGCCTGAGATAAGGTGGGTTTCGGAACGCCAAACATAAAAGTGTTGATAACTTTCGAAAAACACTTCAGACAGCTTAGATTTGATGTGCACCTACTAGAAAGACCCTTTCTGCTATAGTGGGAGGTTAAAATTTCATGTTCTGAAGCTTCCCTGAAAAGTTATGGCACAATGCGTAAAAACGCTTTTCAGCCTGAGATAAGGTGGGTTTCGGAACGCCAAACATAAAAGTGTTGATAACTTTGGAAAAACACTTCAGACAGTTTAGATTTGATGTGCAACTACTAGAAAGACCCTTTCTGCTATAGTGGGAGGTTAAAATTTCATGTTCTGAAGCTTCCCTGAAAAGTTATGGCACAATGCACAAAAACGCTTTTCAGCCTGAGATAAGGTGGGTTTCGGAACGCCAAACATAAAAGTGTTAATAACTTTGGAAAAACACTTCAGACAGTTTAGATTTGATGTGCAACTACTAGAAAGTCCCTTTCTGCTATAGTGGGAGGTTAAAATTTCATGTTCTGAAGCTTCCCTGAAAAGTTATGGCACAATGCACAAAAACGCTTTTCAGCCTGAGATAAGGTGGGTTTCGGAACGCCAAACATAAAAGTGTTAATAACTTTCGAAAAACACTTCAGACAGTTTAGATTTGATGTGCACCTACTAGAAAGACCCTTTCTGCTATAGTGGGAGGTTAAAATTTCATGTTCTGAAGCTTCCCTGAAAAGTTATGGCACAATGCGTAAAAACGCTTTTCAGCCTGAGATAAGGTGGGTTTCGGAACGCCAAACATAAAAGTGTTGATAACTTTGGAAAAACACTTCAGACAGTTTAGATTTGATGTGCAACTACTAGAAAGACCCTTTCTGCTATAGTGGGAGGTTAAAATTTCATGTTCTGAAGCTTCCCTGAAAAGTTATGGCACAATGCACAAAAACGCTTTTCAGCCTGAGATAAGGTGGGTTTCGGAACGCCAAACATAAAAGTGTTAATAACTTTGGAAAAACACTTCAGACAGTTTAGATTTGATGTGCAACTACTAGAAAGTCCCTTTCTGCTATAGTGGGAGGTTAAAATTTCATGTTCTGAAGCTTCCCTGAAAAGTTATGGCACAATGCACAAAAACGCTTTTCAGCCTGAGATAAGGTGGGTTTCGGAACGCCAAACATAAAAGTGTTCATAACTTTCGAAAAACACTTCAGACAGCTTAGATTTGATGTGCACCTACTAGAAAGACCCTTTCTGCTATAGTGGGAGGTTAAAATTTCATGTTCTGAAGCTTTCCTGAAAAGTTATGGCACAATGCACAAAAACGCTTTTCAGCCTGAGATAAGGTGGGTTTCGGAACGCCAAACATAAAAGTGTTGACAACTTTGGAAAAACACTTCAGACAGTTTAGATTTGATGTGCAACTACTAGAAAGACCCTTTCTGCTATAGTGGGAGGTTAAAATTTCATGTTCTGAAGCTTTCCTGAAAAGTTATGGCACAATGCACAAAAACGCTTTTCAGCCTGAGATAAGGTGGGTTTCGGAACGCCAAACATAAAAGTGTTGATAACTTTTGAAAAACACTTCAGACAGCTTAGATTTGATGTGCAACTACTAGAAAGACCCTTTCTGCTATAGTGGGAGGTTAAAATTTCATGTTCTGAAGCTTCCCTGAAAAGTTATGGCACAATGCACAAAAACGCTTTTCAGCCTGAGATAAGGTGGGTTTCGGAACGCCAAACATAAAAGTGTTGATAACTTTCGAAAAACACTTCAGACAGCTTAGATTTGATGTGCACCTACTAGAAAGACCCTTTCTGCTATAGTGGGAGGTTAAAATTTCATGTTCTGAAGCTTTCCTGAAAAGTTATGGCACAATGCACAAAAACGCTTTTCAGCCTGAGATAAGGTGGGTTTCGGAACGCCAAACATAAAAGTGTTGATAACTTTGGAAAAACACTTCAGACAGCTTAGATTTGATGTGCAACTACTAGAAAGACCCTTTCTGCTATAGTGGGAGGTTAAAATTTCATGTTCTGAAGCTTTCCTGAAAAGTTATGGCACAATGCACAAAAACGCTTTTCAGCCTGAGATAAGGTGGGTTTCGGAACGCCAAACATAAAAGTGTTGATAACTTTTGAAAAACACTTCAGACAGCTTAGATTTGATGTGCAACTACTAGAAAGACCCTTTCTGCTATAGTGGGAGGTTAAAATTTCATGTTCTGAAGCTTCCCTGAAAAGTTATGGCACAATGCACAAAAACGCTTTTCAGCCTGAGATAAGGTGGGTTTCGGAACGCCAAACATAAAAGTGTTGATAACTTTCGAAAAACACTTCAGACAGCTTAGATTTGATGTGCACCTACTAGAAAGACCCTTTCTGCTATAGTGGGAGGTTAAAATTTCATGTTCTGAAGCTTTCCTGAAAAGTTATGGCACAATGCACAAAAACGCTTTTCAGCCTGAGATAAGGTGGGTTTCGGAACGCCAAACATAAAAGTGTTGATAACTTTCGAAAAACACTTCAGACAGCTTAGATTTGATGTGCACCTACTAGAAAGACCCTTTCTGCTATAGTGGGAGGTTAAAATTTCATGTTCTGAAGCTTCCCTGAAAAGTTATGGCACAATGCGTAAAAACGCTTTTCAGCCTGAGATAAGGAGGGTTTCGGAACGCCAAACATAAAAGTGTTGATAACTTTGGAAAAACACTTCAGACAGTTTAGATTTGATGTGCAACTACTAGAAAGACCCTTTCTGCTATAGTGGGAGGTTAAAATTTCATGTTCTGAAGCTTCCCTGAAAAGTTATGGCACAATGCACAAAAACGCTTTTCAGCCTGAGATAAGGTGGGTTTCGGAACGCCAAACATAAAAGTGTTAATAACTTTGGAAAAACACTTCAGACAGTTTAGATTTGATGTGCAACTACTAGAAAGACCCTTTCTGCTATAGTGGGAGGTTAAAATTTCATGTTCTGAAGCTTCCCTGAAAAGTTATGGCACAATGCACAAAAACGCTTTTCAGCCTGAGATAAGGTGGGTTTCGGAACGCCAAACATAAAAGTGTTAATAACTTTGGAAAAACACTTCAGACAGTTTAGATTTGATGTGCAACTACTAGAAAGACCCTTTCTGCTATAGTGGGAGGTTAAAATTTCATGTTCTGAAGCTTCCCTGAAAAGTTATGGCACAATGCACAAAAACGCTTTTCAGCCTGAGATAAGGTGGGTTTCGGAACGCCAAACATAAAAGTGTTGATAACTTTCGAAAAACACTTCAGACAGCTTAGATTTGATGTGCACCTACTAGAAAGACCCTTTCTGCTATAGTGGGAGGTTAAAATTTCATGTTCTGAAGCTTCCCTGAAAAGTTATGGCACAATGCGTAAAAACGCTTTTCAGCCTGAGATAAGGTGTGTTACTTAACGCCAAACATAAAAGTGTTGATAACTTTGGAAAAACACTTCAGACAGTTTAGATTTGATGTGCAACTACTAGAAAGACCCTTTCTGCTATAGTGGGAGGTTAAAATTTCATGTTCTGAAGCTTCCCTGAAAAGTTATGGCACAATGCGTAAAAACGCTTTTCAGCCTGAGATAAGGTGGGTTTCGGAACGCCAAACATAAAAGTGTTGATAACTTTGGAAAAACACTTCAGACAGTTTAGATTTGATGTGCAACTACTAGAAAGACCCTTTCTGCTATAGTGGGAGGTTAAAATTTCATGTTCTGAAGCTTCCCTGAAAAGTTATGGCACAATGCACAAAAACGCTTTTCAGCCTGAGATAAGGTGGGTTTCGGAACGTCAAACATAAAAGTGTTAATAACTTTGGATAAACACTTCAGACAGTTTAGATTTGATGTGCAACTACTAGAAAGACCCTTTCTGCTATAGTGGGAGGTTAAAATTTCATGTTCTGAAGCTTTCCTGAAAAGTTATGGCACAATGCACAAAAACGCTTTTCAGCCTGAGATAAGGTGGGTTTCGGAACGCCAAACATAAAAGTGTTGATAACTTTGGAAAAACACTTCAGACAGTTTAGATTTGATGTGCAACTACTAGAAAGACCCTTTCTGCTATAGTGGGAGGTTAAAATTTCATGTTCTGAAGCTTTCCTGAAAAGTTATGGCACAATGCACAAAAACGCTTTTCAGCCTGAGATAAGGTGGGTTTCGGAACGCCAAACATAAAAGTGTTGATAACTTTTGAAAAACACTTCAGACAGCTTAGATTTGATGTGCAACTACTAGAAAGACCCTTTCTGCTATAGTGGGAGGTTAAAATTTCATGTTCTGAACCTTCCCTGAAAAGTTATGGCACAATGCACAAAAACGCTTTTCAGCCTGAGATAAGGTGGGTTTCGGAACGCCAAACATAAAAGTGTTGATAACTTTCGAAAAACACTTCAGACAGCTTAGATTTGATGTGCACCTACTAGAAAGACCCTTTCTGCTATAGTGGGAGGTTAAAATTTCATGTTCTGAAGCTTCCCTGAAAAGTTATGGCACAATGCGTAAAAACGCTTTTCAGCCTGAGATAAGGTGGGTTTCGGAACGCCAAACATAAAAGTGTTGATAACTTTGGAAAAACACTTCAGACAGTTTAGATTTGATGTGCAACTACTAGAAAGACCCTTTCTGCTATAGTGGGAGGTTAAAATTTCATGTTCTGAAGCTTTCCTGAAAAGTTATGGCACAATGCACAAAAACGCTTTTCAGCCTGAGATAAGGTGGGTTTCGGAACGCCAAACATAAAAGTGTTGATAACTTTTGAAAAACACTTCAGACAGCTTAGATTTGATGTGCAACTACTAGAAAGACCCTTTCTGCTATAGCGGGAGGTTAAAATTTCATGTTCTGAAGCTTCCCTGAAAAGTTATGGCACAATGCACAAAAACGCTTTTCAGCCTGAGATAAGGTGGGTTTCGGAACGCCAAACATAAAAGTGTTGATAACTTTCGAAAAACACTTCAGACAGCTTAGATTTGATGTGCACCTACTAGAAAGACCCTTTCTGCTATAGTGGGAGGTTAAAATTTCATGTTCTGAAGCTTCCCTGAAAAGTTATGGCACAATGCGTAAAAACGCTTTTCAGCCTGAGATAAGGTGGGTTTCGGAACGCCAAACATAAAAGTGTAGATAACTTTGGAAAAACACTTCAGACAGTTTAGATTTGATGTGCAACTACTAGAAAGACCCTTTCTGCTATAGTGGGAGGTTAAAATTTCATGTTCTGAAGCTTCCCTGAAAAGTTATGGCACAATGCGCAAAAACGCTTTTCAGCCTGAGATAAGGTGGGTTTCGGAACGCCAAACATAAAAGTGTTGATAACTTTGGAAAACCACTTCAGACAGTTTAGATTTGATGTGCAACTACTAGAAAGACCCTTTCTGCTATAGTGGGAGGTTAAAATTTCATGTTCTGAAGCTTCCCTGAAAAGTTATGGCACAATGCACAAAAACGCTTTTCAGCCTGAGATAAGGTGGGTTTCGGAACGCCAAACATAAAAGTGTTAATAACTTTGGAAAAACACTTCAGACAGTTTAGATTTGATGTGCAACTACTAGAAAGACCCTTTCTGCTATAGTGGGAGGTTAAAATTTCATGTTCTGAAGCTTTCCTGAAAAGTTATGGCACAATGCACAAAAACGCTTTTCAGCCTGAGATAAGGTGGGTTTCGGAACGCCAAACATAAAAGTGTTGATAACTTTCGAAAAACACTTCAGAGAGCTTAGATTTGATGTGCACCTACTAGAAAGACCCTTTCTGCTATAGTGGGAGGTTAAAATTTCATGTTCTGAAGCTTCCCTGAAAAGTTATGGCACAATGCGTAAAAACGCTTTTCAGCCTGAGATAAGGTGGGTTTCGGAACGCCAAACATAAAAGTGTTGATAACTTTGGAAAAACACTTCAGACAGTTTAGATTTGATGTGCAACTACTAGAAAGTCCCTTTCTGCTATAGTGGGAGGTTAAAATTTCATGTTCTGAAGCTTCCCTGAAAAGTTATGGCACAATGCACAAAAACGCTTTTCAGCCTGAGATAAGGTGGGTTTCGGAACGCCAAACATAAAAGTGTTAATAACTTTGGAAAAACACTTCAGACAGTTTAGATTTGATGTGCAACTACTAGAAAGACCCTTTCTGCTATAGTGGGAGGTTAAAATTTCATGTTCTGAAGCTTCCCTGAAAAGTTATGGCACAATGCACAAAAACGCTTTTCAGCCTGAGATAAGGTGGGTTTCGGAACGCCAAACATAAAAGTGTTAATAACTTTGGAAAAACACTTCAGACAGTTTAGATTTGATGTGCAACTACTAGAAAGACCCTTTCTGCTATAGTGGGAGGTTAAAATTTCATGTTCTGAAGCTTTCCTGAAAAGTTATGGCACAATGCACAAAAACGCTTTTCAGCCTGAGATAAGGTGGGTTTCGGAACGCCAAACATAAAAGTGTTGATAACTTTCGAAAAACACTTCAGAGAGCTTAGATTTGATGTGCACCTACTAGAAAGACCCTTTCTGCTATAGTGGGAGGTTAAAATTTCATGTTCTGAAGCTTCCCTGAAAAGTTATGGCACAAAGCGTAAAAACGCTTTTCAGCCTGAGATAAGGTGGGTTTCGGAACGCCAAACATAAAAGTGTTGATAACTTTGGAAAAACACTTCAGACAGTTTAGATTTGATGTGCAACTACTAGAAAGACCCTTTCTGCTATAGTGGGAGGTTAAAATTTCATGTTCTGAAGCTTTCCTGAAAAGTTATGGCACAATGCACAAAAACGCTTTTCAGCCTGAGATAAGGTGGGTTTCGGAACGCCAAACATAAAAGTGTTGATAACTTTTGAAAAACACTTCAGACAGCTTAGATTTGATGTGCAACTACTAGAAAGACCCTTTCTGCTATAGTGGGAGGTTAAAATTTCATGTTCTGAAGCTTCCCTGAAAAGTTATGGCACAATGCACAAAAACGCTTTTCAGCCTGAGATAAGGTGGGTTTCGGAACGCCAAACATAAAAGTGTTGATAACTTTCGAAAAACACTTCAGACAGCTTAGATTTGATGTGCACCTACTAGAAAGACCCTTTCTGCTATAGTGGGAGGTTAAAATTTCATGTTCTGAAGCTTCCCTGAAAAGTTATGGCACAATGCGTAAAAACGCTTTTCAGCCTGAGATAAGGTGGGTTTCGGAACGCCAAACATAAAAGTGTAGATAACTTTGGAAAAACACTTCAGACAGTTTAGATTTGATGTGCAACTACTAGAAAGACCCTTTCTGCTATAGTGGGAGGTTAAAATTTCATGTTCTGAAGCTTCCCTTGAAAAGTTATGGCACAATGCACAAAAACGCTTTTCAGCCTGAGATAAGGTGGGTTTCGGAACGCCAAACATAAAAGTGTTGATAACTTTGGAAAAACACTTCAGACAGTTTAGATTTGATGTGCAACTACTAGAAAGACCCTTTCTGCTATAGTGGGAGGTTAAAATTTCATGTTCTGAAGCTTCCCTGAAAAGTTATGGCACAATGCGTAAAAACGCTTTTCAGCCTGAGATAAGGTGGGTTTCGGAACGCCAAACATAAAAGTGTTGATAACTTTGGAAAAACACTTCAGACAGTTTAGATTTGATGTGCAACTACTAGAAAGACCCTTTCTGCTATAGTGGGAGGTTAAAATTTCATGTTCTGAAGCTTTCCTGAAAAGTTATGGCACAATGCACAAAAACGCTTTTCAGCCTGAGATAAGGTGGGTTTCGGAACGCCAAACATAAAAGTGTTGATAACTTTGGAAAAACACTTCAGACAGCTTAGATTTGATGTGCAACTACTAGAAAGACCCTTTCTGCTATAGTGGGAGGTTAAAATTTCATGTTCTGAAGCTTCCCTGAAAAGTTATGGCACAATGCACAAAAACGCTTTTCAGCCTGAGATAAGGTGGGTTTCGGAACGCCAAACATAAAAGTGTTAATAACTTTGGAAAAACACTTCAGACAGTTTAGATTTGATATGCAACTACTAGAAAGACCCTTTCTGCTATAGTGGGAGGTTAAAATTTCATGTTCTGAAGCTTTCCTGAAAAGTTATGGCACAATGCACAAAAACGCTTTTCAGCCTGAGATAAGGTGGGTTTCGGAACGCCAAACATAAAAGTGTTGACAACTTTGGAAAAACACTTCAGACAGTTTAGATTTGATGTGCAACTACTAGAAAGACCCTTTCTGCTATAGTGGGAGGTTAAAATTTCATGTTCTGAAGCTTTCCTGAAAAGTTATGGCACAATGCACAAAAACGCTTTTCAGCCTGAGATAAGGTGGGTTTCGGAACGCCAAACATAAAAGTGTTGATAACTTTTGAAAAACACTTCAGACAGCTTAGATTTGATGTGCAACTACTAGAAAGACCCTTTCTGCTATAGTGGGAGGTTAAAATTTCATGTTCTGAAGCTTCCCTGAAAAGTTATGGCACAATGCACAAAAACGCTTTTCAGCCTGAGATAAGGTGGGTTTCGGAACGCCAAACATAAAAGTGTTGATAACTTTCGAAAAACACTTCAGACAGCTTAGATTTGATGTGCACCTACTAGAAAGACCCTTTCTGCTATAGTGGGAGGTTAAAATTTCATGTTCTGAAGCTTTCCTGAAAAGTTATGGCACAATGCACAAAAACGCTTTTCAGCCTGAGATAAGGTGGGTTTCGGAACGCCAAACATAAAAGTGTTGATAACTTTGGAAAAACACTTCAGACAGCTTAGATTTGATGTGCAACTACTAGAAAGACCCTTTCTGCTATAGTGGGAGGTTAAAATTGCATGTTCTGAAGCTTCCCTGAAAAGTTATGGCACAATGCACAAAAACGCTTTTCAGCCTGAGATAAGGTGGGTTTCGGAACGCCAAACATAAAAGTGTTGATAACTTTCGAAAAACACTTCAGACAGCTTAGATTTGATGTGCACCTACTAGAAAGACCCTTTCTGCTATAGTGGGAGGTTAAAATTTCATGTTCTGAAGCTTCCCTGAAAAGTTATGGCACAATGCGTAAAAACGCTTTTCAGCCTGAGATAAGGTGGGTTTCGGAACGCCAAACATAAAAGTGTTGATAACTTTGGAAAAACACTTCAGACAGTTTAGATTTGATGTGCAACTACTAGAAAGACCCTTTCTGCTATAGTGGGAGGTTAAAATTTCATGTTCTGAAGCTTCCCTGAAAAGTTATGGCACAATGCACAAAAACGCTTTTCAGCCTGAGATAAGGTGGGTTTCGGAACGCCAAACATAAAAGTGTTAATAACTTTGGAAAAACACTTCAGACAGTTTAGATTTGATGTGCAACTACTAGAAAGACCCTTTCTGCTATAGTGGGAGGTTAAAATTTCATGTTCTGAAGCTTCCCTGAAAAGTTATGGCACAATGCACAAAAACGCTTTTCAGCCTGAGATAAGGTGGGTTTCGGAACGCCAAACATAAAAGTGTTAATAACTTTGGAAAAACACTTCAGACAGTTTAGATTTGATGTGCAACTACTAGAAAGACCCTTTCTGCTATAGTGGGAGGTTAAAATTTCATGTTCTGAAGCTTCCCTGAAAAGTTATGGCACAATGCACAAAAACGCTTTTCAGCCTGAGATAAGGTGGGTTTCGGAACGCCAAACATAAAAGTGTTGATAACTTTCGAAAAACACTTCAGACAGCTTAGATTTGATGTGCACCTACTAGAAAGACCCTTTCTGCTATAGTGGGAGGTTAAAATTTCATGTTCTGAAGCTTCCCTGAAAAGTTATGGCACAATGCGTAAAAACGCTTTTCAGCCTGAGATAAGGTGGGTTACGGAACGCCAAACATAAAAGTGTTGATAACTTTGGAAAAACACTTCAGACAGTTTAGATTTGATGTGCAACTACTAGAAAGACCCTTTCTGCTATAGTGGGAGGTTAAAATTTCATGTTCTGAAGCTTCCCTGAAAAGTTATGGCACAATGCGTAAAAACGCTTTTCAGCCTGAGATAAGGTGGGTTTCGGAACGCCAAACATAAAAGTGTTGATAACTTTGGAAAAACACTTCAGACAGTTTAGATTTGATGTGCAACTACTAGAAAGACCCTTTCTGCTATAGTGGGAGGTTAAAATTTCATGTTCTGAAGCTTTCCTGAAAAGTTATGGCACAATGCACAAAAACGCTTTTCAGCCTGAGATAAGGTGGGTTTCGGAACGTCAAACATAAAAGTGTTAATAACTTTGGAAAAACACTTCAGACAGTTTAGATTTGATGTGCAACTACTAGAAAGACCCTTTCTGCTATAGTGGGAGGTTAAAATTTCATGTTCTGAAGCTTTCCTGAAAAGTTATCGCACAATGCACAAAAACGCTTTTCAGCCTGAGATAAGGTGGGTTTCGGAACGCCAAACATAAAAGTGTTGATAACTTTGGAAAAACACTTCAGACAGTTTAGATTTGATGTGCAACTACTAGAAAGACCCTTTCTGCTATAGTGGGAGGTTAAAATTTCATGTTCTGAAGCTTTCCTGAAAAGTTTTGGCACAATGCACAAAAACGCTTTTCAGCCTGAGATAAGGTGGGTTTCGGAACGCCAAACATAAAAGTGTTGATAACTTTTGAAAAACACTTCAGACAGCTTAGATTTGATGTGCAACTACTAGAAAGACCCTTTCTGCTATAGTGGGAGGTTAAAATTTCATGTTCTGAACCTTCCCTGAAAAGTTATGGCACAATGCACAAAAACGCTTTTCAGCCTGAGATAAGGTGGGTTTCGGAACGCCAAACATAAAAGTGTTGATAACTTTCGAAAAACACTTCAGACAGCTTAGATTTGATGTGCACCTACTAGAAAGACCCTTTCTGCTATAGTGGGAGGTTAAAATTTCATGTTCTGAAGCTTCCCTGAAAAGTTATGGCACAATGCGTAAAAACGCTTTTCAGCCTGAGATAAGGTGGGTTTCGGAACGCCAAACATAAAAGTGTTGATAACTTTGGAAAAACACTTCAGACAGTTTAGATTTGATGTGCAACTACTAGAAAGACCCTTTCTGCTATAGTGGGAGGTTAAAATTTCATGTTCTGAAGCTTTCCTGAAAAGTTATGGCACAATGCACAAAAACGCTTTTCAGCCTGAGATAAGGTGGGTTTCGGAACGCCAAACATAAAAGTGTTGATAACTTTTGAAAAACACTTCAGACAGCTTAGATTTGATGTGCAACTACTAGAAAGACCCTTTCTGCTATAGTGGGAGGTTAAAATTTCATGTTCTGAAGCTTCCCTGAAAAGTTATGGCACAATGCACAAAAACGCTTTTCAGCCTGAGATAAGGTGGGTTTCGGAACGCCAAACATAAAAGTGTTGATAACTTTCGAAAAACACTTCAGACAGCTTAGATTTGATGTGCACCTACTAGAAAGACCCTTTCTGCTATAGTGGGAGGTTAAAATTTCATGTTCTGAAGCTTCCCTGAAAAGTTATGGCACAATGCGTAAAAACGCTTTTCAGCCTGAGATAAGGTGGGTTTCGGAACGCCAAACATAAACGTGTAGATAACTTTGGAAAAACACTTCAGACAGTTTAGATTTGATGTGCAACTACTAGAAAGACCCTTTCTGCTATAGTGGGAGGTTAAAATTTCATGTTCTGAAGCTTCCCTGAAAAGTTATGGCACAATGCGCAAAAACGCTTTTCAGCCTGAGATAAGGTGGGTTTCGGAACGCCAAACATAAAAGTGTTGACAACTTTGGAAAACCACTTCAGACAGTTTAGATTTGATGTGCAACTACTAGAAAGACCCTTTCTGCTATAGTGGGAGGTTAAAATTTCATGTTCTGAAGCTTCCCTGAAAAGTTATGGCACAATGCACAAAAACGCTTTTCAGCCTGAGATAAGGTGGGTTTCGGAACGCCAAACATAAAAGTGTTAATAACTTTGGAAAAACACTTCAGACAGTTTAGATTTGATGTGCAACTACTAGAAAGACCCTTTCTGCTATAGTGGGAGGTTAAAATTTCATGTTCTGAAGCTTTCCTGAAAAGTTATGGCACAATGCACAAAAACGCTTTTCAGCCTGAGATAAGGTGGGTTTCGGAACGCCAAACATAAAAGTGTTGATAACTTTCGAAAAACACTTCAGAGAGCTTAGATTTGATGTGCACCTACTAGAAAGACCCTTTCTGCTATAGTGGGAGGTTAAAATTTCATGTTCTGAAGCTTCCCTGAAAAGTTATGGCACAATGCGTAAAAACGCTTTTCAGCCTGAGATAAGGTGGGTTTCGGAACGCCAAACATAAAAGTGTTGATAACTTTGGAAAAACACTTCAGACAGTTTAGATTTGATGTGCAACTACTAGAAAGACCCTTTCTGCTATAGTGGGAGGTTAAAATTTCATGTTCTGAAGCTTCCCTGAAAAGTTATGGCACAATGCACAAAAACGCTTTTCAGCCTGAGATAAGGTGGGTTTCGGAACGCCAAACATAAAAGTGTTAATAACTTTGGAAAAACACTTCAGACAGTTTAGATTTGATGTGCAACTACTAGAAAGACCCTTTCTGCTATAGTGGGAGGTTAAAATTTCATGTTCTGAAGCTTTCCTGAAAAGTTATGGCACAATGCACAAAAACGCTTTTCAGCCTGAGATAAGGTGGGTTTCGGAACGCCAAACATAAAAGTGTTGATAACTTTCGAAAAACACTTCAGAGAGCTTAGATTTGATGTGCACCTACTAGAAAGACCCTTTCTGCTATAGTGGGAGGTTAAAATTTCATGTTCTGAAGCTTCCCTGAAAAGTTATGGCACAAAGCGTAAAAACGCTTTTCAGCCTGAGATAAGGTGGGTTTCGGAACGCCAAACATAAAAGTGTTGATAACTTTGGAAAAACACTTCAGACAGTTTAGATTTGATGTGCAACTACTAGAAAGACCCTTTCTGCTATAGTGGGAGGTTAAAATTTCATTTTCTGAAGCTTTCCTGAAAAGTTATGGCACAATGCACAAAAACGCTTTTCAGCCTGAGATAAGGTGGGTTTCGGAACGCCAAACATAAAAGTGTTGATAACTTTTGAAAAACACTTCAGACAGCTTAGATTTGATGTGCAACTACTAGAAAGACCCTTTCTGCTATAGTGGGAGGTTAAAATTTCATGTTCTGAAGCTTCCCTGAAAAGTTATGGCACAATGCACAAAAACGCTTTTCAGCCTGAGATAAGGTGGGTTTCGGAACGCCAAACATAAAAGTGTTGATAACTTTCGAAAAACACTTCAGACAGCTTAGATTTGATGTGCACCTACTAGAAAGACCCTTTCTGCTATAGTGGGTGGTTAAAATTTCATGTTCTGAAGCTTCCCTGAAAAGTTATGGCACAATGCGTAAAAACGCTTTTCAGCCTGAGATAAGGTGGGTTTCGGAACGCCAAACATAAAAGTGTTGATAACTTTTGAAAAACACTTCAGACAGCTTAGATTTGATGTGCAACTACTAGAAAGACCCTTTCTGCTATAGTGGGAGGTTAAAATTTCATGTTCTGAAGCTTCCCTGAAAAGTTATGGCACAATGCACAAAAACGCTTTTCAGCCTGAGATAAGGTGGGTTTCGGAACGCCAAACATAAAAGTGTTGATAACTTTCGAAAAACACTTCAGAGAGCTTAGATTTGATGTGCACCTACTAGAAAGACCCTTTCTGCTATAGTGGGAGGTTAAAATTTCATGTTCTGAAGCTTCCCTGAAAAGTTATGGCACAATGCGTAAAAACGCTTTTCAGCCTGAGATAAGGTGGGTTTCGGAACGCCAAACATAAAAGTGTTGATAACTTTGGAAAAACACTTCAGACAGTTTAGATTTGATGTGCAACTACTAGAAAGACCCTTTCTGCTATAGTGGGAGGTTAAAATTTCATGTTCTGAAGCTTTCCTGAAAAGTTATGGCACAATGCACAAAAACGCTTTTCAGCCTGAGATAAGGTGGGTTTCGGAACGCCAAACATAAAAGTGTTGATAACTTTGGAAAAACACTTCAGACAGTTTAGATTTGATGTGCAACTACTAGAAAGACCCTTTCTGCTATAGTGGGAGGTTAAAATTTCATGTTCTGAAGCTTCCCTGAAAAGTTATGGCACAATGCACAAAAACGCTTTTCAGCCTGAGATAAGGTGGGTTTCGGAACGCCAAACATAAAAGTGTTGATAACTTTCGAAAAACACTTCAGAGAGCTTAGATTTGATGTGCACCTACTAGAAAGACCCTTTCTGCTATAGTGGGAGGTTAAAATTTCATGTTCTGAAGCTTCCCTGAAAAGTTATGGCACAATGCACAAAAACGCTTTTCAGCCTGAGATAAGGTGGGTTTCGGAACGCCAAACATAAAAGTGTTGATAACTTTCGAAAAACACTTCAGACAGCTTAGATTTGATGTGCACCTACTAGAAAGACCCTTTCTGCTATAGTGGGTGGTTAAAATTTCATGTTCTGAAGCTTCCCTGAAAAGTTATGGCACAATGCGTAAAAACGCTTTTCAGCCTGAGATAAGGTGGGTTTCGGAACGCCAAACATAAAAGTGTTGATAACTTTTGAAAAACACTTCAGACAGCTTAGATTTGATGTGCAACTACTAGAAAGACCCTTTCTGCTATAGTGGGAGGTTAAAATTTCATGTTCTGAAGCTTCCCTGAAAAGTTATGGCACAATGCACAAAAACGCTTTTCAGCCTGAGATAAGGTGGGTTTCGGAACGCCAAACATAAAAGTGTTGATAACTTTCGAAAAACACTTCAGAGAGCTTAGATTTGATGTGCACCTACTAGAAAGACCCTTTCTGCTATAGTGGGAGGTTAAAATTTCATGTTCTGAAGCTTCCCTGAAAAGTTATGGCACAATGCGTAAAAACGCTTTTCAGCCTGAGATAAGGTGGGTTTCGGAACGCCAAACATAAAAGTGTTGATAACTTTGGAAAAACACTTCAGACAGTTTAGATTTGATGTGCAACTACTAGAAAGACCCTTTCTGCTATAGTGGGAGGTTAAAATTTCATGTTCTGAAGCTTTCCTGAAAAGTTATGGCACAATGCACAAAAACGCTTTTCAGCCTGAGATAAGGTGGGTTTCGGAACGCCAAACATAAAAGTGTTGATAACTTTGGAAAAACACTTCAGACAGTTTAGATTTGATGTGCAACTACTAGAAAGACCCTTTCTGCTATAGTGGGAGGTTAAAATTTCATGTTCTGAAGCTTCCCTGAAAAGTTATGGCACAATGCACAAAAACGCTTTTCAGCCTGAGATAAGGTGGGTTTCGGAACGCCAAACATAAAAGTGTTGATAACTTTCGAAAAACACTTCAGAGAGCTTAGATTTGATGTGCACCTACTAGAAAGACCCTTTCTGCTATAGTGGGAGGTTAAAATTTCATGTTCTGAAGCTTTCCTGAAAAGTTATGGCACAATGCACAAAAACGCTTTTCAGCCTGAGATAAGGTGGGTTTCGGAACGCCAAACATAAAAGTGTTGATAACTTTTGAAAAACACTTCAGACAGCTTAGATTTGATGTGCAACTACTAGAAAGACCCTTTCTGCTATAGTGGGAGGTTAAAATTTCATGTTCTGAAGCTTCCCTGAAAAGTTATGGCACAATGCACAAAAACGCTTTTCAGCCTGAGATAAGGTGGGTTTCGGAACGCCAAACATAAAATTGTTGATAACTTTGGAAAAACACTTCAGACAGTTTAGATTTGATGTGCAACTACTAGAAAGACCCTTTCTGCTATAGTGGGAGGTTAAAATTTCATGTTCTGAAGCTTTCCTGAAAAGTTATGGCACAATGCACAAAAACGCTTTTCAGCCTGAGATAAGGTGGGTTTCGGAACGCCAAACATAAAAGTGTTGATAACTTTTGAAAAACACTTCAGACAGCTTAGATTTGATGTGCAACTACTAGAAAGACCCTTTCTGCTATAGTGGGAGGTTAAAATTTCATGTTCTGAAGCTTCCCTGAAAAGTTATGGCACAATGCACAAAAACGCTTTTCAGCCTGAGATAAGGTGGGTTTCGGAACGCCAAACATAAAAGTGTTGATAACTTTGGAAAAACACTTCAGACAGTTTAGATTTGATGTGCAACTACTAGAAAGACCCTTTCTGCTATAGTGGGAGGTGAAAATTTCATGTTCTGAAGCTTCCCTGAAAAGTTATGGCACAATGCACAAAAACGCTTTTCAGCCTGAGATAAGGTGGGTTTCGGAACGCCAAACATAAAAGTGTTAATAACTTTGGAAAAACACTTCAGACAGTTTAGATTTGATGTGCAACTACTAGAAAGACCCTTTCTGCTATAGTGGGAGGTTAAAATTTCATGTTCTGAAGCTTCCCTGAAAAGTTATGGCACAATGCACAAAAACGCTTTTCAGCCTGAGATAAGGTGGGTTTCGGAACGCCAAACATAAAAGTGTTGATAACTTTCGAAAAACACTTCAGAGAGCTTAGATTTGATGTCCACCTACTAGAAAGACCCTTTCTGCTATAGTGGGAGGTTAAAATTTCATGTTCTGAAGCTTCCCTGAAAAGTTATGGCACAATGCGTAAAAACGCTTTTCAGCCTGAGATAAGGTGGGTTTCGGAACGCCAAACATAAAAGTGTTGATAACTTTGGAAAAACACTTCAGACAGTTTAGATTTGATGTGCAACTACTAGAAAGACCCTTTCTGCTATAGTGGGAGGTTAAAATTTCATGTTCTGAAGCTTTCCTGAAAAGTTATGGCACAATGCACAAAAACGCTTTTCAGCCTGAGATAAGGTGGGTTTCGGAACGCCAAACATAAAAGTGTTGATAACTTTTGAAAAACACTTCAGACAGCTTAGATTTGATGTGCAACTACTAGAAAGACCCTTTCTGCTATAGTGGGAGGTTAAAATTTCATGTTCTGAAGCTTCCCTGAAAAGTTATGGCACAATGCACAAAAACGCTTTTCAGCCTGAGATAAGGTGGGTTTCGGAACGCCAAACATAAAAGTGTTGATAACTTTGGAAAAACACTTCAGACAGTTTAGATTTGATGTGCAACTACTAGAAAGACCCTTTCTGCTATAGTGGGAGGTTAAAATTTCATGTTCTGAAGCTTCCCTGAAAAGTTATGGCACAATGCACAAAAACGCTTTTCAGCGTGAGATAAGGTGGGTTTCGGAACGCCAAACATAAAAGTGTTCATAACTTTGGAAAAACACTTCAGACAGTTTAGATTTGATGTGCAACTACTAGAAAGACCCTTTCTGCTATAGTGGGAGGTTAAAATTTCATGTTCTGAAGCTTCCCTGAAAAGTTATGGCACAATGCACAAAAACGCTTTTCAGCCTGAGATAAGGTGGGTTTCGGAACGCCAAACATAAAAGTGTTGATAACTTTCGAAAAACACTTCAGAGAGCTTAGATTTGATGTGCACCTACTAGAAAGACCCTTTCTGCTATAGTGGGAGGTTAAAATTTCATGTTCTGAAGCTTTCCTGAAAAGTTATGGCACAATGCACAAAAACGCTTTTCAGCCTGAGATAAGGTGGGTTTCGGAACGCCAAACATAAAAGTGTTGATAACTTTTGAAAAACACTTCAGACAGTTTAGATTTGATGTGCAACTACTAGAAAGACCCTTTCTGCTATAGTGGGAGGTTAAAATTTCATGTTCTGAAGCTTCCCTGAAAAGTTATGGCACAATGCACAAAAACGCTTTTCAGCCTGAGATAAGGTGGGTTTCGGAACGCCAAACATAAAAGTGTTGATAACTTTGGAAAAACACTTCAGACAGTTTAGATTTGATGTGCAACTACTAGAAAGACCCTTTCTGCTATAGTGGGAGGTTAAAATTTCATGTTCTGAAGCTTTCCTGAAAAGTTATGGCACAATGCACAAAAACGCTTTTCAGCCTGAGATAAGGTGGGTTTCGGAACGCCAAACATAAAAGTGTTGATAACTTTTGAAAAACACTTCAGACAGCTTAGATTTGATGTGCAACTACTAGAAAGACCCTTTCTGCTATAGTGGGAGGTTAAAAATTCATGTTCTGAAGCTTCCCTGAAAAGTTATGGCACAATGCACAAAAACGCTTTTCAGCCTGAGATAAGGTGGGTTTCGGAACGCCAAACATAAAAGTGTTGATAACTTTGGAAAAACACTTCAGACAGTTTAGATTTGATGTGCAACTACTAGAAAGACCCTTTCTGCTATAGTGGGAGGTTAAAATTTCATGTTCTGAAGCTTCCCTGAAAAGTTATGGCACAATGCACAAAAACGCTTTTCAGCCTGAGATAAGGTGGGTTTCGGAACGCCAAACATAAAAGTGTTGATAACTTTCGAAAAACACTTCAGAGAGCTTAGATTTGATGTGCACCTACTAGAAAGACCCTTTCTGCTATAGTGGGAGGTTAAAATTTCATGTTCTGAAGCTTCCCTGAAAAGTTATGGCACAATGCGTAAAAACGCTTTTCAGCCTGAGATAAGGTGGGTTTCGGAACGCCAAACATAAAAGTGTTGATAACTTTGGAAAAACACTTCAGACAGTTTAGATTTGATGTGCAACTACTAGAAAGACCCTTTCTGCTATAGTGGGAGGTTAAAATTTCATGTTCTGAAGCTTTCCTGAAAAGTTATGGCACAATGCACAAAAACGCCTTTCAGCCTGAGATAAGGTGGGTTTCGGAACGCCAAACATAAAAGTGTTGATAACTTTTGAAAAACACTTCAGACAGCTTAGATTTGATGTGCAACTACTAGAAAGACCCTTTCTGCTATAGTGGGAGGTTAAAATTTCATGTTCTGAAGCTTCCCTGAAAAGTTATGGCACAATGCACAAAAACGCTTTTCAGCCTGAGATAAGGTGGGTTTCGGAACGCCAAACATAAAAGTGTTGATAACTTTTGAAAAACACTTCAGACAGTTTAGATTTGATGTGCAACTACTAGAAAGACCCTTTCTGCTATAGTGGGAGGTTAAAATTTCATGTTCTGAAGCTTCCCTGAAAAGTTATGGCACAATGCACAAAAACGCTTTTCAGCCTGAGATAAGGTGGGTTTCGGAACGCCAAACATAAAAGTGTTGATAACTTTGGAAAAACACTTCAGACAGTTTAGATTTGATGTGCAACTACTAGAAAGACCCTTTCTGCTATAGTGGGAGGTTAAAATTTCATGTTCTGAAGCTTTCCTGAAAAGTTATGGCACAATGCACAAAAACGCTTTTCAGCCTGAGATAAGGTGGGTTTCGGAACGCCAAACATAAAAGTGTTGATAACTTTTGAAAAACACTTCAGACAGCTTAGATTTGATGTGCAACTACTAGAAAGACCCTTTCTGCTATAGTGGGAGGTTAAAAATTCATGTTCTGAAGCTTCCCTGAAAAGTTATGGCACAATGCACAAAAACGCTTTTCAGCCTGAGATAAGGTGGGTTTCGGAACGCCAAACATAAAAGTGTTGATAACTTTGGAAAAACACTTCAGACAGTTTAGATTTGATGTGCAACTACTAGAAAGACCCTTTCTGCTATAGTGGGAGGTTAAAATTTCATGTTCTGAAGCTTCCCTGAAAAGTTATGGCACAATGCACAAAAACGCTTTTCAGCCTGAGATAAGGTGGGTTTCGGAACGCCAAACATAAAAGTGTTGATAACTTTCGAAAAACACTTCAGAGAGCTTAGATTTGATGTGCACCTACTAGAAAGACCCTTTCTGCTATAGTGGGAGGTTAAAATTTCATGTTCTGAAGCTTCCCTGAAAAGTTATGGCACAATGCGTAAAAACGCTTTTCAGCCTGAGATAAGGTGGGTTTCGGAACGCCAAACATAAAAGTGTTGATAACTTTGGAAAAACACTTCAGACAGTTTAGATTTGATGTGCAACTACTAGAAAGACCCTTTCTGCTATAGTGGGAGGTTAAAATTTCATGTTCTGAAGCTTTCCTGAAAAGTTATGGCACAATGCACAAAAACGCCTTTCAGCCTGAGATAAGGTGGGTTTCGGAACGCCAAACATAAAAGTGTTGATAACTTTTGAAAAACACTTCAGACAGCTTAGATTTGATGTGCAACTACTAGAAAGACCCTTTCTGCTATAGTGGGAGGTTAAAATTTCATGTTCTGAAGCTTCCCTGAAAAGTTATGGCACAATGCACAAAAACGCTTTTCAGCCTGAGAAAAGGTGGGTTTCGGAACGCCAAACATAAAAGTGTTGATAACTTTGGAAAAACACTTCAGACAATTTAGATTTGATGTGCAACTACTAGAAAGACCCTTTCTGCTATAGTGGGAGGTTAAAATTTCATGTTCTGAAGCTTCCCTGAAAAGTTATGGCACAATGCACAAAAACGCTTTTCAGCCTGAGATAAGGTGGGTTTCGGAACGCCAAACATAAAAGTGTTGATAACTTTCAAAAAACACTTCAGAGAGCTTAGATTTGATGTGCACCTACTAGAAAGACCCTTTCTGCTATAGTGGGAGGTTAAAATTTCATGTTCTGAAGCTTCCCTGAAAAGTTATGGCACAATGCGTAAAAACGCTTTTCAGCCTGAGATAAGGTGGGTTTCGGAACGCCAAACATAAAAGTGTTGATAACTTTGGAAAAACACTTCAGACAGTTTAGATTTGATGTGCAACTACTAGAAAGACCCTTTCTGCTATAGTGGGAGGTTAAAATTTCATGTTCTGAAGCTTTCCTGAAAAGTTATGGCACAATGCACAAAAACGCCTTTCAGCCTGAGATAAGGTGGGTTTCGGAACGCCAAACATAAAAGTGTTGATAACTTTTGAAAAACACTTCAGACAGCTTAGATTTGATGTGCAACTACTAGAAAGACCCTTTCTGCTATAGTGGGAGGTTAAAATTTCATGTTCTGAAGCTTCCCTGAAAAGTTATGGCACAATGCACAAAAACGCTTTTCAGCCTGAGATAAGGTGGGTTTCGGAACGCCAAACATAAAAGTGTTGATAACTTTGGAAAAACACTTCAGACAATTTAGATTTGATGTGCAACTACTAGAAAGACCCTTTCTGCTATAGTGGGAGGTTAAAATTTCATGTTCTGAAGCTTCCCTGAAAAGTTATGGCACAATGCACAAAAACGCTTTTCAGCCTGAGATAAGGAGGGTTTCGGAACGCCAAACATAAAAGTGTTAATAACTTTGGAAAAACACTTCAGACAGTTTAGATTTGATGTGCAACTACTAGAAAGACCCTTTCTGCTATAGTGGGAGGTTAAAATTTCATGTTCTGAAGCTTCCCTGAAAAGTTATGGCACAATGCACAAAAACGCTTTTCAGCCTGAGATAAGGTGGGTTTCGGAACGCCAAACATAAAAGTGTTGATAACTTTCGAAAAACACTTCAGAGAGCTTAGATTTGATGTGCAGCTACTAGAAAGACCCTTTCTGCTATAGTGGGAGGTTAAAATTTCATGTTCTGAAGCTTCCCTGAAAAGTTATGGCACAACGCGTAAAAACGCTTTTCAGCCTGAGATAAGGTGGGTTTCGGAACGCCAAACATAAAAGTGTTGATAACTTTGGAAAAAAACTTCAGACAGTTTAGATTTGATGAGCAACTACTAGAAAGACCCTTTCTGCTATAGTGGGAGGTTAAAATTTCATGTTCTGAAGCTTCCCTGAAAAGTTATGGCACAATGCACAAAAACGCTTTTCAGCCTGAGATAAGGTGGGTTTCGGAACGCCAAACATAAAAGTGTTGATAACTTTCGAAAAACACTTCAGAGAGCTTAGATTTGATGTGCAGCTACTAGAAAGACCCTTTCTGCTATAGTGGGAGGTTAAAATTTCATGTTCTGAAGCTTCCCTGAAAAGTTATGGCACAACGCGTAAAAACGCTTTTCAGCCTGAGATAAGGTGGGTTTCGGAACGCCAAACATAAAAGTGTTGATAACTTTGGAAAAAAACTTCAGACAGTTTAGATTTGATGAGCAACTACTAGAAAGACCCTTTCTGCTATAGTGGGAGGTTAAAATTTCATGTTCTGAAGCTTTCCTGAAAAGTTATGGCACAATGCACAAAAACTCTTTTCAGCCTGAGATAAGGTGGGTTTCGGAACGCCAAACATAAAAGTGTTGATAACTTTTGAAAAACACTTCAGACAGCTTAGATTTGATGTGCAACTACTAGAAAGACCCTTTCTGCTATAGTGGGAGGTTAAAATTTCATGTTCTGAAGCTTCCCTGAAAAGTTATGGCACAATGCACAAAAACGCTTTTCAGCCTGAGATAAGGTGGGTTTCGGAACGCCAAACATAAAAGTGTTGATAACTTTGGAAAAACACTTCAGACAGTTTAGATTTGATGTGCAACTACTAGAAAGACCCTTTCTGCTATAGTGGGAGGTTAAAATTTCATGTTCTGAAGCTTCCCTGAAAAGTTATGGCACAATGCACAAAAACGCTTTTCAGCCTGAGATAAGGTGGGTTTCGGAACGCCAAACATAAAAGTGTTGATAACTTTCGAAAAACACTTCAGAGAGCTTAGATTTGATGTGCACCTACTAGAAAGACCCATTCTGCTATAGTGGGAGGTTAAAATTTCATGTTCTGAAGCTTCCCTGAAAAGTTATGGCACAATGCGTAAAAACGCTTTTCAGCCTGAGATAAGGTGGGTTTCGGAACGCCAAACATAAAAGTGTTGATAACTTTGGAAAAACACTTCAGACAGTTTAGATTTGATGTGCAACTACTAGAAAGACCCTTTCTGCTATAGTGGGAGGTTAAAATTTCATGTTCTGAAGCTTTCCTGAAAAGTTATGGCACAATGCACAAAAACGCTTTTCAGCCTGAGATAAGGTGGGTTTCGGAACGCCAAACATAAAAGTGTAGATAACTTTGGAAAAACACTTCAGACAGTTTAGATTTGATGTGCAACTACTAGAAAGACCCTTTCTGCTATAGTGGGAGGTTAAAATTTCATGTTCTGAAGCTTCCCTGAAAAGTTATGGCACAATGCACAAAAACGCTTTTCAGCCTGAGATAAGGTGGGTTTCGGAACGCCAAACATAAAAGTGTTGATAACTTTGGAAAAACACTTCAGACAGTTTAGATTTGATGTGCAACTACTAGAAAGACCCTTTCTGCTATAGTGGGATGTTAAAATTTCATGTTCTGAAGCTTCCCTGAAAAGTTATGGCACAATGCACAAAAACGCTTTTCAGCCTGAGATAAGGTGGGTTTCGGAACGCCAAACATAAAAGTGTTAATAACTTTGGAAAAACACTTCAGACAGTTTAGATTTGATGTGCAACTACTAGAAAGACCCTTTCTGCTATAGTGGGAGGTTAAAATTTCATGTTCTGAAGCTTTCCTGAAAAGTTATGGCACAATGCACAAAAACGCTTTTCAGCCTGAGATAAGGTGGGTTTCGGAACGCCAAACATAAAAGTGTTGATAACTTTCGAAAAACACTTCAGAGAGCTTAGCTTTGATGTGCACCTACTAGAAAGACCCTTTCTGCTATAGTGGGAGGTTAAAATTTCATGTTCTGAAGCTTCCCTGAAAAGTTATGGCACAATGCGTAAAAACGCTTTTCAGCCTGAGATAAGGTGGGTTTCGGAACGCCAAACATAAAAGTGTTGATAACTTTGGAAAAACACTTCAGACAGTTTAGATTTGATGTGCAACTACTAGAAAGACCCTTTCTGCTATAGTGGGAGGTTAAAATTTCATGTTCTGAAGCTTTCCTGAAAAGTTATGGCACAATGCACAAAAACGCTTTTCAGCCTGAGATAAGGTGGGTTTCGGATCGCCAAACATAAAAGTGTTGATAACTTTTGAAAAACACTTCAGACAGCTTAGATTTGACGTGCAACTACTAGAAAGACCCTTTCTGCTATAGTGGGAGGTTAAAATTTCATGTTCTGAAGCTTCCATGAAAAGTTATGGCACAATGCACAAAAACGCTTTTCAGCCTGAGATAAGGTGGGTTTCGGAACGCCAAACATAAAAGTGTTGATAACTTTCGAAAAACACTTCAGAGAGCTTAGATTTGATGTGCACCTACTAGAAAGACCCTTTCTGCTATAGTGGGAGGTTAAAATTTCATGTTCTGAAGCTTCCCTGAAAAGTTATGGCACAATGCGTAAAAACGCTTTTCAGCCTGAGATAAGGTGGGTTTCGGAACGCCAAACATAAAAGTGTTGATAACTTTGGAAAAACACTTCAGACAGTTTAGATTTGATGTGCAACTACTAGAAAGACCCTTTCTGCTATAGTGGGAGGTTAAAATTTCATGTTCTGAAGCTTTCCTGAAAAGTTATGGCACAATGCACAAAAACGCTTTTCAGCCTGAGATAAGGTGGGTTTCGGATCGCCAAACATAAAAGTGTTGATAACTTTTGAAAAACACTTCAGACAGCTTAGATTTGACGTGCAACTACTAGAAAGACCCTTTCTGCTATAGTGGGAGGTTAAAATTTCATGTTCTGAAGCTTCCCTGAAAAGTTATGGCACAATGCACAAAAACGCTTTTCAGCCTGAGATAAGGTGGGTTTCGGAACGCCAAACATAAAAGTGTTGATAACTTTCGAAAAACACTTCAGACAGCTTAGATTTGATGTGCACCTACTAGAAAGACCCTTTCTGCTATAGTGGGAGGTTAAAATTTCATGTTCTGAAGCTTCCCTGAAAAGTTATGGCACAATGCGTAAAAACGCTTTTCAGCCTGAGATAAGGTGGGTTTCGGAACGCCAAACATAAAAGTGTTGATAACTTTGGAAAAACACTTCAGACAGTTTAGATTTGATGTGCAACTACTAGAAAGACCCTTTCTGCTATAGTGGGAGGTTAAAATTTCATGTTCTGAAGCTTTCCTGAAAAGTTATGGCACAATGCACAAAAACGCTTTTCAGCCTGAGATAAGGTGGGTTTCGGATCGCCAAACATAAAAGTGTTGATAACTTTTGAAAAACACTTCAGACAGCTTAGATTTGACGTGCAACTACTAGAAAGACCCTTTCTGCTATAGTGGGAGGTTAAAATTTCATGTTCTGAAGCTTCCCTGAAAAGTTATGGCACAATGCACAAAAACGCTTTTCAGCCTGAGATAAGGTGGGTTTCGGAACGCCAAACATAAAAGTGTTGATAACTTTCGAAAAACACTTCAGACAGCTTAGATTTGATGTGCACCTACTAGAAAGACCCTTTCTGCTATAGTGGGAGGTTAAAATTTCATGTTCTGAAGCTTCCCTGAAAAGTTATGGCACAATGCGTAAAAACGCTTTTCAGCCTGAGATAAGGTGGGTTTCGGAACGCCAAACATAAAAGTGTAGATAACTTTGGAAAAACACTTCAGACAGTTTAGATTTGATGTGCAACAACTAGAAAGACCCTTTCTGCTATAGTGGGAGGTTAAAATTTCATGTTCTGAAGCTTCCCTGAAAAGTTATGGCACAATGCACAAAAACGCTTTTCAGCCTGAGATAAGGTGGGTTTCGGAACGCCAAACATAAAAGTGTTGATAACTTTGGAAAAACACTTCAGACAGTTTAGATTTGATGTGCAACTACTAGAAAGACCCTTTCTGCTATAGTGGGAGGTTAAAATTTCATGTTCTGATGCTTCCCTGAAAAGTTATGGCACAATGCGTAAAAACGCTTTTCAGCCTGAGATAAGGTGGGTTTCGGAACGCCAAACATAAAAGTGTTGATAACTTTGGAAAAACACTTCAGACAGTTTAGATTTGATGTGCAACTACTAGAAAGACCCTTTCTGCTATAGTGGGAGGTTAAAATTTCATGTTCTGAAGCTTTCCTGAAAAGTTATGGCACAATGCACAAAAACGCTTTTCAGCCTGAGATAAGGTGGGTTTCGGAACGCCAAACATAAAAGTGTTGATAACTTTGGAAAAACACTTCAGACAGCTTAGATTTGATGTGCAACTACTAGAAAGACCCTTTCTGCTATAGTGGGAGGTTAAAATTTCATGTTCTGAAGCTTCCCTGAAAAGTTATGGCACAATGCACAAAAACGCTTTTCAGCCTGAGATAAGGTGGGTTTCGGAACGCCAAACATAAAAGTGTTGATAACTTTGGAAAAACACTTCAGACAGTTTAGATTTGATGTGCAACTACTAGAAAGACCCTTTCTGCTATAGTGGGATGTTAAAATTTCATGTTCTGAAGCTTCCCTGAAAAGTTATGGCACAATGCACAAAAACGCTTTTCAGCCTGAGATAAGGTGGGTTTCGGAACGCCAAACATAAAAGTGTTAATAACTTTGGAAAAACACTTCAGACAGTTTAGATTTGATGTGCAACTACTAGAAAGACCCTTTCTGCTATAGTGGGAGGTTAAAATTTCATGTTCTGAAGCTTTCCTGAAAAGTTATGGCACAATGCACAAAAACGCTTTTCAGCCTGAGATAAGGTGGGTTTCGGAACGCCAAACATAAAAGTGTTGATAACTTTCGAAAAACACTTCAGAGAGCTTAGATTTGATGTGCACCTACTAGAAAGACCCTTTCTGCTATAGTGGGAGGTTAAAATTTCATGTTCTGAAGCTTCCCTGAAAAGTTATGGCACAATGCGTAAAAACGCTTTTCAACCTGAGATAAGGTGGGTTTCGGAACGCCAAACATAAAAGTGTTGATAACTTTGGAAAAACACTTCAGACAGTTTAGATTTGATGTGCAACTACTAGAAAGACCCTTTCTGCTATAGTGGGAGGTTAAAATTTCATGTTCTGAAGCTTTCCTGAAAAGTTATGGCACAATGCACAAAAACGCTTTTCAGCCTGAGATAAGGTGGGTTTCGGATCGCCAAACATAAAAGTGTTGATAACTTTTGAAAAACACTTCAGACAGCTTAGATTTGACGTGCAACTACTAGAAAGACCCTTTCTGCTATAGTGGGAGGTTAAAATTTCATGATCTGAAGCTTCCCTGAAAAGTTATGGCACAATGCACAAAAACGCTTTTCAGCCTGAGATAAGGTGGGTTTCGGAACGCCAAACATAAAAGTGTTGATAACTTTCGAAAAACACTTCAGACAGCTTAGATTTGATGTGCACCTACTAGAAAGACCCTTTCTGCTATAGTGGGAGGTTAAAATTTCATGTTCTGAAGCTTCCCTGAAAAGTTATGGCACAATGCGTAAAAACGCTTTTCAGCCTGAGATAAGGTGGGTTTCGGAACGCCAAACATAAAAGTGTAGATAACTTTGGAAAAACACTTCAGACAGTTTAGATTTGATGTGCAACAACTAGAAAGACCCTTTCTGCTATAGTGGGAGGTTAAAATTTCATGTTCTGAAGCTTCCCTGAAAAGTTATGGCACAATGCACAAAAACGCTTTTCAGCCTGAGATAAGGTGGGTTTCGGAACGCCAAACATAAAAGTGTTGATAACTTTGGAAAAACACTTCAGACAGTTTAGATTTGATGTGCAACTACTAGAAAGACCCTTTCTGCTATAGTGGGAGGTTAAAATTTCATGTTCTGATGCTTCCCTGAAAAGTTATGGCACAATGCGTAAAAACGCTTTTCAGCCTGAGATAAGGTGGGTTTCGGAACGCCAAACATAAAAGTGTTGATAACTTTGGAAAAACACTTCAGACAGTTTAGATTTGATGTGCAACTACTAGAAAGACCCTTTCTGCTATAGTGGGAGGTTAAAATTTCATGTTCTGAAGCTTTCCTGAAAAGTTATGGCACAATGCACAAAAACGCTTTTCAGCCTGAGATAAGGTGGGTTTCGGAACGCCAAACATAAAAGTGTTGATAACTTTGGAAAAACACTTCAGACAGCTTAGATTTGATGTGCAACTACTAGAAAGACCCTTTCTGCTATAGTGGGAGGTTAAAATTTCATGTTCTGAAGCTTCCCTGAAAAGTTATGGCACAATGCACAAAAACGCTTTTCAGCCTGAGATAAGGTGGGTTTCGGAACGCCAAACAAAAAAGTGTTGATAACTTTGGAAAAACACTTCAGACAGTTTAGATTTGATGTGCAACTACTAGAAAGACCCTTTCTGCTATAGTGGGAGGTTAAAATTTCATGTTCTGAAGCTTTCCTGAAAAGTTATGGCACAATGCACAAAAACGCTTTTCAGCCTGAGATAAGGTGGGTTTCGGAACGCCAAACATAAAAGTGTTGATAACTTTCGAAAAACACTTCAGAGAGCTTAGATTTGATGTGCACCTACTAGAAAGACCCTTTCTGCTATAGTGGGAGGTTAAAATTTCATGTTCTGAAGCTTCCCTGAAAAGTTATGGCACAATGCGTAAAAACGCTTTTCAGCCTGAGATAAGGTGGGTTTCGGAACGCCAAACATAAAAGTGTTGATAACTTTGGAAAAACACTTCAGACAGTTTAGATTTGATGTGCAACTACTAGAAAGACCCTTTCTGCTATAGTGGGAGGTTAAAATTTCATGTTCTGAAGCTTTCCTGAAAAGTTATGGCACAATGCACAAAAACGCTTTTCAGCCTGAGATAAGGTGGGTTTCGGAACGCCAAACATAAAAGTGTTGATAACTTTTGAAAAACACTTCAGACAGCTTAGATTTGATGTGCAACTAGTAGAAAGACCCTTTCTGCTATAGTGGGAGGTTAAAATTTCATGTTCTGAAGCTTCCCTGAAAAGTTATGGCACAATGCACAAAAACGCTTTTCAGCCTGAGATAAGGTGGGTTTCGGAACGCCAAACATAAAAGTGTTGATAACTTTCGAAAAACACTTCAGACAGCTTAGATTTGATGTGCACCTACGAGAAAGACCCTTTCTGCTATAGTGGGAGGTTAAAATTTCATGTTCTGAAGCTTCCCTGAAAAGTTATGGCACAATGCGTAAAAACGCTTTTCAGCCTGAGATAAGGTGGGTTTCGGTACGCCAAACATAAAAGTGTTGATAACTTTCGAAAAACACTTCAGACAGTTTAGATTTGATGTGCAACTACTAGAAAGACCCTTTCTGCTATAGTGGGAGGTTAAAATTTCATGTTCTGAAGCTTCCCTGAAAAGTTATGGCACAATGCACAAAAACGCTTTTCAGCCTGAGATAAGGTGGGTTTCGGAACGCCAAACATAAAAGTGTTAATAACTTTGGAAAAACACTTCAGACAGTTTAGATTTGATGTGCAACTACTAGAAAGACCCTTTCTGCTATAGTGGGAGGTTAAAATTTCATGTTCTGAAGCTTCCCTGAAAAGTTATGGCACAATGCACAAAAACGCTTTTCAGCCTGAGATAAGGTGGGTTTCGGAACGCCAAACATAAAAGTGTTAATAACTTTGGAAAAACACTTCAGACAGTTTAGATTTGATGTGCAACTACTAGAAAGACCCTTTCTGCTATAGTGGGAGGTTAAAATTTCATGTTCTGAAGCTTCCCTGAAAAGTTATGGCACAATGCACAAAAACGCTTTTCAGCCTGAGATAAGGTGGGTTTCGGAACGCCAAACATAAAAGTGTTGATAACTTTCGAAAAACACTTCAGACAGCTTAGATTTGATGTGCACCTACTAGAAAGACCCTTTCTGCTATAGTGGGAGGTTAAAATTTCATGTTCTGACGCTTCCCTGAAAAGTTATGGCACAATGCGTAAAAACGCTTTTCAGCCTGAAATAAGGTGGGTTTCGGAACGCCAAACATAAAAGTGTTGATAACTTTGGAAAAACACTTCAGACAGTTTAGATTTGATGTGCAACTACTAGAAAGACCCTTTCTGCTATAGTGGGAGGTTAAAATTTCATGTTCTGAAGCTTCCCTGAAAAGTTATGGCACAATGCACAAAAACGCTTTTCAGCCTGAGATAAGGTGGGTTTCGGAACGCCAAACATAAAAGTGTTAATAACTTTGGAAAAACACTTCAGACAGTTTAGATTTGATGTGCAACTACTAGAAAGACGCTTTCTGCTATAGTGGGAGGTTAAAATTTCATGTTCTGAAGCTTTCCTGAAAAGTTATGGCACAATGCACAAAAACGCTTTTCAGCCTGAGATAAGGTGGGTTTCGGAACGCCAAACATAAAAGTGTTGATAACTTTGGAAAAACACTTCAGACAGTTTAGATTTGATGTGCAACTACTAGAAAGACCCTTTCTGCTATAGTGGGAGGTTAAAATTTCATGTTCTGAAGCTTTCCTGAAAAGTTATGGCACAATGCACAAAAACCCTTTTCAGCCTGAGATAAGGTGGGTTTCGGAACGCCAAACATAAAAGTGTTGATAACTTTTGAAAAACACTTCAGACAGCTTAGATTTGATGTGCAACTACTAGAAAGACCCTTTCTGCTATAGTGGGAGGTTAAAATTTCATGTTCTGATGCTTCCCTGAAAAGTTATGGCACAATGCACAAAAACGCTTTTCAGCCTGAGAAAAGGTGGGTTTCGGAACGCCAAACATAAAAGTGTTGATAACTTTCGAAAAACACTTCAGACAGCTTAGATTTGATGTGCAACTACTAGAAAGACCCTTTCTGCTATAGTGGGAGGTTAAAATTTCATGTTCTGAAGCTTCCCTGAAAAGTTATGGCACAATGCGTAAAAACGCTTTTCAGCCTGAGATAAGGTGGGTTTCGGAACGCCAAACATAAAAGTGTTGATAACTTTGGAAAAACACTTCAGACAGTTTAGATTTGATGTGCAACTACTAGAAAGACCTTTTCTGCTATAGTGGGAGGTTAAAATTTCATGTTCTGAAGCTTTCCTGAAAAGTTATGGCACAATGCACAAAAACGCTTTTCAGCCTGAGATAAGGTGGGTTTCGGAACGCCAAACATAAAAGTGTTGATAACTTTTGAAAAACACTTCAGACAGCTTAGATTTGATGTGCAACTACTAGAAAGACCCTTTCTGCTATAGTGGGAGGTTAAAATTTCATGTTCTGAAGCTTCCCTGAAAAGTTATGGCACAATGCACAAAAACGCTTTTCAGCCTGAGATAAGGTGGGTTTCGGAACGCCAAACATAAAAGTGTTGATAACTTTGGAAAAACACTTCAGACAGTTTAGATTTGATGTGCACCTACTAGAAAGACCCTTTCTGCTATAGTGGGAGGTTAAAATTTCATGTTCTGAAGCCTCCCTGAAAAGTTATGGCACAATGCGTAAAAACGCTTTTCAGCCTGAGATAAGGTGGGTTTCGGAACGCCAAACATAAAAGTGTTGATAACTTTGGAAAAACACTTCAGACAGTTTAGATTTGATGTGCAACTACTAGAAAGACCCTTTCTGCTATAGTGGGAGGTTAAAATTTCATGTTCTGAAGCTTCCCTGAAAAGTTATGGCACAATGCACAAAAACGCTGTTCAGCCTGAGATAAGGTGGGTTTCGGAACGCCAAACATAAAAGTGTTAATAACTTTGGAAAAACACTTCAGACAGTTTAGATTTGATGTGCAACTACTAGAAAGACCCTTTCTGCTATAGTGGGAGGTTAAAATTTCATGTTCTGAAGCTTCCCTGAAAAGTTATGGCACAATGCACAAAAACGCTTTTCAGCCTGAGATAAGGTGGGTTTCGGAACGCCAAACATAAAAGTGTTGATAACTTTCGAAAAACACTTCAGAGAGCTTAGATTTGATGTGCACCTACTAGAAAGACCCTTTCTGCTATAGTGGGAGGTTAAAATTTCATGTTCTGAAGCTTCCCTGAAAAGTTATGGCACAATGCGTAAAAACGCTTTTCAGCCTGAGATAAGGTGGGTTTCGGAACGCCAAACATAAAAGTGTTGATAACTTTGGCAAAACACTTCAGACAGTTTAGATTTGATGTGCAACTACTAGAAAGACCCTTTCTGCTATAGTGGGAGGTTAAAATTTTATGTTCTGAAGTATTCCTGAAAAGTTATGGCACAATGCACAAAAACGCTTTTCAGCCTGAGATAAGGTGGGTTTCGGAACGCCAAACATAAAAGTGTTGATAACTTTTGAAAAACACTTCAGACAGCTTAGATTTGATGTGCAACTACTAGAAAGACCCTTTCTGCTATAGTGGGAGGTTAAAATTTCATGTTCTGAAGCTTCCCTGAAAAGTTATGGCACAATGCACAAAAACGCTTTTCAGCCTGAGATAAGGTGGGTTTCGGAACGCCAAACATAAAAGTGTTGATAACTTTGGAAAAACACTTCAGACAGTTTAGATTTGATGTGCAACTACTAGAAAGACCCTTTCTGCTATAGTGGGAGGTTAAAATTTCATGTTCTGAAGCTTTCCTGAAAAGTTATGGCACAATGCACAAAAACGCTTTTCAGCCTGAGATAAGGTGGGTTTCGGAACGCCAAACATAAAAGTGTTGATAACTTTGGAAAAACACTTCAGACAGTTTAGATTTGATGTGCAACTACTAGAAAGACACTTTCTGCTATAGTGGGAGGTTAAAATTTCATGTTCTGAAGCTTTCCTGAAAAGTTATGGCACAATGCACAAAAACGCTTTTCAGCCTGAGATAAGGTGGGTTTCGGAACGCCAAACATAAAAGTGTTGATAACTTTCGAAAAACACTTCAGAGAGCTTAGATTTGATGTGCACCTACTAGAAAGACCCTTTCTGCTATAGTGGGAGGTTAAAATTTCATGTTCTGAAGCTTTCCTGAAAAGTTATGGCACAATGCACAAAAACGCTTTTCAGCCTGAGATAAGGTGGGTTTCGGAACGCCAAACATAAAAGTGTTGATAACTTTCGAAAAACACTTAAGACAGCTTATATTTGATGTGCAACTACTAGAAAGACCCTTTCTGCTATAGTGGGAGGTTAAAATTTCATGTTCTGAAGCTTCCCTGAAAAGTTATGGCACAATGCACAAAAACGCTTTTCAGCCTGAGATAAGGTGGGTTTCGGAACGTCAAACATAAAAGTGTTAATAACTTTGGAAAAACACTTCAGACAGTTTAGATTTGATGTGCAACTACTAGAAAGAACCTTTCTGCTATAGTGGGAGGTTAAAATTTCATGTTCTGAAGCTTTCCTGAAAAGTTATGGCACAATGCACAAAAACGCTTTTCAGCCTGAGATAAGGTGGGTTTCGGAACGCCAAACATAAAAGTGTTGATAACTTTCGAAAAACACTTCAGAGAGCTTAGATTTGATGTGCACCTACTAGAAAGACCCTTTCTGCTATAGTGGGAGGTTAAAATTTCATGTTCTGAAGCTTCCCTGAAAAGTTATGGCACAATGCGTAAAAACGCTTTTCAGCCTGAGATAAGGTGGGTTTCGGAACGCCAAACATAAAAGTGTTGATAACTTTGGAAAAACACTTCAGACAGTTTAGATTTGATGTGCAACTACTAGAAAGACCCTTTCTGCTATAGTGGGAGGTTAAAATTTCATGTTCTGAAGCTTTCCTGAAAAGTTATGGCACAATGCACAAAAACGCTTTTCAGCCTGAGATAAGGTGGGTTTCGGAACGCCAAACATAAAAGTGTTGATAACTTTCGAAAAACACTTCAGACAGCTTAGATTTGATGTGCAACTACTAGAAAGACCCTTTCTGCTATAGTGGGAGGTTAAAATTTCATGTTCTGAAGCTTCCCTGAAAAGTTATGGCACAATGCACAAAAACGCTTTTCAGCCTGAGATAAGGTGGGTTTCGGAACGCCAAACATAAAAGTGTTGATAACTTTGGAAAAACACTTCAGACAGTTTAGATTTGATGTGCAACTACTAGAAAGACCCTTTCTGCTATAGTGGGAGGTTAAAATTTCATGTTCTGAAGCTTCCCTGAAAAGTTATGGCACAATGCACAAAAACGCTTTTCAGCCTGAGATAAGGTGGGTTTCGGAACGCCAAACATAAAAGTGTTAATAACTTTGGAAAAACACTTCAGACAGTTTAGATTTGATGTGCAACTACTAGAAAGACCCTTTCTGCTATAGTGGGAGGTTAAAATTTTATGTTCTGAAGCTTCCCTGAAAAGTTATGGCACAATGCACAAAAACGCTTTTCAGCCTGAGATAAGGTGGGTTTCGGAACGCCAAACATAAAAGTGTTAATAACTTTGGAAAAACACTTCAGACAGTTTAGATTTGATGTGCACCTACTAGAAAGACCCTTTCTGCTATAGTGGGAGGTTAAAATTTCATGTTCTGAAGCTTCCCTGAAAAGTTATGGCACAATCCGTAAAAACGCTTTTCAGCCTGAGATAAGGTGGGTTTCGGAACGCCAAACATAAAAGTGTTGATAACTTTGGAAAAACACTTCAGACAGTTTAGATTTGATGTGCAACTACTAGAAAGACCCTTTCTGCTATAGTGGGAGGTTAAAATTTCATGTTCTGAAGCTTCCCTGAAAAGTTATGGCACAATGCACAAAAACGCTTTTCAGCCTGAGATAAGGTGGGTTTCGGAACGCCAAACATAAAAGTGTTGATAACTTTGGAAAAACACTTCAGACAGCTTAGATTTGATGTGCACCTACTAGAAAGACCCTTTCTGCTATAGTGGGAGGTTAAAATTTCATGTTCTGAAGCTTCCCTGAAAAGTTATGGCACAATGCGTAAAAACGCTTTTCAGCCTGAGATAAGGTGGGTTTCGGAACGCCAAACATAAAAGTGTAGATAACTTTGGAAAAACACTTCAGACAGTTTAGATTTGATGTGCAACTACTAGAAAGACCCTTTCTGCTATAGTGGGAGGTTAAAAATTCATGTTCTGAAGCTTCCCTGAAAAGTTATGGCACAATGCACAAATACGCTTTTCAGCCTGAGATAAGGTGGGTTTCGGAACGCCAAACATAAAAGTGTTGATAACTTTGGAAAAACACTTCAGACAGTTTAGATTTGATGTGCAAATACTAGAAAGACCCTTTCTGCTATAGTGGGAGGTTAAAATTTCATGTTCTGAAGCTTCCCTGAAAAGTTATGGCACAATGCACAAAAGCGCTTTTCAGCCTGAGATAAGGTGGGTTTCGGAACGCCAAACATAAAAGTGTTAATAACTTTGGAAAAACACTTCAGACAGTTTAGATTTGATGTGCAACTACTAGAAAGACCCTTTCTGCTATAGTGGGAGGTTAAAATTTCATGTTCTGAAGCTTTCCTGAAAAGTTATGGCACAATGCACAAAAACGCTTTTCAGCCTGAGATAAGGTGGGTTTCGGAACGCCAAACATAAAAGTGTTAATAACTTTGGAAAAACACTTCAGACAGTTTAGATTTGATGTGCAACTACAAGAAAGACGCTTTCTGCTATAGTGGGAGGTTAAAATTTCATGTTCTGAAGCTTTCCTGAAAAGTTATGGCACAATGCACAAAAACGCTTTTCAGCCTGAGATAAGGTGGGTTTCGGAACGCCAAACATAAAAGTGTTGATAACTTTCGAAAAACACTTCAGAGAGCTTAGATTTGATGTGCACCTACTAGAAAGACCCTTTCTGCTATAGTGGGAGGTTAAAATTTCATGTTCTGAAGCTTCCCTGAAAAGTTATGGCACAATGCGTAAAAACGCTTTTCAGCCTGAGATAAGGTGGGTTTCGGAACGCCAAACATAAAAGTGTTGATAACTTTGGAAAAACACTTCAGACAGTTTAGATTTGATGTGCAACTACTAGAAAGACCCTTTCTGCTATAGTGGGAGGTTAAAATTTCATGTTCTGAAGCTTTCCTGAAAAGTTATGGCACAATGCACAAAAACGCTTTTCAGCCTGAGATAAGGTGGGTTTCGGAACGCCAAACATAAAAGTGTTGATAACTTTTGAAAAACACTTCAGACAGTTTAGATTTGATGTGCAACTACTAGAAAGACCCTTTCTGCTATAGTGGGAGGTTAAAATTTCATGTTCTGAAGCTTCCCTGAAAAGTTATGGCACAATGCGTAAAAACGCTTTTCAGCCTGAGATAAGGTGGGTTTCGGAACGCCAAACATAAAAGTGTAGATAACTTTGGAAAAACACTTCAGACAGTTTAGATTTGATGTGCAACTACTAGAAAGACCCTTTCTGCTATAGTGGGAGGTTAAAATTTCATGTTCTGAAGCTTTCCTGAAAAGTTATGGCACAATGCACAAAAACGCTTTTCAGCCTGAGATAAGGTGGGTTTCGGAACGCCAAACATAAAAGTGTTGATAACTTTTGAAAAACACTTCAGACAGCTTAGATTTTATGTGCAACTACTAGAAAGACCCTTTCTGCTATAGTGGGAGGTTAAAATTTCATGTTCTGAAGCTTCCCTGAAAAGTTATGGCACAATGCACAAAAACGCTTTTCAGCCTGAGATAAGGTGGGTTTCGGAACGCCAAACATAAAAGTGTTGATAACTTTCGAAAAACACTTCAGAGAGCTTAGATTTGATGTGCACCTACTAGAAAGACCCTTTCTGCTATAGTGGGAGGTTAAAATTTCATGTTCTGAAGCTTCCCTGAAAAGTTATGGCACAATGCGTAAAAACGCTTTTCAGCCTGAGATAAGGTGGGTTTTGGAACGCCAAACATAAAAGTGTTGATAACTTTGGAAAAACACTTCAGACAGTTTAGATTTGATGTGCAACTACTAGAAAGACCCTTTCTGCTATAGTGGGAGGTTAAAATTTCATGTTCTGAAGCTTTCCTGAAAAGTTATGGCACAATGCACAAAAACGCTTTTCAGCCTGAGATAAGGTGGGTTTCGGAACGCCAAACATAAAAGTGTTGATAACTTTTGAAAAACACTTCAGACAGCTTAGATTTGATGTGCAACTACTAGAAAGACCCTTTCTGCTATAGTGGGAGGTTAAAATTTCATGTTCTGAAGCTTCCCTGAAAAGTTATGGCACAATGCACAAAAACGCTTTTCAGCCTGAGATAAGGTGGGTTTCGGAACGCCAAATATAAAAGTGTTGATAACTTTCGAAAAACACTTCAGACAGCTTAGATTTGATGTGCACCTACTAGAAAGACCCTTTCTGCTATAGTGGGAGGTTAAAATTTCATGTTCTGAAGCTTCCCTGAAAAGTTATGGCACAATGCGTAAAAACGCTTTTCAGCCTGAGATAAGGTGGGTTTCGGAACGCCAAACATAAAAGTGTTGATAACTTTGGAAAAACACTTCAGACAGTTTAGATTTGATGTGCAACTACTAGAAAGACCCTTTCTGCTATAGTGGGAGGTTAAAATTTCATGTTCTGAAGCTTCCCTGAAAAGTTATGGCACAATGCACAAAAACGCTTTTCAGCCAGAGATATGGTGGGTTTCGGAACGCCAAACATGAAAGTGTTAATAACTTTGGAAAAACACTTCAGACAGTTTAGATTTGATGTGCAACTACTAGAAAGACACTTTCTGCTATAGTGGGAGGTTAAAATTTCATGTTCTGAAGCTTTCCTGAAAAGTTATGGCACAATGCACAAAAACGATTTTCAGCCTGAGATAAGGTGGGTTTCGGAACGCCAAACATAAAAGTGTTGATAACTTTCGAAAAACACTTCAGAGAGCTTAGATTTGATGTGCACCTACTAGAAAGACCCTTTCTGCTATAGTGGGAGGTTAAAATTTCATGTTCTGAAGCTTCCCTGAAAAGTTATGGCACAATGCGTAAAAACGCTTTTCAGCCTGAGATAAGGTGGGTTTCGGAACGCCAAACATAAAAGTGTTGATAACTTTTGAAAAACACTTCAGACAGCTTAGATTTGATGTGCAACTACTAGAAAGACCCTTTCTGCTATAGTGGGAGGTTAAAATTTCATGTTCTGAAGCTTCCCTGAAAAGTTATTGCACAATGCACAAAAACCCTTTTCAGCCTGAGATAAGGTGGGTTTCGGAACGCCAAACATAAAAGTGTTGATAACTTTGGAAAAACACTTCAGACAGTTTAGATTTGATGTGCAACTACTAGAAAGACCCTTTCTGCTATAGTGGGAGGTTAAAATTTCATGTTCTGAAGCTTCCCTGAAAAGTTATGGCACAATGCTTAAAAACGCTTTTCAGCCTGAGATAAGGTGGGTTTCGGAACGCCAAACATAAAAGTGTTGATAACTTTGGAAAAACACTTCAGACAGTTTAGATTTGATGTGCAACTACTAGAAAGACCCTTTCTGCTATAGTGGGAGGTTAAAATTTCATGTTCTGAAGCTTTCCTGAAAAGTTATGGCACAATGCACAAAAACGCTTTTCAGCCTGAGATAAGGTGGGTTTCGGAACGCCAAACATAAAAGTGTTGATAACTTTTGAAAAACACTTCAGACAGCTTAGATTTGATGTACAACTACTAGAAAGACCCTTTCTGCTTTAGTGGGAGGTTAAAATTTCATGTTCTGAAGCTTCCCTGAAAAGTTATGGCACAATGCACAAAAACGCTTTTCAGCCTGAGATAAGGTGGGTTTCGGAACGCCAAACATAAAAGTGTTGATAACTTTGGAAAAACACTTCAGACAGTTTAGATTTGATGTGCAACTACTAGAAAGACCCTTTCTGCTATAGTGGGAGGTTAAAATTTCATGTTCTGAAGCTTCCCTGAAAAGTTATGGCACAATGCACAAAAACGCTTTTCAGCCTGAGATAAGGTGGGTTTCGGAACGCCAAACATAAAAGTGTTGATAACTTTCGAAAAACACTTCAGAGAGCTTAGATTTGATGTGCACCTACTAGAAAGACCCTTTCTGCTATAGTGGGAGGTTAAAATTTCATGTTCTGAAGCTTCCCTGAAAAGTTATGGCACAATGCGTAAAAACGCTTTTCAGCCTGAGATAAGGTGGGTTTCGGAACGCCAAACATAAAAGTGTTGATAACTTTGGAAAAACACTACAGACAGTTTAGATTTGATGTGCAACTACTAGAAAGACCCTTTCTGCTATAGTGGGAGGTTAAAATTTCATGTTCTGAAGCTTCCCTGAAAAGTTATGGCACAATGCACAAAAACGCTTTTCAGCCTGAGATAAGGTGGGTTTCGGAACGCCAAACATAAAAGTGTTGATAACTTTCGAAAAACACTTCAGAGAGCTTAGATTTGATGTGCACCTACTAGAAAGACCCTTTCTGCTATAGTGGGAGCTTAAAATTTCATGTTCTGAAGCTTCCCTGAAAAGTTATGGCACAATGCGTAAAAACGCTTTTCAGCCTGAGATAAGGTGGGTTTCGGAACGCCAAACATAAAAGTGTTGATAACTTTGGAATAACACTTCAGACAGTTTCGATTTGATGTGCAACTGCTAGAAAGACCCTTTCTGCTATAGTGGGAGGTTAAAATTTCATGTTCTGAAGCTTTCCTGAAAAGTTATGGCACAATGCACAAAAACGCTTTTCAGCCTGAGATAAGGTGGGTTTCGGAACGCCAAACATAAAAGTGTTGATAACTTTTGAAAAACACTTCAGACAGTTTAGATTTGATGTGCAACTACTAGAAAGACCCTTTCTGCTATAGTGGGAGGTTAAAATTTCATGTTCTGAAGCTTCCCTGAAAAGTTATGGCACAATGCACAAAAACGCTTTTCAGCCTGAGATAAGGTGGGTTTCGGAACGCCAAACATAAAAGTGTTGATAACTTTGGAAAAACACTTCAGACAGTTTAGATTTGATGTGCAACTACTAGAAAGACCCTTTCTGCTATAGTGGGAGGTTAAAATTTCATGTTCTGAAGCTTCCCTGAAAAGTTATGGCACAATGCACAAAAACGCTTTTCAGCCTGAGATAAGGTGGGTTTCGGAACGCCAAACATAAAAGTGTTAATAACTTTGGAAAAACACTTCAGACAGTTTAGATTTGATGTGCAACTACTAGAAAGACCCTTTCTGCTATAGTGGGAGGTTAAAATTTCATGTTCTGAAGCTTCCCTGAAAAGTTATGGCACAATGCACAAAAACGCTTTTCAGCCTGAGATAAGGTGGGTTTCGGAACGCCAAACATAAAAGTGTTGATAACTTTCGAAAAACACTTCAGACAGCTTAGATTTGATGTGCACCTACTAGAAAGACCCTTTCTGCTATAGTGGGAGGTTAAAATTTCATGTTCTGAAGCTTCCCTGAAAAGTTATGGCACAATGCACAAAAACGCTTTTCAGCCTGAGATAAGGTGGGTTTCGGAACGCCAAACATAAAAGTGTTGATAACTTTTGAAAAACACTTCAGACAGCTTAGATTTGATGTGCAACTACTAGAAAGACCCTTTCTGCTATAGTGGGAGGTTAAAATTTCATGTTCTGAAGCTTCCCTGAAAAGTTATGGCACAATGCACAAAAACGCTTTTCAGCCTGAGATAAGGTGGGTTTCGGAACGCCAAACATAAAAGTGTTGATAACTTTGGAAAAACACTTCAGACAGTTTAGATTTGTTGTGCAACTACTAGAAAGACCCTTTCTGCTATAGTGGGAGGTTAAAATTTCATGTTCTGAAGCTTTCCTGAAAAGTTATGGCACAATGCACAAAAACGCTTTTCAGCCTGAGATAAGGTGGGTTTCGGAACGCCAAACATAAAAGTGTTGATAACTTTGGAAAAACACTTCAGACAGTTTAGATTTGATGTGCAACTACTAGAAAGACACTTTCTGCTATAGTGGGAGGTTAAAATTTCATGTTCTGAAGCTTTCCTGAAAAGTTATGGCACAATGCACAAAAACGCTTTTCAGCCTGAGATAAGGTGGGTTTCGGAACGCCAAACATAAAAGTGTTGATAACTTTGGAAAAACACTTCAGACAGTTTAGATTTGATGTGCAACTACTAGAAAGACCCTTTCTGCTATAGTGGGTGGTTAAAATTTCATGTTCTGAAGCTTTCCTGAAAAGTTATGGCACAATGCACAAAAACGCTTTTCAGCCTGAGATAAGGTGGGTTTCGGAACGCCAAACATAAAAGTGTTGATAACTTTTGAAAAACACTTCAGACAGCTTAGATTTGATGTACAACTACTAGAAAGACCCTTTCTGCTATAGTGGGAGGTTAAAATTTCATGTTCTGAAGCTTCCCTGAAAAGTTATGGCACAATGCACAAAAACGCTTTTCAGCCTGAGATAAGGTGGGTTTCGGAACGCCAAACATAAAAGTGTTGATAACTTTGGAAAAACACTTCAGACAGTTTAGATTTGATGTGCAACTACTAGAAAGACCCTTTCTGCTATAGTGGGAGGTTAAAATTTCATGTTCTGAAGCTTCCCTGAAAAGTTATGGCACAATGCACAAAAACGCTTTTCAGCCTGAGATAAGGTGGGTTTCGGAACGCCAAACATAAAAGTGTTGATAACTTTCGAAAAACACTTCAGAGAGCTTAGATTTGATGTGCACCTACTAGAAAGACCCTTTCTGCTATAGTGGGAGCTTAAAATTTCATGTTCTGAAGCTTCCCTGAAAAGTTATGGCACAATGCGTAAAAACGCTTTTCAGCCTGAGATAAGGTGGGTTTCGGAACGCCAAACATAAAAGTGTTGATAACTTTGGAAAAACACTTCAGACAGTTTCGATTTGATGTGCAACTACTAGAAAGACCCTTTCTGCTATAGTGGGAGGTTAAAATTTCATGTTCTGAAGCTTTCCTGAAAAGTTATGGCACAATGCACAAAAACGCTTTTCAGCCTGAGATAAGGTGGGTTTCGGAACGCCAAACATAAAAGTGTTGATAACTTTGGAAAAACACTTCAGACAGTTTAGATTTGATGTGCAACTACTAGAAACACCCTTTCTGCTATAGTGGGAGGTTAAAATTTCATGTTCTGAAGCTTCCCTGAAAAGTTATGGCACAATGCACAAAAACGCTTTTCAGCCTGAGATAAGGTGGGTTTCGGAACGCCAAACATAAAAGTGTTGATAACTTTCGAAAAACACTTCAGAGAGCTTAGATTTGATGTGCACCTACTAGAAAGACCCTTTCTGCTATAGCGGGAGCTTAAAATTTCATGTTCTGAAGCTTCCCTGAAAAGTTATGGCACAATGCGTAAAAACGCTTTTCAGCCTGAGATAAGGTGGGTTTCGGAACGCCAAACATAAAAGTGTTGATAACTTTGGAAAAACACTTCAGACAGTTTCGATTTGATGTGCAACTGCTAGAAAGACCCTTTCCGCTATAGTGGGAGGTTAAAATTTCATGTTCTGAAGTTTTCCTGAAAAGTTATGGCACAATGCACAAAAACGCTTTTCAGCCTGAGATAAGGTGGGTTTCGGAACGCCAAACATAAAAGTGTTGATAACTTTTGAAAAACACTTCAGACAGTTTAGATTTGATGTGCAACTACTAGAAAGACCCTTTCTGCTATAGTGGGAGGTTAAAATTTCATGTTCTGAAGCTTCCGTGAAAAGTTATGGCACAATGCACAAAAACGCTTTTCAGCCTGAGATAAGGTGGGTTTCGGAACGCCAAACATAAAAGTGTTGATAACTTTGGAAAAACACTTCAGACAGTTTAGATTTGATGTGCAACTACTAGAAAGACCCTTTCTGCTATAGTGGGAGGTTAAAATTTCATGTTCTGAAGCTTCCCTGAAAAGTTATGGCACAATGCACAAAAACGCTTTTCAGCCTGAGATAAGGTGGGTTTCGGAACGCCAAACATAAAAGTGTTAATAACTTTGGAAAAACACTTCAGACAGTTTAGATTTGATGTGCAACTACTAGAAAGACCCTTTCTGCTATAGTGGGAGGTTAAAATTTCATGTTCTGAAGCTTCCCTGAAAAGTTATGGCACAATGCACAAAAACGCTTTTCAGCCTGAGATAAGGTGGGTTTCGGAACGCCAAACATAAAAGTGTTGATAACTTTCGAAAAACACTTCAGACAGCTTAGATTTGATGTGCACCTACTAGAAAGACCCTTTCTGCTATAGTGGGAGGTTAAAATTTCATGTTCTGAAGCTTCCCTGAAAAGTTACGGCACAATGCGTAAAAACGCTTTTCAGCCTGAGATAAGGTGGGTTTCGGAACGCCAAACATAAAAGTGTTGATAACTTTGGAAAAACACTTCAGACAGTTTAGATTTGATGTGCAACTACTAGAAAGACCCTTTCTGCTATAGTGGGAGGTTAAAATTTCATGTTCTGAAGCTTTCCTGAAAAGTTATGGCACAATGCACAAAAACCCTTTTCAGCCTGAGATAAGGTGGGTTTCGGAACGCCAAACATAAAAGTGTTGATAACTTTTGAAAAACACTTCAGACAGCTTAGATTTGATGTGCAACTACTAGAAAGACCCTTTCTGCTATAGTGGGAGGTTAAAATTTCATGTTCTGAAGCTTCCCTGAAAAGTTATGGCACAATGCACAAAAACGCTTTTCAGCCTGAGAAAAGGTGGTTTTCGGAACGCCAAACATAAAAGTGTTGATAACTTTCGAAAAACACTTCAGACAGCTTAGATTTGATGTGCAACTACTAGAAAGACCCTTTCTGCTATAGTGGGAGGTTAAAATTTCATGTTCTGAAGCTTCCCTGAAAAGTTATGGCACAATGCGTAAAAACGCTTTTCAGCCTGAGATAAGGTGGGTTTCGGAACGCCAAACATAAAAGTGTTGATAACTTTGGAAAAACACTTCAGACAGTTTAGATTTGATGTGCAACTACTAGAAAGACCTTTTCTGCTATAGTGGGAGGTTAAAATTTCATGTTCTGAAGCTTTCCTGAAAAGTTATGGCACAATGCACAAAAACGCTTTTCAGCCTGAGATAAGGTGGGTTTCGGAACGCCAAACATAAAAGTGTTGATAACTTTTGAAAAACACTTCAGACAGCTTAGATTTGATGTGCAACTACTAGAAAGACCCTTTCTGCTATAGTGGGAGGTTAAAATTTCATGTTCTGAAGCTTCCCTGAAAAGTTATGGCACAATGCACAAAAACGCTTTTCAGCCTGAGATAAGGTGGGTTTCGGAACGCCAAACATAAAAGTGTTGATAACTTTGGAAAAACACTTCAGACAGTTTAGATTTGATGTGCACCTACTAGAAAGACCCTTTCTGCTATAGTGGGAGGTTAAAATTTCATGTTCTGAAGCCTCCCTGAAAAGTTATGGCACAATGCGTAAAAACGCTTTTCAGCCTGAGATAAGGTGGGTTTCGGAACGCCAAACATAAAAGTGTTGATAACTTTGGAAAAACACTTCAGACAGTTTAGATTTGATGTGCAACTACTAGAAAGACCCTTTCTGCTATAGTGGGAGGTTAAAATTTCATGTTCTGAAGCTTCCCTGAAAAGTTATGGCACAATGCACAAAAACGCTTTTCAGCCTGAGATAAGGTGGGTTTCGGAACGCCAAACATAAAAGTGTTAATAACTTTGGAAAAACACTTCAGACAGTTTAGATTTGATGTGCAACTACTAGAAAGACCCTTTCTGCTATAGTGGGAGGTTAAAATTTCATGTTCTGAAGCTTCCCTGAAAAGTTATGGCACAATGCACAAAAACGCTTTTCAGCCTGAGATAAGGTGGGTTTCGGAACGCCAAACATAAAAGTGTTGATAACTTTCGAAAAACACTTCAGAGAGCTTAGATTTGATGTGCACCTACTAGAAAGACCCTTTCTGCTATAGTGGGAGGTTAAAATTTCATGTTCTGAAGCATCCCTGAAAAGTTATGGCACAATGCGTAAAAACGCTTTTCAGCCTGAGATAAGGTGGGTTTCGGAACGCCAAACATAAAAGTGTTGATAACTTTGGCAAAACACTTCAGACAGTTTAGATTTGATGTGCAACTACTAGAAAGACCCTTTCTGCTATAGTGGGAGGTTAAAATTTTATGTTCTGAAGTATTCCTGAAAAGTTATGGCACAATGCACAAAAACGCTTTTCAGCCTGAGATAAGGTGGGTTTCGGAACGCCAAACATAAAAGTGTTGATAACTTTTGAAAAACACTTCAGACAGCTTAGATTTGATGTGCAACTACTAGAAAGACCCTTTCTGCTATAGTGGGAGGTTAAAATTTCATGTTCTGAAGCTTCCCTGAAAAGTTATGGCACAATGCACAAAAACGCTTTTCAGCCTGAGATAAGGTGGGTTTCGGAACGCCAAACATAAAAGTGTTGATAACTTTGGAAAAACACTTCAGACAGTTTAGAATTTATGTGCAACTACTAGAAAGACCCTTTCTGCTATAGTGGGAGGTTAAAATTTCATGTTCTGAAGCTTTCCTGAAAAGTTATGGCACAATGCACAAAAACGCTTTTCAGCCTGAGATATGGTGGGTTTCGGAACGCCAAACATAAAAGTGTTGATAACTTTGGAAAAACACTTCAGACAGTTTAGATTTGATGTGCAACTACTAGAAAGACACTTTCTGCTATAGTGGGAGGTTAAAATTTCATGTTCTGAAGCTTTCCTGAAAAGTTATGGCACAATGCACAAAAACGCTTTTCAGCCTGAGATAAGGTGGGTTTCGGAACGCCAAACATAAAAGTGTTGATAACTTTCGAAAAACACTTCAGAGAGCTTAGATTTGATGTGCACCTACTAGAAAGACCCTTTCTGCTATAGTGGGAGGTTAAAATTTAATGTTCTGAAGCTTTCCTGAAAAGTTATGGCACAATGCACAAAAACGCTTTTCAGCCTGAGATAAGGTGGGTTTCGGAACGCCAAACATAAAAGTGTTGATAACTTTCGAAAAACACTTAAGACAGCTTATATTTGATGTGCACCTACTAGAAAGACCCTTTCTGCTATAGTGGGAGGTTAAAATTTCATGTGCTGAAGCTTCCCTGAAAAGTTATGGCACAATGCGTAAAAACGCTTTTCAGCCTGAGATAAGGTGGGTTTCGGAACGCCAAACATAAAAGTGTTGATAACTTTGGAAAAACACTTCAGACAGTTTAGATTTGATGTGCAACTACTAGAAAGACCCTTTCTGCTATAGTGGGAGGTTAAAATTTCATGTTCTGAAGCTTCCCTGAAAAGTTATGGCACAATGCACAAAAACGCTTTTCAGCCTGAGATAAGGTGGGTTTCGGAACGTCAAACATAAAAGTGTTAATAACTTTGGAAAAACACTTCAGACAGTTTAGATTTGATGTGCAACTACTAGAAAGACCCTTTCTGCTATAGTGGGAGGTTAAAATTTCATGTTCTGAAGCTTTCCTGAAAAGTTATGGCACAATGCACAAAAACGCTTTTCAGCCTGAGATAAGGTGAGTTTCGGAACGCCAAACATAAAAGTGTTGATAACTTTCGAAAAACACTTCAGAGAGCTTAGATTTGATGTGCACCTACTAGAAAGACCCTTTCTGCTATAGTGGGAGGTTAAAATTTCATGTTCTGAAGCTTCCCTGAAAAGTTATGGCACAATGCGTAAAAACGCTTTTCAGCCTGAGATAAGGTGGGTTTCGGAACGCCAAACATAAAAGTGTTGATAACTTTGGAAAAACACTTCAGACAGTTTAGATTTGATGTGCAACTACTAGAAAGACCCTTTCTGCTATAGTGGGAGGTTAAAATTTCATGTTCTGAAGCTTTCCTGAAAAGTTATGGCACAATGCACAAAAACGCTTTTCAGCCTGAGATAAGGTGGGTTTCGGAACGCCAAACATAAAAGTGTTGATAACTTTCGAAAAACACTTCAGAGAGCTTAGATTTGATGTGCAACTACTAGAAAGACCCTTTCTGCTATAGTGGGAGGTTAAAATTTCATGTTCTGAAGCTTCCCTGAAAAGTTATGGCACAATGCACAAAAACGCTTTTCAGCCTGAGATAAGGTGGGTTTCGGAACGCCAAACATAAAAGTGTTGATAACTTTGGAAAAACACTTCAGACAGTTTAGATTTGATGTGCAACTACTAGAAAGACCCTTTCTGCTATAGTGGGAGGTTAAAATTTCATGTTCTGAAGCTTCCCTGAAAAGTTATGGCACAATGCACAAAAACGCTTTTCAGCCTGAGATAAGGTGGGTTTCGGAACGCCAAACATAAAAGTGTTAATAACTTTGGAAAAACACTTCAGACAGTTTAGATTTGATGTGCACCTACTAGAAAGACCCTTTCTGCTATAGTGGGAGGTTAAAATTTCATGTTCTGAAGCTTCCCTGAAAAGTTATGGCACAATCCGTAAAAACGCTTTTCAGCCTGAGATAAGGTGGGTTTCGGAACGCCAAACATAAAAGTGTTGATAACTTTGGAAAAACACTTCAGACAGTTTAGATTTGATGTGCAACTACTAGAAAGACCCTTTCTGCTATAGTGGGAGGTTAAAATTTCATATTCTGAAGCTTCCCTGAAAAGTTATGGCACAATGCACGAAAACGCTTTTCAGCCTGAGATAAGGTGGGTTTCGGAACGCCAAACATAAAAGTGTTGATAACTTTGGAAAAACACTTCAGACAGTTTAGATTTGATGTGCAACTACTAGAAAGACCCTTTCTGCTATAGTGGGAGGTTAAAATTTCATGTTCTGAAGCTTCCCTGAAAAGTTATGGCACAATGCACAAAAACGCTTTTCAGCCTGAGATAAGGTGGGTTTCGGAACGCCAAACATAAAAGTGTTGATAACTTTGGAAAAACACTTCAGACAGCTTAGATTTGATGTGCAACTACTAGAAAGACCCTTTCTGCTATAGTGGGAGCTTAAAATTTCATGTTCTGAAGCTTCCCTGAAAAGTTATGGCACAATGCACAAAAACGCTTTTCAGCCTGAGATAAGGTGGGTTTCGGAACGCCAACCATAAAAGTGTTGATAACTTTGGAAAAACACTTCAGACAGCTTAGATTTGATGTGCACCTACTAGAAAGACCCTTTCTGCTATAGTGGGAGGTTAAAATTTCATGTTCTGAAGCTTCCCTGAAAAGTTATGGCACAATGCGTAAAAACGCTTTTCAGCCTGAGATAAGGTGGGTTTCGGAACGCCAAACATAAAAGTGTAGATAACTTTGGAAAAACACTTCAGACAGTTTAGATTTGATGTGCAACTACTAGAAAGACCCTTTCTGCTATAGTGGGAGGTTAAAATTTCATGTTCTGAAGCTTCCCTGAAAAGTTATGGCACAATGCACAAAAACGCTTTTCAGCCTGAGATAAGGTGGGTTTCGGAACGCCAAACATAAAAGTGTTGATAACTTTGGAAAAACACTTCAGACATTTTAGATTTGATGTGCAACTACTAGAAAGACCCTTTCTGCTATAGTGGGAGGTTAAAATTTCATGTTCTGAAGCTTCCCTGAAAAGTTATTGCACAATGCACAAAAACGCTTTTCAGCCTGAGATAAGGTGGGTTTCGGAACGCCAAACATAAAAGTGTTGATAACTTTGGAAAAACACTTCAGACAGTTTAGATTTGATGTGCAACTACTAGAAAGACCCTTGCTGCTATAGTGGGAGGTTAAAATTTCATGTTCTGAAGCTTTCCTGAAAAGTTATGGCACAATGCACAAAAACGCTTTTCAGCCTGAGATAAGGTGGGTTTCGGAACGCCAAACATAAAAGTGTTGATAACTTTGGAAAAACACTTCAGACAGTTTAGATTTGATGTGCAACTACTAGAAAGACACTTTCTGCTATAGTGGGAGGTTAAAATTTCATGTTCTGAAGCTTTCCTGAAAAGTTATGGCACAATGCACAAAAACGCTTTTCAGCCTGAGATAAGGTGGGTTTCGGAACGCCAAACATAAAAGTGTTGATAACTTTCGAAAAACACTTCAGAGAGCTTAGATTTGATGTGCACCTACTAGAAAGACCCTTTCTGCTATAGTGGGAGGTTAAAATTTCATGTTCTGAAGCTTCCCTGAAAAGTTATGGCACAATGCTTAAAAACGCTTTTCAGCCTGAGATAAGGTGGGTTTCGGAACGCCAAACATAAAAGTGTTGATAACTTTGGAAAAACACTTCAGACAGTTTAGATTTGATGTGCAACTACTAGAAAGACCCTTTCTGCTATAGTGGGAGGTTAAAATTTCATGTTCTGAAGCTTTCCTGAAAAGTTATGGCACAATGCACAAAAACGCTTTTCAGCCTGAGATAAGGTGGGTTTCGGAACGCCAAACATAAAAGTGTTGATAACTTTTGAAAAACACTTCAGACAGCTTAGATTTGATGTGCAACTACTAGAAAGACCCTTTCTGCTTTAGTGGGAGGTTAAAATTTCATGTTCTGAAGCTTCCCTGAAAAGTTATGGCACAATGCACAAAAACGCTTTTCAGCCTGAGATAAGGTGGGTTTCGGAACGCCAAACATAAAAGTGTTGATAACTTTGGAAAAACACTTCAGACAGTTTAGATTTGATGTGCAACTACTAGAAAGACCCTTTCTGCTATAGTGGGAGGTTAAAATTTCATGTTCTGAAGCTTCCCTGAAAAGTTATGGCACAATGCACAAAAACGCTTTTCAGCCTGAGATAAGGTGGGTTTCGGAACGCCAAACATAAAAGTGTTGATAACTTTCGAAAAACACTTCAGAGAGCTTAGATTTGATGTGCACCTACTAGAAAGACCCTTTCTGCTATAGTGGGAGGTTAAAATTTCATGTTCTGAAGCTTCCCTGAAAAGTTATGGCACAATGCGTAAAAACGCTTTTCAGCCTGAGATAAGGTGGGTTTCGGAACGCCAAACATAAAAGTGTTGATAACTTTGGAAAAACACTTCAGACAGTTTAGATTTGATGTGCAACTACTAGAAAGACCCTTTCTGCTATAGTGGGAGGTTAAAATTTCATGTTCTGAAGCTTCCCTGAAAAGTTATGGCACAATGCACAAAAACGCTTTTCAGCCTGAGATAAGGTGGGTTTCGGAACGCCAAACATAAAAGTGTTGATAACTTTGGAAAAACACTTCAGACAGTTTAGATTTGATGTGCAACTACTAGAAACACCCTTTCTGCTATAGTGGGAGGTTAAAATTTCATGTTCTGAAGCTTCCCTGAAAAGTTATGGCACAATGCACAAAAACGCTTTTCAGCCTGAGATAAGGTGGGTTTCGGAACGCCAAACATAAAAGTGTTGATAACTTTCGAAAAACACTTCAGAGAGCTTAGATTTGATGTGCACCTACTAGAAAGACCCTTTCTGCTATAGTGGGAGCTTAAAATTTCATGTTCTGAAGCTTCCCTGAAAAGTTATGGCACAATGCGAAAAAACGCTTTTCAGCCTGAGATAAGGTGGGTTTCGGAACGCCAAACATAAAAGTGTTGATAACTTTGGAATAACACTTCAGACAGTTTCGATTTGATGTGCAACTGCTAGAAAGACCCTTTCTGCTATAGTGGGAGGTTAAAATTTCATGTTCTGAAGCTTCCCTGAAAAGTTATGGCACAATGCACAAAAACGCTTTTCAGCCTGAGATAAGGTGGGTTTCGGAACGCCAAACATAAAAGTGTTGATAACTTTTGAAAAACACTTCAGACAGTTTAGATTTGATGTGCAACTACTAGAAAGACCCTTTCTGCTATAGTGGGAGGTTAAAATTTCATGTTCTGAAGCTTCCCTGAAAAGTTATGGCACAATGCACAAAAACGCTTTTCAGCCTGAGATAAGGTGGGTTTCGGAACGCCAAACATAAAAGTGTTGATAACTTTGGAAAAACACTTCAGACAGTTTAGATTTGATGTGAAACTACTAGAAAGACCCTTTCTGCTATAGTGGGAGGTTAAAATTTCATGTTCTGAAGCTTCCCTGAAAAGTTATGGCACAATGCACAAAAACGCTTTTCAGCCTGAGATAAGGTGGGTTTCGGAACGCCAAACATAAAAGTGTTAATAACTTTGGAAAAACACTTCAGACAGTTTAGATTTGATGTGCAACTACTAGAAAGACCCTTTCTGCTATAGTGGGAGGTTAAAATTTCATGTTCTGAAGCTTCCCTGAAAAGTTATGGCACAATGCACAAAAACGCTTTTCAGCTTGAGATAAGGTGGGTTTCGGAACGCCAAACATAAAAGTGTTGATAACTTTCGAAAAACACTTCAGACAGCTTAGATTTGATGTGCACCTACTAGAAAGACCCTTTCTACTATAGTGGGAGGTTAAAATTTCATGTTCTGAAGCTTCCCTGAAAAGTTATGGCACAATGCACAAAAACGCTTTTCAGCCTGAGATAAGGTGGGTTTCGGAACGCCAAACATAAAAGTGTTGATAACTTTTGAAAAACACTTCAGACAGCTTAGATTTGATGTGCAACTACTAGAAAGACCCTTTCTGCTATAGTGGGAGGTTAAAATTTCATGTTCTGAAGCTTCCCTGAAAAGTTATGGCACAATGCACAAAAACGCTTTTCAGCCTGAGATAAGGTGGGTTTCGGAACGCCAAACATAAAAGTGTTGATAACTTTGGAAAAACACTTCAGACAGTTTAGATTTGATGTGCAACTACTAGAAAGACCCTTTCTGCTATAGTGGGAGGTTAAAATTTCATGTTCTGAAGCTTTCCTGAAAAGTTATGGCACAATGCACAAAAACGCTTTTCAGCCTGAGATAAGGTGGGTTTCGGAACGCCAAACATAAAAGTGTTGATAACTTTCGAAAAACACTTCAGACAGCTTAGATTTGATGTGCACCTACTAGAAACACCCTTTCTGCTATAGTGGGAGGTTAAAATTTCATGTTCTGAAGCTTCCCTGAAAAGTTATGGCACAATGCTTAAAAACGCTTTTCAGCCTGAGATAAGGTGGGTTTCGGAACGCCAAACATAAAAGTGTTGATAACTTTGGAAAAACACTTCAGACAGTTTAGATTTGATGTGCAACTACTAGAAAGACCCTTTCTGCTATAGTGGGTGGTTAAAATTTCATGTTCTGAAGCTTTCCTGAAAAGTTATGGCACAATGCACAAAAACGCTTTTCAGCCTGAGATAAGGTGGGTTTCGGAACGCCAAACATAAAAGTGTTGATAACTTTTGAAAAACACTTCAGACAGCTTAGATTTGATGTACAACTACTAGAAAGACCCTTTCTGCTATAGTGGGAGGTTAAAATTTCATGTTCTGAAGCTTCCCTGAAAAGTTATGGCACAATGCACAAAAACGCTTTTCAGCCTGAGATAAGGTGGGTTTCGGAACGCCAAACATAAAAGTGTTGATAACTTTGGAAAAACACTTCAGACAGTTTAGATTTGATGTGCAACTACTAGAAAGACCCTTTCTGCTATAGTGGGAGGTTAAAATTTCATGTTCTGAAGCTTTCCTGAAAAGTTATGGCACAATGCACAAAAACGCTTTTCAGCCTGAGATAAGGTGGGTTTCGGAACGCCAAACATAAAAGTGTTGATAACTTTGGAAAAACACTTCAGACAGTTTAGATTTGATGTGCAACTACTAGAAACACCCTTTCTGCTATAGTGGGAGGTTAAAATTTCATGTTCTGAAGCTTCCCTGAAAAGTTATGGCACAATGCACAAAAACGCTTTTCAGCCTGAGATAAGGTGGGTTTCGGAACGCCAAACATAAAAGTGTTGATAACTTTCGAAAAACACTTCAGAGAGCTTAGATTTGATGTGCACCTACTAGAAAGACCCTTTCTGCTATAGTGGGAGCTTAAAATTTCATGTTCTGAAGCTTCCCTGAAAAGTTATGGCACAATGCGTAAAAACGCTTTTCAGCCTGAGATAAGGTGGGTTTCGGAACGCCAAACATAAAAGTGTTGATAACTTTGGAAAAACACTTCAGACAGTTTCGATTTGATGTGCAACTGCTAGAAAGACCCTTTCTGCTATAGTGGGAGGTTAAAATTTCATGTTCTGAAGCTTTCCTGAAAAGTTATGGCACAATGCACAAAAACGCTTTTCAGCCTGAGATAAGGTGGGTTTCGGAACGCCAAACATAAAAGTGTTGATAACTTTTGAAAAACACTTCAGACAGTTTAGATTTGATGTGCAACTACTAGAAAGACCCTTTCTGCTATAGTGGGAGGTTAAAATTTCATGTTCTGAAGCTTCCCTGAAAAGTTATGGCACAATGCACAAAAACGCTTTTCAGCCTGAGATAAGGTGGGTTTCGGAACGCCAAACATAAAAGTGTTGATAACTTTGGAAAAACACTTCAGACAGTTTAGATTTGATGTGCAACTACTAGAAAGACCCTTTCTGCTATAGTGGGAGGTTAAAATTTCATGTTCTGAAGCTTCCCTGAAAAGTTATGGCACAATGCACAAAAACGCTTTTCAGCCTGAGATAAGGTGGGTTTCGGAACGCCAAACATAAAAGTGTTAATAACTTTGGAAAAACACTTCAGACAGTTTAGATTTGATGTGCAACTACTAGAAAGACCCTTTCTGCTATAGTGGGAGGTTAAAATTTCATGTTCTGAAGCTTCCCTGAAAAGTTATGGCACAATGCACAAAAACGCTTTTCAGCCTGAGATAAGGTGGGTTTCGGAACGCCAAACATAAAAGTGTTGATAACTTTCGAAAAACACTTCAGACAGCTTAGATTTGATGTGCACCTACTAGAAAGACCCTTTCTGCTATAGTGGGAGGTTAAAATTTCATGTTCTGAAGCTTCCCTGAAAAGTTATGGCACAATGCGTAAAAACGCTTTTCAGCCTGAGATAAGGTGGGTTTCGGAACGCCAAACATAAAAGTGTTGATAACTTTTGAAAAACACTTCAGACAGTTTAGATTTGATGTGCAACTACTAGAAAGACCCTTTCTGCTATAGTGGGAGGTTAAAATTTCATGTTCTGAAGCTTCCCTGAAAAGTTATGGCACAATGCACAAAAACGCTTTTCAGCCTGAGATAAGGTGGGTTTCGGAACGCCAAACATAAAAGTGTTAATAACTTTGGAAAAACACTTCAGACAGTTTAGATTTGATGTGCAACTACTAGAAAGACCCTTTCTGCTATAGTGGGAGGTTAAAATTTCATGTTCTGAAGCTTCCCTGAAAAGTTATGGCACAATGCACAAAAACGCTTTTCAGCCTGAGATAAGGTGGGTTTCGGAACGCCAAACATAAAAGTGTTGATAACTTTTGAAAAACACTTCAGACAGTTTAGATTTGATGTGCAACTACTAGAAAGACCCTTTCTGCTATAGTGGGAGGTTAAAATTTCATGTTCTGAAGCTTCCCTGAAAAGTTATGGCACAATGCACAAAAACGCTTTTCAGCCTGAGATAAGGTGGGTTTCGGAACGCCAAACATAAAAGTGTTAATAACTTTGGAAAAACACTTCAGACAGTTTAGATTTGATGTGCAACTACTAGAAAGACGCTTTCTGCTATAGTGGGAGGTTAAAATTTCATGTTCTGAAGCTTTCCTGAAAAGTTATGGCACAATGCACAAAAACGCTTTTCAGCCTGAGATAAGGTGGGTTTCGGAACGCCAAACATAAAAGTGTTGATAACTTTCGAAAAACTCTTCAGAAAGCTTAGATTTGATGTGCACCTACTAGAAAGACCCTTTCTGCTATAGTGGGAGGTTAAAATTTCATGTTCTGAAGCTTCCCTGAAAAGTTATGGCACAATGCGTAAAAACGCTTTTCAGCCTGAGATAAGGTGGGTTTCGGAACGCCAAACATAAAAGTGTTGATAACTTTGGAAAAACACTTCAGACAGTTTAGATTTGATGTGCAACTACTAGAAAGACCCTTTCTGCTATAGTGGGAGGTTAAAATTTCATGTTCTGAAGCTTTCCTGAAAAGTTATGGCACAATGCACAAAAACGCTTTTCAGCCTGAGATAAGGTGGGTTTCGGAACGCCAAACATAAAAGTGTTGATAACTTTTGAAAAACACTTCAGACAGCTTAGATTTGATGTGCAACTACTAGAAAGACCCTTTCTGCTATAGTGGGAGGTTAAAATTTCATGTTCTGAAGCTTCCCTGAAAAGTTATGGCACAATGCACAAAAACGCTTTTCAGCCTGAGATAAGGTGGGTTTCGGAACGCCAAACATAAAAGTGTTGATAACTTTGGAAAAACACTTCAGACAGTTTAGATTTGATGTGCAACTACTAGAAAGACCCTTTCTGCTATAGTGGGAGGTTAAAATTTCATGTTCTGAAGCTTCCCTGAAAAGTTATGGCACAATGCACAAAAACGCTTTTCAGCCTGAGATAAGGTGGGTTTCGGAACGCCAAACATAAAAGTGTTGATAACTTTTGAAAAACACTTCAGACAGCTTAGATTTGATGTGCAACTACTAGAAAGACCCTTTCTGCTATAGTGGGAGGTTAAAATTTCATGTTCTGAAGCTTCCCTGAAAAGTTATGGCACAATGCACAAAAACGCTTTTCAGCCTGAGATAAGGTGGGTTTCGGAACGCCAAACATAAAAGTGTTGATAACTTTCGAAAAACACTTCAGACAGCTTAGATTTGATGTGCACCTACTAGAAAGACCCTTTCTGCTATAGTGGGAGGTTAAAATTTCATGTTCTGAAGCTTCCCTGAAAAGTTATGGCACAATGCGTAAAAACGCTTTTCAGCCTGAGATAAGGTGGGTTTCGGAACGCCAAACATAAAAGTGTAGATAACTTTGGAAAAACACTTCAGACAGTTTAGATTTGATGTGCAACTACTAGAAAGACCCTTTCTGCTATAGTGGGAGGTTAAAATTTCATGTTCTGAAGCTTTCCTGAAAAGTTATGGCACAATGCACAAAAACGCTTTTCAGCCTGAGATAAGGTGGGTTTCGGAACGCCAAACATAAAAGTGTTGATTACTTTTGAAAAACACTTCAGACAGCTTAGATTTGATGTGCAACTACTAGAAAGACCCTTTCTGCTATAGTGGGAGGTTAAAATTTCATGTTCTGAAGCTTCCCTGAAAAGTTATGGCACAATGCACAAAAACGCTTTTCAGCCTGAGATAAGGTGGGTTTCGGAACGCCAAACATAAAAGTGTTAATAACTTTGGAAAAACACTTCAGACAGTTTAGATTTGATGTGCAACTACTAGAAAGACCCTTTCTGCTATAGTGGGAGGTTAAAATTTCATGTTCTGAAGCTTTCCTGAAAAGTTATGGCACAATGCACAAAAACGCTTTTCAGCCTGAGATAAGGTGGGTTTCGGAACGCCAAACATAAAAGTGTTGATAACTTTCGAAAAACACTCCAGAGAGCTTAGATTTGATGTGCACCTACTAGAAAGACCCTTTCTGCTATAGTGGGAGGTTAAAATTTCATGTTCTGAAGCTTCCCTGAAAAGTTATGGCACAATGCGTAAAAACGCTTTTCAGCCTGAGATAAGGTGGGTTTCGGAACGCCCAACATAAAAGTGTTGATAACTTTGGAAAAACACTTCAGACAGTTTAGATTTGATGTGCAACTACTAGAAAGACCCTTTCTGCTATAGTGGGAGGTTAAAATTTCATGTTCTGAAGCTTTCCTGAAAAGTTATGGCACAATGCACAAAAACGCTTTTCAGCCTGAGATAAGGTGGGTTTCGGAACGCCAAACATAAAAGTGTTGATAACTTTTGAAAAACACTTCAGACAGCTTAGATTTGATGTGCAACTGCTAGAAAGACCCTTTCTGCTATAGTGGGAGGTTAAAATTTCATGTTCTGAAGCTTCCTTGAAAAGTTATGGCACAATGCACAAAAACGCTTTTCAGCCTGAGATAAGGTGGGTTTCGGAACGCCAAACATAAAAGTGTTGATAACTTTCGAAAAACACTTCAGACAGCTTAGATTTGATGTGCACCTACTAGAAAGACCCTTTCTGCTATAGTGGGAGGTTAAAATTTCATGTTCTGAAGCTTCCCTGAAAAGTTATGGCACAATGCGTAAAAACGCTTTTCAGCCTGAGATAAGGTGGGTTTCGGAACGCCAAACATAAAAGTGTAGATAACTTTGGAAAAACACTTCAGACAGTTTAGATTTGATGTGCAACTACTAGAAAGACCCTTTCTGCTATAGTGGGAGGTTAAAATTTCATGTTCTGAAGCTTTCCTGAAAAGTTATGGCACAATGCACAAAAAACGCTTTTCAGCCTGAGATAAGGTGGGTTTCGGAACGCCAAACATAAAAGTGTTGATAACTTTTGAAAAACACTTCAGACAGCTTAGATTTGATGTGCAACTACTAGAAAGACCCTTTCTGCTATAGTGGGAGGTTAAAATTTCATGTTCTGAAGCTTCCCTGAAAAGTTATGGCACAATGCACAAAAACGCTTTTCAGCCTGAGATAAGGTGGGTTTCGGAACGCCAAACATAAAAGTGTTGATAACTTTGGAAAAACACTTCAGACAGTTTAGATTTGATGTGCAACTACTAGAAAGACCCTTTCTGCTATAGTGGGAGGTTAAAATTTCATGTTCTGAAGCTTCCCTGAAAAGTTATGGCACAATGCACAAAAACGCTTTTCAGCCTGAGATAAGGTGGGTTTCGGAACGCCAAACATAAAAGTGTTAATAACTTTGGAAAAACACTTCAGACAGTTTAGATTTGATGTGCAACTACTAGAAAGACCCTTTCTGCTATAGTGGGAGGTTAAAATTTCATGTTCTGAAGCTTCCCTGAAAAGTTATGGCACAATGCACAAAAACGCTTTTCAGCCTGAGATAAGGTGGGTTTCGGAACGCCAAACATAAAAGTGTTGATAACTTTCGAAAAACACTTCAGAGAGCTTAGATTTGATGTGCACCTACTAGAAAGACCCTTTCTGCTATAGTGGGAGGTTAAAATTTCATGTTCTGAAGCTTCCCTGAAAAGTTATGGCACAATGCGTAAAAACGCTTTTCAGCCTGAGATAAGGTGGGTTTCGGAACGCCAAACATAAAAGTGTTGATAACTTTGGAAAAACACTTCAGACAGTTTAGATTTGATGTGCAACTACTAGAAAGACACTTTCTGCTATAGTGGGAGGTTAAAATTTCATGTTCTGAAGCTTTCCTGAAAAGTTATGGCACAATGCACAAAAACGCTTTTCAGCCTGAGATAAGGTGGGTTTCGGAACGCCAAACATAAAAGTGTTGATAACTTTCGAAAAACACTTCAGACAGCTTAGATTTGATGTGCACCTACTAGAAAGACCCTTTCTGCTATAGTGGGAGGTTAAAATTTCATGTTCTGAAGCTTCCCTGAAAAGTTATGGCACAATGCACAAAAACGCTTTTCAGCCTGAGATAAGGTGGGTTTCGGAACGCCAAACATAAAAGTGTTGATAACTTTGGAAAAACACTTCAGACAGTTTAGATTTGATGTGCAACTACTAGAAAGACCCTTTCTGCTATAGTGGGAGGTTAAAATTTCATGTTCTGAAGCTTCCCTGAAAAGTTATGGCACAATGCACAAAAACGCTTTTCAGCCTGAGATAAGGTGGGTTTCGGAACGCCAAACATAAAAGTGTTGATAACTTTCGAAAAACACTTCAGAGAGCTTAGATTTGATGTGCACCTACTAGAAAGACCCTTTCTGCTATAGTGGGAGGTCAAACTTTCATGTTCTGAAGCTTCCCTGAAAAGTTATGGCACAATGCTTAAAAACGCTTTTCAGCCTGAGATAAGGTGGGTTTCGGAACGCCAAACATAAAAGTGTTGATAACTTTGGAAAAACACTTCAGACAGTTTAGATTTGATGTGCAACTACTAGAAAGACCCTTTCTGCTATAGTGGGAGGTTAAAATTTCATGTTCTGAAGCTTTCCTGAAAAGTTATGGCACAATGCACAAAAACGCTTTTCAGCCTGAGATAAGGTGGGTTTCGGAACGCCAAACATAAAAGTGTTGATAACTTTTGAAAAACACTTCAGACAGCTTAGATTTGATGTGCAACTATTAGAAAGACCCCTTCTGCTATAGTGGGAGGTTAAAATTTCATGTTCTGAAGCTTCCCTGAAAAGTTATGGCACAATGCACAAAAACGCTTTTCAGCCTGAGATAAGGTGGGTTTCGGAACGCCAAACATAAAAGTGTTGATAACTTTGGAAAAACACTTCAGACAGTTTAGATTTGATGTGCAACTACTAGAAAGACCCTTTCTGCTATAGTGGGAGGTTAAAATTTCATGTTCTGAAGCTTCCCTGAAAAGTTATGGCACAATGCACAAAAACGCTTTTCAGCCTGAGATAAGGTGGGTTTCGGAACGCCAAACATAAAAGTGTTGATAACTTTCGAAAAACACTTCAGACAGCTTAGATTTGATGTGCACCTACTAGAAAGATCCTTTCTGCTATAGTGGGAGGTTAAAATTTCATGTTCTGAAGCTTCCCTGAAAAGTTATGGCAGAATGCGTAAAAACGCTTTTCAGCCTGAGATAAGGTGGGTTTCGGAACGCCAAACATAAAAGTGTTGATAACTTTGGAAAAACACTTCAGGCAGTTTAGATTTGATGTGCATCTACTAGAAAGACCCTTTCTGCTATAGTGGGAGGTTAAAATTTCATGTTCTGAAGCTTCCCTGAAAAGTTATGGCACAATGCACAAAAACGCTTTTCAGCCTGAGATAAGGTGGGTTTCGGAACGCCAAACATAAAAGTGTTGATAACTTTCGAAAAACACTTCAGAGAGCTTAGATTTGATGTGCACCTACTAGAAAGACCCTTTCTGCTATAGTGGGAGGTTAAAATTTCATGTTCTGAAGCTTCCCTGAAAAGTTATGGCACAATGCGTAAAAACGCTTTTCAGCCTGAGATAAGGTGGGTTTCGGAACGCCAAACATAAAAGTGTTGATAACTTTGGAAAAACACTTCAGACAGTTTAGATTTGATGTGCAACTACTAGAAAGACCCTTTCTGCTATAGTGGGAGGTTAAAATTTCATGTTCTGAAGCTTTCCTGAAAAGTTATGGCACAATGCACAAAAACGCTTTTCAGCCTGAGATAAGGTGGGTTTCGGAACGCCAAACATAAAAGTGTTGATAACTTTCGAAAAACACTTCAGAGAGCTTAGATTTGATGTGCACCTACTAGAAAGACCCTTTCTGCTATTGTGGGAGGTTAAAATTTCATGTTCTGAAGCTTCCCTGAGAAGTTATGGCACAATGCACAAAAACGCTTTTCAGCCTGAGATAAGGTGGGTTTCGGAACGCCAAACATAAAAGTGTTGATAACTTTCGAAAAACACTTCAGAGAGCTTAGATTTGATGTGCACCTACTAGAAAGACCCTTTCTGCTACAGTGGGAGGTTAAAATTTCATGTTCTGAAGCTTCCCTGAAAAGTTATGGCACAATTCGTAAAAACGCTTTTCAGCCTGAGATAAGGTGGGTTTCGGAACGCCAAACATAAAAGTGTTGATAACTTTGGAAAAACACTTCAGACAGTTTAGATTTGATGTGCAACTACTAGAAAGACACTTTCTGCTATAGTGGGAGGTTAAAATTTCATGTTCTGAAGCTTTCCAGAAAAGTTATGGCACAATGCACAAAAACGCTTTTCAGCCTGAGATAAGGTGGGTTTCGGAACGCCAAACATAAAAGTGTTGATAACTTTCGAAAAACACTTCAGAGAGCTTAGATTTGATGTGCACCTACTAGAAAGACCCTTTCTGCTATAGTGGGAGGTTAAAATTTCATGTTCTGAAGCTTCCCTGAAAAGTTATGGCACAATGCGTAAAAACGCTTTTCAGCCTGAGATAAGGTGGGTTTCGGAACGCCAAACATAAAAGTGTTGATAACTTTGGAAAAACACTTCAGACAGTTTAGATTTGATGTGCAACTACTAGAAAGACCCTTTCTGCTATAGTGGGAGGTTCAAATTTCATGTTCTGAAGCTTTCCTGAAAAGTTATGGCACAATGCACAAAAACGCTTTTCAGCCTGAGATAAGGTGGGTTTCGGAACGCCAAACATAAAAGTGTTGATAACTTTCGAAAAACACTTCAGAGAGCTTAGATTTGATGTGCACCTACTAGAAAGACCCTTTCTGCTATTGTGGGAGGTTAAAATTTCATGTTCTGAAGCTTCCCTGAAAAGTTATGGCACAATGCACAAAAACGCTTTTCAGCCTGAGATAAGGTGGGTTTCGGAACGCCAAACATAAAAGTGTTGATAACTTTGGAAAAACACTTCAGACAGTTTAGATTTGATGTGCAACTACTAGAAAGACCCTTTCTGCTATAGTGGGAGGTTAAAATTTCATGTTCTGAAGCTTTCCTGAAAAGTTATGGCACAATGCACAAAAACGCTTTTCAGCCTGAGATAAGGTGGGTTTCGGAACGCCAAACATAAAAGTGTTGATAACTTTCGAAAAACACTTCAGAGAGCTTAGATTTGATGTGCACCTACTAGAAAGACCCTTTCTGCTATTGTGGGAGGTTAAAATTTCATGTTCTGAAGCTTCCCTGAAAAGTTATGGCACAATGCACAAAAACGCTTTTCAGCCTGAGATAAGGTGGGTTTCGGAACGCCAAACATAAAAGTGTTGATAACTTTCGAAAAACACTTCAGAGAGCTTAGATTTGATGTGCACCTACTAGAAAGACCCTTTCTGCTATAGTGGGAGGTTAAAATTTCATGTTCTGAAGCTTCCCTGAAAAGTTATGGCACAATGCGTAAAATCGCTTTTCAGCCTGAGATAAGGTGGGTTTCGGAATGCCAAACATAAAAGTGTTGATAACTTTGGAAAAACACTTCAGACAGTTTAGATTTGATGTGCAACTACTAGAAAGACCCTTTCTGCTATAGTGGGAGGTTAAAATTTCATGTTCTGAAGCTTTCCTGAAAAGTTATGGCACAATGCACAAAAACGCTTTTCAGCCTGAGATAAGGTGGGTTTCGGAACGCCAAACATAAAAGTGTTGATAACTTTTGAAAAACACTTCAGACAGCTTAGATTTGATGTGCAACTACTAGAAAGACCCTTTCTGCTATAGTGGGAGGTTAAAATGTCATGTTCTGAAGCTTCCCTGAAAAGTTATGGCACAATTCGTAAAAACGCTTTTCAGCCTGAGATAAGGTGGGTTTCGGAACGCCAAACATAAAAGTGTTGATAACTTTGGAAAAACACTTCAGACAGTTTAGATTTGATGTGCAACTACTAGAAAGACACTTTCTGCTATAGTGGGAGGTTAAAATTTCATGTTCTGAAGCTTTCCAGAAAAGTTATGGCACAATGCACAAAAACGCTTTTCAGCCTGAGATAAGGTGGGTTTCGGAACGCCAAACATAAAAGTGTTGATAACTTTCGAAAAACACTTCAGAGAGCTTAGATTTGATGTGCACCTACTAGAAAGACCCTTTCTGCTATAGTGGGAGGTTAAAATTTCATGTTCTGAAGCTTCCCTGAAAAGTTATGGCACAATGCGTAAAAACGCTTTTCAGCCTGAGATAAGGTGGGTTTCGGAACGCCAAACATAAAAGTGTTGATAACTTTGGAAAAACACTTCAGACAGTTTAGATTTGATGTGCAACTACTAGAAAGACCCTTTCTGCTATAGTGGGAGGTTCAAATTTCATGTTCTGAAGCTTTCCTGAAAAGTTATGGCACAATGCACAAAAACGCTTTTCAGCCTGAGATAAGGTGGGTTTCGGAACGCCAAACATAAAAGTGTTGATAACTTTCGAAAAACACTTCAGAGAGCTTAGATTTGATGTGCACCTACTAGAAAGACCCTTTCTGCTATTGTGGGAGGTTAAAATTTCATGTTCTGAAGCTTCCCTGAAAAGTTATGGCACAATGCACAAAAACGCTTTTCAGCCTGAGATAAGGTGGGTTTCGGAACGCCAAACATAAAAGTGTTGATAACTTTGGAAAAACACTTCAGACAGTTTAGATTTGATGTGCAACTACTAGAAAGACCCTTTCTGCTATAGTGGGAGGTTAAAATTTCATGTTCTGAAGCTTTCCTGAAAAGTTATGGCACAATGCACAAAAACGCTTTTCAGCCTGAGATAAGGTGGGTTTCGGAACGCCAAACATAAAAGTGTTGATAACTTTCGAAAAACACTTCAGAGAGCTTAGATTTGATGTGCACCTACTAGAAAGACCCTTTCTGCTATTGTGGGAGGTTAAAATTTCATGTTCTGAAGCTTCCCTGAAAAGTTATGGCACAATGCACAAAAACGCTTTTCAGCCTGAGATAAGGTGGGTTTCGGAACGCCAAACATAAAAGTGTTGATAACTTTCGAAAAACACTTCAGAGAGCTTAGATTTGATGTGCACCTACTAGAAAGACCCTTTCTGCTATAGTGGGAGGTTAAAATTTCATGTTCTGAAGCTTCCCTGAAAAGTTATGGCACAATGCGTAAAAACGCTTTTCAGCCTGAGATAAGGTGGGTTTCGGAACGCCAAACATAAAAGTGTTGATAACTTTGGAAAAACACTTCAGACAGTTTAGATTTGATGTGCAACTACTAGAAAGACACTTTCTGCTATAGTGGGAGGTTAAAATTTCATGTTCTGAAGCTTTCCTGAAAAGTTATGGCACAATGCACAAAAACGCTTTTCAGCCTGAGATAAGGTGGGTTTCGGAACGCCAAACATAAAAGTGTTGATAACTTTGGAAAAACACTTCAGACAGTTTAGATTTGATGTGCAACTACTAGAAAGACCCTTTCTGCTATAGTGGGAGGTTAAAATGTCATGTTCTGAAGCTTCCCTGAAAAGTTATGGCACAATGCACAAAAACGCTTTTCAGCCTGAGATAAGGTGGGTTTCGGAACGCCAAACATAAAAGTGTTGATAACTTTGGAAAAACACTTCAGACAGTTTAGATTTGATGTGCAACTACTAGAAAGACCCTTTCCGCTATAGTGGGAGGTTAAAATTTCATGTTCTGAAGCTTCCCTGAAAAGTTATGGCACAATGCACAAAAACGCTTTTCAGCCTGAGATAAGGTGGGTTTCGGAACGCCAAACATAAAAGTGTTGATAACTTTCGAAAAACACTTCAGAGAGCTTAGATTTGATGTGCACCTACTAGAAAGACCCTTTCTGCTATAGTGGGAGGTTAAAATTTCATGTTCTGAAGCTTCCCTGAAAAGTTATGGCACAATGCGTAAAATCGCTTTTCAGCCTGAGATAAGGTGGGTTTCGGAATGCCAAACATAAAAGTGTTGATAACTTTGGAAAAACACTTCAGACAGTTTAGATTTGATGTGCAACTACTAGAAAGACCCTTTCTGCTATAGTGGGAGGTTAAAATTTCATGTTCTGAAGCTTTCCTGAAAAGTTATGGCACAATGCACAAAAACGCTTTTCAGCCTGAGATAAGGTGGGTTTCGGAACGCCAAACATAAAAGTGTTGATAACTTTTGAAAAACACTTCAGACAGCTTAGATTTGATGTGCAACTACTAGAAAGACCCTTTCTGCTATAGTGGGAGGTTAAAATTTCATGTTCTGAACCTTCCCTGAAAAGTTATGGCACAATGCACAAAAACGCTTTTCAGCCTGAGATAAGGTGGGTTTCGGAACGCCAAACATAAAAGTGTTGATAACTTTGGAAAAACACTTCAGAGAGCTTAGATTTGATGTGCACCTACTAGAAAGACCCTTTCTGCTATAGTGGGAGGTTAAAATTTCATGTTCTGAAGCTTCCCTGAAAAGTTATGGCACAATGCGTAAAAACGCTTTTCAGCCTGAGATAAGGTGGGTTTCGGAACGCCAAACATAAAAGTGTTGATAACTTTGGAAAAACACTTCAGACAGTTTAGATTTGATGTGCAACTACTAGAAAGACCCTTTCTGCTATAGTGGGAGGTTAAAATTTCATGTTCTGAAGCTTTCCTGAAAAGTTATGGCACAATGCACAAAAACGCTTTTCAGCCTGAGATAAGGTGGGTTTCGGAACGCCAAACATAAAAGTGTTGATAACTTTTGAAAAACACTTCAGACAGCTTAGATTTGATGTGCAACTACTAGAAAGACCCTTTCTGCTATAGTGGGAGGTTAAAATTTCATGTTCTGAAGCTTCCCTGAAAAGTTATGGCACAATGCACAAAAACGCTTTTCAGCCTGAGATAAGGTGGGTTTCGGAACGCCAAACATAAAAGTGTTGATAACTTTCGAAAAACACTTCAGAGAGCTTAGATTTGATGTGCACCTACTAGAAAGACCCTTTCTGCTATAGTGGGAGGTCAAAATTTCATGTTCTGAAGCTTCCCTGAAAAGTTATGGCACAATGCTTAAAAACGCTTTTCAGCCTGAGATAAGGTGGGTTTCGGAACGCCAAACATAAAAGTGTTGATAACTTTGGAAAAACACTTCAGACAGTTTAGATTTGATGTGCAACTACTAGAAAGACCCTTTCTGCTATAGTGGGAGGTTAAAATTTCATGTTCTGAAGCTTTCCTGAAAAGTTATGGCACAATGCACAAAAACGCTTTTCAGCCTGAGATAAGGTGGGTTTCGGAACGCCAAACATAAAAGTGTTGATAACTTTTGAAAAACACTTCAGACAGCTTAGATTTGATGTGCAACTATTAGAAAGACCCCTTCTGCTATAGTGGGAGGTTAAAATTTCATGTTCTGAAGCTTCCCTGAAAAGTTATGGCACAATGCACAAAAACGCTTTTCAGCCTGAGATAAGGTGGGTTTCGGAACGCCAAACATAAAAGTGTTGATAACTTTGGAAAAACACTTCAGACAGTTTAGATTTGATGTGCAACTACTAGAAAGACCCTTTCTGCTATAGTGGGAGGTTAAAATTTCATGTTCTGAAGCTTTCCTGAAAAGTTATGGCACAATGCACAAAAACGCTTTTCAGCCTGAGATAAGGTGGGTTTCGGAACGCCAAACATAAAAGTGTTGATAACTTTCGAAAAACACTTCAGAGAGCTTAGATTTGATGTGCACCTACTAGAAAGACCCTTTCTGCTATTGTGGGAGGTTAAAATTTCATGTTCTGAAGCTTCCCTGAAAAGTTATGGCACAATGCACAAAAACGCTTTTCAGCCTGAGATAAGGTGGGTTTCGGAACGCCAAACATAAAAGTGTTGATAACTTTCGAAAAACACTTCAGAGAGCTTAGATTTGATGTGCACCTACTAGAAAGACCCTTTCTGCTACAGTGGGAGGTTAAAATTTCATGTTCTGAAGCTTCCCTGAAAAGTTATGGCACAATTCGTAAAAACGCTTTTCAGCCTGAGATAAGGTGGGTTTCGGAACGCCAAACATAAAAGTGTTGATAACTTTGGAAAAACACTTCAGACAGTTTAGATTTGATGTGCAACTACTAGAAAGACACTTTCTGCTATAGTGGGAGGTTAAAATTTCATGTTCTGAAGCTTTCCTGAAAAGTTATGGCACAATGCACAAAAACGCTTTTCAGCCTGAGATAAGGTGGGTTTCGGAACGCCAAACATAAAAGTGTTGATAACTTTCGAAAAACACTTCAGAGAGCTTAGATTTGATGTGCACCTACTAGAAAGACCCTTTCTGCTATAGTGGGAGGTTAAAATTTCATGTTCTGAAGCTTCCCTGAAAAGTTATGGCACAATGCGTAAAAACGCTTTTCAGCCTGAGATAAGGTGGGTTTCGGAACGCCAAACATAAAAGTGTTGATAACTTTGGAAAAACACTTCAGACAGTTTAGATTTGATGTGCAACTACTAGAAAGACCCTTTCTGCTATAGTGGGAGGTTCAAATTTCATGTTCTGAAGCTTTCCTGAAAAGTTATGGCACAATGCACAAAAACGCTTTTCAGCCTGAGATAAGGTGGGTTTCGGAACGCCAAACATAAAAGTGTTGATAACTTTCGAAAAACACTTCAGAGAGCTTAGATTTGATGTGCACCTACTAGAAAGACCCTTTCTGCTATTGTGGGAGGTTAAAATTTCATGTTCTGAAGCTTCCCTGAAAAGTTATGGCACAATGCACAAAAACGCTTTTCAGCCTGAGATAAGGTGGGTTTCGGAACGCCAAACATAAAAGTGTTGATAACTTTGGAAAAACACTTCAGACAGTTTAGATTTGATGTGCAACTACTAGAAAGACCCTTTCTGCTATAGTGGGAGGTTAAAATTTCATGTTCTGAAGCTTTCCTGAAAAGTTATGGCACAATGCACAAAAACGCTTTTCAGCCTGAGATAAGGTGGGTTTCGGAACGCCAAACATAAAAGTGTTGATAACTTTCGAAAAACACTTCAGAGAGCTTAGATTTGATGTGCACCTACTAGAAAGACCCTTTCTGCTATTGTGGGAGGTTAAAATTTCATGTTCTGAAGCTTCCCTGAAAAGTTATGGCACAATGCACAAAAACGCTTTTCAGCCTGAGATAAGGTGGGTTTCGGAACGCCAAACATAAAAGTGTTGATAACTTTCGAAAAACACTTCAGAGAGCTTAGATTTGATGTGCACCTACTAGAAAGACCCTTTCTGCTATAGTGGGAGGTTAAAATTTCATGTTCTGAAGCTTCCCTGAAAAGTTATGGCACAATGCGTAAAAACGCTTTTCAGCCTGAGATAAGGTGGGTTTCGGAACGCCAAACATAAAAGTGTTGATAACTTTGGAAAAACACTTCAGACAGTTTAGATTTGATGTGCAACTACTAGAAAGACACTTTCTGCTATAGTGGGAGGTTAAAATTTCATGTTCTGAAGCTTTCCTGAAAAGTTATGGCACAATGCACAAAAACGCTTTTCAGCCTGAGATAAGGTGGGTTTCGGAACGCCAAACATAAAAGTGTTGATAACTTTCGAAAAACACTTCAGAGAGCTTAGATTTGATGTGCACCTACTAGAAAGACCCTTTCTGCTATAGTGGGAGGTTAAAATTTCATGTTCTGAAGCTTCCCTGAAAAGTTATGGCACAACGCGTAAAAACGCTTTTCAGCCTGAGATAAGGTGGGTTTCGGAACGCCAAACATAAAAGTGTTGATAACTTTGGAAAAACACTTCAGACAGTTTAGATTTGATGTGCAACTACTAGAAAGACCCTTTCTGCTATAGTGGGAGGTTAAAATTTCATGTTCTGAAGCTTTCCTGAAAAGTTATGGCACAATGCACAAAAACGCTTTTCAGCCTGAGATAAGGTGGGTTTCGGAACGCCAAACATAAAAGTGTTGATAACTTTTGAAAAACACTTCAGATAGCTTAGATTTGATGTGCAACTACTAGAAAGACCCTTTCTGCTATAGTGGGAGGTTAAAATTTCATGTTCTGAAGCTTCCCTGAAAAGTTATGGCACAATGCACAAAAACGCTTTTCAGCCTGAGATAAGGTGGGTTTCGGAACGCCAAACATAAAAGTGTTGATAACTTTGGAAAAACACTTCAGACAGTTTAGATTTGATGTGCAACTACTAGAAAGACCCTTTCTGCTATAGTGGGAGGTTAAAATGTCATGTTCTGAAGCTTCCCTGAAAAGTTATGGCACAATGCACAAAAACGCTTTTCAGCCTGAGATAAGGTGGGTTTCGGAACGCCAAACATAAAAGTGTTGATAACTTTGGAAAAACACTTCAGACAGTTTAGATTTGATGTGCAACTACTAGAAAGACCCTTTCCGCTATAGTGGGAGGTTAAAATTTCATGTTCTGAAGCTTCCCTGAAAAGTTATGGCACAATGCACAAAAACGCTTTTCAGCCTGAGATAAGGTGGGTTTCGGAACGCCAAACATAAAAGTGTTGATAACTTTCGAAAAACACTTCAGAGAGCTTAGATTTGATGTGCACCTACTAGAAAGACCCTTTCTGCTATAGTGGGAGGTTAAAATTTCATGTTCTGAAGCTTCCCTGAAAAGTTATGGCACAATGCGTAAAAACGCTTTTCAGCCTGAGATAAGGTGGGTTTCGGAACGCCAAACATAAAAGTGTTGATAACTTTGGAAAAACACTTCAGACAGTTTAGATTTGATGTGCAACTACTAGAAAGACCCTTTCTGCTATAGTGGGAGGTTAAAATTTCATGTTCTGAAGCTTTCCTGAAAAGTTATGGCACAATGCACAAAAACGCTTTTCAGCCTGAGATAAGGTGGGTTTCGGAACGCCAAACATAAAAGTGTTGATAACTTTTGAAAAACACTTCAGACAGCTTAGATTTGATGTGCAACTACTAGAAAGACCCTTTCTGCTATAGTGGGAGGTTAAAATTTCATGTTCTGAAGCTTCCCTGAAAAGTTATGGCACAATGCACAAAAACGCTTTTCAGCCTGAGATAAGGTGGGTTTCGGAACGCCAAACATAAAAGTGTTGATAACTTTCGAAAAACACTTCAGACAGCTTAGATTTGATGTGCACCTACTAGAAAGACCCTTTCTGCTATAGTGGGAGGTTAAAATTTCATGTTCTGAAGCTTCCCTGAAAAGTTATGGCACAATGCGTAAAAACGCTTTTCAGCCTGAGATAAGGTGGGTTTCGGAACGCCAAACATAAAAGTGTTGATAACTTTGGAAAAACACTTCAGGCAGTTTAGATTTGATGTGCAACTACTAGAAAGACCCTTTCTGCTATAGTGGGAGGTTAAAATTTCATGTTCTGAAGCTTCCCTGAAAAGTTATGGCACAATGCACAAAAACGCTTTTCAGCCTGAGATAAGGTGGGTTTCGGAACGCCAAACATAAAAGTGTTGATAACTTTCGAAAAACACTTCAGAGAGCTTAGATTTGATGTGCACCTACTAGAAAGACACTTTCTGCTATAGTGGGAGGTTAAAATTTCATGTTCTGAAGCTTCCCTGAAAAGTTATGGCACAATGCGTAAAAACGCTTTTCAGCCTGAGATAAGGTGGGTTTCGGAACGCCAAACATAAAAGTGTTGATAACTTTGGAAAAACACTTCAGACAGTTTAGATTTGATGTGCAACTACTAGAAAGACACTTTCTGCTATAGTGGGAGGTTAAAATTTCATGTTCTGAAGCTTTCCTGAAAAGTTATGGCACAATGCACAAAAACGCTTTTCAGCCTGAGATAAGGTGGGTTTCGGAACGCCAAACATAAAAGTGTTGATAACTTTCGAAAAACACTTCAGAGAGCTTAGATTTGATGTGCACCTACTAGAAAGACCCTTTCTGCTATAGTGGGAGGTTAAAATTTCATGTTCTGAAGCTTCCCTGAAAAGTTATGGCACAATGCACAAAAACGCTTTTCAGCCTGAGATAAGGTGGGTTTCGGAACGCCAAACATAAAAGTGTTGATAACTTTCGAAAAACACTTCAGAGAGCTTAGATTTGATGTGCACCTACTAGAAAGACCCTTTCTGCTATAGTGGGAGGTTAAAATTTCATGTTCTGAAGCTTCCCTGAAAAGTTATGGCACAATGCGTAAAAACGCTTTTCAGCCTGAGATAAGGTGGGTTTCGGAACGCCAAACATAAAAGTGTTGATAACTTTGGAAAAACACTTCAGACAGTTTAGATTTGATGTGCAACTACTAGAAAGACCCTTTCTGCTATAGTGGGAGGTTAAAATTTCATGTTCTGAAGCTTTCCTGAAAAGTTATGGCACAATGCACAAAAACGCTTTTCAGCCTGAGATAAGGTGGGTTTCGGAACGCCAAACATAAAAGTGTTGATAACTTTTGAAAAACACTTCAGACAGCTTAGATTTGATGTGCAACTACTAGAAAGACCCTTTCTGTTATAGTGGGAGGTTAAAATTTCATGTTCTGAAGCTTCCCTGAAAAGTTATGGCACAATGCACAAAAACGCTTTTCAGCCTGAGATAAGGTGGGTTTCGGAACGCCAAACATAAAAGTGTTGATAACTTTGGAAAAACACTTCAGACAGTTTAGATTTGATGTGCAACTACTAGAAAGACACTTTCTGCTATAGTGGGAGGTTAAAATTTCATGTTCTGAAGCTTTCCTGAAAAGTTATGGCACAATGCACAAAAACGCTTTTCAGCCTGAGATAAGGTGGGTTTCGGAACGCCAAACATAAAAGTGTTGATAACTTTCGAAAAACACTTCAGAGAGCATAGATTTGATGTGCACCTACTAGAAAGACCCTTTCTGCTATAGTGGGAGGTTAAAATTTCATGTTCTGAAGCTTCCCTGAAAAGTTATGGCACAATGCGTAAAAACGCTTTTCAGCCTGAGATAAGGTGGGTTTCGAAACGCCAAACATAAAAGTGTTGATAACTTTGGAAAAACACTTCAGACAGTTTAGATTTGATGTGCAACTACTAGAAAGACCCTTTCTGCTATAGTGGGAGGTTAAAATTTCATGTTCTGAAGCTTTCCTGAAAAGTTATGGCACAATGCACAAAAACGCTTTTCAGCCTGAGATAAGGTGGGTTTCGGAACGCCAAACATAAAAGTGTTGATAACTTTTGAAAAACACTTCAGACAGCTTAGATTTGATGTGCAACTACTAGAAAGACCCTTTCTGCTATAGTGGGAGGTTAAAATTTCATGTTCTGAAGCTTCCCTGAAAAGTTATGGCACAATGCACAAAAACGCTTTTCAGCCTGAGATAAGGTGGGTTTCGGAACGCCAAACATAAAAGTGTTGATAACTTTGGAAAAACACTTCAGACAGTTTAGATTTGATGTGCAACTACTAGAAAGACACTTTCTGCTATAGTGGGAGGTTAAAATTTCATGTTCTGAAGCTTTCCTGAAAAGTTATGGCACAATGCACAAAAACGCTTTTCAGCCTGAGATAAGGTGGGTTTCGGAACGCCAAACATAAAAGTGTTGATAACTTTCGAAAAACACTTCAGAGAGCATAGATTTGATGTGCACCTACTAGAAAGACCCTTTCTGCTATAGTGGGAGGTTAAAATTTCATGTTCTGAAGCTTCCCTGAAAAGTTATGGCACAATGCTTAAAAACGCTTTTCAGCCTGAGATAAGGTGGGTTTCGGAACGCCAAACATAAAAGTGTTGATAACTTGGAAAAACACTTCAGACAGTTTAGATTTGATGTGCAACTACTAGAAAGACCCTTTCTGCTATAGTGGGAGGTTAAAATTTCATGTTCTGAAGCTTTCCTGAAAAGTTATGGCACAATGCACAAAAACGCTTTTCAGCCTGAGATAAGGTGGGTTTCGGAACGCCAAACATAAAAGTGTTGATAACTTTTGAAAAACACTTCAGACAGCTTAGATTTGATGTGCAACTACTAGAAAGACCCTTTCTGCTATAGTGGGAGGTTAAAATTTCATGTTCTGAAGCTTCCCTGAAAAGTTATGGCACAATGCACAAAAACGCTTTTCAGCCTGAGATAAGGTGGGTTTCGGAACGCCAAACATAAAAGTGTTGATAACTTTGGAAAAACACTTCAGACAGTTTAGATTTGATGTGCAACTACTAGAAAGACACTTTCTGCTATAGTGGGAGGTTAAAATTTCATGTTCTGAAGCTTTCCTGAAAAGTTATGGCACAATGCACAAAAACGCTTTTCAGCCTGAGATAAGGTGGGTTTCGGAACGCCAAACATAAAAGTGTTGATAACTTTCGAAAAACACTTCAGAGAGCATAGATTTGATGTGCACCTACTAGAAAGACCCTTTCTGCTATAGTGGGAGGTTAAAATTTCATGTTCTGAAGCTTCCCTGAAAAGTTATGGCACAATGCTTAAAAACGCTTTTCAGCCTGAGATAAGGTGGGTTTCGGAACGCCAAACATAAAAGTGTTGATAACTTGGAAAAACACTTCAGACAGTTTAGATTTGATGTGCAACTACTAGAAAGACCCTTTCTGCTATAGTGGGAGGTTAAAATTTCATGTTCTGAAGCTTTCCTGAAAAGTTATGGCACAATGCACAAAAACGCTTTTCAGCCTGAGATAAGGTGGGTTTCGGAACGCCAAACATAAAAGTGTTGATAACTTTTGAAAAACACTTCAGACAGCTTAGATTTGATGTGCAACTACTAGAAAGACCCTTTCTGCTATAGTGGGAGGTTAAAATTTCATGTTCTGAAGCTTCCCTGAAAAGTTATGGCACAATGCACAAAAACGCTTTTCAGCCTGAGATAAGGTGGGTTTCGGAACGCCAAACATAAAAGTGTTGATAACTTTGGAAAAACACTTCAGACAGTTTAGATTTGATGTGCAACTACTAGAAAGACCCTTTCTGCTATAGTGGGAGGTTAAAATTTCATGTTCTGAAGCTTTCCTGAAAAGTTATGGCACAATGCACAAAAACGCTTTTCAGCCTGAGATAAGGTGGGTTTCGGAACGCCAAACATAAAAGTGTTGATAACTTTTGAAAAACACTTCAGACAGCTTAGATTTGATGTGCAACTCCTAGAAAGACCCTTTCTGCTATAGTGGGAGGTTAAAATTTCATGTTCTGAAGCTTCCCTGAAAAGTTATGGCACAATGCACAAAAACGCTTTTCAGCCTGAGATAAGGTGGGTTTCGGAACGCCAAACATAAAAGTGTTGATAACTTTCGAAAAACACTTCAGACAGCTTAGATTTGATGTGCACCTACTAGAAAGACCCTTTCTGCTATAGTGGGAGGTTAAAATTTCATGTTCTGAAGCTTCCCTGAAAAGTTATGGCACAATGCGTAAAAACGCTTTTCAGCCTGAGATAAGGTGGGTTTCGGAACGCCAAACATAAAAGTGTTGATAACTTTGGAAAAACACTTCAGGCAGTTTAGATTTGATGTGCAACTACTAGAAAGACCCTTTCTGCTATAGTGGGAGGTTAAAATTTCATGTTCTGAAGCTTCCCTGAAAAGTTATGGCACAATGCACAAAAACGCTTTTCAGCCTGAGATAAGGTGGGTTTCGGAACGCCAAACATAAAAGTGTTGATAACTTTGGAAAAACACTTCAGACAGTTTAGATTTGATGTGCAACTACTAGAAAGACACTTTCTGCTATAGTGGGAGGTTAAAATTTCATGTTCTGAAGCTTTCCTGAAAAGTTATGGCACAATGCACAAAAACGCTTATCAGCCTGAGATAAGGTGGGTTTCGGAACGCCAAACATAAAAGTGTTGATAACTTTCGAAAAACACTTCAGAGAGCTTAGATTTGATGTGCACCTACTAGAAAGACCCTTTCTGCTATTGTGGGAGGTTAAAATTTCATGTTCTGAAGCTTCCCTGAAAAGTTATGGCACAATGCACAAAAACGCTTTTCAGCCTGAGATAAGGTGGGTTTCGGAACGCCAAACATAAAAGTGTTGATAACTTTCGAAAAACACTTCAGAGAGCTTAGATTTGATGTGCACCTACTAGAAAGACCCTTTCTGCTATAGTGGGAGGTTAAAATTTCATGTTCTGAAGCTTCCCTGAAAAGTTATGGCACAATGCGTAAAAACGCTTTTCAGCCTGAGATAAGGTGGGTTTCGGAACGCCAAACATAAAAGTGTTGATAACTTTGGAAAAACACTTCAGACAGTTTAGATTTGATGTGCAACTACTAGAAAGACCCTTTCTGCTATAGTGGGAGGTTAAAATTTCATGTTCTGAAGCTTCCTTGAAAAGTTATGGCACAATGCACAAAAACGCTTTTCAGCCTGAGATAAGGTGGGTTTCGGAACGCCAAACATAAAAGTGTTGATAACTTTCGAAAAACACTTCAGACAGCTTAGATTTGATGTGCACCTACTAGAAAGACCCTTTCTGCTATAGTGGGAGGTTAAAATTTCATGTTCTGAAGCTTCCCTGAAAAGTTATGGCACAATGCGTAAAAACGCTTTTCAGCCTGAGATAAGGTGGGTTTCGGAACGCCAAACATAAAAGTGTAGATAACTTTGGAAAAACACTTCAGACAGTTTAGATTTGATGTGCAACTACTAGAAAGACCCTTTCTGCTATAGTGGGAGGTTAAAATTTCATGTTCTGAAGCTTTCCTGAAAAGTTATGGCACAATGCACAAAAACGCTTTTCAGCCTGAGATAAGGTGGGTTTCGGAACGCCAAACATAAAAGTGTTGATAACTTTTGAAAAACACTTCAGGCAGCTTAGATTTGATGTGCAACTACTAGAAAGACCCTTTCTGCTATAGTGGGAGGTTAAAATTTCATGTTCTGAAGCTTCCCTGAAAAGTTATGGCACAATGCACAAAAACGCTTTTCAGCCTGAGATAAGGTGGGTTTCGGAACGCCAAACATAAAAGTGTTGATAACTTTGGAAAAACACTTCAGACAGTTTAGATTTGATGTGCAACTACTAGAAAGACCCTTTCTGCTATAGTGGGAGGTTAAAATTTCATGTTCTGAAGCTTCCCTGAAAAGTTATGGCACAATGCACAAAAACGCTTTTCAGCCTGAGATAAGGTGGGTTTCGGAACGCCAAACATAAAAGTGTTAATAACTTTGGAAAAACACTTCAGACAGTTTAGATTTGATGTGCAACTACTAGAAAGACCCTTTCTGCTATAGTGGGAGGTTAAAATTTCATGTTCTGAAGCTTCCCTGAAAAGTTATGGCACAATGCGTAAAAACGCTTTTCAGCCTGAGATAAGGTGGGTTTCGGAACGCCAAACATAAAAGTGTTGATAACTTTGGAAAAACACTTCAGGCAGTTTAGATTTGATGTGCAACTACTAGAAAGACCCTTTCTGCTATAGTGGGAGGTTAAAATTTCATGTTCTGAAGCTTCCCTGAAAAGTTATGGCACAATGCACAAAAACGCTTTTCAGCCTGAGATAAGGTGGGTTTCGGAACGCCAAACATAAAAGTGTTGATAACTTTGGAAAAACACTTCAGACTGTTTAGATTTGATGTGCAACTACTAGAAAGACCCTTTCTGCTATAGTGGGAGGTTAAAATTTCATGTTCTGAAGCTTTCCTGAAAAGTTATGGCACAATGCACAAAAACGCTTTTCAGCCTGAGATAAGGTGGGTTTCGGAACGCCAAACATAAAAGTGTTGATAACTTTCGAAAAACACTTCAGAGAGCTTAGATTTGATGTGCACCTACTAGAAAGACCCTTTCTGCTATTGTGGGAGGTTAAAATTTCATGTTCTGAAGCTTCCCTGAAAAGTTATGGCACAATGCACAAAAACGCTTTTCAGCCTGAGATAAGGTGGGTTTCGGAACGCCAAACATAAAAGTGTTGATAACTTTCGAAAAACACTTCAGAGAGCTTAGATTTGATGTGCACCTACTAGAAAGACCCTTTCTGCTATAGTGGGAGGTTAAAATTTCATGTTCTGAAGCTTCCCTGAAAAGTTATGGCACAATGCGTAAAAACGCTTTTCAGCCTGAGATAAGGTGGGTTTCGGAACGCCAAACATAAAAGTGTTGATAACTTTGGAAAAACACTTCAGACAGTTTAGATTTGATGTGCAACTACTAGAAAGACACTTTCTGCTATAGTGGGAGGTTAAAATTTCATGTTCTGAAGCTTTCCTGAAAAGTTATGGCACAATCCACAAAAACGCTTTTCAGCCTGAGATAAGGTGGGTTTCGGAACGCCAAACATAAAAGTGTTGATAACTTTCGAAAAACACTTCAGAGAGCTTAGATTTGATGTGCACCTACTAGAAAGACCCTTTCTGCTATAGTGGGAGGTTAAAATTTCATGTTCTGAAGCTTCCCTGAAAAGTTATGGCACAATGCGTAAAAACGCTTTTCAGCCTGAGATAAGGTGGGTTTCGGAACGCCAAACATAAAAGTGTTGATAACTTTGGAAAAACACTTCAGACAGTTTAGATTTGATGTGCAACTACTAGAAAGACCCTTTCTGCTATAGTGGGAGGTTAAAATTTCATGTTCTGAAGCTTTCCTGAAAAGTTATGGCACAATGCACAAAAACGCTTTTCAGCCTGAGATAAGGTGGGTTTCGGAACGCCAAACATAAAAGTGTTGATAACTTTCGAAAAACACTTCAGAGAGCTTAGATTTGATGTGCACCTACTAGAAAGACCCTTTCTGCTATTGTGGGAGGTTAAAATTTCATGTTCTGAAGCTTCCCTGAAAAGTTATGGCACAATGCACAAAAACGCTTTTCAGCCTGAGATAAGGTGGGTTTCGGAACGCCAAACATAAAAGTGTTGATAACTTTCGAAAAACACTTCAGAGAGCTTAGATTTGATGTGCACCTACTAGAAAGACCCTTTCTGCTATAGTGGGAGGTTAAAATTTCATGTTCTGAAGCTTCCCTGAAAAGTTATGGCACAATGCGTAAAAACGCTTTTCAGCCTGAGATAAGGTGGGTTTCGGAACGCCAAACATAAAAGTGTTGATAACTTTGGAAAAACACTTCACACAGTTTAGATTTGATGTGCAACTACTAGAAAGACTCTTTCTGCTATAGTGGGAGGTTAAAATTTCATGTTCTGAAGCTTCCTTGAAAAGTTATGGCACAATGCACAAAAACGCTTTTCAGCCTGAGATAAGGTGGGTTTCGGAACGCCAAACATAAAAGTGTTGATAACTTTCGAAAAACACTTCAGACAGCTTAGATTTGATGTGCACCTACTAGAAAGACCCTTTCTGCTATAGTGGGAGGTTAAAATTTCATGTTCTGAAGCTTCCCTGAAAAGTTATGGCACAATGCGTAAAAACGCTTTTCAGCCTGAGATAAGGTGGGTTTCGGAACGCCAAACATAAAAGTGTAGATAACTTTGGAAAAACACTTCAGACAGTTTAGATTTGATGTGCAACTACTAGAAAGACCCTTTCTGCTATAGTGGGAGGTTAAAATTTCATGTTCTGAAGCTTTCCTGAAAAATTATGGCACAATGCACAAAAACGCTTTTCAGCCTGAGATAAGGTGGGTTTCGGAACGCCAAACATAAAAGTGTTGATAACTTTTGAAAAACACTTCAGATAGCTTAGATTTGATGTGCAACTACTAGAAAGACCCTTTCTGCTATAGTGGGAGGTTAAAATTTCATGTTCTGAAGCTTCCCTGAAAAGTTATGGCACAATGCACAAAAACGCTTTTCAGCCTGAGATAAGGTGGGTTTCGGAACGCCAAACATAAAAGTGTTGATAACTTTGGAAAAACACTTCAGACAGTTTAGATTTGATGTGCAACTACTAGAAAGACCCTTTCTGCTATAGTGGGAGGTTAAAATTTCATGTTCTGAAGCTTCCCTGAAAAGTTATGGCACAATGCACAAAAACGCTTTTCAGCCTGAGATAATGTGGGTTTCGGAACGCCAAACATAAAAGTGTTGATAACTTTCGAAAAACACTTCAGAGAGCTTAGATTTGATGTGCACCTACTAGAAAGACCCTTTCTGCTATAGTGGGAGGTTAAAATTTCATGTTCTGAAGCTTCCCTGAAAAGTTATGGCACAATGCGTAAAAACGCTTTTCAGCCTGAGATAAGGTGGGTTTCGGAACGCCAAACATAAAAGTGTTGATAACTTTGGAAAAACACTTCAGACAGTTTAGATTTGATGTGCAACTACTAGAAAGACCCTTTCTGCTATAGTGGGAGGTTAAAATTTCATGTTCTGAAGCTTTCCTGAAAAGTTATGGCACAATGCACAAAAACGCTTTTCAGCCTGAGATAAGGTGGGTTTCGGAACGCCAAACATAAAAGTGTTGATAACTTTTGAAAAACACTTCAGACAGCTTAGATTTGATGTGCAACTACTAGAAAGACCCTTTCTGCTATAGTGGGAGGTTAAAATTTCATGTTCTGAAGCTTCCCTGAAAAGTTATGGCACAATGCACAAAAACGCTTTTCAGCCTGAGATAAGGTGGGTTTCGGAACGCCAAACATAAAAGTGTTGATAACTTTCGAAAAACACTTCAGACAGCTTAGATTTGATGTGCACCTACTAGAAAGACCCTTTCTGCTATAGTGGGAGGTTAAAATTTCATGTTCTGAAGCTTCCCTGAAAAGTTATGGCACAATGCGTAAAAACGCTTTTCAGCCTGAGATAAGGTGGGTTTCGGAACGCCAAACATAAAAGTGTTGATAACTTTGGAAAAACACTTCAGACAGTTTAGATTTGATGTGCAACTACTAGAAAGACCCTTTCTGCTTTAGTGGGAGGTTAAAATTTCATGTTCTGAAGCTTCCCTGAAAAGTTATGGCACAATGCACAAAAACGCTTTTCAGCCTGAGATAAGGTGGGTTTCGGAACGCCAAACATAAAAGTGTTGATAACTTTGGAAAAACACTTCAGACAGTTTAGATTTGATGTGCAACTACTAGAAAGACACTTTCTGCTATAGTGGGAGGTTAAAATTTCATGTTCTGAAGCTTTCCTGAAAAGTTATGGCACAATGCACAAAAACGCTTTTCAGCCTGAGATAAGGTGGGTTTCGGAACGCCAAACATAAAAGTGTTGATAACTTTGGAAAAACACTTCAGACAGTTTAGATTTGATGTGCAACTACTAGAAAGACCCTTTCTGCTATAGTGGGAGGTTAAAATTTCATGTTCTGAAGCTTTCCTGAAAAGTTATGGCACAATGCACAAAAACGCTTTTCAGCCTGAGATAAGGTGGGTTTCGGAACGCCAAACATAAAAGTGTTGATAACTTTCGAAAAACACTTCAGAGAGCTTAGATTTGATGTGCACCTACTAGAAAGACCCTTTCTGCTATAGTGGGAGGTTAAAATTTCATGTTCTGAAGCTTCCCTGAAAAGTTATGGCACAATGCACAAAAACGCTTTTCAGCCTGAGATAAGGTGGGTTTCGGAACGCCAAACATAAAAGTGTTGATAACTTTCGAAAAACACTTCAGAGAGCTTAGATTTGATGTGCACCTACTAGAAAGACCCTTTCTGCTATAGTGGGAGGTTAAAATTTCATGTTCTGAAGCTTCCCTGAAAAGTTATGGCACAATGCGTAAAAACGCTTTTCAGCCTGAGATAAGGTGGGTTTCGGAACGCCAAACATAAAAGTGTTGATAACTTTGGAAAAACACTTCAGACAGTTTAGATTTGATGTGCAACTACTAGAAAGACCCTTTCTGCTATAGTGGGAGGTTAAAATTTCATGTTCTGAAGCTTTCCTGAAAAGTTATGGCACAATGCACAAAAACGCTTTTCAGCCTGAGATAAGGTGGGTTTCGGAACGCCAAACATAAAAGTGTTGATAACTTTTGAAAAACACTTCAGACAGCTTAGATTTGATGTGCAACTACTAGAAAGACCCTTTCTGCTATAGTGGGAGGTTAAAATTTCATGTTCTGAAGCTTCCCTGAAAAGTTATGGCACAATGCACAAAAACGCTTTTCAGCCTGAGATAAGGTGGGTTTCGGAACGCCAAACATAAAAGTGTTGATAACTTTGGAAAAACACTTCAGACAGTTTAGATTTGATGTGCAACTACTAGAAAGACCCTTTCTGCTATAGTGGGAGGTTAAAATTTCATGTTCTGAAGCTTCCCTGAAAAGTTATGGCACAATGCTTAAAAACGCTTTTCAGCCTGAGATAAGGTGGGTTTCGGAACGCCAAACATAAAAGTGTTGATAACTTTGGAAAAACACTTCAGACAGTTTAGATTTGATGTGCAACTACTAGAAAGACCCTTTCTGCTATAGTGGGAGGTTAAAATTTCATGTTCTGAAGCTTTCCTGAAAAGTTATGGCACAATGCACAAAAACGCTTTTCAGCCTGAGATAAGGTGGGTTTCGGAACGCCAAACATAAAAGTGTTGATAACTTTTGAAAAACACTTCAGACAGCTTAGATTTGATGTGCAACTACTAGAAAGACCCTTTCTGCTATAGTGGGAGGTTAAAATTTCATGTTCTGAAGCTTCCCTGAAAAGTTATGGCACAATGCACAAAAACGCTTTTCAGCCTGAGATAAGGTGGGTTTCGGAACGCCAAACATAAAAGTGTTGATAACTTTCGAAAAACACTTCAGAGAGCTTAGATTTGATGTGCACCTACTAGAAAGACCCTTTCTGCTATAGTGGGAGGTTAAAATTTCATGTTCTGAAGCTTCCCTGAAAAGTTATGGCACAATGCGTAAAAACGCTTTTCAGCCTGAGATAAGGTGGGTTTCGGAACGCCAAACATAAAAGTGTTGATAACTTTGGAAAAACACTTCAGACAGTTTAGATTTGATGTGCAACTACTAGAAAGACCCTTTCTGCTATAGTGGGAGGTTAAAATTTCATGTTCTGAAGCTTTCCTGAAAAGTTATGGCACAATGCACAAAAACGCTTTTCAGCCTGAGATAAGGTGGGTTTCGGAACGCCAAACATAAAAGTGTTGATAACTTTTGAAAAACACTTCAGACAGCTTAGATTTGATGTGCAACTACTAGAAAGACCCTTTCTGCTATAGTGGGAGGTTAAAATTTCATGTTCTGAAGCTTCCCTGAAAAGTTATGGCACAATGCACAAAAACGCTTTTCAGCCTGAGATAAGGTGGGTTTCGGAACGCCAAACATAAAAGTGTTGATAACTTTCGAAAAACACTTCAGACAGCTTAGATTTGATGTGCACCTACTAGAAAGACCCTTTCTGCTATAGTGGGAGGTTAAAATTTCATGTTCTGAAGCTTTCCTGAAAAGTTATGGCACAATGCACAAAAACGCTTTTCAGCCTGAGATAAGGTGGGTTTCGGAACGCCAAACATAAAAGTGTTGATAACTTTTGAAAAACACTTCAGACAGCTTAGATTTGATGTGCAACTACTAGAAAGACCCTTTCTGCTATAGTGGGAGGTTAAAATTTCATGTTCTGAAGCTTCCCTGAAAAGTTATGGCACAATGCACAAAAACGCTTTTCAGCCTGAGATAAGGTGGGTTTCGGAACGCCAAACATAAAAGTGTTGATAACTTTCGAAAAACACTTCAGAGAGCTTAGATTTGATGTGCACCTACTAGAAAGACCCTTTCTGCTATAGTGGGAGGTTAAAATTTCATGTTCTGAAGCTTCCCTGAAAAGTTATGGCACAATGCGTAAAAACGCTTTTCAGCCTGAGATAAGGTGGGTTTCGGAACGCCAAACATAAAAGTGTTGATAACTTTGGAAAAACACTTCAGACAGTTTAGATTTGATGTGCAACTACTAGAAAGACCCTTTCTGCTATAGTGGGAGGTTAAAATTTCATGTTCTGAAGCTTTCCTGAAAAGTTATGGCACAATGCACAAAAACGCTTTTCAGCCTGAGATAAGGTGGGTTTCGGAACGCCAAACATAAAAGTGTTGATAACTTTTGAAAAACACTTCAGACAGCTTAGATTTGATGTGCAACTACTAGAAAGACCCTTTCTGCTATAGTGGGAGGTTAAAATTTCATGTTCTGAAGCTTCCCTGAAAAGTTATGGCACAATGCACAAAAACGCTTTTCAGCCTGAGATAAGGTGGGTTTCGGAACGCCAAACATAAAAGTGTTGATAACTTTCGAAAAACACTTCAGACAGCTTAGATTTGATGTGCACCTACTAGAAAGACCCTTTCTGCTATAGTGGGAGGTTAAAATTTCATGTTCTGAAGCTTCCCTGAAAAGTTATGGCACAATGCGTAAAAACGCTTTTCAGCCTGAGATAAGGTGGGTTTCGGAACGCCAAACATAAAAGTGTTGATAACTTTGGAAAAACACTTCAGACAGTTTAGATTTGATGTGCAACTACTAGAAAGACCCTTTCTGCTTTAGTGGGAGGTTAAAATTTCATGTTCTGAAGCTTCCCTGAAAAGTTATGGCACAATGCACAAAAACGCTTTTCAGCCTGAGATAAGGTGGGTTTCGGAACGCCAAACATAAAAGTGTTGATAACTTTGGAAAAACACTTCAGACAGTTTAGATTTGATGTGCAACTACTAGAAAGACCCTTTCTGCTATAGTGGGAGGTTAAAATTTCATGTTCTGAAGCTTTCCTGAAAAGTTATGGCACAATGCACAAAAACGCTTTTCAGCCTGAGATAAGGTGGGTTTCGGAACGCCAAACATAAAAGTGTTGATAACTTTCGAAAAACACTTCAGAGAGCTTAGATTTGATGTGCACCTACTAGAAAGACCCTTTCTGCTATAGTGGGAGGTTAAAATTTCATGTTCTGAAGCTTCCCTGAAAAGTTATGGCACAATGCACAAAAACGCTTTTCAGCCTGAGATAAGGTGGGTTTCGGAACGCCAAACATAAAAGTGTTGATAACTTTCGAAAAACACTTCAGAGAGCTTAGATTTGATGTGCACCTACTAGAAAGACCCTTTCTGCTATAGTGGGAGGTTAAAATTTCATGTTCTGAAGCTTCCCTGAAAAGTTATGGCACAATGCGTAAAAACGCTTTTCAGCCTGAGATAAGGTGGGTTTCGGAACGCCAAACATAAAAGTGTTGATAACTTTGGAAAAACACTTCAGACAGTTTAGATTTGATGTGCAACTACTAGAAAGACCCTTTCTGCTATAGTGGGAGGTTAAAATTTCATGTTCTGAAGCTTTCCTGAAAAGTTATGGCACAATGCACAAAAACGCTTTTCAGCCTGAGATAAGGTGGGTTTCGGAACGCCAAACATAAAAGTGTTGATAACTTTTGAAAAACACTTCAGACAGCTTAGATTTGATGTGCAACTACTAGAAAGACCCTTTCTGCTATAGTGGGAGGTTAAAATTTCATGTTCTGAAGCTTCCCTGAAAAGTTATGGCACAATGCACAAAAACGCTTTTCAGCCTGAGATAAGGTGGGTTTCGGAACGCCAAACATAAAAGTGTTGATAACTTTGGAAAAACACTTCAGACAGTTTAGATTTGATGTGCAACTACTAGAAAGACCCTTTCTGCTATAGTGGGAGGTTAAAATTTCATGTTCTGAAGCTTCCCTGAAAAGTTATGGCACAATGCTTAAAAACGCTTTTCAGCCTGAGATAAGGTGGGTTTCGGAACGCCAAACATAAAAGTGTTGATAACTTTGGAAAAACACTTCAGACAGTTTAGATTTGATGTGCAACTACTAGAAAGACCCTTTCTGCTATAGTGGGAGGTTAAAATTTCATGTTCTGAAGCTTTCCTGAAAAGTTATGGCACAATGCACAAAAACGCTTTTCAGCCTGAGATAAGGTGGGTTTCGGAACGCCAAACATAAAAGTGTTGATAACTTTTGAAAAACACTTCAGACAGCTTAGATTTGATGTGCAACTACTAGAAAGACCCTTTCTGCTATAGTGGGAGGTTAAAATTTCATGTTCTGAAGCTTTCCTGAAAAGTTATGGCACAATGCACAAAAACGCATTTCAGCCTGAGATAAGGTGGGTTTCGGAACGCCAAACATAAAAGTGTTGATAACTTTCGAAAAACACTTCAGAGAGCTTAGATTTGATGTGCACCTACTAGAAAGACCCTTTCTGCTATAGTGGGAGGTTAAAATTTCATGTTCTGAAGCTTCCCTGAAAAGTTATGGCACAATGCGTAAAAACGCTTTTTCAGCCTGAGATAAGGTGGGTTTCGGAACGCCAAACATAAAAGTGTTGATAACATTGGAAAAACACTTCAGACAGTTTAGATTTGATGTGCAACTACTAGAAAGACCCTTTCTGCTATAGTGGGAGGTTAAAATTTCATGTTCTGAAGCTTTCCTGAAAAGTTATGGCACAATGCACAAAAACGCATTTCAGCCTGAGATAAGGTGGGTTTCGGAACGCCAAACATAAAAGTGTTGATAACTTTCGAAAAACACTTCAGAGAGCTTAGATTTGATGTGCACCTACTAGAAAGACCCTTTCTGCTATAGTGGGAGGTTAAAATTTCATGTTCTGAAGCTTCCCTGAAAAGTTATGGCACAATGCGTAAAAACGCTTTTTCAGCCTGAGATAAGGTGGGTTTCGGAACGCCAAACATAAAAGTGTTGATAACATTGGAAAAACACTTCAGACAGTTTAGATTTGATGTGCAACTACTAGAAAGACCCTTTCTGCTATAGTGGGAGGTTAAAATTTCATGTTCTGAAGCTTTCCTGAAAAGTTATGGCACAATGCACAAAAACGCTTTTCAGCCTGAGATAAGGTGGGTTTCGGAACGCCAAACATAAAAGTGTTGATAACTTTTGAAAAACACTTCAGACAGCTTAGATTTGATGTGCAACTACTAGAAAGACCCTTTCTGCTATAGTGGGAGGTTAAAATTTCATGTTCTGAAGCTTCCCTGAAAAGTTATGGCACAATGCACAAAAACGCTTTTCAGCCTGAGATAAGGTGGGTTTCGGAACGCCAAACATAAAAGTGTTGATAACTTTCGAAAAACACTTCAGACAGCTTAGATTTGATGTGCACCTACTAGAAAGACCCTTTCTGCTATAGTGGGAGGTTAAAATTTCATGTTCTGAAGCTTCCCTGAAAAGTTATGGCACAATGCGTAAAAACGCTTTTCAGCCTGAGATAAGGTGGGTTTCGGAACGCCAAACATAAAAGTGTTGATAACTTTGGAAAAACACTTCAGGCAGTTTAGATTTGATGTGCAACTACTAGAAAGACCCTTTCTGCTATAGTGGGAGGTTAAAATTTCATGTTCTGAAGCTTCCCTGAAAAGTTATGGCACAATGCACAAAAACGCTTTTCAGCCAGAGATAAGGTGGGTTTCGGAACGCCAAACATAAAAGTGTTAATAACTTTGGAAAAACACTTCAGACAGTTTAGATTTGATGTGCAACTACTAGAAAGACACTTTCTGCTATAGTGGGAGGTTAAAATTTCATGTTCTGAAGCTTTCCTGAAAAGTTATGGCACAATGCACAAAAACGCTTTTCAGCCTGAGATAAGGTGGGTTTCGGAACGCCAAACATAAAAGTGTTGATAACTTTCGAAAAACACTTCAGAGAGCTTAGATTTGATGTGCACCTACTAGAAAGACCCTTTCTGCTATAGTGGGAGGTTAAAATTTCATGTTCTGAAGCTTCCCTGAAAAGTTATGGCACATTGCGTAAAAACGCTTTTCAGCCTGAGATAAGGTGGGTTTCGGAACGCCAAACATAAAAGTGTTGATAACTTTGGAAAAACACTTCAGACAGTTTAGATTTGATGTGCAACTACTAGAAAGACCCTTTATGCTATAGTGGGAGGTTAAAATTTCATGTTCTGAAGCTTTCCTGAAAAGTTATGGCACAATGCACAAAAACGCTTTTCAGCCTGAGATAAGGTGGGTTTCGGAACGCCAAACATAAAAGTGTTGATAACTTTCGAAAAACACTTCAGAGAGCTTAGATTTGATGTGCACCTACTAGAAAGACCCTTTCTGCTTTAGTGGGAGGTTAAAATTTCATGTTCTGAAGCTTCCCTGAAAAGTTATGGCACAATGCACAAAAACGCTTTTCAGCCTGAGATAAGGTGGGTTTCGGAACGCCAAACATAAAAGTGTTGATAACTTTGGAAAAACACTTCAGACAGTTTAGATTTGATGTGCAACTACTAGAAAGACCCTTTCTGCTATAGTGGGAGGTTAAAATTTCATGTTCTGAAGCTTCCCTGAAAAGTTATGGCACAATGCACAAAAACGCTTTTCAGCCTGAGATAAGGTGGGTTTCGGAACGCCAAACATAAAAGTGTTGATAACTTTGGAAAAACACTTCAGACAGTTTAGATTTGATGTGCAACTACTAGAAAGACCCTTTCTACTATAGTGGGAGGTTAAAATTTCATGTTCTGAAGCTTCCCTGAAAAGTTATGGCACAATGCACAAAAACGCTTTTCAGCCTGAGATAAGGTGGGTTTCGGAACGCCAAACATAAAAGTGTTGATAACTTTGGAAAAACACTTCAGACAGTTTAGATTTGATGTGCAACTACTAGAAAGACCCTTTATGCTATAGTGGGAGGTTAAAATTTCATGTTCTGAAGCTTTCCTGAAAAGTTATGGCACAATGCACAAAAACGCTTTTCAGCCTGAGATAAGGTGGGTTTCGGAACGCCAAACATAAAAGTGTTGATAACTTTCGAAAAACACTTCAGAGAGCTTAGATTTGATGTGCACCTACTAGAAAGACCCTTTCTGCTTTAGTGGGAGGTTAAAATTTCATGTTCTGAAGCTTCCCTGAAAAGTTATGGCACAATGCACAAAAACGCTTTTCAGCCTGAGATAAGGTGGGTTTCGGAACGCCAAACATAAAAGTGTTGATAACTTTGGAAAAACACTTCAGACAGTTTAGATTTGATGTGCAACTACTAGAAAGACCCTTTCTGCTATAGTGGGAGGTTAAAATTTCATGTTCTGAAGCTTCCCTGAAAAGTTATGGCACAATGCACAAAAACGCTTTTCAGCCTGAGATAAGGTGGGTTTCGGAACGCCAAACATAAAAGTGTTGATAACTTTGGAAAAACACTTCAGACAGTTTAGATTTGATGTGCAACTACTAGAAAGACCCTTTCTGCTATAGTGGGAGGTTAAAATTTCATGTTCTGAAGCTTCCCTGAAAAGTTATGGCACAATGCACAAAAACGCTTTTCAGCCTGAGATAAGGTGGGTTTCGGAACGCCAAACATAAAAGTGTTGATAACTTTCGAAAAACACTTCAGAGAGCTTAGATTTGATGTGCACCTACTAGAAAGACCCTTTCTGCTATAGTGGGAGGTTAAAATTTCATGTTCTGAAGCTTCCCTGAAAAGTTATGGCACAATGCGTAAAAACGCTTTTCAGCCTGAGATAAGGTGGGTTTCGGAACGCCAAACATAAAAGTGTTGATAACTTTGGAAAAACACTTCAGACAGTTTAGATTTGATGTGCAACTACTAGAAAGACACTTTCTGCTATAGTGGGAGGTTAAAATTTCATGTTCTGAAGCTTTCCTGAAAAGTTATGGCACAATGCACAAAAACGCTTTTCAGCCTGAGATAAGGTGGGTTTCGGAACGCCAAACATAAAAGTGTTGATAACTTTTGAAAAACACTTCAGACAGCTTAGATTTGATGTGCAACTACTAGAAAGACCCTTTCTGCTATAGTGGGAGGTTAAAATTTCATGTTCTGAAGCTTCCCTGAAAAGTTATGGCACAATGCACAAAAACGCTTTTCAGCCTGAGATAAGGTGGGTTTCGGAACGCCAAACATAAAAGTGTTGATAACTTTGGAAAAACACTTCAGACAGTTTAGATTTGATGTGCAACTACTAGAAAGACCCTTTCTGCTATAGTGGGAGGTTAAAATTTCATGTTCTGAAGCTTTCCTGAAAAGTTATGGCACAATGCACAAAAACGCTTTTCAGCCTGAGATAAGGTGGGTTTCGGAACGCCAAACATAAAAGTGTTGATAACTTTTGAAAAACACTTCAGACAGCTTAGATTTGATGTGCAACTACTAGAAAGACCCTTTCTGCTATAGTGGGAGGTTAAAATTTCATGTTCTGAAGCTTCCCTGAAAAGTTATGGCACAATGCACAAAAACGCTTTTCAGCCTGAGATAAGGTGGGTTTCGGAACGCCAAACATAAAAGTGTTGATAACTTTGGAAAAACACTTCAGACAGTTTAGATTTGATGTGCAACTACTAGAAAGACCCTTTCTGCTATAGTGGGAGGTTAAAATTTCATGTTCTGAAGCTTCCCTGAAAAGTTATGGCACAATGCACAAAAACGCTTTTCAGCCTGAGATAAGGTGGGTTTCGGAACGCCAAACATAAAAGTGTTGATAACTTTGGAAAAACACTTCAGACAGTTTAGATTTGATGTGCAACTACTAGAAAGACCCTTTCTGCTATAGTGGGAGGTTAAAATTTCATGTTCTGAAGCTTCCCTGAAAAGTTATGGCACAATGCACAAAAACGCTTTTCAGCCTGAGATAAGGTGGGTTTCGGAACGCCAAACATAAAAGTGTTGATAACTTTCGAAAAACACTTCAGAGAGCTTAGATTTGATGTGCACCTACTAGAAAGACCCTTTCTGCTATAGTGGGAGCTTAAAATTTCATGTTCTGAAGCTTCCCTGAAAAGTTATGGCACAATGCGTAAAAACGCTTTTCAGCCTGAGATAAGGTGGGTTACGGAACGCCAAACATAAAAGTGTTGATAACTTTGGAAAAACACTTCAGACAGTTTAGATTTGATGTGCAACTACTAGAAAGACCCTTTCTGCTATAGTGGGAGGTTAAAATTTCATGTTCTGAAGCTTTCCTGAAAAGTTATGGCACAATGCACAAAAACGCTTTTCAGCCTGAGATAAGGTGGGTTTCGGAACGCCAAACATAAAAGTGTTGATAACTTTTGAAAAACACTTCAGACAGCTTAGATTTGATGTGCAACTACTAGAAAGACCCTTTCTGCTATAGTGGGAGGTTAAAATTTCATGTTCTGAAGCTTCCCTGAAAAGTTATGGCACAATGCACAAAAACGCTTTTCAGCCTGAGATAAGGTGGGTTTCGGAACGCCAAACATAAAAGTGTTGATAACTTTGGAAAAACACTTCAGACAGTTTAGATTTGATGTGCAACTACTAGAAAGACACTTTCTGCTATAGTGGGAGGTTAAAATTTCATGTTCTGAAGCTTTCCTGAAAAGTTATGGCACAATGCACAAAAACGCTTTTCAGCCTGAGATAAGGTGGGTTTCGGAACGCCAAACATAAAAGTGTTGATAACTTTCGAAAAACACTTCAGAGAGCTTAGATTTGATGTGCACCTACTAGAAAGACCCTTTCTGCTATAGTGGGAGGTTAAAATTTCATGTTCTGAAGCTTCCCTGAAAAGTTATGGCACAATGCGTAAAAACGCTTTTCAGCCTGAGATAAGGTGGGTTTCGGAACGCCAAACATAAAAGTGTTGATAACTTTGGAAAAACACTTCAGACAGTTTAGATTTGATGTGCAACTACTAGAAAGACCCTTTCTGCTATAGTGGGAGGTTAAAATTTCATGTTCTGAAGCTTTCCTGAAAAGTTATGGCACAATGCACAAAAACGCTTTTCAGCCTGAGATAAGGTGGGTTTCGGAACGCCAAACATAAAAGTGTTGATAACTTTCGAAAAACACTTCAGAGAGCTTAGATTTGATGTGCACCTACTAGAAAGACCCTTTCTGCTATAGTGGGAGGTTAAAATTTCATGTTCTGAAGCTTCCCTGAAAAGTTATGGCACAATGCACAAAAACGCTTTTCAGCCTGAGATAAGGTGGGTTTCGGAACGCCAAACATAAAAGTGTTGATAACTTTCGAAAAACACTTCAGAGAGCTTAGATTTGATGTGCACCTACTAGAAAGACCCTTTCTGCTATAGTGGGAGGTTAAAATTTCATGTTCTGAAGCTTCCCTGAAAAGTTATGGCACAATGCGTAAAAACGCTTTTCAGCCTGAGATAAGGTGGGTTTCGGAACGCCAAACATAAAAGTGTTGATAACTTTGGAAAAACACTTCAGACAGTTTAGATTTGATGTGCAACTACTAGAAAGACCCTTTCTGCTATAGTGGGAGGTTAAAATTTCATGTTCTGAAGCTTTCCTGAAAAGTTATGGCACAATGCACAAAAACGCTTTTCAGCCTGAGATAAGGTGGGTTTCGGAACGCCAAACATAAAAGTGTTGATAACTTTTGAAAAACACTTCAGACAGCTTAGATTTGATGTGCAACTACTAGAAAGACCCTTTCTGCTATAGTGGGAGGTTAAAATTTCATGTTCTGAAGCTTCCCTGAAAAGTTATGGCACAATGCACAAAAACGCTTTTCAGCCTGAGATAAGGTGGGTTTCGGAACGCCAAACATAAAAGTGTTGATAACTTTGGAAAAACACTTCAGACAGTTTAGATTTGATGTGCAACTACTAGAAAGACCCTTTCTGCTATAGTGGGAGGTTAAAATTTCATGTTCTGAAGCTTCCCTGAAAAGTTATGGCACAATGCTTAAAAACGCTTTTCAGCCTGAGATAAGGTGGGTTTCGGAACGCCAAACATAAAAGTGTTGATAACTTTGGAAAAACACTTCAGACAGTTTAGATTTGATGTGCAACTACTAGAAAGACCCTTTCTGCTATAGTGGGAGGTTAAAATTTCATGTTCTGAAGCTTTCCTGAAAAGTTATGGCACAATGCACAAAAACGCTTTTCAGCCTGAGATAAGGTGGGTTTCGGAACGCCAAACATAAAAGTGTTGATAACTTTTGAAAAACACTTCAGACAGCTTAGATTTGATGTGCAACTACTAGAAAGACCCTTTCTGCTATAGTGGGAGGTTAAAATTTCATGTTCTGAAGCTTTCCTGAAAAGTTGTGGCACAATGCACAAAAACGCATTTCAGCCTGAGATAAGGTGGGTTTCGGAACGCCAAACATAAAAGTGTTGATAACTTTCGAAAAACACTTCAGAGAGCTTAGATTTGATGTGCACCTACTAGAAAGACCCTTTCTGCTATAGTGGGAGGTTAAAATTTCATGTTCTGAAGCTTCCCTGAAAAGTTATGGCACAATGCGTAAAAACGCTTTTTCAGCCTGAGATAAGGTGGGTTTCGGAACGCCAAACATAAAAGTGTTGATAACTTTGGAAAAACACTTCAGACAGTTTAGATTTGATGTGCAACTACTAGAAAGACCCTTTCTGCTATAGTGGGAGGTTAAAATTTCATGTTCTGAAGCTTTCCTGAAAAGTTATGGCACAATGCACAAAAACGCTTTTCAGCCTGAGATAAGGTGGGTTTCGGAACGCCAAACATAAAAGTGTTGATAACTTTTGAAAAACACTTCAGACAGCTTAGATTTGATGTGCAACTACTAGAAAGACCCTTTCTGCTATAGTGGGAGGTTAAAATTTCATGTTCTGAAGCTTCCCTGAAAAGTTATGGCACAATGCACAAAAACGCTTTTCAGCCTGAGATAAGGTGGGTTTCGGAACGCCAAACATAAAAGTGTTGATAACTTTCGAAAAACACTTCAGACAGCTTAGATTTGATGTGCACCTACTAGAAAGACCCTTTCTGCTATAGTGGGAGGTTAAAATTTCATGTTGTGAAGCTTCCCTGAAAAGTTATGGCACAATGCGTAAAAACGCTTTTCAGCCTGAGATAAGGTGGGTTTCGGAACGCCAAACATAAAAGTGTTGATAACTTTGGAAAAACACTTCAGGCAGTTTAGATTTGATGTGCAACTACTAGAATGACCCTTTCTGCTATAGTGGGAGGTTAAAATTTCATGTTCTGAAGCTTCCCTGAAAAGTTATGGCACAATGCACAAAAACGCTTTTCAGCCAGAGATAAGGTGGGTTTCGGAACGCCAAACATAAAAGTGTTAATAACTTTGGAAAAACACTTCAGACAGTTTAGATTTGATGTGCAACTACTAGAAAGACACTTTCTGCTATAGTGGGAGGTTAAAATTTCATGTTCTGAAGCTTTCCTGAAAAGTTATGGCACAATGCACAAAAACGCTTTTCAGCCTGAGATAAGGTGGGTTTCGGAACGCCAAACATAAAAGTGTTGATAACTTTCGAAAAACACTTCAGAGAGCTTAGATTTGATGTGCACCTACTAGAAAGACCCTTTCTGCTATAGTGGGAGGTTAAAATTTCATGTTCTGAAGCTTCCCTGAAAAGTTATGGCACAATGCGTAAAAACGCTTTTCAGCCTGAGATAAGGTGGGTTTCGGAACGCCAAACATAAAAGTGTTGATAACTTTGGAAAAACACTTCAGACAGTTTAGATTTGATGTGCAACTACTAGAAAGACCCTTTCTGCTATAGTGGGAGGTTAAAATTTCATGTTCTGAAGCTTTCCTGAAAAGTTATGGCACAATGCACAAAAACGCTTTTCAGCCTGAGATAAGGTGGGTTTCGGAACGCCAAACATAAAAGTGTTGATAACTTTCGAAAAACACTTCAGAGAGCTTAGATTTGATGTGCACCTACTAGAAAGACCCTTTCTGCTATAGTGGGAGGTTAAAATTTCATGTTCTGAAGCTTCCCTGAAAAGTTATGGCACAATGCGTAAAAACGCTTTTCAGCCTGAGATAAGGTGGGTTTCGGAACGCCAAACATAAAAGTGTTGATAACTTTGGAAAAACACTTCAGACAGTTTAGATTTGATGTGCAACTACTAGAAAGACCCTTTCTGCTATAGTGGGAGGTTAAAATTTCATGTTCTGAAGCTTTCCTGAAAAGTTATGGCACAATGCACAAAAACGCTTTTCAGCCTGAGATAAGGTGGGTTTCGGAACGCCAAACATAAAAGTGTTGATAACTTTTGAAAAACACTTCAGACAGCTTAGATTTGATGTGCAACTACTAGAAAGACCCTTTCTGCTATAGTGGGAGGTTAAAATTTCATGTTCTGAAGCTTCCCTGAAAAGTTATGGCACAATGCACAAAAACGCTTTTCAGCCTGAGATAAGGTGGGTTTCGGAACGCCAAACATAAAAGTGTTGATAACTTTGGAAAAACACTTCAGACAGTTTAGATTTGATGTGCAACTACTAGAAAGACCCTTTCTGCTATAGTGGGAGGTTAAAATTTCATGTTCTGAAGCTTTCCTGAAAAGTTATGGCACAATGCACAAAAACGCTTTTCAGCCTGAGATAAGGTGGGTTTCGGAACGCCAAACATAAAAGTGTTGATAACTTTTGAAAAACACTTCAGACAGCTTAGATTTGATGTGCAACTACTAGAAAGACCCTTTCTGCTATAGTGGGAGGTTAAAATTTCATGTTCTGAAGCTTCCCTGAAAAGTTATGGCACAATGCACAAAAACGCTTTTCAGCCTGAGATAAGGTGGGTTTCGGAACGCCAAACATAAAAGTGTTGATAACTTTGGAAAAACACTTCAGACAGTTTAGATTTGATGTGCAACTACTAGAAAGACCCTTTCTGCTATAGTGGGAGGTTAAAATTTCATGTTCTGAAGCTTCCCTGAAAAGTTATGGCACAATGCACAAAAACGCTTTTCAGCCTGAGATAAGGTGGGTTTCGGAACGCCAAACATAAAAGTGTTGATAACTTTGGAAAAACACTTCAGACAGTTTAGATTTGATGTGCAACTACTAGAAAGACCCTTTCTGCTGTAGTGGGAGGTTAAAATTTCATGTTCTGAAGCTTCCCTGAAAAGTTATGGCACAATGCACAAAAACGCTTTTCAGCCTGAGATAAGGTGGGTTTCGGAACGCCAAACATAAAAGTGTTGATAACTTTCGAAAAACACTTCAGAGAGCTTAGATTTGATGTGCACCTACTAGAAAGACCCTTTCTGCTATAGTGGGAGCTTAAAATTTCATGTTCTGAAGCTTCCCTGAAAAGTTATGGCACAATGCGTAAAAACGCTTTTCAGCCTGAGATAAGGTGGGTTACGGAACGCCAAACATAAAAGTGTTGATAACTTTGGAAAAACACTTCAGACAGTTTAGATTTGATGTGCAACTACTAGAAAGACCCTTTCTGCTATAGTGGGAGGTTAAAATTTCATGTTCTGAAGCTTTCCTGAAAAGTTATGGCACAATGCACAAAAACGCTTTTCAGCCTGAGATAAGGTGGGTTTCGGAACGCCAAACATAAAAGTGTTGATAACTTTTGAAAAACACTTCAGACAGCTTAGATTTTATGTGCAACTACTAGAAAGACCCTTTCTGCTATAGTGGGAGGTTAAAATTTCATGTTCTGAAGCTTCCCTGAAAAGTTATGGCACAATGCACAAAAACGCTTTTCAGCCTGAGATAAGGTGGGTTTCGGAACGCCAAACATAAAAGTGTTGATAACTTTCGAAAAACACTTCAGAGAGCTTAGATTTGATGTGCACCTACTAGAAAGACCCTTTCTGCTATAGTGGGAGGTTAAAATTTCATGTTCTGAAGCTTCCCTGAAAAGTTATGGCACAATGCGAAAAAACGCTTTTCAGCCTGAGATAAGGTGGGTTTCGGAACGCCAAACATAAAAGTGTTGATAACTTTGGAAAAACACTTCAGACAGTTTAGATTTGATGTGCAACTACTAGAAAGACCCTTTCTGCTATAGTGGGAGGTTAAAATTTCATGTTCTGAAGCTTTCCTGAAAAGTTATGGCACAATGCACAAAAACGCTTTTCAGCCTGAGATAAGGTGGGTTTCGGAACGCCAAACATAAAAGTGTTGATAACTTTTGAAAAACACTTCAGACAGCTTAGATTTGATGTGCAACTACTAGAAAGACCCTTTCTGCTATAGTGGGAGGTTAAAATTTCATGTTCTGAAGCTTCCCTGAAAAGTTATGGCACAATGCACAAAAACGCTTTTCAGCCTGAGATAAGGTGGGTTTCGGAACGCCAAACATAAAAGTGTTGATAACTTTGGAAAAACACTTCAGACAGTTTAGATTTGATGTGCAACTACTAGAAAGACCCTTTCTGCTATAGTGGGAGGTTAAAATTTCATGTTCTGAAGCTTCCCTGAAAAGTTATGGCACAATGCTTAAAAACGCTTTTCAGCCTGAGATAAGGTGGGTTTCGGAACGCCAAACATAAAAGTGTTGATAACTTTGGAAAAACACTTCAGACAGTTTAGATTTGATGTGCAACTACTAGAAAGACCCTTTCTGCTATAGTGGGAGGTTAAAATTTCATGTTGTGAAGCTTTCCTGAAAAGTTATGGCACAATGCACAAAAACGCTTTTCAGCCTGAGATAAGGTGGGTTTCGGAACGCCAAACATAAAAGTGTTGATAACTTTTGAAAAACACTTCAGACAGCTTAGATTTGATGTGCAACTACTAGAAAGACCCTTTCTGCTATAGTGGGAGGTTAAAATTTCATGTTCTGAAGCTTTCCTGAAAAGTTATGGCACAATGCACAAAAACGCATTTCAGCCTGAGATAAGGTGGGTTTCGGAACGCCAAACATAAAAGTGTTGATAACTTTCGAAAAACACTTCAGAGAGCTTAGATTTGATGTGCACCTACTAGAAAGACCCTTTCTGCTATAGTGGGAGGTTAAAATTTCATGTTCTGAAGCTTCCCTGAAAAGTTATGGCACAATGCGTAAAAACGCTTTTTCAGCCTGAGATAAGGTGGGTTTCGGAACGCCAAACATAAAAGTGTTGATAACTTTGGAAAAACACTTCAGACAGTTTAGATTTGATGTGCAACTACTAGAAAGACCCTTTCTGCTATAGTGGGAGGTTAAAATTTCATGTTCTGAAGCTTTCCTGAAAAGTTATGGCACAATGCACAAAATCGCTTTTCAGCCTGAGATAAGGTGGGTTTCGGAACGCCAAACATAAAACTGTTGATAACTTTTGAAAAACACTTCAGACAGCTTAGATTTGATGTGCAACTACTAGAAAGACCCTTTCTGCTATAGTGGGAGGTTAAAATTTCATGTTCTGAAGCTTCCCTGAAAAGTTATGGCACAATGCACAAAAACGCTTTTCAGCCTGAGATAAGGTGGGTTTCGGAACGCCAAACATAAAAGTGTTGATAACTTTCGAAAAACACTTCAGACAGCTTAGATTTGATGTGCACCTACTAGAAAGACCCTTTCTGCTCTCGTGGGAGGTTAAAATTTCATGTTCTGAAGCTTCCCTGAAAAGTTATGGCACAATGCGTAAAAACGCTTTTCAGCCTGAGATAAGGTGGGTTTCGGAACGCCAAACATAAAAGTGTTGATAACTTTGGAAAAACACTTCAGGCAGTTTAGATTTGATGTGCAACTACTAGAAAGACCCTTTCTGCTATAGTGGGAGGTTAAAATTTCATGTTCTGAAGCTTCCCTGAAAAGTTATGGCACAATGCACAAAAACGCTTTTCAGCCAGAGATAAGGTGGGTTTCGGAACGCCAAACATAAAAGTGTTAATAACTTTGGAAAAACACTTCAGACAGTTTAGATTTGATGTGCAACTACTAGAAAGACACTTTCTGCTATAGTGGGAGGTTAAAATTTCATGTTCTGAAGCTTTCCTGAAAAGTTATGGCACAATGCACAAAAACGCTTTTCAGCCTGAGATAAGGTGGGTTTCGGAACGCCAAACATAAAAGTGTTGATAACTTTCGAAAAACACTTCAGAGAGCTTAGATTTGATGTGCACCTACTAGAAAGACCCTTTCTGCTATAGTGGGAGGTTAAAATTTCATGTTCTGAAGCTTCCCTGAAAAGTTATGGCACAATGCGTAAAAACGCTTTTCAGCCTGAGATAAGGTGGGTTTCGGAACGCCAAACATAAAAGTGTTGATAACTTTGGAAAAACACTTCAGACAGTTTAGATTTGATGTGCAACTACTAGAAAGACCCTTTCTGCTATAGTGGGAGGTTAAAATTTCATGTTCTGAAGCTTTCCTGAAAAGTTATGGCACAATGCACAAAAACGCTTTTCAGCCTGAGATAAGGTGGGTTTCGGAACGCCAAACATAAAAGTGTTGATAACTTTCGAAAAACACTTCAGAGAGCTTAGATTTGATGTGCACCTACTAGAAAGACCCTTTCTGCTATAGTGGGAGGTTAAAATTTCATGTTCTGAAGCTTCCCTGAAAAGTTATGGCACAATGCACAAAAACGCTTTTCAGCCTGAGATAAGGTGGGTTTCGGAACGCCAAACATAAAAGTGTTGATAACTTTGGAAAAACACTTCAGACAGTTTAGATTTGATGTGCAACTACTAGAAAGACCCTTTCTGCTATAGTGGGAGGTTAAAATTTCATGTTCTGAAGCTTCCCTGAAAAGTTATGGCACAATGCACAAAAACGCTTTTCAGCCTGAGATAAGGTGGGTTTCGGAACGCCAAACATAAAAGTGTTGATAACTTTGGAAAAACACTTCAGACAGTTTAGATTTGATGTGCAACTACTAGAAAGACCCTTTCTGCTATAGTGGGAGGTTAAAATTTCATGTTCTGAAGCTTCCCTGAAAAGTTATGGCACAATGCACAAAAACGCTTTTCAGCCTGAGATAAGGTGGGTTTCGGAACGCCAAACATAAAAGTGTTGATAACTTTCGAAAAACACTTCAGAGAGCTTAGATATGATGTGCACCTACTAGAAAGACCCTTTCTGCTATAGTGGGAGGTTAAAATTTCATGTTCTGAAGCTTCCCTGAAAAGTTATGGCACAATGCGTAAAAACGCTTTTCAGCCTGAGATAAGGTGGGTTTCGGAACGCCAAACATAAAAGTGTTGATAACTTTGGAAAAACACTTCAGACAGTTTAGATTTGATGTGCAACTACTAGAAAGACCCTTTCTGCTATAGTGGGAGGTTAAAATTTCATGTTCTGAAGCTTTCCTGAAAAGTTATGGCACAATGCACAAAAACGCTTTTCAGCCTGAGATAAGGTGGGTTTCGGAACGCCAAACATAAAAGTGTTGATAACTTTTGAAAAACACTTCAGACAGCTTAGATTTGATGTGCAACTACTAGAAAGACCCTTTCTGCTATAGTGGGAGGTTAAAATTTCATGTTCTGAAGCTTCCCTGAAAAGTTATGGCACAATGCACAAAAACGCTTTTCAGCCTGAGATAAGGTGGGTTTCGGAACGCCAAACATAAAAGTGTTGATAACTTTGGAAAAACACTTCAGACAGTTTAGATTTGATGTGCAACTACTAGAAAGACCCTTTCTGCTATAGTGGGAGGTTAAAATTTCATGTTCTGAAGCTTTCCTGAAAAGTTATGGCACAATGCACAAAAACGCTTTTCAGCCTGAGATAAGGTGGGTTTCGGAACGCCAAACATAAAAGTGTTGATAACTTTGGAAAAACACTTCAGACAGTTTAGATTTGATGTGCAACTACTAGAAAGACCCTTTCTGCTATAGTGGGAGGTTAAAATTTCATGTTCTGAAGCTTCCCTGAAAAGTTATGGCACAATGCACGAAAACGCTTTTCAGCCTGAGATAAGGTGGGTTTCGGAACGCCAAACATAAAAGTGTTGATAACTTTGCAAAAACACTTCAGACAGTTTAGATTTGATGTGCAACTACTAGAAAGACCCTTTCTGCTATAGTGGGAGGTTAAAATTTCATGTTCTGAAGCTTCCCTGAAAAGTTATGGCACAATGCACAAAAACGCTTTTCAGCCTGAGATAAGGTGGGTTTCGGAACGCCAAACATAAAAGTGTTGATAACTTTCGAAAAACACTTCAGAGAGCTTAGATTTGATGTGCACCTACTAGAAAGACCCTTTCTGCTATAGTGGGAGCTTAAAATTTCATGTTCTGAAGCTTCCCTGAAAAGTTATGGCACAATGCGTAAAAACGCTTTTCAGCCTGAGATAAGGTGGGTTACGGAACGCCAAACATAAAAGTGTTGATAACTTTGGAAAAACACTTCAGACAGTTTAGATTTGATGTGCAACTACTAGAAAGACCCTTTCTGCTATAGTGGGAGGTTAAAATTTCATGTTCTGAAGCTTTCCTGAAAAGTTATGGCACAATGCACAAAAACGCTTTTCAGCCTGAGATAAGGTGGGTTTCGGAACGCCAAACATAAAAGTGTTGATAACTTTTGAAAAACACTTCAGACAGCTTAGATTTGATGTGCAACTACTAGAAAGACCCTTTCTGCTATAGTGGGAGGTTAAAATTTCATGTTCTGAAGCTTCCCTGAAAAGTTATGGCACAATGCACAAAAACGCTTTTCAGCCTGAGATAAGGTGGGTTTCGGAACGCCAAACATAAAAGTGTTGATAACTTTCGAAAAACACTTCAGACAGCTTAGATTTGATGTGCACCTACTAGAAAGACCCTTTCTGCTATAGTGGGAGGTTAAAATTTCATGTTCTGAAGCTTCCCTGAAAAGTTATGGCACAATGCGTAAAAACGCTTTTCAGCCTGAGATAAGGTGGGTTTCGGAACGCCAAACATAAAAGTGTTGATAACTTTGGAAAAACACTTCAGACAGTTTAGATTTGATGTGCAACTACTAGAAAGACCCTTTCTGCTATAGTGGGAGGTTAAAATTTCATGTTCTGAAGCTTTCCTGAAAAGTTATGGCACAATGCACGAAAACGCTTTTCAGCCTGAGATAAGGTGGGTTTCGGAACGCCAAACATAAAAGTGTTGATAACTTTCGAAAAACACTTCAGAGAGCTTAGATTTGATGTGCACCTACTAGAAAGACCCTTTCTGCTATAGTGGGAGGTTAAAATTTCATGTTCTGAAGCTTCCCTGAAAAGTTATGGCACAATGCGTAAAAACGCTTTTCAGCCTGAGATAAGGTGGGTTTCGGAACGCCAAACATAAAAGTGTTGATAACTTTGGAAAAACACTTCAGACAGTTTAGATTTGATGTGCAACTACTAGAAAGACCCTTTCTGCTATAGTGGGAGGTTAAAATTTCATGTTCTGAAGCTTTCCTGAAAAGTTATGGCACAATGCACAAAAACGCTTTTCAGCCTGAGATAAGGTGGGTTTCGGAACGCCAAACATAAAAGTGTTGATAACTTTCGAAAAACACTTCAGAGAGCTTAGATTTGATGTGCACCTACTAGAAAGACCCTTTCTGCTATTGTGGGAGGTTAAAATTTCATGTTCTGAAGCTTCCCTGAAAAGTTATGGCACAATGCACAAAAACGCTTTTCAGCCTGAGATAAGGTGGGTTTCGGAACGCCAAACATAAAAGTGTTGATAACTTTCGAAAAACACTTCAGAGAGCTTAGATTTGATGTGCACCTACTAGAAAGACCCTTTCTGCTATAGTGGGAGGTTAAAATTTCATGTTCTGAAGCTTCCCTGAAAAGTTATGGCACAATGCGTAAAAACGCTTTTCAGCCTGAGATAAGGTGGGTTTCGGAACGCCAAACATAAAAGTGTTGATAACTTTGGAAAAACACTTCAGACAGTTTAGATTTGATGTGCAACTACTAGAAAGACCCTTTCTGCTATAGTGGGAGGTTAAAATTTCATGTTCTGAAGCTTTCCTGAAAAGTTATGGCACAATGCACAAAAACGCTTTTCAGCCTGAGATGAGGTGGGTTTCGGAACGCCAAACATAAAAGTGTTGATAACTTTTGAAAAACACTTCAGAGAGCTTAGATTTGATGTGCACCTACTAGAAAGACCCTTTCTGCTATAGTGGGAGGTTAAAATTTCATGTTCTGAAGCTTCCCTGAAAAGTTATGGCACAATGCGTAAAAACGCTTTTCAGCCTGAGATAAGGTGGGTTTCGGAACGCCAAACATAAAAGTGTTGATAACTTTGGAAAAACACTTCAGACAGTTTAGATTTGATATGCAACTACTAGAAAGACCCTTTCTGCTATAGTGGGAGGTTAAAATTTCATGTTCTGAAGCTTTCCTGAAAAGTTATGGCACAATGCACAAAAACGCTTTTCAGCCTGAGATAAGGTGGGTTTCGGAACGCCAAACATAAAAGTGTTGATAACTTTTGAAAAACACTTCAGACAGCTTAGATTTGATGTGCAACTACTAGAAAGACCCTTTCTGCTATAGTGGGAGGTTAAAATTTCATGTTCTGAAGCTTCCCTGAAAAGTTATGGCACAATGCACAAAAACGCTTTTCAGCCTGAGATAAGGTGGGTTTCGGAACGCCAAACATAAAAGTGTTGATAACTTTCGAAAAACACTTCAGACAGCTTAGATTTGATGTGCACCTACTAGAAAGACCCTTTCTGCTATAGTGGGAGGTTAAAATTTCATGTTCTGAAGCTTCCCTGAAAAGTTATGGCACAATGCGTAAAAACGCTTTTCAGCCTGAGATAAGGTGGGTTTCGGAACGCCAAACATAAAAGTGTTGATAACTTTGGAAAAACACTTCAGGCAGTTTAGATTTGATGTGCAACTACTAGAAAGACCCTTTCTGCTATAGTGGGAGGTTAAAATTTCATGTTCTGAAGCTTCCCTGAAAAGTTATGGCACAATGCACAAAAACGCTTTTCAGCCAGAGATAAGGTGGGTTTCGGAACGCCAAACATAAAAGTGTTAATAACTTTGGAAAAACACTTCAGACAGTTTAGATTTGATGTGCAACTACTAGAAAGACACTTTCTGCTATAGTGGGAGGTTAAAATTTCATGTTCTGAAGCTTTCCTGAAAAGTTATGGCACAATGCACAAAAACGCTTTTCAGCCTGAGATAAGGTGGGTTTCGGAACGCCAAACATAAAAGTGTTGATAACTTTCGAAAAACACTTCAGAGAGCTTAGATTTGATGTGCACCTACTAGAAAGATCCTTTCTGCTATAGTGGGAGGTTAAAATTTCATGTTCTGAAGCTTCCCTGAAAAGTTATGGCACAATGCGTAAAAACGCTTTTCAGCCTGAGATAAGGTGGGTTTCGGAACGCCAAACATAAAAGTGTTGATAACTTTGGAAAAACACTTCAGACAGTTTAGATTTGATGTGCAACTACTAGAAAGACCCTTTCTGCTATAGTGGGAGGTTAAAATTTCATGTTCTGAAGCTTTCCTGAAAAGTTATGGCACAATGCACAAAAACGCTTTTCAGCCTGAGATAAGGTGGGTTTCGGAACGCCAAACATAAAAGTGTTGATAACTTTCGAAAAACACTTCAGAGAGCTTAGATTTGATGTGCACCTACTAGAAAGACCCTTTCTGCTATAGTGGGAGGTTAAAATTTCATGTTCTGAAGCTTCCCTGAAAAGTTATGGCACAATGCACAAAAACGCTTTTCAGCCTGAGATAAGGTGGGTTTCGGAACGCCAAACATAAAAGTGTTGATAACTTTGGAAAAACACTTCAGACAGTTTAGATTTGATGTGCAACTACTAGAAAGACCCTTTCTGCTATAGTGGGAGGTTAAAATTTCATGTTCTGAAGCTTCCCTGAAAAGTTATGGCACAATGCACAAAAACGCTTTTCAGCCTGAGATAAGGTGGGTTTCGGAACGCCAAACATAAAAGTGTTGATAACTTTGGAAAAACACTTCAGACAGTTTAGATTTGATGTGCAACTACTAGAAAGACCCTTTCTGCTATAGTGGGAGGTTAAAATTTCATGTTCTGAAGCTTCCCTGAAAGGTTATGGCACAATGCACAAAAACGCTTTTCATCCTGAGATAAAGTGGGTTTCGGAACGCCAAACATAAAAGTGTTGATAACTTTCGAAAAACACTTCAGAGAGCTTAGATTTGATGTGCACCTACTAGAAAGACCCTTTCTGCTATAGTGGGAGGTTAAAATTTCATGTTCTGAAGCTTCCCTGAAAAGTTATGGCACAATGCGTAAAAACGCTTTTCAGCCTGAGATAAGGTGGGTTTCGGAACGCCAAACATAAAAGTGTTGATAACTTTGGAAAAACACTTCAGACAGTTTAGATTTGATGTGCAACTACTAGAAAGACCCTTTCTGCTATAGTGGGAGGTTAAAATTTCATGTTCTGAAGCTTTCCTGAAAAGTTATGGCACAATGCACAAAAACGCTTTTCAGCCTGAGATAAGGTGGGTTTCGGAACGCCAAACATAAAAGTGTTGATAACTTTTGAAAAACACTTCAGAGAGCTTAGATTTGATGTGCACCTACTAGAAAGACCCTTTCTGCTATAGTGGGAGGTTAAAATTTCATGTTCTGAAGCTTCCCTGAAAAGTTATGGCACAATGCGTAAAAACGCTTTTCAGCCTGAGATAAGGTGGGTTTCGGAACGCCAAACATAAAAGTGTTGATAACTTTGGAAAAACACTTCAGACAGTTTAGATTTGATGTGCAACTACTAGAAAGACCCTTTCTGCTATAGTGGGAGGTTAAAATTTCATGTTCTGAAGCTTTCCTGAAAAGTTATGGCACAATGCACAAAAACGCTTTTCAGCCTGAGATAAGGTGGGTTTCGGAACGCCAAACATAAAAGTGTTGATAACTTTTGAAAAACACTTCAGACAGCTTAGATTTGATGTGCAACTACTAGAAAGACCCTTTCTGCTATAGTGGGAGGTTAAAATTTCATGTTCTGAAGCTTCCCTGAAAAGTTATGGCACAATGCACAAAAACGCTTTTCAGCCTGAAATAAGGTGGGTTTCGGAACGCCAAACATAAAAGTGTTGATAACTTTCGAAAAACACTTCAGACAGCTCAGATTTGATGTGCACCTACTAGAAAGACCCTTTCTGCTATAGTGGGAGGTTAAAATTTCATGTTCTGAAGCTTCCCTGAAAAGTTATGGCACAATGCGTAAAAACGCTTTTCAGCCTGAGATAAGGTGGGTTTCGGAACGCCAAACATAAAAGTGTTGATAACTTTGGAAAAACACTTCAGGCAGTTTAGATTTGATGTGCAACTACTAGAAAGACCCTTTCTGCTATAGTGGGAGGTTAAAATTTCATGTTCTGAAGCTTCCCTGAAAAGTTATGGCACAATGCACAAAAACGCTTTTCAGCCAGAGATAAGGTGGGTTTCGGAACGCCAAACATAAAAGTGTTAATAACTTTGGAAAAACACTTCAGACAGTTTAGATTTGATGTGCAACTACTAGAAAGACACTTTCTGCTATAGTGGGAGGTTAAAATTTCATGTTCTGAAGCTTTCCTGAAAAGTTATGGCAAAATGCACAAAAACGCTTTTCAGCCTGAGATAAGGTGGGTTTCGGAACGCCAAACATAAAAGTGTTGATAACTTTCGAAAAACACTTCAGAGAGCTTAGATTTGATGTGCACCTACTAGAAAGACCCTTTCTGCTATAGTGGGAGGTTAAAATTTCATGTTCTGAAGCTTCCCTGAAAAGTTATGGCACAATGCGTAAAAACGCTTTTCAGCCTGAGATAAGGTGGGTTTCGGAACGCCAAACATAAAAGTGTTGATAACTTTGGAAAAACACTTCAGACAGTTTAGATTTGATGTGCAACTACTAGAAAGACCCTTTCTGCTATAGTGGGAGGTTAAAATTTCATGTTCTGAAGCTTTCCTGAAAAGTTATGGCACAATGCACAAAAACGCTTTTCAGCCTGAGATAAGGTGGGTTTCGGAACGCCAAACATAAAAGTGTTGATAACTTTCGAAAAACACTTCAGAGAGCTTAGATTTGATGTGCACCTACTAGAAAGACCCTTTCTGCTATAGTGGGAGGTTAAAATTTCATGTTCTGAAGCTTCCCTGAAAAGTTATGGCACAATGCACAAAAACGCTTTTCAGCCTGAGATAAGGTGGGTTTCGGAACGCCAAACATGAAAGTGTTGATAACTTTGGAAAAACACTTCAGACAGTTTAGATTTGATGTGCAACTACTAGAAAGACCCTTTCTGCTATAGTGGGAGGTTAAAATTTCATGTTCTGAAGCTTCCCTGAAAAGTTATGGCACAATGCACAAAAACGCTTTTCAGCCTGAGATAAGGTGGGTTTCGGAACGCCAAACATAAAAGTGTTGATAACTTTGGAAAAACACTTCAGACAGTTTAGATTTGATGTGCAACTACTAGAAAGACCCTTTCTGCTATAGTGGGAGGTTAAAATTTCATGTTCTGAAGCTTCCCTGAAAAGTTATGGCACAATGCACAAAAACGCTTTTCAGCCTGAGATAAGGTGGGTTTCGGAACGCCAAACATAAAAGTGTTGATAACTTTCGAAAAACACTTCAGAGAGCTTAGATTTGATGTGCACCTACTAGAAAGACCCTTTCTGCTATAGTGGGAGGTTAAAATTTCATGTTCTGAAGCTTCCCTGAAAAGTTATGGCACAATGCGTAAAAACGCTTTTCAGCCTGAGATAAGGTGGGTTTCGGAACGCCAAACATAAAAGTGTTGATAACTTTGGAAAAACACTTCAGACAGTTTAGATTTGATGTGCAACTACTAGAAAGACCCTTTCTGCTATAGTGGGAGGTTAAAATTTCATGTTCTGAAGCTTTCCTGAAAAGTTATGGCACAATGCACAAAAACGCTTTTCAGCCTGAGATAAGGTGGGTTTCGGAACGCCAAACATAAAAGTGTTGATAACTTTTGAAAAACACTTCAGACAGCTTAGATTTGATGTGCAACTACTAGAAAGACCCTTTCTGCTATAGTGGGAGGTTAAAATTTCATGTTCTGAAGCTTCCCTGAAAAGTTATGGCACAATGCAAAAAAACGCTTTTCAGCCTGAGATAAGGTGGGTTTCGGAACGCCAAACATAAAAGTGTTGATAACTTTGGAAAAACACTTCAGACAGTTTAGATTTGATGTGCAACTACTAGAAAGACCCTTTCTGCTATAGTGGGAGGTTAAAATTTCATGTTCTGAAGCTTTCCTGAAAAGTTATGGCACAATGCACAAAAACGCTTTTCAGCCTGAGATAAGGTGGGTTTCGGAACGCCAAACATAAAAGTGTTGATAACTTTTGAAAAACACTTCAGACAGCTTAGATTTGATGTGCAACTACTAGAAAGACCCTTTCTGCTATAGTGGGAGGTTAAAATTTCATGTTCTGAAGCTTCCCTGAAAAGTTATGGCACAATGCACAAAAACGCTTTTCAGCCTGAGATAAGGTGGGTTTCGGAACGCCAAACATAAAAGTGTTGATAACTTTGGAAAAACACTTCAGACAGTTTAGATTTGATGTGCAACTACTAGAAAGACCCTTTCTGCTATAGTGGGAGGTTAAAATTTCATGTTCTGAAGCTTCCCTGAAAAGTTATGGCACAATGCACAAAAACGCTTTTCAGCCTGAGATAAGGTGGGTTTCGGAACGCCAAACATAAAAGTGTTGATAACTTTGGAAAAACACTTCAGACAGTTTAGATTTGATGTGCAACTACTAGAAAGACCCTTTCTGCTATAGTGGGAGGTTAAAATTTCATGTTCTGAAGCTTCCCTGAAAAGTTATGGCACAATGCACAAAAACGCTTTTCAGCCTGAGATAAGGTGGGTTTCGGAACGCCAAACATAAAAGTGTTGATAACTTTCGAAAAACACTTCAGAGAGCTTAGATTTGATGTGCACCTACTAGAAAGACCCTTTCTGCTATAGTGGGAGCTTAAAATTTCATGTTCTGAAGCTTCCCTGAAAAGTTATGGCACAATGCGTAAAAACGCTTTTCAGCCTGAGATAAGGTGGGTTACGGAACGCCAAACATAAAAGTGTTGATAACTTTGGAAAAACACTTCAGACAGTTTAGATTTGATGTGCAACTGCTAGAAAGACCCTTTCTGCTATAGTGGGAGGTTAAAATTTCATGTTCTGAAGCTTTCCTGAAAAGTTATGGCACAATGCACAAAAACGCTTTTCAGCCTGAGATAAGGTGGGTTTCGGAACGCCAAACATAAAAGTGTTGATAACTTTTGAAAAACACTTCAGACAGCTTAGATTTGATGTGCAACTACTAGAAAGACCCTTTCTGCTATAGTGGGAGGTTAAAATTTCATGTTCTGAAGCTTCCCTGAAAAGTTATGGCACAATGCACAAAAACGCTTTTCAGCCTGAGATAAGGTGGGTTTCGGAACGCCAAACATAAAAGTGTTGATAACTTTCGAAAAACACTTCAGACAGCTTAGATTTGATGTGCACCTACTAGAAAGACCCTTTCTGCTATAGTGGGAGGTTAAAATTTCATGTTCTGAAGCTTCCCTGAAAAGTTATGGCACAATGCGTAAAAACGCTTTTCAGCCTGAGATAAGGTGGGTTTCGGAACGCCAAACATAAAAGTGTTGATAACTTTGGAAAAACACTTCAGACAGTTTAGATTTGATGTGCAACTACTAGAAAGACCCTTTCTGCTATAGTGGGAGGTTAAAATTTCATGTTCTGAAGCTTCCCTGAAAAGTTATGGCACAATGCACAAAAACGCTTTTCAGCCTGAGATAAGGTGGGTTTCGGAACGCCAAACATAAAAGTGTTAATAACTTTGGAAAAACACTTCAGACAGTTTAGATTTGATGTGCAACTACTAGAAAGACCCTTTCTGCTATAGTGGGAGGTTAAAATTTCATGTTCTGAAGCTTCCCTGAAAAGTTACGGCACAATGCACAAAAACGCTTTTCAGCCTGAGATAAGGTGGGTTTCGGAACGCCAAACATAAAAGTGTTGATAACTTTCGAAAAACACTTCAAAGAGCTTAGATTTGATGTGCACCTACTAGAAAGACCCTTTCTGCTATAGTGGGAGCTTAAAATTTCATGTTCTGAAGCTTCCCTGAAAAGTTATGGCACAATGCGTAAAAACGCTTTTCAGCCTGAGATAAGGTGGGTTTCGGAACGCCAAACATAAAAGTGTTGATAACTTTGGAAAAACACTTCAGACAGTTTAGATTTGATGTGCAACTACTAGAAAGACCCTTTCTGCTATAGTGGGAGGTTCAAATTTCATGTTCTGAAGCTTTCCTGAAAAGTTATGGCACAATGCACAAAAACGCTTTTCAGCCTGAGATAAGGTGGGTTTCGGAACGCCAAACATAAAAGTGTTGATAACTTTTGAAAAACACTTCAGACAGCTTAGATTTGATGTGCAACTACTAGAAAGACCCTTTCTGCTATAGTGGGAGGTTAAAATTTCATGTTCTGAAGCTTCCCTGAAAAGTTATGGCACAATGCACAAAAACGCTTTTCAGCCTGAGATAAGGTGGGTTTCGGAACGCCAAACATAAAAGTGTTGATAACTTTCGAAAAACACTTCAGACAGCTTAGATTTGATGTGCACCTACTAGAAAGACCCTTTCTGCTATAGTGGGAGGTTAAAATTTCATGTTCTGAAGCTTCCCTGAAAAGTTATGGCACAATGCGTAAAAACGCTTTTCAGCCTGAGATAAGGTGGGTTTCGGAACGCCAAACATAAAAGTGTTGATAACTTTGGAAAAACACTTCAGGCAGTTTAGATTTGATGTGCAACTACTAGAAAGACCCTTTCTGCTATAGTGGGAGGTTAAAATTTCATGTTCTGAAGCTTCCCTGAAAAGTTATGGCACAATGCACAAAAACGCTTTTCAGCCTGAGATAAGGTGGGTTTCGGAACGCCAAACATAAAAGTGTTAATAACTTTGGAAAAACACTTCAGACAGTTTAGATTTGATGTGCAACTACTAGAAAGACACTTTCTGCTATAGTGGGAGGTTAAAATTTCATGTTCTGAAGCTTTCCTGAAAAGTTATGGCACAATGCACAAAAACGCTTTTCAGCCTGAGATAAGGTGGGTTTCGGAACGCCAAACATAAAAGTGTTGATAACTTTCGAAAAACACTTCAGAGAGCTTAGATTTGATGTGCACCTACTAGAAAGACCCTTTCTGCTATAGTGGGAGGTTAAAATTTCATGTTCTGAAGCTTCCCTGAAAAGTTATGGCACAATGCGTAAAAACGCTTTTCAGCCTGAGATAAGGTGGGTTTCGGAACGCCAAACATAAAAGTGTTGATAACTTTGGAAAAACACTTCAGACAGTTTAGATTTGATGTGCAACTACTAGAAAGACCCTTTCTGCTATAGTGGGAGGTTAAAATTTCATGTTCTGAAGCTTTCCTGAAAAGTTATGGCACAATGCACAAAAACGCTTTTCAGCCTGAGATAAGGTGGGTTTCGGAACGCCAAACATAAAAGTGTTGATAACTTTTGAAAAACACTTCAGACAGCTTAGATTTGATGTGCAACTACTAGAAAGACCCTTTCTGCTATAGTGGGAGGTTAAAATTTCATGTTCTGAAGCTTCCCTGAAAAGTTATGGCACAATGCACAAAAACGCTTTTCAGCCTGAGATAAGGTGGGTTTCGGAACGCCAAACATAAAAGTGTTGATAACTTTCGAAAAACACTTCAGACAGCTTAGATTTGATGTGCACCTGCTAGAAAGACCCTTTCTGCTATAGTGGGAGGTTAAAATTTCATGTTCTGAAGCTTTCCTGAAAAGTTATGGCACAATGCACAAAAACGCTTTTCAGCCTGAGATAAGGTGGGTTTCGGAACGCCAAACATAAAAGTGTTGATAACTTTCGAAAAACACTTCAGAGAGCTTAGATTTGATGTGCACCTACTAGAAAGACCCTTTCTGCTATAGTGGGAGGTTAAAATTTCATGTTCTGAAGCTTCCCTGAAAAGTTATGGCACAATGCGTAAAAACGCTTTTCAGCCTGAGATAAGGTGGGTTTCGGAACGCCAAACATAAAAGTGTTGATAACTTTGGAAAAACACTTCAGACAGTTTAGATTTGATGTGCAACTACTAGAAAAACCCTTTCTGCTATAGTGGGAGGTTAAAATTTCATGTTCTGAAGCTTTCCTGAAAAGTTATGGCACAATGCACAAAAACGCTTTTCAGCCTGAGATAAGTTGGGTTTCGGAACGCCAAACATAAAAGTGTTGATAACTTTCGAAAAACACTTCAGAGAGCTTAGATTTGATGTGCACCTACTAGAAAGACCCTTTCTGCTATAGTGGGAGGTTAAAATTTCATGTTCTGAAGCTTCCCTGAAAAGTTATGGCACAATGCACAAAAACGCTTTTCAGCCTGAGATAAGGTGGGTTTCGGAACGCCAAACATAAAAGTGTTGATAACTTTCGAAAAACACTTCAGAGAGCTTAGATTTGATGTGCACCTACTAGAAAGACCCTTTCTGCTATAGTGGGAGGTTAAAATTTCATGTTCTGAAGCTTCCCTGAAAAGTTATGGCACAATGCGTAAAAACGCTTTTCAGCCTGAGATAAGGTGGGTTTCGGAACGCCAAACATAAAAGTGTTGATAACTTTGGAAAAACACTTCAGAGAGCTTAGATTTGATGTGCACCTACTAGAAAGACCCTTTCTGCTATAGTGGGAGGTTAAAATTTCATGTTCTGAAGCTTCCCTGAAAAGTTATGGCACAATGCGTAAAAACGCTTTTCAGCCTGAGATAAGGTGGGTTTCGGAACGCCAAACATAAAAGTGTTGATAACTTTGGAAAAACACTTCAGACAGTTTAGATTTGATGTGCAACTACTAGAAAGACCCTTTCTGCTATAGTGGGAGGTTAAAATTTCATGTTCTGAAGCTTTCCTGAAAAGTTATGGCACAATGCACAAAAACGCTTTTCAGCCTGAGATAAGGTGGGTTTCGGAACGCCAAACATAAAAGTGTTGATAACTTTTGAAAAACACTTCAGACAGCTTAGATTTGATGTGCAACTACTAGAAAGACCCTTTCTGCTATAGTGGGAGGTTAAAATTTCATGTTCTGAAGCTTCCCTGAAAAGTTATGGCACAATGCACAAAAACGCTTTTCAGCCTGAGATAAGGTGGGTTTCGGAACGCCAAACATAAAAGTGTTGATAACTTTCGAAAAACACTTCAGACAGCTTAGATTTGATGTGCACCTACTAGAAAGACCCTTTCTGCTATAGTGGGAGGTTAAAATTTCATGTTCTGAAGCTTCCCTGAAAAGTTATGGCACAATGCGTAAAAACGCTTTTCAGCCTGAGATAAGGTGGGTTTCGGAACGCCAAACATAAAAGTGTTGATAACTTTGGAAAAACACTTCAGGCAGTTTAGATTTGATGTGCAACTACTAGAAAGACCCTTTCTGCTATAGTGGGAGGTTAAAATTTCATGTTCTGAAGCTTCCCTGAAAAGTTATGGCACAATGCACAAAAACGCTTTTCAGCCAGAGATAAGGTGGGTTTCGGAACGCCAAACATAAAAGTGTTAATAACTTTCGAAAAACACTTCAGACAGTTTAGATTTGATGTGCAACTACTAGAAAGACCCTTTCTGCTATAGTGGGAGGTTAAAATTTCATGTTCTGAAGCTTTCCTGAAAAGTTATGGCACAATGCACAAAAACGCTTTTCAGCCTGAGATAAGGTGGGTTTCGGAACGCCAAACATAAAAGTGTTGATAACTTTTGAAAAACACTTCAGACAGCTTAGATTTGATGTGCAACTACTAGAAAGACCCTTTCTGCTATAGTGGGAGGTTAAAATTTCATGTTCTGAAGCTTCCCTGAAAAGTTATGGCACAATGCACAAAAACGCTTTTCAGCCTGAGATAAGGTGGATTTCGGAACGCCAAACATAAAAGTGTTGATAACTTTGGAAAAACACTTCAGACAGTTTAGATTTGATGTGCAACTACTAGAAAGACCCTTTCTGCTATAGTGGGAGGTTAAAATTTCATGTTCTGAAGCTTCCCTGAAAAGTTATGGCACAATGCACAAAAACGCTTTTCAGCCTGAGATAAGGTGGGTTTCGGAACGCCAAACATAAAAGTGTTGATAACTTTGGAAAAACACTTCAGACAGTTTAGATTTGATGTGCAACTACTAGAAAGACCCTTTCTGCTATAGTGGGAGGTTAAAATTTCATGTTCTGAAGCTTCCCTGAAAAGTTATGGCACAATGCACAAAAACGCTTTTCAGCCTGAGATAAGGTGGGTTTTGGAACGCCAAACATAAAAGTGTTGATAACTTTCGAAAAACACTTCAGAGAGCTTAGATTTGATGTGCACCTACTAGAAAGACCCTTTCTGCTATAGTGGGAGCTTAAAATTTCATGTTCTGAAGCTTCCCTGAAAAGTTATGGCACAATGCGTAAAAACGCTTTTCAGCCTGAGATAAGGTGGGTTACGGAACGCCAAACATAAAAGTGTTGATAACTTTGGAAAAACACTTCAGACAGTTTAGATTTGATGTGCAACTACTAGAAAGACCCTTTCTGCTATAGTGGGAGGTTAAAATTTCATGTTCTGAAGCTTTCCTGAAAAGTTATGGCACAATGCACAAAAACGCTTTTCAGCCTGAGATAAGGTGGGTTTCGGAACGCCAAACATAAAAGTGTTGATAACTTTTGAAAAACACTTCAGACAGCTTAGATTTGATGTGCAACTACTAGAAAGACCCTTTCTGCTATAGTGGGAGGTTAAAATTTCATGTTCTGAAGCTTCCCTGAAAAGTTATGGCACAATGCACAAAAACGCTTTTCAGCCTGAGATAAGGTGGGTTTCGGAACGCCAAACATAAAAGTGTTGATAACTTTCGAAAAACACTTCAGACAGCTTAGATTTGATGTGCACCTACTAGAAAGACCCTTTCTGCTATAGTGGGAGGTTAAAATTTCATGTTCTGAAGCTTCCCTGAAAAGTTATGGCACAATGCGTAAAAACGCTTTTCAGCCTGAGATAAGGTGGGTTTCGGAACGCCAAACATAAAAGTGTTGATAACTTTGGAAAAACACTTCAGACAGTTTAGATTTGATGTGCAACTACTAGAAAGACCCTTTCTGCTATAGTGGGAGGTTAAAATTTCATGTTCTGAAGCTTCCCTGAAAAGTTATGGCACAATGCACAAAAACGCTTTTCAGCCTGAGATAAGGTGGGTTTCGGAACGCCAAACATAAAAGTGTTAATAACTTTGGAAAAACACTTCAGACAGTTTAGATTTGATGTGCAACTACTAGAAAGACCCTTTCTGCTATAGTGGGAGGTTAAAATTTCATGTTCTGAAGCTTCCCTGAAAAGTTACGGCACAATGCACAAAAACGCTTTTCAGCCTGAGATAAGGTGGGTTTCGGAACGCCAAACATAAAAGTGTTGATAACTTTGGAAAAACACTTCAGACAGTTTAGATTTGATGTGCAACTACTAGAAAGACACTTTCTGCTATAGTGGGAGGTTAAAATTTCATGTTCTGAAGCTTTCCTGAAAAGTTATGGCACAATGCACAAAAACGCTTTTCAGCCTGAGATAAGGTGGGTTTCGGAACGCCAAACATAAAAGTGTTGATAACTTTCGAAAAACACTTCAGAGAGCTTAGATTTGATGTGCACCTACTAGAAAGACCCTTTCTGCTATAGTGGGAGGTTAAAATTTCATGTTCTGAAGCTTCCCTGAAAAGTTATGGCACAATGCGTAAAAACGCTTTTCAGCCTGAGATAAGGTGGGTTTCGGAACGCCAAACATAAAAGTGTTGATAACTTTGGAAAAACACTTCAGACAGTTTAGATTTGATGTGCAACTACTAGAAAGACCCTTTCTGCTATAGTGGGAGGTTAAAATTTCATGTTCTGAAGCTTTCCTGAAAAGTTATGGCACAATGCACAAAAACGCTTTTCAGCCTGAGATAAGGTGGGTTTCGGAACGCCAAACATAAAAGTGTTGATAACTTCCGAAAAACACTTCAGAGAGCTTAGATTTGATGTGCACCTACTAGAAAGACCCTTTCTGCTATAGTGGGAGCTTAAAATTTCATGTTCTGAAGCTTCCCTGAAAAGTTATGGCACAATGCGTAAAAACGCTTTTCAGCCTGAGATAAGGTGGGTTTCGGAACGCCAAAGATAAAAGTGTTGATAACTTTGGAAAAACACTTCAGACAGTTTAGATTTGATGTGCAACTACTAGAAAGACCCTTTCTGCTATAGTGGGAGGTTAAAATTTCATGTTCTGAAGCTTTCCTGAAAAGTTATGGCACAATGCACAAAAACGCTTTTCAGCCTGAGATAAGGTGGGTTTCGGAACGCCAAACATAAAAGTGTTGATAACTTTCGAAAAACACTTCAGAGAGCTTAGATTTGATGTGCACCTACTAGAAAGACCCTTTCTGCTATAGTGGGAGGTTAAAATTTCATGTTCTGAAGCTTCCCTGAAAAGTTATGGCACAATGCACAAAAACGCTTTTCAGCCTGAGATAAGGTGGGTTTCGGAACGCCAAACATAAAAGTGTTGATAACTTTGGAAAAACACTTCAGACAGTTTAGATTTGATGTGCAACTACTAGAAAGACCCTTTCTGCTATAGTGGGAGGTTAAAATTTCATGTTCTGAAGCTTCCCTGAAAAGTTATGACACAATGCACAAAAACGCTTTTCAGCCTGAGATAAGGTGGGTTTCGGAACGCCAAACATAAAAGTGTTGATAACTTTGGAAAAACACTTCAGACAGTTTAGATTTGATGTGCAACTACTAGAAAGACCCTTTCTGCTATAGTGGGAGGTTAAAATTTCATGTTCTGCAGCTTCCCTGAAAAGTTATGGCACAATGCACAAAAACGCTTTTCAGCCTGAGATAAGGTGGGTTTCGGAACGCCAAACATAAAAGTGTTGATAACTTTCGAAAAACACTTCAGAGAGCTTAGATTTGATGTGCACCTACTAGAAAGACCCTTTCTGCTATAGTGGGAGGTTAAAATTTCATGTTCTGAAGCTTCCCTGAAAAGTTATGGCACAATGCGTAAAAACGATTTTCAGCCTGAGATAAGGTGGGTTTCGGAACGCCAAACATAAAAGTGTTGATAACTTTGGAAAAACACTTCAGACAGTTTAGATTTGATGTGCAACTACTAGAAAGACCCTTTCTGCAGTGGGAGGTTAAAATTTCATGTTCTGAAGCTTTCCTGAAAAGTTATGGCACAATGCACAAAAACGCTTTTCAGCCTGAGATAAGGTTGGTTTCGGAACGCCAAACATAAAAGTGTTGATAACTTTTGAAAAACACTTCAGACAGCTTAGATTTGATGTGCAACTACTAGAAAGACCCTTTCTGCTATAGTGGGAGGTTAAAATTTCATGTTCTGAAGCTTCCCTGAAAAGTTATGGCACAATGCACAAAAACGCTTTTCAGCCTGAGATAAGGTGGGTTTCGGAACGCCAAACATAAAAGTGTTGATAACTTTGGAAAAACACTTCAGACAGTTTAGATTTGATGTGCAACTACTAGAAAGACCCTTTCTGCTATAGTGGGAGGTTAAAATTTCATGTTCTGAAGCTTCCCTGAAAAGTTATGGCACAATGCACAAAAACGCTTTTCAGCCTGAGATAAGGTGGGTTTCGGAACGCCAAACATAAAAGTGTTGATAACTTTGGAAAAACACTTCAGACAGTTTAGATTTGATGTGCAACTACTAGAAAGACCCTTTCTGCTATAGTGGGAGGTTAAAATTTCATGTTCTGAAGCTTCCCTGAAAAGTTATGGCACAATGCACAAAAACGCTTTTCAGCCTGAGATAAGGTGGGTTTCGGAACGCCAAACATAAAAGTGTTGATAACTTTGGAAAAACACTTCAGACAGTTTAGATTTGATGTGCAACTACTAGAAAGACCCTTTCTGCTATAGTGGGAGGTTAAAATTTCATGTTCTGCAGCTTCCCTGAAAAGTTATGGCACAATGCACAAAAACGCTTTTCAGCCTGAGATAAGGTGGGTTTCGGAACGCCAAACATAAAAGTGTTGATAACTTTCGAAAAACACTTCAGAGAGCTTAGATTTGATGTGCACCTACTAGAAAGACCCTTTCTGCTATAGTGGGAGGTTAAAATTTCATGTTCTGAAGCTTCCCTGAAAAGTTATGGCACAATGCGTAAAAACGATTTTCAGCCTGAGATAAGGTGGGTTTCGGAACGCCAAACATAAAAGTGTTGATAACTTTGGAAAAACACTTCAGACAGTTTAGATTTGATGTGCAACTACTAGAAAGACCCTTTCTGCTACAGTGGGAGGTTAAAATTTCATGTTCTGAAGCTTTCCTGAAAAGTTATGGCACAATGCACAAAAACGCTTTTCAGCCTGAGATAAGGTGGGTTTCGGAACGCCAAACATAAAAGTGTTGATAACTTTTGAAAAACACTTCAGACAGCTTAGATTTGATGTGCAACTACTAGAAAGACCCTTTCTGCTATAGTGGGAGGTTAAAATTTCATGTTCTGAAGCTTCCCTGAAAAGTTATGGCACAATGCACAAAAACGCTTTTCAGCCTGAGATAAGGTGGGTTTCGGAACGCCAAACATAAAAGTGTTGATAACTTTGGAAAAACACTTCAGACAGTTTAGATTTGATGTGCAACTACTAGAAAGACCCTTTCTGCTATAGTGGGAGGTTAAAATTTCATGTTCTGAAGCTTTCCTGAAAAGTTATGGCACAATGCACAAAAACGCTTTTCAGCCTGAGATAAGGTGGGTTTCGGAACGCCAAACATAAAAGTGTTGATAACTTTTGAAAAACACTTCAGACAGCTTAGATTTGATGTGCAACTACTAGAAAGACCCTTTCTGCTATAGTGGGAGGTTAAAATTTCATGTTCTGAAGCTTCCCTGAAAAGTTATGGCACAATGCACAAAAACGCTTTTCAGCCTGAGATAAGGTGGGTTTCGGAACGCCAAACATAAAAGTGTTGATAACTTTGGAAAAACACTTCAGACAGTTTAGATTTGATGTGCAACTACTAGAAAGACCCTTTCTGCTATAGTGGGAGGTTAAAATTTCATGTTCTGAAGCTTCCCTGAAAAGTTATGGCACAATGCACAAAAACGCTTTTCAGCCTGAGATAAGGTGGGTTTCGGAACGCCAAACATAAAAGTGTTGATAACTTTCGAAAAACACTTCAGACAGCTTAGATTTGATGTGCACCTACTAGAAAGACCCTTTCTGCTATAGTGGGAGGTTAAAATTTCATGTTCTGAAGCTTCCCTGAAAAGTTATGGCACAATGCGTAAAAACGCTTTTCAGCCTGAGATAAGGTGGGTTTCGGAACGCCAAACATAAAAGTGTTGATAACTTTGGAAAAACACTTCAGACAGTTTAGATTTGATGTGCAACTACTAGAAAGACCCTTTCTGCTATAGTGGGAGGTTAAAATTTCATGTTCTGAAGCTTCCCTGAAAAGTTATGGCACAATGCACAAAAACGCTTTTCAGCCTGAGATAAGGTGGGTTTCGGAACGCCAAACATAAAAGTGTTAATAACTTTGGAAAAACACTTCAGACAGTTTAGATTTGATGTGCAACTACTAGAAAGACCCTTTCTGCTATAGTGGGAGGTTAAAATTTCATGTTCTGAAGCTTCCCTGAAAAGTTACGGCACAATGCACAAAAACGCTTTTCAGCCTGAGATAAGGTGGGTTTCGGAACGCCAAACATAAAAGTGTTGATAACTTTCGAAAAACACTTCAGAGAGCTTAGATTTGATGTGCACCTACTAGAAAGACCCTTTCTGCTATAGTGGGAGCTTAAAATTTCATGTTCTGAAGCTTCCCTGAAAAGTTATGGCACAATGCGTAAAAACGCTTTTCAGCCTGAGATAAGGTGGGTTTCGGAACGCCAAACATAAAAGTGTTGATAACTTTGGAAAAACACTTCAGACAGTTTAGATTTGATGTGCAACTACTAGAAAGACCCTTTCTGCTATAGTGGGAGGTTAAAATTTCATGTTCTGAAGCTTTCCTGAAAAGTTATGGCACAATGCACAAAAACGCTTTTCAGCCTGAGATAAGGTGGGTTTCGGAACGCCAAACATAAAAGTGTTGATAACTTTTGAAAAACACTTCAGACAGCTTAGATTTGATGTGCAACTACTAGAAAGACCCTTTCTGCTATAGTGGGAGGTTAAAATTTCATGTTCTGAAGCTTCCCTGAAAAGTTATGGCACAATGCACAAAAACGCTTTTCAGCCTGAGATAAGGTGGGTTTCGGAACGCCAAACATAAAAGTGTTGATAACTTTCGAAAAACACTTCAGACAGCTTAGATTTGATGTGCACCTACTAGAAAGACCCTTTCTGCTATAGTGGGAGGTTAAAATTTCATGTTCTGAAGCTTCCCCGAAAAGTTATGGCACAATGCGTAAAAACGCTTTTCAGCCTGAGATAAGGTGGGTTTCGGAACGCCAAACATAAAAGTGTTGATAACTTTGGAAAAACACTTCAGGCAGTTTAGATTTGATGTGCAACTACTAGAAAGACCCTTTCTGCTATAGTGGGAGGTTAAAATTTCATGTTCTGAAGCTTCCCTGAAAAGTTATGGCACAATGCACAAAAACGCTTTTCAGCCTGAGATAAGGTGGGTTTCGGAACGCCAAACATAAAAGTGTTAATAACTTTGGAAAAACACTTCAGACAGTTTAGATTTGATGTGCAACTACTAGAAAGACACTTTCTGCTATAGTGGGAGGTTAAAATTTCATGTTCTGAAGCTTTCCTGAAAAGTTATGGCACAATGCACAAAAACGCTTTTCAGCCTGAGATAAGGTGGGTTTCGGAACGCCAAACATAAAAGTGTTGATAACTTTCGAAAAACACTTCAGAGAGCTTAGATTTGATGTGCACCTACTAGAAAGACCCTTTCTGCTATAGTGGGAGGTTAAAATTTCATGTTCTGAAGCTTCCCTGAAAAGTTATGGCACAATGCGTAAAAACGCTTTTCAGCCTGAGATAAGGTGGGTTTCGGAACGCCAAACAAAAAAGTGTTGATAACTTTGGAAAAACACTTCAGACAGTTTAGATTTGATGTGCAACTACTAGAAAGACCCTTTCTGCTATAGTGGGAGGTTAAAATTTCATGTTCTGAAGCTTTCCTGAAAAGTTATGGCACAATGCACAAAAACGCTTTTCAGCCTGAGATAAGGTGGGTTTCGGAACGCCAAACATAAAAGTGTTGATAACTTTCGAAAAACACTTCAGAGAGCTTAGATTTGATGTGCACCTACTAGAAAGACCCTTTCTGCTATAGTGGGAGCTTAAAATTTCATGTTCTGAAGCTTCCCTGAAAAGTTATGGCACAATGCGTAAAAACGCTTTTCAGCCTGAGATAAGGTGGGTTTCGGAACGCCAAAGATAAAAGTGTTGATAACTTTGGAAAAACACTTCAGACAGTTTAGATTTGATGTGCAACTACTAGAAAGACCCTTTCTGCTATAGTGGGAGGTTAAAATTTCATGTTCTGAAGCTTTCCTGAAAAGTTATGGCACAATGCACAAAAACGCTTTTCAGCCTGAGATAAGGTGGGTTTCGGAACGCCAAACATAAAAGTGTTGATAACTTTCGAAAAACACTTCAGAGAGCTTAGATTTGATGTGCACCTAGTAGAAAGACCCTTTCTGCTATAGTGGGAGGTTAAAATTTCATGTTCTGAAGCTTCCCTGAAAAGTTATGGCACAATGCACAAAAACGCTTTTCAGCCTGAGATAAGGTGGGTTTCGGAACGCCAAACATAAAAGTGTTGATAACTTTGGAAAAACACTTCAGACAGTTTAGATTTGATGTGCAACTACTAGAAAGACCCTTTCTGCTATAGTGGGAGGTTAAAATTTCATGTTCTGAAGCTTTCCTGAAAAGTTATGGCACAATGCACAAAAACGCTTTTCAGCCTGAGATAAGGTGGGTTTCGGAACGCCAAACATAAAAGTGTTGATAACTTTTGAAAAACACTTCAGAGAGCTTAGATTTGATGTGCACCTACTAGAAAGACCCTTTCTGCTATAGTGGGAGGTTAAAATTTCATGTTCTGAAGCTTCCCTGAAAAGTTATGGCACAATGCGTAAAAACGCTTTTCAGCCTGAGATAAGGTGGGTTTCGGAACGCCAAACATAAAAGTGTTGATAACTTTCGAAAAACACTTCAGACAGCTTAGATTTGATGTGCACCTACTAGAAAGACCCTTTCTGCTATAGTGGGAGGTTAAAATTTCATGTTCTGAAGCTTCCCTGAAAAGTTATGGCACAATGCGTAAAAACGCTTTTCAGCCTGAGATAAGGTGGGTTTCGGAACGCCAAACATAAAAGTGTTGATAACTTTGGAAAAACACTTCAGACAGTTTAGATTTGATGTGCAACTACTAGAAAGACCCTTTCTGCTATAGTGGGAGGTTAAAATTTCATGTTCTGAAGCTTCCCTGAAAAGTTATGGCACAATGCACAAAAACGCTTTTCAGCCTGAGATAAGGTGGGTTTCGGAACGCCAAACATAAAAGTGTTAATAACTTTGGAAAAACACTTCAGACAGTTTAGATTTGATGTGCAACTACTAGAAAGACCCTTTCTGCTATAGTGGGAGGTTAAAATTTCATGTTCTGAAGCTTCCCTGAAAAGTTACGGCACAATGCACAAAAACGCTTTTCAGCCTGAGATAAGGTGGGTTTCGGAACGCCAAACATAAAAGTGTTGATAACTTTCGAAAAACACTTCAGAGAGCTTAGATTTGATGTGCACCTACTAGAAAGACCCTTTCTGCTATAGTGGGAGCTTAAAATTTCATGTTCTGAAGCTTCCCTGAAAAGTTATGGCACAATGCGTAAAAACGCTTTTCAGCCTGAGATAAGGTGGGTTTCGGAACGCCAAACATAAAAGTGTTGATAACTTTGGAAAAACACTTCAGACAGTTTAGATTTGATGTGCAACTACTAGAAAGACCCTTTCTGCTATAGTGGGAGGTTAAAATTTCATGTTCTGAAGCTTTCCTGAAAAGTTATGGCACAATGCACAAAAACGCTTTTCAGCCTGAGATAAGGTGGGTTTCGGAACGCCAAACATAAAAGTGTTGATAACTTTCGAAAAACACTTCAGACAGCTTAGATTTGATGTGCACCTACTAGAAAGACCCTTTCTGCTATAGTGGGAGGTTAAAATTTCATGTTCTGAAGCTTCCCCGAAAAGTTATGGCACAATGCGTAAAAACGCTTTTCAGCCTGAGATAAGGTGGGTTTCGGAACGCCAAACATAAAAGTGTTGATAACTTTGGAAAAACACTTCAGGCAGTTTAGATTTGATGTGCAACTACTAGAAAGACCCTTTCTGCTATAGTGGGAGGTTAAAATTTCATGTTCTGAAGCTTCCCTGAAAAGTTATGGCACAATGCACAAAAACGCTTTTCAGCCTGAGATAAGGTGGGTTTCGGAACGCCAAACATAAAAGTGTTAATAACTTTGGAAAAACACTTCAGACAGTTTAGATTTGATGTGCAACTACTAGAAAGACACTTTCTGCTATAGTGGGAGGTTAAAATTTCATGTTCTGAAGCTTTCCTGAAAAGTTATGGCACAATGCACAAAAACGCTTTTCAGCCTGAGATAAGGTGGGTTTCGGAACGCCAAACATAAAAGTGTTGATAACTTTCGAAAAACACTTCAGAGAGCTTAGATTTGATGTGCACCTACTAGAAAGACCCTTTCTGCTATAGTGGGAGCTTAAAATTTCATGTTCTGAAGCTTCCCTGAAAAGTTATGGCACAATGCGTAAAAACGCTTTTCAGCCTGAGATAAGGTGGGTTTCGGAACGCCAAACATAAAAGTGTTGATAACTTTGGAAAAACACTTCAGACAGTTTAGATTTGATGTGCAACTACTAGAAAGACCCTTTCTGCTATAGTGGGAGGTTAAAATTTCATGTTCTGAAGCTTTCCTGAAAAGTTATGGCACAATGCACAAAAACGCTTTTCAGCCTGAGATAAGGTGGGTTTCGGAACGCCAAACATAAAAGTGTTTATAACTTTCGAAAAACACTTCAGAGAGCTTAGATTTGATGTGCACCTACTAGAAAGACCCTTTCTGCTATAGTGGGAGCTTAAAATTTCATGTTCTGAAGCTTCCCTGAAAAGTTATGGCACAATGCGTAAAAACGCTTTTCAGCCTGAGATAAGGTGGGTTTCGGAACGCCAAAGATAAAAGTGTTGATAACTTTGGAAAAACACTTCAGACAGTTTAGATTTGATGTGCAACTACTAGAAAGACCCTTTCTGCTATAGTGGGAGGTTAAAATTTCATGTTCTGAAGCTTTCCTGAAAAGTTATGGCACAATGCACAAAAACGCTTTTCAGCCTGAGATAAGGTGGGTTTCGGAACGCCAAACATAAAAGTGTTGATAACTTTTGAAAAACACTTCAGACAGCTTAGATTTGATGTGCAACTACTAGAAAGACCCTTTCTGCTATAGTGGGAGGTTAAAATTTCATGTTCTGAAGCTTCCCTGAAAAGTTATGGCACAATGCACAAAAACGCTTTTCAGCCTGAGATAAGGTGGGTTTCGGAACGCCAAACATAAAAGTGTTGATAACTTTCGAAAAACACTTCAGAGAGCTTAGATTTGATGTGCACCTACTAGAAAGACCCTTTCTGCTATTGTGGGAGGTTAAAATTTCATGTTCTGAAGCTTCCCTGAAAAGTTATGGCACAATGCACAAAAACGCTTTTCAGCCTGAGATAAGGTGGGTTTCGGAACGCCAAACATAAAAGTGTTGATAACTTTCGAAAAACACTTCAGAGAGCTTAGATTTGATGTGCACCTACTAGAAAGACCCTTTCTGCTATAGTGGGAGGTTAAAATTTCATGTTCTGAAGCTTCCCTGAAAAGTTATGGCACAATGCACAAAAACGCTTTTCAGCCTGAGATAAGGTGGGTTTCGGAACGCCAAACATAAAAGTGTTGATAACTTTGGAAAAACACTTCAGACAGTTTAGATTTGATGTGCAACTACTAGAAAGACCCTTTCTGCTATAGTGGGAGGTTAAAATTTCATGTTCTGAAGCTTTCCTGAAAAGTTATGGCACAATGCACAAAAACGCTTTTCAGCCTGAGATAAGGTGGGTTTCGGAACGCCAAACATAAAAGTGTTGATAACTTTTGAAAAACACTTCAGAGAGCTTAGATTTGATGTGCACCTACTAGAAAGACCCTTTCTGCTATAGTGGGAGGTTAAAATTTCATGTTCTGAAGCTTCCCTGAAAAGTTATGGCACAATGCGTAAAAACGCTTTTCAGCCTGAGATAAGGTGGGTTTCGGAACGCCAAACATAAAAGTGTTGATAACTTTGGAAAAACACTTCAGACAGTTTAGATTTGATGTGCAACTACTAGAAAGACCCTTTCTGCTATAGTGGGAGGTTAAAATTTCATGTTCTGAAGCTTTCCTGAAAAGTTATGGCACAATGCACAAAAACGCTTTTCAGCCTGAGATAAGGTGGGTTTCGGAACGCCAAACATAAAAGTGTTGATAACTTTTGAAAAACACTTCAGACAGCTTAGATTTGATGTGCAACTACTAGAAAGACCCTTTCTGCTATAGTGGGAGGTTAAAATTTCATGTTCTGAAGCTTTCCTGAAAAGTTATGGCACAATGCACAAAAACGCTTTTCAGCCTGAGATAAGGTGGGTTTCGGAACGCCAAACATAAAAGTGTTGATAACTTTTGAAAAACACTTCAGAGAGCTTAGATTTGATGTGCACCTACTAGAAAGACCCTTTCTGCTATAGTGGGAGGTTAAAATTTCATGTTCTGAAGCTTCCCTGAAAAGTTATGGCACAATGCGTAAAAACGCTTTTCAGCCTGAGATAAGGTGGGTTTCGGAACGCCAAACATAAAAGTGTTGATAACTTTGGAAAAACACTTCAGGCAGTTTAGATTTGATGTGCAACTACTAGAAAGACCCTTTCTGCTATAGTGGGAGGTTAAAATTTCATGTTCTGAAGCTTCCCTGAAAAGTTATGGCACAATGCACAAAAACGCTTTTCAGCCAGAGATAAGGTGGGTTTCGGAACGCCAAACATAAAAGTGTTAATAACTTTGGAAAAACACTTCAGACAGTTTAGATTTGATGTGCAACTACTAGAAAGACACTTTCTGCTATAGTGGGAGGTTAAAATTTCATGTTCTGAAGCTTTCCTGAAAAGTTATGGCACAATGCACAAAAACGCTTTTCAGCCTGAGATAAGGTGGGTTTCGGAACGCCAAACATAAAAGTGTTGATAACTTTCGAAAAACACTTCAGAGAGCTTAGATTTGATGTGCACCTACTAGAAAGACCCTTTCTGCTATAGTGGGAGGTTAAAATTTCATGTTCTGAAGCTTCCCTGAAAAGTTATGGCACAATGCGTAAAAACGCTTTTCAGCCTGAGATAAGGTGGGTTTCGGAACGCCAAACATAAAAGTGTTGATAACTTTGGAAAAACACTTCAGACAGTTTAGATTTGATGTGCAACTACTAGAAAGACCCTTTCTGCTATAGTGGGAGGTTAAAATTTCATGTTCTGAAGCTTTCCTGTAAAGTTATGGCACAATGCACAAAAACGCTTTTCAGCCTGAGATAAGGTGGGTTTCGGAACGCCAAACATAAAAGTGTTGATAACTTTTGAAAAACACTTCAGACAGCTTAGATTTGATGTGCAACTACTAGAAAGACCCTTTCTGCTATAGTGGGAGGTTAAAATTTCATGTTCTGAAGCTTTCCTGAAAAGTTATGGCACAATGCACAAAAACGCTTTTCAGCCTGAGATAAGGTGGGTTTCGGAACGCCAAACATAAAAGTGTTGATAACTTTCGAAAAACACTTCAGAGAGCTTAGATTTGATGTGCACCTACTAGAAAGACCCTTTCTGCTATAGTGGGAGGTTAAAATTTCATGTTCTGAAGCTTCCCTGAAAAGTTATGGCACAATGCACAAAAACGCTTTTCAGCCTGAGATAAGGTGGGTTTCGGAACGCCAAACATAAAAGTGTTGATAACTTTGGAAAAACACTTCAGACAGTTTAGATTTGATGTGCAACTACTAGAAAGACCCTTTCTGCTATAGTGGGAGGTTAAAATTTCATGTTCTGAAGCTTCCCTGAAAAGTTATGGCACAATGCACAAAAACGCTTTTCAGCCTGAGATAAGGTGGGTTTCGGAACGCCAAACATAAAAGTGTTGATAACTTTGGAAAAACACTTCAGACAGTTTAGATTTGATGTGCAACTACTAGAAAGACCCTTTCTGCTATAGTGGGAGGTTAAAATTTCATGTTCTGAAGCTTCCCTGAAAAGTTATGGCACAATGCACAAAAACGCTTTTCAGCCTGAGATAAGGTGGGTTTCGGAACGCCAAACATAAAAGTGTTGATAACTTTCGAAAAACACTTCAGAGAGCTTAGATTTGATGTGCACCTACTAGAAAGACCCTTTCTGCTATAGTGGGAGGTTAAAATTTCATGTTCTGAAGCTTCCCTGAAAAGTTATGGCACAATGCGTAAAAACGATTTTCAGCCTGAGATAAGGTGGGTTTCGGAACGCCAAACATAAAAGTGTTGATAACTTTGGAAAAACACTTCAGACAGTTTAGATTTGATGTGCAACTACTAGAAAGACCCTTTCTGCTACAGTGGGAGGTTAAAATTTCATGTTCTGAAGCTTTCCTGAAAAGTTATGGCACAATGCACAAAAACGCTTTTCAGCCTGAGATAAGGTGGGTTTCGGAACGCCAAACATAAAAGTGTTGATAACTTTTGAAAAACACTTCAGACAGCTTAGATTTGATGTGCAACTACTAGAAAGACCCTTTCTGCTATAGTGGGAGGTTAAAATTTCATGTTCTGAAGCTTCCCTGAAAAGTTATGGCACAATGCACAAAAACGCTTTTCAGCCTGAGATAAGGTGGGTTTCGGAACGCCAAACATAAAAGTGTTGATAACTTTGGAAAAACACTTCAGACAGTTTAGATTTGATGTGCAACTACTAGAAAGACCCTTTCTGCTATAGTGGGAGGTTAAAATTTCATGTTCTGAAGCTTTCCTGAAAAGTTATGGCACAATGCACAAAAACGCTTTTCAGCCTGAGATAAGGTGGGTTTCGGAACGCCAAACATAAAAGTGTTGATAACTTTTGAAAAACACTTCAGACAGCTTAGATTTGATGTGCAACTACTAGAAAGACCCTTTCTGCTATAGTGGGAGGTTAAAATTTCATGTTCTGAAGCTTCCCTGAAAAGTTATGGCACAATGCACAAAAACGCTTTTCAGCCTGAGATAAGGTGGGTTTCGGAACGCCAAACATAAAAGTGTTGATAACTTTGGAAAAACACTTCAGACAGTTTAGATTTGATGTGCAACTACTAGAAAGACCCTTTCTGCTATAGTGGGAGGTTAAAATTTCATGTTCTGAAGCTTCCCTGAAAAGTTATGGCACAATGCACAAAAACGCTTTTCAGCCTGAGATAAGGTGGGTTTCGGAACGCCAAACATAAAAGTGTTGATAACTTTGGAAAAACACTTCAGACAGTTTAGATTTGATGTGCAACTACTAGAAAGACCCTTTCTGCTATAGTGGGAGGTTAAAATTTCATGTTCTGAAGCTTCCCTGAAAAGTTATGGCACAATGCACAAAAACGCTTTTCAGCCTGAGATAAGGTGGGTTTCGGAACGCCAAACATAAAAGTGTTGATAACTTTCGAAAAACACTTCAGAGAGCTTAGATTTGATGTGCACCTACTAGAAAGACCCTTTCTGCTATAGTGGGAGCTTAAAATTTCATGTTCTGAAGCTTCCCTGAAAAGTTATGGCACAATGCGTAAAAACGCTTTTCAGCCTGAGATAAGGTGGGTTACGGAACGCCAAACATAAAAGTGTTGATAACTTTGGAAAAACACTTCAGACAGTTTAGATTTGATGTGCAACTACTAGAAAGACCCTTTCTGCTATAGTGGGAGGTTAAAATTTCATGTTCTGAAGCTTTCCTGAAAAGTTATGGCACAATGCACAAAAACGCTTTTCAGCCTGAGATAAGGTGGGTTTCGGAACGCCAAACATAAAAGTGTTGATAACTTTTGAAAAACACTTCAGAGAGCTTAGATTTGATGTGCACCTACTAGAAAGACCCTTTCTGCTATAGTGGGAGCTTAAAATTTCATGTTCTGAAGCTTCCCTGAAAAGTTATGGCACAATGCGTAAAAACGCTTTTCAGCCTGAGATAAGGTGGGTTTCGGAACGCCAAACATAAAAGTGTTGATAACTTTGGAAAAACACTTCAGACAGTTTAGATTTGATGTGCAACTACTAGAAAGACCCTTTCTGCTATAGTGGGAGGTTAAAATTTCATGTTCTGAAGCTTTCCTGAAAAGTTATGGCACAATGCACAAAAACGCTTTTCAGCCTGAGATAAGGTGGGTTTCGGAACGCCAAACATAAAAGTGTTAATAACTTTGGAAAAACACTTCAGACAGTTTAGATTTGATGTGCAACTACTAGAAAGACACTTTCTGCTATAGTGGGAGGTTAAAATTTCATGTTCTGAAGCTTTCCTGAAAAGTTATGGCACAATGCACAAAAACGCTTTTCAGCCTGAGATAAGGTGGGTTTCGGAACGCCAAACATAAAAGTGTTGATAACTTTCGAAAAACACTTCAGAGAGCTTAGATTGATGTGCACCTACTAGAAAGACCCTTTCTGCTATAGTGGGAGGTTAAAATTTCATGTTCTGAAGCTTCCCTGAAAAGTTATGGCACAATGCACAAAAACGCTTTTCAGCCTGAGATAAGGTGGGTTTCGGAACGCCAAACATAAAAGTGTTGATAACTTTGGAAAAACACTTCAGACAGTTTAGATTTGATGTGCAACTACTAGAAAGACCCTTTCTGCTATAGTGGGAGGTTAAAATTTCATGTTCTGAAGCTTTCCTGAAAAGTTATGGCACAATGCACAAAAACGCTTTTCAGCCTGAGATAAGGTGGGTTTCGGAACGCCAAACATAAAAGTGTTGATAACTTTTGAAAAACACTTCAGAGAGCTTAGATTTGATGTGCACCTACTAGAAAGACCCTTTCTGCTATAGTGGGAGGTTAAAATTTCATGTTCTGAAGCTTCCCTGAAAAGTTATGGCACAATGCGTAAAAACGCTTTTCAGCCTGAGATAAGGTGGGTTTCGGAACGCCAAACATAAAAGTGTTGATAACTTTGGAAAAACACTTCAGACAGTTTAGATTTGATGTGCAACTACTAGAAAGACCCTTTCTGCTATAGTGGGAGGTTAAAATTTCATGTTCTGAAGCTTTCCTGAAAAGTTATGGCACAATGCACAAAAACGCTTTTCAGCCTGAGATAAGGTGGGTTTCGGAACGCCAAACATAAAAGTGTTGATAACTTTTGAAAAACACTTCAGACAGCTTAGATTTGATGTGCAACTACTAGAAAGACCCTTTCTGCTATAGTGGGAGGTTAAAATTTCATGTTCTGAAGCTTTCCTGAAAAGTTATGGCACAATGCACAAAAACGCTTTTCAGCCTGAGATAAGGTGGGTTTCGGAACGCCAAACATAAAAGTGTTGATAACTTTTGAAAAACACTTCAGAGAGCTTAGATTTGATGTGCACCTACTAGAAAGACCCTTTCTGCTATAGTGGGAGGTTAAAATTTCATGTTCTGAAGCTTCCCTGAAAAGTTATGGCACAATGCGTAAAAACGCTTTTCAGCCTGAGATAAGGTGGGTTTCGGAACGCCAAACATAAAAGTGTTGATAACTTTGGAAAAACACTTCAGGCAGTTTAGATTTGATGTGCAACTACTAGAAAGACCCTTTCTGCTATAGTGGGAGGTTAAAATTTCATGTTCTGAAGCTTCCCTGAAAAGTTATGGCACAATGCACAAAAACGCTTTTCAGCCTGAGATAAGGTGGGTTTCGGAACGCCAAACATAAAAGTGTTAATAACTTTGGAAAAACACTTCAGACAGTTTAGATTTGATGTGCAACTACTAGAAAGACACTTTCTGCTATAGTGGGAGGTTAAAATTTCATGTTCTGAAGCTTTCCTGAAAAGTTATGGCACAATGCACAAAAACGCTTTTCAGCCTGAGATAAGGTGGGTTTCGGAACGCCAAACATAAAAGTGTTGATAACTTTCGAAAAACACTTCAGAGAGCTTAGATTTGATGTGCACCTACTAGAAAGACCCTTTCTGCTATAGTGGGAGGTTAAAATTTCATGTTCTGAAGCTTCCCTGAAAAGTTATGGCACAATGCGTAAAAACGCTTTTCAGCCTGAGATAAGGTGGGTTTCGGAACGCCAAACATAAAAGTGTTGATAACTTTGGAAAAACACTTCAGACAGTTTAGATTTGATGTGCAACTACTAGAAAGACCCTTTCTGCTATAGTGGGAGGTTAAAATTTCATGTTCTGAAGCTTTCCTGTAAAGTTATGGCACAATGCACAAAAACGCTTTTCAGCCTGAGATAAGGTGGGTTTCGGAACGCCAAACATAAAAGTGTTGATAACTTTCGAAAAACACTTCAGAGAGCTTAGATTTGATGTGCACCTACTAGAAAGACCCTTTCTGCTATAGTGGGAGGTTAAAATTTCATGTTCTGAAGCTTCCCTGAAAAGTTATGGCACAATGCACAAAAACGCTTTTCAGCCTGAGATAAGGTGGGTTTCGGAACGCCAAACATAAAAGTGTTGATAACTTTTGAAAAACACTTCAGACAGCTTAGATTTGATGTGCAACTACTAGAAAGACCCTTTCTGCTATAGTGGGAGGTTAAAATTTCATGTTCTGAAGCTTTCCTGAAAAGTTATGGCACAATGCACAAAAACGCTTTTCAGCCTGAGATAAGGTGGGTTTCGGAACGCCAAACATAAAAGTGTTGATAACTTTCGAAAAACACTTCAGAGAGCTTAGATTTGATGTGCACCTACTAGAAAGACCCTTTCTGCTATAGTGGGAGGTTAAAATTTCATGTTCTGAAGCTTCCCTGAAAAGTTATGGCACAATGCACAAAAACGCTTTTCAGCCTGAGATAAGGTGGGTTTCGGAACGCCAAACATAAAAGTGTTGATAACTTTGGAAAAACACTTCAGACAGTTTAGATTTGATGTGCAACTACTAGAAAGACCCTTTCTGCTATAGTGGGAGGTTAAAATTTCATGTTCTGAAGCTTCCCTGAAAAGTTATGGCACAATGCACAAAAACGCTTTTCAGCCTGAGATAAGGTGGGTTTCGGAACGCCAAACATAAAAGTGTTGATAACTTTGGAAAAACACTTCAGACAGTTTAGATTTGATGTGCAACTACTAGAAAGACCCTTTCTGCTATAGTGGGAGGTTAAAATTTCATGTTCTGAAGCTTCCCTGAAAAGTTATGGCACAATGCACAAAAACGCTTTTCAGCCTGAGATAAGGTGGGTTTCGGAACGCCAAACATAAAAGTGTTGATAACTTTCGAAAAACACTTCAGAGAGCTTAGATTTGATGTGCACCTACTAGAAAGACCCTTTCTGCTATAGTGGGAGGTTAAAATTTCATGTTCTGAAGCTTCCCTGAAAAGTTATGGCACAATGCGTAAAAACGATTTTCAGCCTGAGATAAGGTGGGTTTCGGAACGCCAAACATAAAAGTGTTGATAACTTTGGAAAAACACTTCAGACAGTTTAGATTTGATGTGCAACTACTAGAAAGACCCTTTCTGCTACAGTGGGAGGTTAAAATTTCATGTTCTGAAGCTTTCCTGAAAAGTTATGGCACAATGCACAAAAACGCTTTTCAGCCTGAGATAAGGTGGGTTTCGGAACGCCAAACATAAAAGTGTTGATAACTTTTGAAAAACACTTCAGACAGCTTAGATTTGATGTGCAACTACTAGAAAGACCCTTTCTGCTATAGTGGGAGGTTAAAATTTCATGTTCTGAAGCTTCCCTGAAAAGTTATGGCACAATGCACAAAAACGCTTTTCAGCCTGAGATAAGGTGGGTTTCGGAACGCCAAACATAAAAGTGTTGATAACTTTGGAAAAACACTTCAGACAGTTTAGATTTGATGTGCAACTACTAGAAAGACCCTTTCTGCTATAGTGGGAGGTTAAAATTTCATGTTCTGAAGCTTTCCTGAAAAGTTATGGCACAATGCACAAAAACGCTTTTCAGCCTGAGATAAGGTGGGTTTCGGAACGCCAAACATAAAAGTGTTGATAACTTTTGAAAAACACTTCAGACAGCTTAGATTTGATGTGCAACTACTAGAAAGACCCTTTCTGCTATAGTGGGAGGTTAAAATTTCATGTTCTGAAGCTTCCCTGAAAAGTTATGGCACAATGCACAAAAACGCTTTTCAGCCTGAGATAAGGTGGGTTTCGGAACGCCAAACATAAAAGTGTTGATAACTTTGGAAAAACACTTCAGACAGTTTAGATTTGATGTGCAACTACTAGAAAGACCCTTTCTGCTATAGTGGGAGGTTAAAATTTCATGTTCTGAAGCTTCCCTGAAAAGTTATGGCACAATGCACAAAAACGCTTTTCAGCCTGAGATAAGGTGGGTTTCGGAACGCCAAACATAAAAGTGTTGATAACTTTGGAAAAACACTTCAGACAGTTTAGATTTGATGTGCAACTACTAGAAAGACCCTTTCTGCTATAGTGGGAGGTTAAAATTTCATGTTCTGAAGCTTCCCTGAAAAGTTATGGCACAATGCACAAAAACGCTTTTCAGCCTGAGATAAGGTGGGTTTCGGAACGCCAAACATAAAAGTGTTGATAACTTTCGAAAAACACTTCAGAGAGCTTAGATTTGATGTGCACCTACTAGAAAGACCCTTTCTGCTATAGTGGGAGCTTAAAATTTCATGTTCTGAAGCTTCCCTGAAAAGTTATGGCACAATGCGTAAAAACGCTTTTCAGCCTGAGATAAGGTGGGTTACGGAACGCCAAACATAAAAGTGTTGATAACTTTGGAAAAACACTTCAGACAGTTTAGATTTGATGTGCAACTACTAGAAAGACCCTTTCTGCTATAGTGGGAGGTTAAAATTTCATGTTCTGAAGCTTTCCTGAAAAGTTATGGCACAATGCACAAAAACGCTTTTCAGCCTGAGATAAGGTGGGTTTCGGAACGCCAAACATAAAAGTGTTGATAACTTTTGAAAAACACTTCAGACAGCTTAGATATGATGTGCAACTACTAGAAAGACCCTTTCTGCTATAGTGGGAGGTTAAAATTTCATTTTCTGAAGCTTCCCTGAAAAGTTATGGCACAATGCACAAAAACGCTTTTCAGCCTGAGATAAGGTGGGTTTCGGAACGCCAAACATAAAAGTGTTGATAACTTTCGAAAAACACTTCAGACAGCTTAGATTTGATGTGCACCTACTAGAAAGACCCTTTCTGCTATAGTGGGAGGTTAAAATTTCATGTTCTGAAGCTTCCCTGAAAAGTTATGGCACAATGCGTAAAAACGCTTTTCAGCCTGAGATAAGGTGGGTTTCGGAACGCCAAACATAAAAGTGTTGATAACTTTGGAAAAACACTTCAGACAGTTTAGATTTGATGTGCAACTACTAGAAAGACCCTTTCTGCTATAGTGGGAGGTTAAAATTTCATGTTCTGAAGCTTCCCTGAAAAGTTATGGCACAATGCACAAAAACGCTTTTCAGCCTGAGATAAGGTGGGTTTCGGAACGCCAAACATAAAAGTGTTAATAACTTTGGAAAAACACTTCAGACAGTTTAGATTTGATGTGCAACTACTAGAAAGACCCTTTCTGCTATAGTGGGAGGTTAAAATTTCATGTTCTGAAGCTTCCCTGAAAAGTTACGGCACAATGCACAAAAACGCTTTTCAGCCTGAGATAAGGTGGGTTTCGGAACGCCAAACATAAAAGTGTTGATAACTTTCGAAAAACACTTCAGAGAGCTTAGATTTGATGTGCACCTACTAGAAAGACCCTTTCTGCTATAGTGGGAGCTTAAAATTTCATGTTCTGAAGCTTCCCTGAAAAGTTATGGCACAATGCGTAAAAACGCTTTTCAGCCTGAGATAAGGTGGGTTTCGGAACGCCAAACATAAAAGTGTTGATAACTTTGGAAAAACACTTCAGACAGTTTAGATTTGATGTGCAACTACTAGAAAGACCCTTTCTGCTATAGTGGGAGGTTAAAATTTCATGTTCTGAAGCTTTCCTGAAAAGTTATGGCACAATGCACAAAAACGCTTTTCAGCCTGAGATAAGGTGGGTTTCGGAACGCCAAACATAAAAGTGTTGATAACTTTTGAAAAACACTTCAGACAGCTTAGATTTGATGTGCAACTACTAGAAAGACCCTTTCTGCTATAGTGGGAGGTTAAAATTTCATGTTCTGAAGCTTCCCTGAAAAGTTATGGCACAATGCACAAAAACGCTTTTCAGCCTGAGATAAGGTGGGTTTCGGAACGCCAAACATAAAAGTGTTGATAACTTTCGAAAAACACTTCAGACAGCTTAGATTTGATGTGCACCTACTAGAAAGACCCTTTCTGCTATAGTGGGAGGTTAAAATTTCATGTTCTGAATCTTCCCCGAAAAGTTATGGCACAATGCGTAAAAACGCTTTTCAGCCTGAGATAAGGTGGGTTTCGGAACGCCAAACATAAAAGTGTTGATAACTTTGGAAAAACACTTCAGGCAGTTTAGATTTGATGTGCAACTACTAGAAAGACCCTTTCTGCTATAGTGGGAGGTTAAAATTTCATGTTCTGAAGCTTCCCTGAAAAGTTATGGCACAATGCACAAAAACGCTTTTCAGCCTGAGATAAGGTGGGTTTCGGAACGCCAAACATAAAAGTGTTAATAACTTTGGAAAAACACTTCAGACAGTTTAGATTTGATGTGCAACTACTCGAAAGACACTTTCTGCTATAGTGGGAGGTTAAAATTTCATGTTCTGAAGCTTTCCTGAAAAGTTATGGCACAATGCACAAAAACGCTTTTCAGCCTGAGATAAGGTGGGTTTCGGAACGCCAAACATAAAAGTGTTGATAACTTTCGAAAAACACTTCAGAGAGCTTAGATTTGATGTGCACCTACTAGAAAGACCCTTTCTGCTATAGTGGGAGGTTAAAATTTCATGTTCTGAAGCTTCCCTGAAAAGTTATGGCACAATGCGTAAAAACGCTTTTCAGCCTGAGATAAGGTGGGTTTCGGAACGCCAAACAAAAAAGTGTTGATAACTTTGGAAAAACACTTCAGACAGTTTAGATTTGATGTGCAACTACTAGAAAGACCCTTTCTGCTATAGTGGGAGGTTAAAATTTCATGTTCTGAAGCTTTCCTGAAAAGTTATGGCACAATGCACAAAAACGCTTTTCAGCCTGAGATAAGGTGGGTTTCGGAACGCCAAACATAAAAGTGTTGATAACTTTCGAAAAACACTTCAGAGAGCTTAGATTTGATGTGCACCTACTAGAAAGACCCTTTCTGCTATAGTGGGAGCTTAAAATTTCATGTTCTGAAGCTTCCCTGAAAAGTTATGGCACAATGCGTAAAAACGCTTTTCAGCCTGAGATAAGGTGGGTTTCGGAACGCCAAAGATAAAAGTGTTGATAACTTTGGAAAAACACTTCAGACAGTTTAGATTTGATGTGCAACTACTAGAAAGACCCTTTCTGCTATAGTGGGAGGTTAAAATTTCATGTTCTGAAGCTTTCCTGAAAAGTTATGGCACAATGCACAAAAACGCTTTTCAGCCTGAGATAAGGTGGGTTTCGGAACGCCAAACATAAAAGTGTTGATAACTTTTGAAAAACACTTCAGACAGCTTAGATTTGATGTGCAACTACTAGAAAGACCCTTTCTGCTATAGTGGGAGGTTAAAATTTCATGTTCTGAAGCTTCCCTGAAAAGTTATGGCACAATGCACAAAAACGCTTTTCAGCCTGAGATAAGGTGGGTTTCGGAACGCCAAACATAAAAGTGTTGATAACTTTCGAAAAACACTTCAGAGAGCTTAGATTTGATGTGCACCTACTAGAAAGACCCTTTCTGCTATTGTGGGAGGTTAAAATTTCATGTTCTGAAGCTTCCCTGAAAAGTTATGGCACAATGCACAAAAACGCTTTTCAGCCTGAGATAAGGTGGGTTTCGGAACGCCAAACATAAAAGTGTTGATAACTTTCGAAAAACACTTCAGAGAGCTTAGATTTGATGTGCACCTACTAGAAAGACCCTTTCTGCTATAGTGGGAGGTTAAAATTTCATGTTCTGAAGCTTCCCTGAAAAGTTATGGCACAATGCACAAAAACGCTTTTCAGCCTGAGATAAGGTGGGTTTCGGAACGCCAAACATAAAAGTGTTGATAACTTTGGAAAAACACTTCAGACAGTTTAGATTTGATGTGCAACTACTAGAAAGACCCTTTCTGCTATAGTGGGAGGTTAAAATTTCATGTTCTGAAGCTTTCCTGAAAAGTTATGGCACAATGCACAAAAACGCTTTTCAGCCTGAGATAAGGTGGGTTTCGGAACGCCAAACATAAAAGTGTTGATAACTTTCGAAAAACACTTCAGACAGCTTAGATTTGATGTGCACCTACTAGAAAGACCCTTTCTGCTATAGTGGGAGGTTAAAATTTCATGTTCTGAATCTTCCCCGAAAAGTTATGGCACAATGCGTAAAAACGCTTTTCAGCCTGAGATAAGGTGGGTTTCGGAACGCCAAACATAAAAGTGTTGATAACTTTGGAAAAACACTTCAGGCAGTTTAGATTTGATGTGCAACTACTAGAAAGACCCTTTCTGCTATAGTGGGAGGTTAAAATTTCATGTTCTGAAGCTTCCCTGAAAAGTTATGGCACAATGCACAAAAACGCTTTTCAGCCTGAGATAAGGTGGGTTTCGGAACGCCAAACATAAAAGTGTTAATAACTTTGGAAAAACACTTCAGACAGTTTAGATTTGATGTGCAACTACTCGAAAGACACTTTCTGCTATAGTGGGAGGTTAAAATTTCATGTTCTGAAGCTTTCCTGAAAAGTTATGGCACAATGCACAAAAACGCTTTTCAGCCTGAGATAAGGTGGGTTTCGGAACGCCAAACATAAAAGTGTTGATAACTTTCGAAAAACACTTCAGAGAGCTTAGATTTGATGTGCACCTACTAGAAAGACCCTTTCTGCTATAGTGGGAGGTTAAAATTTCATGTTCTGAAGCTTCCCTGAAAAGTTATGGCACAATGCGTAAAAACGCTTTTCAGCCTGAGATAAGGTGGGTTTCGGAACGCCAAACAAAAAAGTGTTGATAACTTTGGAAAAACACTTCAGACAGTTTAGATTTGATGTGCAACTACTAGAAAGACCCTTTCTGCTATAGTGGGAGGTTAAAATTTCATGTTCTGAAGCTTTCCTGAAAAGTTATGGCACAATGCACAAAAACGCTTTTCAGCCTGAGATAAGGTGGGTTTCGGAACGCCAAACATAAAAGTGTTGATAACTTTCGAAAAACACTTCAGAGAGCTTAGATTTGATGTGCACCTACTAGAAAGACCCTTTCTGCTATAGTGGGAGCTTAAAATTTCATGTTCTGAAGCTTCCCTGAAAAGTTATGGCACAATGCGTAAAAACGCTTTTCAGCCTGAGATAAGGTGGGTTTCGGAACGCCAAAGATAAAAGTGTTGATAACTTTGGAAAAACACTTCAGACAGTTTAGATTTGATGTGCAACTACTAGAAAGACCCTTTCTGCTATAGTGGGAGGTTAAAATTTCATGTTCTGAAGCTTTCCTGAAAAGTTATGGCACAATGCACAAAAACGCTTTTCAGCCTGAGATAAGGTGGGTTTCGGAACGCCAAACATAAAAGTGTTGATAACTTTTGAAAAACACTTCAGACAGCTTAGATTTGATGTGCAACTACTAGAAAGACCCTTTCTGCTATAGTGGGAGGTTAAAATTTCATGTTCTGAAGCTTCCCTGAAAAGTTATGGCACAATGCACAAAAACGCTTTTCAGCCTGAGATAAGGTGGGTTTCGGAACGCCAAACATAAAAGTGTTGATAACTTTCGAAAAACACTTCAGAGAGCTTAGATTTGATGTGCACCTACTAGAAAGACCCTTTCTGCTATTGTGGGAGGTTAAAATTTCATGTTCTGAAGCTTCCCTGAAAAGTTATGGCACAATGCACAAAAACGCTTTTCAGCCTGAGATAAGGTGGGTTTCGGAACGCCAAACATAAAAGTGTTGATAACTTTCGAAAAACACTTCAGAGAGCTTAGATTTGATGTGCACCTACTAGAAAGACCCTTTCTGCTATAGTGGGAGGTTAAAATTTCATGTTCTGAAGCTTCCCTGAAAAGTTATGGCACAATGCACAAAAACGCTTTTCAGCCTGAGATAAGGTGGGTTTCGGAACGCCAAACATAAAAGTGTTGATAACTTTGGAAAAACACTTCAGACAGTTTAGATTTGATGTGCAACTACTAGAAAGACCCTTTCTGCTATAGTGGGAGGTTAAAATTTCATGTTCTGAAGCTTTCCTGAAAAGTTATGGCACAATGCACAAAAACGCTTTTCAGCCTGAGATAAGGTGGGTTTCGGAACGCCAAACATAAAAGTGTTGATAACTTTTGAAAAACACTTCAGAGAGCTTAGATTTGATGTGCACCTACTAGAAAGACCCTTTCTGCTATAGTGGGAGGTTAAAATTTCATGTTCTGAAGCTTCCCTGAAAAGTTATGGCACAATGCGTAAAAACGCTTTTCAGCCTGAGATAAGGTGGGTTTCGGAACGCCAAACATAAAAGTGTTGATAACTTTCGAAAAACACTTCAGACAGCTTAGATTTGATGTGCACCTACTAGAAAGACCCTTTCTGCTATAGTGGGAGGTTAAAATTTCATGTTCTGAAGCTTCCCTGAAAAGTTATGGCACAATGCGTAAAAACGCTTTTCAGCCTGAGATAAGGTGGGTTTCGGAACGCCAAACATAAAAGTGTTGATAACTTTGGAAAAACACTTCAGACAGTTTAGATTTGATGTGCAACTACTAGAAAGACCCTTTCTGCTATAGTGGGAGGTTAAAATTTCATGTTCTGAAGCTTCCCTGAAAAGTTATGGCACAATGCACAAAAACGCTTTTCAGCCTGAGATAAGGTGGGTTTCGGAACGCCAAACATAAAAGTGTTAATAACTTTGGAAAAACACTTCAGACAGTTTAGATTTGATGTGCAACTACTAGAAAGACCCTTTCTGCTATAGTGGGAGGTTAAAATTTCATGTTCTGAAGCTTCCCTGAAAAGTTACGGCACAATGCACAAAAACGCTTTTCAGCCTGAGATAAGGTGGGTTTCGGAACGCCAAACATAAAAGTGTTGATAACTTTCGAAAAACACTTCAGACAGCTTAGATTTGATGTGCACCTACTAGAAAGACCCTTTCTGCTATAGTGGGAGGTTAAAATTTCATGTTCTGAAGCTTCCCCGAAAAGTTATGGCACAATGCGTAAAAACGCTTTTCAGCCTGAGATAAGGTGGGTTTCGGAACGCCAAACATAAAAGTGTTGATAACTTTGGAAAAACACTTCAGGCAGTTTAGATTTGATGTGCAACTACTAGAAAGACCCTTTCTGCTATAGTGGGAGGTTAAAATTTCATGTTCTGAAGCTTCCCTGAAAAGTTATGGCACAATGCACAAAAACGCTTTTCAGCCTGAGATAAGGTGGGTTTCGGAACGCCAAACATAAAAGTGTTAATAACTTTGGAAAAACACTTCAGACAGTTTAGATTTGATGTGCAACTACTAGAAAGACACTTTCTGCTATAGTGGGAGGTTAAAATTTCATGTTCTGAAGCTTTCCTGAAAAGTTATGGCACAATGCACAAAAACGCTTTTCAGCCTGAGATAAGGTGGGTTTCGGAACGCCAAACATAAAAGTGTTGATAACTTTCGAAAAACACTTCAGAGAGCTTAGATTTGATGTGCACCTACTAGAAAGACCCTTTCTGCTATAGTGGGAGCTTAAAATTTCATGTTCTGAAGCTTCCCTGAAAAGTTATGGCACAATGCGTAAAAACGCTTTTCAGCCTGAGATAAGGTGGGTTTCGGAACGCCAAACATAAAAGTGTTGATAACTTTGGAAAAACACTTCAGACAGTTTAGATTTGATGTGCAACTACTAGAAAGACCCTTTCTGCTATAGTGGGAGGTTAAAATTTCATGTTCTGAAGCTTTCCTGAAAAGTTATGGCACAATGCACAAAAACGCTTTTCAGCCTGAGATAAGGTGGGTTTCGGAACGCCAAACATAAAAGTGTTGATAACTTTCGAAAAACACTTCAGAGAGCTTAGATTTGATGTGCACCTACTAGAAAGACCCTTTCTGCTATAGTGGGAGCTTAAAATTTCATGTTCTGAAGCTTCCCTGAAAAGTTATGGCACAATGCGTAAAAACGCTTTTCAGCCTGAGATAAGGTGGGTTTCGGAACGCCAAAGATAAAAGTGTTGATAACTTTGGAAAAACACTTCAGACAGTTTAGATTTGATGTGCAACTACTAGAAAGACCCTTTCTGCTATAGTGGGAGGTTAAAATTTCATGTTCTGAAGCTTTCCTGAAAAGTTATGGCACAATGCACAAAAACGCTTTTCAGCCTGAGATAAGGTGGGTTTCGGAACGCCAAACATAAAAGTGTTGATAACTTTTGAAAAACACTTCAGACAGCTTAGATTTGATGTGCAACTACTAGAAAGACCCTTTCTGCTATAGTGGGAGGTTAAAATTTCATGTTCTGAAGCTTCCCTGAAAAGTTATGGCACAATGCACAAAAACGCTTTTCAGCCTGAGATAAGGTGGGTTTCGGAACGCCAAACATAAAAGTGTTGATAACTTTCGAAAAACACTTCAGAGAGCTTAGATTTGATGTGCACCTACTAGAAAGACCCTTTCTGCTATTGTGGGAGGTTAAAATTTCATGTTCTGAAGCTTCCCTGAAAAGTTATGGCACAATGCACAAAAACGCTTTTCAGCCTGAGATAAGGTGGGTTTCGGAACGCCAAACATAAAAGTGTTGATAACTTTCGAAAAACACTTCAGAGAGCTTAGATTTGATGTGCACCTACTAGAAAGACCCTTTCTGCTATAGTGGGAGGTTAAAATTTCATGTTCTGAAGCTTCCCTGAAAAGTTATGGCACAATGCACAAAAACGCTTTTCAGCCTGAGATAAGGTGGGTTTCGGAACGCCAAACATAAAAGTGTTGATAACTTTGGAAAAACACTTCAGACAGTTTAGATTTGATGTGCAACTACTAGAAAGACCCTTTCTGCTATAGTGGGAGGTTAAAATTTCATGTTCTGAAGCTTTCCTGAAAAGTTATGGCACAATGCACAAAAACGCTTTTCAGCCTGAGATAAGGTGGGTTTCGGAACGCCAAACATAAAAGTGTTGATAACTTTTGAAAAACACTTCAGAGAGCTTAGATTTGATGTGCACCTACTAGAAAGACCCTTTCTGCTATAGTGGGAGGTTAAAATTTCATGTTCTGAAGCTTCCCTGAAAAGTTATGGCACAATGCGTAAAAACGCTTTTCAGCCTGAGATAAGGTGGGTTTCGGAACGCCAAACATAAAAGTGTTGATAACTTTGGAAAAACACTTCAGACAGTTTAGATTTGATGTGCAACTACTAGAAAGACCCTTTCTGCTATAGTGGGAGGTTAAAATTTCATGTTCCGAAGCTTTCCTGAAAAGTTATGGCACAATGCACAAAAACGCTTTTCAGCCTGAGATAAGGTGGGTTTCGGAACGCCAAACATAAAAGTGTTGATAACTTTTGAAAAACACTTCAGACAGCTTAGATTTGATGTGCAACTACTAGAAAGACCCTTTCTGCTATAGTGGGAGGTTAAAATTTCATGTTCTGAAGCTTTCCTGAAAAGTTATGGCACAATGCACAAAAACGCTTTTCAGCCTGAGATAAGGTGGGTTTCGGAACGCCAAACATAAAAGTGTTGATAACTTTTGAAAAACACTTCAGAGAGCTTAGATTTGATGTGCACCTACTAGAAAGACCCTTTCTGCTATAGTGGGAGGTTAAAATTTCATGTTCTGAAGCTTCCCTGAAAAGTTATGGCACAATGCGTAAAAACGCTTTTCAGCCTGAGATAAGGTGGGTTTCGGAACGCCAAACATAAAAGTGTTGATAACTTTGGAAAAACACTTCAGGCAGTTTAGATTTGATGTGCAACTACTAGAAAGACCCTTTCTGCTATAGTGGGAGGTTAAAATTTCATGTTCTGAAGCTTCCCTGAAAAGTTATGGCACAATGCACAAAAACGCTTTTCAGCCAGAGATAAGGTGGGTTTCGGAACGCCAAACATAAAAGTGTTAATAACTTTGGAAAAACACTTCAGACAGTTTAGATTTGATGTGCAACTACTAGAAAGACACTTTCTGCTATAGTGGGAGGTTAAAATTTCATGTTCTGAAGCTTTCCTGAAAAGTTATGGCACAATGCACAAAAACGCTTTTCAGCCTGAGATAAGGTGGGTTTCGGAACGCCAAACATAAAAGTGTTGATAACTTTCGAAAAACACTTCAGAGAGCTTAGATTTGATGTGCACCTACTAGAAAGACCCTTTCTGCTATAGTGGGAGGTTAAAATTTCATGTTCTGAAGCTTCCCTGAAAAGTTATGGCACAATGCACAAAAACGCTTTTCAGCCTGAGATAAGGTGGGTTTCGGAACGCCAAACATAAAAGTGTTGATAACTTTGGAAAAACACTTCAGACAGTTTAGATTTGATGTGCAACTACTAGAAAGACCCTTTCTGCTATAGTGGGAGGTTAAAATTTCATGTTCTGAAGCTTCCCTGAAAAGTTATGGCACAATGCACAAAAACGCTTTTCAGCCTGAGATAAGGTGGGTTTCGGAACGCCAAACATAAAAGTGTTGATAACTTTGGAAAAACACTTCAGACAGTTTAGATTTGATGTGCAACTACTAGAAAGACCCTTTCTGCTATAGTGGGAGGTTAAAATTTCATGTTCTGAAGCTTCCCTGAAAAGTTATGGCACAATGCACAAAAACGCTTTTCAACCTGAGATAAGGTGGGTTTCGGAACGCCAAACATAAAAGTGTTGATAACTTTGGAAAAACACTTCAGACAGTTTAGATTTGATGTGCAACTACTAGAAAGACCCTTTCTGCTATAGTGGGAGGTTAAAATTTCATGTTCTGAAGCTTCCCTGAAAAGTTATGGCACAATGCACAAAAACGCTTTTCAGCCTGAGATAAGGTGGGTTTCGGAACGCCAAACATAAAAGTGTTGATAACTTTCGAAAAACACTTCAGAGAGCTTAGATTTGATGTGCACCTACTAGAAAGACCCTTTCTGCTATAGTGGGAGCTTAAAATTTCATGTTCTGAAGCTTCCCTGAAAAGTTATGGCACAATGCGTAAAAACGCTTTTCAGCCTGAGATAAGGTGGGTTACGGAACGCCAAACATAAAAGTGTTGATAACTTTGGAAAAACACTTCAGACAGTTTAGATTTGATGTGCAACTACTAGAAAGACCCTTTCTGCTATAGTGGGAGGTTAAAATTTCATGTTCTGAAGCTTTCCTGAAAAGTTATGGCACAATGCACAAAAACGCTTTTCAGCCTGAGATAAGGTGGGTTTCGGAACGCCAAACATAAAAGTGTTGATAACTTTTGAAAAACACTTCAGACAGCTTAGATATGATGTGCAACTACTAGAAAGACCCTTTCTGCTATAGTGGGAGGTTAAAATTTCATTTTCTGAAGCTTCCCTGAAAAGTTATGGCACAATGCACAAAAACGCTTTTCAGCCTGAGATAAGGTGGGTTTCGGAACGCCAAACATAAAAGTGTTGATAACTTTCGAAAAACACTTCAGACAGCTTAGATTTGATGTGCACCTACTAGAAAGACCCTTTCTGCTATAGTGGGAGCTTAAAATTTCATGTTCTGAAGCTTCCCTGAAAAGTTATGGCACAATGCGTAAAAACGCTTTTCAGCCTGAGATAAGGTGGGTTTCGGAACGCCAAACATAAAAGTGTTGATAACTTTCGAAAAACACTTCAGACAGCTTAGATTTTATGTGCACCTACTAGAAAGACCCTTTCTGCTATAGTGGGAGGTTAAAATTTCATGTTCTGAAGCTTCCCCGAAAAGTTATGGCACAATGCGTAAAAACGCTTTTCAGCCTGAGATAAGGTGGGTTTCGGAACGCCAAACATAAAAGTGTTGATAACTTTGGAAAAACACTTCAGGCAGTTTAGATTTGATGTGCAACTACTAGAAAGACCCTTTCTGCTATAGTGGGAGGTTAAAATTTCATGTTCTGAAGCTTCCCTGAAAAGTTATGGCACAATGCACAAAAACGCTTTTCAGCCTGAGATAAGGTGGGTTTCGGAACGCCAAACATAAAAGTGTTAATAACTTTGGAAAAACACTTCAGACAGTTTAGATTTGATGTGCAACTACTAGAAAGACACTTTCTGCTATAGTGGGAGGTTAAAATTTCATGTTCTGAAGCTTTCCTGAAAAGTTATGGCACAATGCACAAAAACGCTTTTCAGCCTGAGATAAGGTGGGTTTCGGAACGCCAAACATAAAAGTGTTGATAACTTTCGAAAAACACTTCAGAGAGCTTAGATTTGATGTGCACCTACTAGAAAGACCCTTTCTGCTATAGTGGGAGGTTAAAATTTCATGTTCTGAAGCTTCCCTGAAAAGTTATGGCACAATGCGTAAAAACGCTTTTCAGCCTGAGATAAGGTGGGTTTCGGAACGCCAAACATAAAAGTGTTGATAACTTTGGAAAAACACTTCAGACAGTTTAGATTTGATGTGCAACTACTAGAAAGACCCTTTCTGCTATAGTGGGAGGTTAAAATTTCATGTTCTGAAGCTTTCCTGAAAAGTTATGGCACAATGCACAAAAACGCTTTTCAGCCTGAGATAAGGTGGGTTTCGGAACGCCAAACATAAAAGTGTTGATAACTTTCGAAAAACACTTCAGAGAGCTTAGATTTGATGTGCACCTACTAGAAAGACCCTTTCTGCTATAGTGGGAGCTTAAAATTTCATGTTCTGAAGCTTCCCTGAAAAGTTATGGCACAATGCGTAAAAACGCTTTTCAGCCTGAGATAAGGTGGGTTTCGGAACGCCAAAGATAAAAGTGTTGATAACTTTGGAAAAACACTTCAGACAGTTTAGATTTGATGTGCAACTACTAGAAAGACCCTTTCTGCTATAGTGGGAGGTTAAAATTTCATGTTCTGAAGCTTTCCTGAAAAGTTATGGCACAATGCACAAAAACGCTTTTCAGCCTGAGATAAGGTGGGTTTCGGAACGCCAAACATAAAAGTGTTGATAACTTTTGAAAAACACTTCAGACAGCTTAGATTTGATGTGCAACTACTAGAAAGACCCTTTCTGCTATAGTGGGAGGTTAAAATTTCATGTTCTGAAGCTTCCCTGAAAAGTTATGGCACAATGCACAAAAACGCTTTTCAGCCTGAGATAAGGTGGGTTTCGGAACGCCAAACATAAAAGTGTTGATAACTTTCGAAAAACACTTCAGAGAGCTTAGATTTGATGTGCACCTACTAGAAAGACCCTTTCTGCTATTGTGGGAGGTTAAAATTTCATGTTCTGAAGCTTCCCTGAAAAGTTATGGCACAATGCACAAAAACGCTTTTCAGCCTGAGATAAGGTGGGTTTCGGAACGCCAAACATAAAAGTGTTGATAACTTTCGAAAAACACTTCAGAGAGCTTAGATTTGATGTGCACCTACTAGAAAGACCCTTTCTGCTATAGTGGGAGGTTAAAATTTCATGTTCTGAAGCTTCCCTGAAAAGTTATGGCACAATGCACAAAAACGCTTTTCAGCCTGAGATAAGGTGGGTTTCGGAACGCCAAACATAAAAGTGTTGATAACTTTGGAAAAACACTTCAGACAGTTTAGATTTGATGTGCAACTACTAGAAAGACCCTTTCTGCTATAGTGGGAGGTTAAAATTTCATGTTCTGAAGCTTTCCTGAAAAGTTATGGCACAATGCACAAAAACGCTTTTCAGCCTGAGATAAGGTGGGTTTCGGAACGCCAAACATAAAAGTGTTGATAACTTTTGAAAAACACTTCAGAGAGCTTAGATTTGATGTGCACCTACTAGAAAGACCCTTTCTGCTATAGTGGGAGGTTAAAATTTCATGTTCTGAAGCTTCCCTGAAAAGTTATGGCACAATGCGTAAAAACGCTTTTCAGCCTGAGATAAGGTGGGTTTCGGAACGCCAAACATAAAAGTGTTGATAACTTTCGAAAAACACTTCAGACAGCTTAGATTTGATGTGCACCTACTAGAAAGACCCTTTCTGCTATAGTGGGAGGTTAAAATTTCATGTTCTGAAGCTTCCCTGAAAAGTTATGGCACAATGCGTAAAAACGCTTTTCAGCCTGAGATAAGGTGGGTTTCGGAACGCCAAACATAAAAGTGTTGATAACTTTGGAAAAACACTTCAGACAGTTTAGATTTGATGTGCAACTACTAGAAAGACCCTTTCTGCTATAGTGGGAGGTTAAAATTTCATGTTCTGAAGCTTCCCTGAAAAGTTATGGCACAATGCACAAAAACGCTTTTCAGCCTGAGATAAGGTGGGTTTCGGAACGCCAAACATAAAAGTGTTAATAACTTTGGAAAAACACTTCAGACAGTTTAGATTTGATGTGCAACTACTAGAAAGACCCTTTCTGCTATAGTGGGAGGTTAAAATTTCATGTTCTGAAGCTTCCCTGAAAAGTTACGGCACAATGCACAAAAACGCTTTTCAGCCTGAGATAAGGTGGGTTTCGGAACGCCAAACATAAAAGTGTTGATAACTTTCGAAAAACACTTCAGAGAGCTTAGATTTGATGTGCACCTACTAGAAAGACCCTTTCTGCTATAGTGGGAGCTTAAAATTTCATGTTCTGAAGCTTCCCTGAAAAGTTATGGCACAATGCGTAAAAACGCTTTTCAGCCTGAGATAAGGTGGGTTTCGGAACGCCAAACATAAAAGTGTTGATAACTTTGGAAAAACACTTCAGACAGTTTAGATTTGATGTGCAACTACTAGAAAGACCCTTTCTGCTATAGTGGGAGGTTAAAATTTCATGTTCTGAAGCTTTCCTGAAAAGTTATGGCACAATGCACAAAAACGCTTTTCAGCCTGAGATAAGGTGGGTTTCGGAACGCCAAACATAAAAGTGTTGATAACTTTTGAAAAACACTTCAGACAGCTTAGATTTGATGTGCAACTACTAGAAAGACCCTTTCTGCTATAGTGGGAGGTTAAAATTTCATGTTCTGAAGCTTCCCTGAAAAGTTATGGCACAATGCACAAAAACGCTTTTCAGCCTGAGATAAGGTGGGTTTCGGAACGCCAAACATAAAAGTGTTGATAACTTTCGAAAAACACTTCAGACAGCTTAGATTTGATGTGCACCTACTAGAAAGACCCTTTCTGCTATAGTGGGAGGTTAAAATTTCATGTTCTGAAGCTTCCCCGAAAAGTTATGGCACAATGCGTAAAAACGCTTTTCAGCCTGAGATAAGGTGGGTTTCGGAACGCCAAACATAAAAGTGTTGATAACTTTGGAAAAACACTTCAGGCAGTTTAGATTTGATGTGCAACTACTAGAAAGACCCTTTCTGCTATAGTGGGAGGTTAAAATTTCATGTTCTGAAGCTTCCCTGAAAAGTTATGGCACAATGCACAAAAACGCTTTTCAGCCTGAGATAAGGTGGGTTTCGGAACGCCAAACATAAAAGTGTTAATAACTTTGGAAAAACACTTCAGACAGTTTAGATTTGATGTGCAACTACTAGAAAGACACTTTCTGCTATAGTGGGAGGTTAAAATTTCATGTTCTGAAGCTTTCCTGAAAAGTTATGGCACAATGCACAAAAACGCTTTTCAGCCTGAGATAAGGTGGGTTTCGGAACGCCAAACATAAAAGTGTTGATAACTTTCGAAAAACACTTCAGAGAGCTTAGATTTGATGTGCACCTACTAGAAAGACCCTTTCTGCTATAGTGGGAGGTTAAAATTTCATGTTCTGAAGCTTCCCTGAAAAGTTATGGCACAATGCGTAAAAACGCTTTTCAGCCTGAGATAAGGTGGGTTTCGGAACGCCAAACATAAAAGTGTTGATAACTTTGGAAAAACACTTCAGACAGTTTAGATTTGATGTGCAACTACTAGAAAGACCCTTTCTGCTATAGTGGGAGGTTAAAATTTCATGTTCTGAAGCTTTCCTGAAAAGTTATGGCACAATGCACAAAAACGCTTTTCAGCCTGAGATAAGGTGGGTTTCGGAACGCCAAACATAAAAGTGTTGATAACTTTCGAAAAACACTTCAGAGAGCTTAGATTTGATGTGCACCTACTAGAAAGACCCTTTCTGCTATAGTGGGAGCTTAAAATTTCATGTTCTGAAGCTTCCCTGAAAAGTTATGGCACAATGCGTAAAAACGCTTTTCAGCCTGAGATAAGGTGGGTTTCGGAACGCCAAAGATAAAAGTGTTGATAACTTTGGAAAAACACTTCAGACAGTTTAGATTTGATGTGCAACTACTAGAAAGACCCTTTCTGCTATAGTGGGAGGTTAAAATTTCATGTTCTGAAGCTTTCCTGAAAAGTTATGGCACAATGCACAAAAACGCTTTTCAGCCTGAGATAAGGTGGGTTTCGGAACGCCAAACATAAAAGTGTTGATAACTTTTGAAAAACACTTCAGACAGCTTAGATTTGATGTGCAACTACTAGAAAGATCCTTTCTGCTATAGTGGGAGGTTAAAATTTCATGTTCTGAAGCTTCCCTGAAAAGTTATGGCACAATGCACAAAAACGCTTTTCAGCCTGAGATAAGGTGGGTTTCGGAACGCCAAACATAAAAGTGTTGATAACTTTCGAAAAACACTTCAGAGAGCTTAGATTTGATGTGCACCTACTAGAAAGACCCTTCTGCTATTGTGGGAGGTTAAAATTTCATGTTCTGAAGCTTCCCTGAAAAGTTATGGCACAATGCACAAAAACGCTTTTCAGCCTGAGATAAGGTGGGTTTCGGAACGCCAAACATAAAAGTGTTGATAACTTTCGAAAAACACTTCAGAGAGCTTAGATTTGATGTGCACCTACTAGAAAGACCCTTTCTGCTATAGTGGGAGGTTAAAATTTCATGTTCTGAAGCTTCCCTGAAAAGTTATGGCACAATGCACAAAAACGCTTTTCAGCCTGAGATAAGGTGGGTTTCGGAACGCCAAACATAAAAGTGTTGATAACTTTGGAAAAACACTTCAGACAGTTTAGATTTGATGTGCAACTACTAGAAAGACCCTTTCTGCTATAGTGGGAGGTTAAAATTTCATGTTCTGAAGCTTTCCTGAAAAGTTATGGCACAATGCACAAAAACGCTTTTCAGCCTGAGATAAGGTGGGTTTCGGAACGCCAAACATAAAAGTGTTGATAACTTTTGAAAAACACTTCAGAGAGCTTAGATTTGATGTGCACCTGCTAGAAAGACCCTTTCTGCTATAGTGGGAGGTTAAAATTTCATGTTCTGAAGCTTCCCTGAAAAGTTATGGCACAATGCGTAAAAACGCTTTTCAGCCTGAGATAAGGTGGGTTTCGGAACGCCAAACATAAAAGTGTTGATAACTTTGGAAAAACACTTCAGAAAGTTTAGATTTGATGTGCAACTACTAGAAAGACCCTTTCTGCTATAGTGGGAGGTTAAAATTTCATGTTCTGAAGCTTTCCTGAAAAGTTATGGCACAATGCACAAAAACGCTTTTCAGCCTGAGATAAGGTGGGTTTCGGAACGCCAAACATAAAAGTGTTGATAACTTTTGAAAAACACTTCAGACAGCTTAGATTTGATGTGCAACTACTAGAAAGACCCTTTCTGCTATAGTGGGAGGTTAAAATTTCATGTTCTGAAGCTTTCCTGAAAAGTTATGGCACAATGCACAAAAACGCTTTTCAGCCTGAGATAAGGTGGGTTTCGGAACGCCAAACATAAAAGTGTTGATAACTTTTGAAAAACACTTCAGAGAGCTTAGATTTGATGTGCACCTACTAGAAAGACCCTTTCTGCTATAGTGGGAGGTTAAAATTTCATGTTCTGAAGCTTCCCTGAAAAGTTATGGCACAATGCGTAAAAACGCTTTTCAGCCTGAGATAAGGTGGGTTTCGGAACGCCAAACATAAAAGTGTTGATAACTTTGGAAAAACACTTCAGGCAGTTTAGATTTGATGTGCAACTACTAGAAAGACCCTTTCTGCTATAGTGGGAGGTTAAAATTTCATGTTCTGAAGCTTCCCTGAAAAGTTATGGCACAATGCACAAAAACGCTTTTCAGCCAGAGATAAGGTGGGTTTCGGAACGCCAAACATAAAAGTGTTAATAACTTTGGAAAAACACTTCAGACAGTTTAGATTTGATGTGCAACTACTAGAAAGACACTTTCTGCTATAGTGGGAGGTTAAAATTTCATGTTCTGAAGCTTTCCTGAAAAGTTATGGCACAATGCACAAAAACGCTTTTCAGCCTGAGATAAGGTGGGTTTCGGAACGCCAAACATAAAAGTGTTGATAACTTTCGAAAAACACTTCAGAGAGCTTAGATTTGATGTGCACCTACTAGAAAGACCCTTTCTGCTATAGTGGGAGGTTAAAATTTCAGGTTCTGAAGCTTCCCTGAAAAGTTATGGCGCAATGCGTAAAAACGCTTTTCAGCCTGAGATAAGGTGGGTTTCGGAACGCCAAACATAAAAGTGTTGATAACTTTGGAAAAACACTTCAGACAGTTTAGATTTGATGTGCAACTACTAGAAAGACCCTTTCTGCTATAGTGGGAGGTTAAAATTTCATGTTCTGAAGCTTTCCTGTAAAGTTATGGCACAATGCACAAAAACGCTTTTCAGCCTGAGATAAGGTGGGTTTCGGAACGCCAAACATAAAAGTGTTGATAACTTTCGAAAAACACTTCAGAGAGCTTAGATTTGATGTGCACCTACTAGAAAGACCCTTTCTGCTATAGTGGGAGGTTAAAATTTCATGTTCTGAAGCTTCCCTGAAAAGTTATGGCACAATGCACAAAAACGCTTTTCAGCCTGAGATAAGGTGGGTTTCGGAACGCCAAACATAAAAGTGTTGATAACTTTGGAAAAACACTTCAGACAGTTTAGATTTGATGTGCAACTACTAGAAAGACCCTTTCTGCTATAGTGGGAGGTTAAAATTTCATGTTCTGAAGCTTCCCTGAAAAGTTATGGCACAATGCACAAAAACGCTTTTCAGCCTGAGATAAGGTGGGTTTCGGAACGCCAAACATAAAAGTGTTGATAACTTTGGAAAAACACTTCAGACAGTTTAGATTTGATGTGCAACTACTAGAAAGACCCTTTCTGCTATAGTGGGAGGTTAAAATTTCATGTTCTGAAGCTTCCCTGAAAAGTTATGGCACAATGCACAATAACGCTTTTCAACCTGAGATAAGGTGGGTTTCGGAACGCCAAACATAAAAGTGTTGATAACTTTCGAAAAACACTTCAGAGAGCTTAGACTTGATGTGCACCTACTAGAAAGACCCTTTCTGCTATAGTGGGAGGTTAAAATTTCATGTTCTGAAGCTTTCCTGAAAAGTTATGGCACAATGCACAAAAACGCTTTTCAGCCTGAGATAAGGTGGGTTTCGGAACGCCAAACATAAAAGTGTTGATAACTTTGGAAAAACACTTCAGACAGTTTAGATTTGATGTGCAACTACTAGAAAGACCCATTCTGCTATAGTGGGAGGTTAAAATTTCATGTTCTGAAGCTTCCCTGAAAAGTTATGGCACAATGCACAAAAACGCTTTTCAGCCTGAGATAAGGTGGGTTTCGGAACGCCAAACATAAAAGTGTTGATAACTTTTGAAAAACACTTCAGACAGCTTAGATTTGATGTGCAACTACTAGAAAGACCCTTTCTGCTATAGTGGGAGGTTAAAATTTCATGTTCTGAAGCTTTCCTGAAAAGTTATGGCACAATGCACAAAAACGCATTTCAGCCTGAGATAAGGTGGGTTTCGGAACGCCAAACATAAAAGTGTTGATAACTTTGGAAAAACACTTCAGACAGTTTAGATTTGATGTGCAACTACTAGAAAGACCCTTTCTGCTATAGTGGGAGGTTAAAATTTCATGTTCTGAAGCTTTCCTGAAAAGTTATGGCACAATGCACAAAAACGCTTTTCAGCCTGAGATAAGGTGGGTTTCGGAACGCCAAACATAAAAGTGTTGATAACTTTGGAAAAACACTTCAGACAGTTTAGATTTGATGTGCAACTACTAGAAAGACCCTTTCTGCTATAGTGGGAGGTTAAAATTTCATGTTCTGAAGCTTTCCTGAAAAGTTATGGCACAATGCACAAAAACGCTTTTCAGCCTGAGATAAGGTGGGTTTCGGAACGCCAAACATAAAAGTGTTGATAACTTTGGAAAAACACTTCAGAGAGCTTAGATTTGATGTGCACCTACTAGAAAGACCCTTTCTGCTATAGTGGGAGGTTAAAATTTCATGTTCTGAAGCTTCCCTGAAAAGTTATGGCACAATGCACAAAAACGCTTTTCAGCCTGAGATAAGGTGGGTTTCGGAACGCCAAACATAAAAGTGTTGATAACTTTCGAAAAACACTTCAGAGAGCTTAGATTTGATGTGCACCTACTAGAAAGACCCTTTCTGCTATAGTGGGAGCTTAAAATTTCATGTTCTGAAGCTTCCCTGAAAAGTTATGGCACAATGCACAAAAACGCTTTTCAGCCTGAGATAAGGTGGGTTTCGGAACGCCAAACATAAAAGTGTTGATAACTTTGGAAAAACACTTCAGACAGCTTAGATTTGATGTGCAACTACTAGAAAGACCCTTTCTGCTATAGTGGGAGGTTAAAATTTCATGTTCTGAAGCTTTCCTGAAAAGTTATGGCACAATGCACAAAAACGCTTTTCAGCCTGAGATAAGGTGGGTTTCGGAACGCCAAACATAAAAGTGTTGATAACTTTTGAAAAACACTTCAGACAGCTTAGATTTGATGTGCAACTACTAGAAAGACCCTTTCTGCTATAGTGGGAGGTTAAAATTTCATGTTCTGAAGCTTCCCTGAAAAGTTATGGCACAATGCACAAAAACGCTTTTCAGCCTGAGATAAGGTGGGTTTCGGAACGCCAAACATAAAAGTGTTGATAACTTTCGAAAAACACTTCAGACAGCTTAGATTTGATGTGCACCTACTAGAAAGACCCTTTCTGCTATAGTGGGAGGTTAAAATTTCATGTTCTGAAGCTTCCCTGAAAAGTTATGGCACAATGCACAAAAACGCTTTTCAGCCTGAGATAAGGTGGGTTTCGGAACGCCAAACATAAAAGTGTTAATAACTTTGGAAAAACACTTCAGACAGTTTAGATTTGATGTGCAACTACTAGAAAGACACTTTCTGCTATAGTGGGAGGTTAAAATTTCATGTTCTGAAGCTTTCCTGAAAAGTTATGGCACAATGCACAAAAACGCTTTTCAGCCTGAGATAAGGTGGGTTTCGGAACGCCAAACATAAAAGTGTTGATAACTTTGGAAAAACACTTCAGAGAGCTTAGATTTGATGTGCACCTACTAGAAAGACCCTTTCTGCTATAGTGGGAGGTTAAAATTTCATGTTCTGAAGCTTCCCTGAAAAGTTATGGCACAATGCGTAAAAACGCTTTTCAGCCTGAGATAAGGTGGGTTTCGGAACGCCAAACATAAAAGTGTTGATAACTTTCGAAAAACACTTCAGAGAGCTTAGATTTGATGTGCACCTTCTAGAAAGACCCTTTCTGCTATAGTGGGAGGTTAAAATTTCATGTTCTGAAGCTTCCCTGAAAAGTTATGGCACAATGCGTTAAAACGCTTTTCAGCCTGAGATAAGGTGGGTTTCGGAACGCCAAACATAAAAGTGTTGATAACTTTGGAAAAACACTTCAGACAGTTTAGATTTGATGTGCAACTACTAGAAAGACCCTTTCTGCTATAGTGGGAGGTTAAAATTTCATGTTCTGAAGCTTTCCTGAAAAGTTATGGCACAATGCGTAAAAACGCTTTTCAGCCTGAGATAAGGTGGGTTTCGGAACGCCAAACATAAAAGTGTTGATAACTTTTGAAAAACACTTCAGACAGTTTAGATTTGATGTGCAACTACTAGAAAGACCCTTTCTGCTATAGTGGGAGGTTAAAATTTCATGTTCTGAAGCTTCCCTGAAAAGTTATGGCACAATGCACAAAAACGCTTTTCAGCCAGAGATAAGGTGGGTTTCGGAACGCCAAACATAAAAGTGTTAATAACTTTGGAAAAACACTTCAGACAGTTTAGATTTGATGTGCAACTACTAGAAAGACACTTTCTGCTATAGTGGGAGGTTAAAATTTCATGTTCTGAAGCTTTCCTGAAAAGTTATGGCACAATGCGTAAAAACGCTTTTCAGCCTGAGATAAGGTGGGTTTCGGAACGCCAAACATAAAAGTGTTGATAACTTTCGAAAAACACTTCAGAGAGCTTAGATTTGATGTGCACCTACTAGAAAGACCCTTTCTGCTATAGTGGGAGGTTAAAATTTCATGTTCTGAAGCTTTCCTGAAAAGTTATGGCACAATGCACAAAAACGCTTTTCAGCCTGAGATAAGGTGGGTTTCGGAACGCCAAACATAAAAGTGTTGATAACTTTCGAAAAACACTTCAGAGAGCTTAGATTTGATGTGCAACTACTAGAAAGACCCTTTCTGCTATAGTGGGAGGTTAAAATTTCATGTTCTGAAGCTTCCCTGAAAAGTTATGGCACAATGCACAAAAACGCTTTTCAGCCTGAGATTAGGTGGGTTTCGGAACGCCAAACATAAAAGTGTTGATAACTTTGGAAAAACACTTCAGACAGTTTAGATTTGATGTGCACCTACTAGAAAGACCCTTTCTGCTATAGTGGGAGGTTAAAATTTCATGTTCTGAAGCTTCCCTGAAAAGTTATGGCACAATGCACAAAAACGCTTTTCAGCCTGAGATAAGGTGGGTTTCGGAACGCCAAACATAAAAGTGTTGATAACTTTGGAAAAACACTTCAGACAGTTTAGATTTGATGTGCAACTACTAGAAAGACCCTTTCTGCTATAGTGGGAGGTTAAAATTTCATGTTCTGAAGCTTTCCTGAAAAGTTATGGCACAATGCACAAAAACGCTTTTCAGCCTGAGATAAGGTGGGTTTCGGAACGCCAAACATAAAAGTGTTGATAACTTTTGAAAAACACTTCAGACAGCTTAGATTTGATGTGCACCTACTAGAAAGACCCTTTCTGCTATAGTGGGAGGTTAAAATTTCATGTTCTGAAGCTTTCCTGAAAAGTTATGGCACAATGCACAAAAACGCTTTTCAGCCTGAGATAAGGTGGGTTTCGGAACGCCAAACATAAAAGTGTTGATAACTTTGGAAAAACACTTCAGACAGTTTAGATTTGATGTGCAACTACTAGAAAGACCCTTTCTGCTATAGTGGGAGGTTAAAATTTCATGTTCTGAAGCTTTCCTGAAAAGTTATGGCACAATGCACAAAAACGCTTTTCAGCCTGAGATAAGGTGGGTTTCGGAACGCCAAACATAAAAGTGTTGATAACTTTTGAAAAACACTTCAGACAGCTTAGATTTGATGTGCACCTACTAGAAAGACCCTTTCTGCTATAGTGGGAGCTTAAAATTTCATGTTCTGAAGCTTCCCTGAAATGTTATGGCACAATGCACAAAAACGCTTTTCAGCCTGAGATAAGGTGGGTTTCGGAACGCCAAACATAAAAGTGTTGATAACTTTCGAAAAACACTTCAGAGAGCTTAGATTTGATGTGCACCTACTAGAAAGACTCTTTCTGCTATAGTGGGAGGTTAAAATTTCATGTTCTGAAGCTTCCCTGAAAAGTTATGGCACAATGCACAAAAACGCTTTTCAGCCTGAGATAAGGTGGGTTTCGGAACGCCAAACATAAAAGTGTTGATAACTTTGGAAAAACACTTCAGACAGTTTAGATTTGATGTGCAACTACTAGAAAGACCCTTTCTGCTATAGTGGGAGGTTAAAATTTCATGTTCTGAAGCTTCCCTGAAAAGTTATGGCACAATGCACAAAAACGCTTTTCAGCCTGAGATAAGGTGGGTTTCGGAACGCCAAACATAAAAGTGTTGATAACTTTGGAAAAACACTTCAGAGAGCTTAGATTTGATGTGCAACTACTAGAAAGACCCTTTCTGCTATAGTGGGAGGTTAAAATTTCATGTTCTGAAGCTTCCCTGAAAAGTTATGGCACAATGCACAAAAACGCTTTTCAGCCTGAGATAAGGTGGGTTTCGGAACGCCAAACATAAAAGTGTTGATAACTTTCGAAAAACACTTCAGAGAGCTTAGATTTGATGTGCAACTACTAGAAAGACACTTTCTGCTATAGTGGGAGGTTAAAATTTCATGTTCTGAAGCTTCCCTGAAAAGTTATGGCACAATGCACAAAAACGCTTTTCAGCCTGAGATAAGGTGGGTTTCGGAACGCCAAACATAAAAGTGTTGATAACTTTGGAAAAACACTTCAGAGAGCTTAGATTTGATGTGCACCTACTAGAAAGACCCTTTCTGCTATAGTGGGAGGTTAAAATTTCATGTTCTGAAGCTTCCCTGAAAAGTTATGGCACAATGCGTAAAAACGCTTTTCAGCCTGAGATAAGGTGGGTTTCGGAACGCCAAACATAAAAGTGTTGATAACTTTCGAAAAACACTTCAGAGAGCTTAGATTTGATGTGCACCTACTAGAAAGACCCTTTCTGCTATAGTGGGAGGTTAAAATTTCATGATCTGAAGCTTCCCTGAAAAGTTATGGCACAATGCACAAAAACGCTTTTCAGCCTGAGATAAGGTGGGTTTCGGAACGCCAAAGATAAAAGTGTTGATAACTTTGGAAAAACACTTCAGAGAGCTTAGATTTGATGTGCACCTACTAGAAAGACCCTTTCTACTATAGTGGGAGGTTAAAATTTCATGATCTGAAGCTTCCCTGAAAAGTTATGGCACAATGCGTAAAAACGCTTTTCAGCCTGAGATAAGGTGGGTTTCGGAACGCCAAACATAAAAGTGTTGATAACTTTTGAAAAACACTTCAGACAGCTTAGATTTGATGTGCAACTACTAGAAAGACCCTTTCTGCTATAGTGGGAGGTTAAAATTTCATGTTCTGAAGCTTCCCTGAAAAGTAATGGCAGAATGCACAAAAACGCTTTTCAGCCTGAGATAAGGTGGGTTTCCGAACGCCAAACATAAAAGTGTTGATAACTTTCGAAAAACACTTCAGAGAGCTTAGATTTGATGTGCAACTACTAGAAAGACCCTTTCTGCTATAGTGGGAGGTTAAAATTTCATGTTCTGAAGCTTCCCTGAAAAGTTATGGCACAATGCACAAAAACGCTTTTCAGCCTGAGATAAGGTGGGTTTCGGAACGCCAAACATAAAAGTGTTGATAACTTTGGAAAAACACTTCAGACAGTTTAGATTTGATGTGCAACTACTAGAAAGACCCTTTCTGCTATAGTGGGAGGTTAAAATTTCATGTTCTGAAGCTTTCCTGAAAAGTTATGGCACAATGCACAAAAACGCTTTTCAGCCTGAGATAAGGTGGGTTTCGGAACGCCAAACATAAAAGTGTTGATAACTTTTGAAAAACACTTCAGAGAGCGTAGATTTGATGTGCACCTACTAGAAAGACCCTTTCTGCTATAGTGGGAGGTTAAAATTTCATGTTCTGAAGCTTCCCTGAAAAGTTATGGCACAATGCGTAAAAACGCTTTTCAGCCTGAGATTAGGTGGGTTTCGGAACGCCAAACATAAAAGTGTTGATAACTTTGGAAAAACACTTCAGACAGTTTAGATTTGATGTGCAACTACTAGAAAGACCCTTTCTGCTATAGTGGGAGGTTAAAATTTCATGTTCTGAAGCTTTCCTGAAAAGTTATGGCACAATGCGTAAAAACGCTTTTCAGCCTGAGATAAGGTGGGTTTCGGAACGCCAAACATAAAAGTGTTGATAACTTTTGAAAAACACTTCAGGCAGTTTAGATTTGATGTGCAACTACTAGAAAGACCCTTTCTGCTATAGTGGGAGGTTAAAATTTCATGTTCTGAAGCTTCCCTGAAAAGTTATGGCACAATGCACAAAAACGCTTTTCAGCCAGAGATAAGGTGGGTTTCGGAACGCCAAACATAAAAGTGTTAATAACTTTGGAAAAACACTTCAGACAGTTTAGATTTGATGTGCACCTACTAGAAAGACACTTTCTGCTATAGTGGGAGGTTAAAATTTCATGTTCTGAAGCTTTCCTGAAAAGTTATGGCACAATGCACAAAAACGCTTTTCAGCCTGAGATAAGGTGGGTTTCGGAACGCCAAACATAAAAGTGTTAATAACTTTGGAAAAACACTTCAGACAGTTTAGATTTGATGTGCAACTACTAGAAAGACACTTTCTGCTATAGTGGGAGGTTAAAATTTCATGTTCTGAAGCTTCCCTGAAAAGTTATGGCACAATGCGTAAAAACGCTTTTCAGCCTGAGATAAGGTGGGTTTCAGAACGCCAAACATAAAAGTGTTGATAACTTTCGAAAAACACTTCAGAGAGCTTAGATTTGATGTGCACCTACTAGAAAGACCCTTTCTGCTATAGTGGGAGGTTAAAATTTCATGTTCTGAAGCTTCCCTGAAAAGTTATGGCACAATGCACAAAAACGCTTTTCAGCCTGAGATAAGGTGGGTTTCGGAACGCCAAACATAAAAGTGTTGATAACTTTGGAAAAACACTTCAGACAGTTTAGATTTGATGTGCAACTACTAGAAAGACCCTTTCTGCTATAGTGGGAGGTTAAAATTTCATGTTCTGAAGCTTCCCTGAAAAGTTATGGCACAATGCACAAAAACGCTTTTCAGCCTGAGATAAGGTGGGTTTCGGAACGCCAAACATAAAAGTGTTGATAACTTTGGAAAAACACTTCAGACAGTTTAGATTTGATGTGCAACTACTAGAAAGACCCTTTCTGCTATAGTGGGAGGTTAAAATTTCATGTTCTGAAGCTTCCCTGAAAAGTTATGGCACAATGCACAAAAACGCTTTTCAGCCTGAGATAAGGTGGGTTTCGGAACGCCAAACATAAAAGTGTTGATAACTTTCGAAAAACACTTCAGAGAGCTTAGATTTGATGTGCACCTACTAGAAAGACCCTTTCTGCTATAGTGGGAGGTTAAAATTTCATGTTCTGAAGCTTCCCTGAAAAGTTATGGCACAATGCACAAAAACGCTTTTCAGCCTGAGATAAGGTGGGTTTCGGAACGCCAAACATAAAAGTGTTGATAACTTTGGAAAAACACTTCAGAGAGCTTAGATTTGATGTGCACCTACTAGAAAGACCCTTTCTGCTATAGTGGGAGGTTAAAATTTCATGTTCTGAAGCTTCCCTGAAAAGTTATGGCACAATGCGTAAAAACGCTTTTCAGCCTGAGATAAGGTGGGTTTCGGAACGCCAAACATAAAAGTGTTGATAACTTTGGAAAAACACTTCAGACAGTTTAGATTTGATGTGCAACTACTAGAAAGACCCTTTCTGCTATAGTGGGAGGTTAAAATTTCATGTTCTGAAGCTTTCCTGAAAAGTTATGGCACAATGCACAAAAACGCTTTTCAGCCTGAGATAAGGTGGGTTTCGGAACGCCAAACATAAAAGTGTTGATAACTTTTGAAAAACACTTCAGACAGCTTAGATTTGATGTGCACCTACTAGAAAGACACTTTCTGCTATAGTGGGAGGTTAAAATTTCATGTTCTGAAGCTTTCCTGAAAAGTTATGGCACAATGCACAAAAACGCTTTTCAGCCTGAGATAAGGTGGGTTTCGGAACGCCAAACATAAAAGTGTTAATAACTTTGGAAAAACACTTCAGACAGTTTAGATTTGATGTGCAACTACTAGAAAGACACTTTCTGCTATAGTGGGAGGTTAAAATTTCATGTTCTGAAGCTTCCCTGAAAAGTTATGGCACAATGCGTAAAAACGCTTTTCAGCCTGAGATAAGGTGGGTTTCAGAACGCCAAACATAAAAGTGTTGATAACTTTCGAAAAACACTTCAGAGAGCTTAGATTTGATGTGCACCTACTAGAAAGACCCTTTCTGCTATAGTGGGAGGTTAAAATTTCATGTTCTGAAGCTTCCCTGAAAAGTTATGGCACAATGCACAAAAACGCTTTTCAGCCTGAGATAAGGTGGGTTTCGGAACGCCAAACATAAAAGTGTTGATAACTTTGGAAAAACACTTCAGACAGTTTAGATTTGATGTGCAACTACTAGAAAGACCCTTTCTGCTATAGTGGGAGGTTAAAATTTCATGTTCTGAAGCTTCCCTGAAAAGTTATGGCACAATGCACAAAAACGCTTTTCAGCCTGAGATAAGGTGGGTTTCGGAACGCCAAACATAAAAGTGTTGATAACTTTGGAAAAACACTTCAGACAGTTTAGATTTGATGTGCAACTACTAGAAAGACCCTTTCTGCTATAGTGGGAGGTTAAAATTTCATGTTCTGAAGCTTCCCTGAAAAGTTATGGCACAATGCACAAAAACGCTTTTCAGCCTGAGATAAGGTGGGTTTCGGAACGCCAAACATAAAAGTGTTGATAACTTTCGAAAAACACTTCAGAGAGCTTAGATTTGATGTGCACCTACTAGAAAGACCCTTTCTGCTATAGTGGGAGGTTAAAATTTCATGTTCTGAAGCTTCCCTGAAAAGTTATGGCACAATGCACAAAAACGCTTTTCAGCCTGAGATAAGGTGGGTTTCGGAACGCCAAACATAAAAGTGTTGATAACTTTGGAAAAACACTTCAGAGAGCTTAGATTTGATGTGCACCTACTAGAAAGACCCTTTCTGCTATAGTGGGAGGTTAAAATTTCATGTTCTGAAGCTTCCCTGAAAAGTTATGGCACAATGCGTAAAAACGCTTTTCAGCCTGAGATAAGGTGGGTTTCGGAACGCCAAACATAAAAGTGTTGATAACTTTGCAAAAACACTTCAGACAGTTTAGATTTGATGTGCAACTACTAGAAAGACCCTTTCTGCTATAGTGGGAGGTTAAAATTTCATGTTCTGAAGCTTTCCTGAAAAGTTATGGCACAATGCACAAAAACGCTTTTCAGCCTGAGATAAGGTGGGTTTCGGAACGCCAAACATAAAAGTGTTGATAACTTTTGAAAAACACTTCAGACAGCTTAGATTTGATGTGCAACTACTAGAAAGACCCTTTCTGCTACAGTGGGAGGTTAAAATTTCATGTTCTGAAGCTTCCCTGAAAAGTTATGGCACAATGCACAAAAACGCTTTTCAGCCTGAGATAAGGTGGGTTTCGGAACGCCAAACATAAAAGTGTTGATAACTTTTGAAAAACACTTCAGACAGCTTAGATTTGATGTGCAACTACTAGAAAGACCCTTTCTGCTATAGTGGGAGGTTAAAATTTCATGTTCTGAAGCTTTCCTGAAAAGTTATGGCACAATGCACAAAAACGCTTTTCAGCCTGAGATAAGGTGGGTTTCGGAACGCCAAACATAAAAGTGTTGATAACTTTTGAAAAACACTTCAGACAGCTTAGATTTGATGTGCAACTACTAGAAAGACCCTTTCTGCTATAGTGGGAGCTTAAAATTTCATGTTCTGAAGCTTCCCTGAAAAGTTATGGCACAATGCACAAAAACGCTTTTCAGCCTGAGATAAGGTGGGTTTCGGAACGCCAAACATAAAAGTGTTGATAACTTTGGAAAAACACTTCAGACAGTTTAGATTTGATGTGCAACTACTAGAAAGACCCTTTCTGCTATAGTGGGAGGTTAAAATTTCATGTTCTGAAGCTTCCCTGAAAAGTTATGGCACAATGCACAAAAACGCTTTTCAGCCTGAGATAAGGTGGGTTTCGGAACGCCAAACATAAAAGTGTTGATAACTTTGGAAAAACACTTCAGACAGTTTAGATTTGATGTGCAACTACTAGAAAGACCCTTTCTGCTATAGTGGGAGGTTAAAATTTCATGTTCTGAAGCTTCCCTGAAAAGTTATGGCACAATGCACAAAAACGCTTTTCAGCCTGAGATAAGGTGGGTTTCGGAACGCCAAACATAAAAGTGTTGATAACTTTCGAAAAACACTTCAGAGAGGTTAGATTTGATGTGCACCTACTAGAAAGACCCTTTCTGCTATAGTGGGAGCTTAAAATTTCATGTTCTGAAGCTTTCCTGAAAAGTTATGGCACAATGCGTAAAAACGCTTTTCAGCCTGAGATAAGGTGGGTTACGGAACGCCAAACATAAAAGTGTTGATAACTTTGGAAAAACACTTCAGACAGTTTAGATTTGATGTGCAACTACTAGAAAGACCCTTTCTGCTATAGTGGGAGGTTAAAATTTCATGTTCTGAAGCTTTCCTGAAAAGTTATGGCACAATGCACAAAAACGCTTTTCAGCCTGAGATAAGGTGGGTTTCGGAACGCCAAACATAAAAGTGTTGATAACTTTTGAAAAACACTTCAGACAGCTTAGATTTGATGTGCAACTACTAGAAAGACCCTTTCTGCTATAGTGGGAGGTTAAAATTTCATGTTCTGAAGCTTCCCTGAAAAGTTATGGCACAATGCGTAAAAACGCTTTTCAGCCTGAGATAAGGTGGGTTTCGGAACGCCAAACATAAAAGTGTTGATAACTTTCGAAAAACACTTCAGACAGCTTAGATTTGATGTGCACCTACTAGAAAGACCCTTTCTGCTATAGTGGGAGGTTAAAATTTCATGTTCTGAAGCTTCCCTGAAAAGTTATGGCACAATGCGTAAAAACGCTTTTCAGCCTGAGATAAGGTGGGTTTCGGAACGCCAAACATAAAAGTGTTGATAACTTTGGAAAAACACTTCAGACAGTTTAGATTTGATGTGCAACTACTAGAAAGACCCTTTCTGCTATAGTGGGAGGTTAAAATTTCATGTTCTGAAGCTTCCCTGAAAAGTTATGGCACAATGCACAAAAACGCTTTTCAGCCTGAGATAAGGTGGGTTTCGGAACGCCAAACATAAAAGTGTTGATAACTTTGGAAAAACACTTCAGACAGTTTAGATTTGATGTGCAACTACTAGAAAGACCCTTTCTGCTATAGTGGGAGGTTAAAATTTCATGTTCTGAAGCTTCCCTGAAAAGTTATGGCACAATGCACAAAAACGCTTTTCAGCCTGAGATAAGGTGGGTTTCGGAACGCCAAACATAAAAGTGTTGATAACTTTGGAAAAACACTTCAGACAGTTTAGATTTGATGTGCACCTACTAGAAAGACCCTTTCTGCTATAGTGGGAGGTTAAAATTTCATGTTCTGAAGCTTCCCTGAAAAGTTATGGCACAATGCACAAAAACGCTTTTCAGCCTGAGATAAGGTGGGTTTCGGAACGCCAAACATAAAAGTGTTGATAACTTTGGAAAAACACTTCAGACAGTTTAGATTTGATGTGCAACTACTAGAAAGACCCTTTCTGCTATAGTGGGAGGTTAAAATTTCATGTTCTGAAGCTTTCCTGAAAAGTTATGGCACAATGCACAAAAACGCTTTTCAGCCTGAGATAAGGTGGGTTTCGGAACGCCAAACATAAAAGTGTTGATAACTTTTGAAAAACACTTCAGACAGCTTAGATTTGATGTGCACCTACTAGAAAGACCCTTTCTGCTATAGTGGGAGGTTAAAATTTCATGTTCTGAAGCTTTCCTGAAAAGTTATGGCACAATGCACAAAAACGCTTTTCAGCCTGAGATAAGGTGGGTTTCGGAACGCCAAACATAAAAGTGTTGATAACTTTGGAAAAACACTTCAGACAGTTTAGATTTGATGTGCAACTACTAGAAAGACCCTTTCTGCTATAGTGGGAGGTTAAAATTTCATGTTCTGAAGCTTTCCTGAAAAGTTATGGCACAATGCACAGAAACGCTTTTCAGCCTGAGATAAGGTGGGTTTCGGAACGCCAAACATAAAAGTGTTGATAACTTTTGAAAAACACTTCAGACAGCTTAGATTTGATGTGCACCTACTAGAAAGACCCTTTCTGCTATAGTGGGAGCTTAAAATTTCATGTTCTGAAGCTTCCCTGAAAAGTTATGGCACAATGCACAAAAACGCTTTTCAGCCTGAGATAAGGTGGGTTTCGGAACGCCAAACATAAAAGTGTTGATAACTTTGGAAAAACACTTCAGAGAGCTTAGATTTGATGTGCACCTACTAGAAAGACCCTTTCTGCTATAGTGGGAGGTTAAAATTTCATGTTCTGAAGCTTCCCTGAAAAGTTATGGCACAATGCACAAAAACGCTTTTCAGCCTGAGATAAGGTGGGTTTCGGAACGCCAAACATAAAAGTGTTGATAACTTTGGAAAAACACTTCAGGCAGTTTAGATTTGATGTGCAACTACTAGAAAGACCCTTTCTGCTATAGTGGGAGGTTAAAATTTCATGTTCTGAAGCTTCCCTGAAAAGTTATGGCACAATGCACAAAAACGCTTTTCAGCCTGAGATAAGGTGGGTTTCGGAACGCCAAACATAAAAGTGTTGATAACTTTGGAAAAACACTTCAGAGAGCTTAGATTTGATGTGCAACTACTAGAAAGACCCTTTCTGCTATAGTGGGAGATTAAAATTTCATGTTCTGTAGCTTCCCTGAAAAGTTATGGCACAATGCACAAAAACGCTTTTCAGCCTGAGATAAGGTGGGTTTCGGAACGCCAAACATAAAAGTGTTGATAACTTTCGAAAAACACTTCAGAGAGCTTAGATTTTATGTGCAACTACTAGAAAGACACTTTCTGCTATAGTGGGAGGTTAAAATTTCATGTTCTGAAGCTTCCCTGAAAAGTTATGGCACAATGCACAAAAACGCTTTTCAGCCTGAGATAAGGTGGGTTTCGGAACGCCAAACATAAAAGTGTTGATAACTTTGGAAAAACACTTCAGAGAGCTTAGATTTGATGTGCACCTACTAGAAAGACCCTTTCTGCTATAGTGGGAGGTTAAAATTTCATGTTCTGAAGCTTCCCTAAAAAGTTATGGCACAATGCGTAAAAACGCTTTTCAGCCTGAGATAAGGTGGGTTTCGGAACGCCAAACATAAAAGTGTTGATAACTTTCGAAAAACACTTCAGAGAGCTTAGATTTGATGTGCACCTACTAGAAAGACCCTTTCTGCTATAGTGGGAGGTTAAAATTTCATGATCTGAAGCTTCCCTGAAAAGTTATGGCACAATGCACAAAAACGCTTTTCAGCCTGAGATAAGGTGGGTTTCGGAACGCCAAAGATAAAAGTGTTGATAACTTTGGAAAAACACTTCAGAGAGCTTAGATTTGATGTGCACCTACTAGAAAGACCCTTTCTGCTATAGTGGGAGGTTAAAATTTCATGATCTGAAGCTTCCCTGAAAAGTTATGGCACAATGCGTAAAAACGCTTTTCAGCCTGAGATAAGGTGGGTTTCGGAACGCCAAACATAAAAGTGTTGATAACTTTTGAAAAACACTTCAGACAGCTTAGATTTGATGTGCAACTACTAGAAAGACCCTTTCTGCTATAGTGGGAGGTTAAAATTTCATGTTCTGAAGCTTCCCTGAAAAGTAATGGCACAATGCACAAAAACGCTTTTCAGCCTGAGATAAGGTGGGTTTCGGAACGCCAAACATAAAAGTGTTGATAACTTTCGAAAAACACTTCAGAGAGCTTAGATTTGATGTGCAACTACTAGAAAGACCCTTTCTGCTATAGTGGGAGGTTAAAATTTCATGTTCTGAAGCTTCCCTGAAAAGTTATGGCACAATGCACAAAAACGCTTTTCAGCCTGAGATAAGGTGGGTTTCGGAACGCCAAACATAAAAGTGTTGATAACTTTGGAAAAACACTTCAGACAGTTTAGATTTGATGTGCAACTACTAGAAAGACCCTTTCTGCTATAGTGGGAGGTTAAAATTTCATGTTCTGAAGCTTCCCTGAAAAGTTATGGCACAATGCACAAAAACGCTTTTCAGCCTGAGATAAGGTGGGTTTCGGAACGCCAAAAATAAAAGTGTTGATAACTTTGGAAAAACACTTCAGACAGTTTAGATTTGATGTGCAACTACTAGAAAGACCCTTTCTGCTATAGTGGGAGGTTAAAATTTCATGTTCTGAAGCTTTCCTGAAAAGTTATGGCACAATGCGTAAAAACGCTTTTCAGCCTGAGATAAGGTGGGTTTCGGAACGCCAAACATAAAAGTGTTGATAACTTTGGAAAAACACTTCAGACAGCTTAGATTTGATGTGCAACTACTAGAAAGACCCTTTCTGCTATAGTGGGAGGTTAAAATTTCATGTTCTGAAGCTTCCCTGAAAAGTTATGGCACAATGCGTAAAAACGCTTTTCAGCCTGAGATAAGGTGGGTTTCGGAACGCCAAACATAAAAGTGTTGATAACTTTGGAAAAACACTTCAGACAGCTTAGATTTGATGTGCAACTACTAGAAAGACCCTTTCTGCTATAGTGGGAGGTTAAAATTTCATGTTCTGAAGCTTCCCTGAAAAGTTATGGCACAATGCACAAAAACGCTTTTCAGCCTGAGATAAGGTGGGTTTCGGAACGCCAAACATAAAAGTGTTGATAACTTTTGAAAAACACTTCAGGCAGTTTAGATTTGATGTGCAACTACTAGAAAGACCCTTTCTGCTATAGTGGGAGGTTAAAATTTCATGTTCTGAAGCTTCCCTGAAAAGTTATGGCACAATGCACAAAAACGCTTTTCAGCCAGAGATAAGGTGGGTTTCGGAACGCCAAACATAAAAGTGTTAATAACTTTGGAAAAACACTTCAGACAGTTTAGATTTGATGTGCAACTACTAGAAAGACCCTTTCTGCTATAGTGGGAGGTTAAAATTTCATGTTCTGAAGCTTTCCTGAAAAGTTATGGCACAATGCACAAAAACGCTTTTCAGCCTGAGATAAGGTGGGTTTCGGAACGCCAAACATAAAAGTGTTAATAACTTTGGAAAAACACTTCAGACAGTTTAGATTTGATGTGCAACTACTAGAAAGACACTTTCTGCTATAGTGGGAGGTTAAAATTTCAAGTTCTGAAGCTTCCCTGAAAAGTTATGGCACAATGCGTAAAAACGCTTTTCAGCCTGAGATAAGGTGGGTTTCGGAACGCCAAACATAAAAGTGTTGATAACTTTCGAAAAACACTTCAGAGAGCTTAGATTTGATGTGCACCTACTAGAAAGACCCTTTCTGCTATAGTGGGAGGTTAAAATTTCATGTTCTGAAGCTTCCCTGAAAAGTTATGGCACAATGCGTAAAAACGCTTTTCAGCCTGAGATAAGGTGGGTTTCAGAACGCCAAACATAAAAGTGTTGATAACTTTCGAAAAACACTTCAGAGAGCTTAGATTTGATGTGCACCTACTAGAAAGACCCTTTCTGCTATAGTGGGAGGTTAAAATTTCATGTTCTGAAGCTTCCCTGAAAAGTTATGGCACAATGCACAAAAACGCTTTTCAGCCTGAGATAAGGTGGGTTTCGGAACGCCAAACATAAAAGTGTTGATAACTTTGGAAAAACACTTCAGACAGTTTAGATTTGATGTGCAACTACTAGAAAGACCCTTTCTGCTATAGTGGGAGGTTAAAATTTCATGTTCTGAAGCTTCCCTGAAAAGTTATGGCACAATGCACAAAAACGCTTTTCAGCCTGAGATAAGGTGGGTTTCGGAACGCCAAACATAAAAGTGTTGATAACTTTGGAAAAACACTTCAGACAGTTTAGATTTGATGTGCAACTACTAGAAAGACCCTTTCTGCTATAGTGGGAGGTTAAAATTTCATGTTCTGAAGCTTCCCTGAAAAGTTATGGCACAATGCACAAAAACGCTTTTCAGCCTGAGATAAGGTGGGTTTCGGAACGCCAAACATAAAAGTGTTGATAACTTTCGAAAAACACTTCAGAGAGCTTAGATTTGATGTGCACCTACTAGAAAGACCCTTTCTGCTATAGTGGGAGGTTAAAATTTCATGTTCTGAAGCTTCCCTGAAAAGTTATGGCACAATGCACAAAAACGCTTTTCAGCCTGAGATAAGGTGGGTTTCGGAACGCCAAACATAAAAGTGTTGATAACTTTGGAAAAACACTTCAGAGAGCTTAGATTTGATGTGCACCTACTAGAAAGACCCTTTCTGCTATAGTGGGAGGTTAAAATTTCATGTTCTGAAGCTTCCCTGAAAAGTTATGGCACAATGCGTAAAAACGCTTTTCAGCCTGAGATAAGGTGGGTTTCGGAACGCCAAACATAAAAGTGTTGATAACTTTGGAAAAACACTTCAGACAGTTTAGATTTGATGTGCAACTACTAGAAAGACCCTTTCTGCTATAGTGGGAGGTTAAAATTTCATGTTCTGAAGCTTTCCTGAAAAGTTATGGCACAATGCACAAAAACGCTTTTCAGCCTGAGATAAGGTGGGTTTCGGAACGCCAAACATAAAAGTGTTGATAACTTTGGAAAAACACTTCAGACAGTTTAGATTTGATGTGCAACTACTAGAAAGACCCTTTCTGCTATAGTGGGAGGTTAAAATTTCATGTTCTGAAGCTTTCCTGAAAAGTTATGGCACAATGCGTAAAAACGCTTTTCAGCCTGAGATAAGGTGGGTTACGGAACGCCAAACATAAAAGTGTTGATAACTTTGGAAAAACACTTCAGACAGTTTAGATTTGATGTGCAACTACTAGAAAGACCCTTTCTGCTATAGTGGGAGGTTAAAATTTCATGTTCTGAAGCTTCCCTGAAAAGTTATGGCACAATGCGTAAAAACGCTTTTCAGCCTGAGATAAGGTGGGTTTCGGAACGCCAAACATAAAAGTGTTGATAACTTTCGAAAAACACTTCAGACAGCTTAGATTTGATGTGCACCTACTAGAAAGACCCTTTCTGCTATAGTGGGAGGTTAAAATTTCATGTTCTGAAGCTTCCCTGAAAAGTTATGGCACAATGCGTAAAAACGCTTTTCAGCCTGAGATAAGGTGGGTTTCGGAACGCCAAACATAAAAGTGTTGATAACTTTGGAAAAACACTTCAGACAGTTTAGATTTGATGTGCAACTACTAGAAAGACCCTTTCTGCTATAGTGGGAGGTTAAAATTTCATGTTCTGAAGCTTCCCTGAAAAGTTATGGCACAATGCACAAAAACGCTTTTCAGCCTGAGATAAGGTGGGTTTCGGAACGCCAAACATAAAAGTGTTAATAACTTTGGAAAAACACTTCAGACAGTTTAGATTTGATGTGCAACTACTAGAAAGACCCTTTCTGCTATAGTGGGAGGTTAAAATTTCATGTTCTGAAGCTTCCCTGAAAAGTTACGGCACAATGCACAAAAACGCTTTTCAGCCTGAGATAAGGTGGCTTTCGGAACGCCAAACATAAAAGTGTTGATAACTTTCGAAAAACACTTCAGAGAGCTTAGATTTGATGTGCACCTACTAGAAAGACCCTTTCTGCTATAGTGGGAGGTTAAAATTTCATGTTCTGAAGCTTCCCTGAAAAGTTATGGCACAATGCGTAAAAACGCTTTTCAGCCAGAGATAAGGTGGGTTTCGGAACGCCAAACATAAAAGTGTTGATAACTTTGGAAAAACACTTCAGACAGTTTAGATTTGATGTGCAACTACTAGAAAGACCCTTTCTGCTATAGTGGGAGGTTAAAATTTCATGTTCTGAAGCTTCCCTGAAAAGTTATGGCACAATGCACAAAAACGCTTTTCAGCCTGAGATAAGGTGGGTTTCGGAACGCCAAACATAAAAGTGTTGATAACTTTTGAAAAACACTTCAGGCAGTTTAGATTTGATGTGCACCTACTAGAAAGACCCTTTCTGCTATAGTGGGAGGTTAAAATTTCATGTTCTGAAGCTTCCCTGAAAAGTTATGGCACAATGCACAAAAACGCTTTTCAGCCTGAGATAAGGTGGGTTTCGGAACGCCAAACATAAAAGTGTTGATAACTTTCGAAAAACACTTCAGAGAGCTTAGATTTGATGTGCACCTACTAGAAAGACCCTTTCTGCTATAGTGGGAGGTTAAAATTTCATGTTCTGAAGCTTCCCTGAAAAGTTATGGCACAATGCACAAAAACGCTTTTCAGCCTGAGATAAGGTGGGTTTCGGAACGCCAAACATAAAAGTGTTGATAACTTTGGAAAAACACTTCAGACAGTTTAGATTTGATGTGCAACTACTAGAAAGACCCTTTCTGCTATAGTGGGAGGTTAAAATTTCATGTTCTGAAGCTTCCCTGAAAAGTTATGGCACAATGCACAAAAACGCTTTTCAGCCTGAGATAAGGTGGGTTTCGGAACGCCAAACATAAAAGTGTTGATAACCTTCGAAAAACACTTCAGAGAGCTTAGATTTGATGTGCACCTACTAGAAAGACCCTTTCTGCTATAGTGGGAGCTTAAAATTTCATGTTCTGAAGCTTCCCTGAAAAGTTATGGCACAATGCACAAAAACGCTTTTCAGCCTGAGATAAGGTGGGTTTCGGAACGCCAAACATAAAAGTGTTGATAACTTTGGAAAAACACTTCAGGCAGTTTAGATTTGATGTGCAACTACTAGAAAGACCCTTTCTGCTATAGTGGGAGGTTAAAATTTCATGTTCTGAAGCTTCCCTGAAAAGTTATGGCACAATGCACAAAAACGCTTTTCAGCCTGAGATAAGGTGGGTTTCGGAACGCCAAACATAAAAGTGTTGATAACTTTCGAAAAACACTTCAGAGAGCTTAGATTTGATGTGCAACTACTAGAAAGACCCTTTCTGCTATAGTGGGAGATTAAAATTTCATGTTCTGAAGCTTCCCTGAAAAGTTATGGCACAATGCGTAAAAACGCTTTTCAGCCTGAGATAAGGTGGGTTTCGGAACGCCAAACATAAAAGTGTTAATAACTTTGGAAAAACACTTCAGGCAGTTTAGATTTGATGTGCAACTACTAGAAAGACACTTTCTGCTATAGTGGGAGGTTAAAATTTCATGTTCTGAAGCTTCCCTGAAAAGTTATGGCACAATGCACAAAAACGCTTTTCAGCCTGAGATAAGGTGGGTTTCGGAACGCCAAACATAAAAGTGTTAATAACTTTGGAAAAACACTTCAGACAGTTTAGATTTGATGTGCAACTACTAGAAAGACCCTTTCTGCTATAGTGGGAGGTTAAAATTTCATGTTCTGAAGCTTTCCTGAAAAGTTATGGCACAATGCACAAAAACGCTTTTCAGCCTGAGATAAGGTGGGTTTCGGAACGCCAAACATAAAAGTGTTGATAACTTTCGAAAAACACTTCAGAGAGCTTAGATTTGATGTGCACCTACTAGAAAGACCCTTTCTGCTATAGTGGGAGCTTAAAATTTCATGTTCTGAAGCTTCCCTGAAAAGTTATGGCACAATGCGTAAAAACGCTTTTCAGCCTGAGATAAGGTGGGTTTCGGAACGCCAAAGATAAAAGTGTTGATAACTTTGGAAAAACACTTCAGAGAGCTTAGATTTGATGTGCACCTACTAGAAAGACCCTTTCTGCTATAGTGGGAGGTTAAAATTTCATGTTCTGAAGCTTTCCTGAAAAGTTATGGCACAATGCACAAAAACGCTTTTCAGCCTGAGATAAGGTGGGTTTCGGAACGCCAAACATAAAAGTGTTGATAACTTTCGAAAAACACTTCAGAGAGCTTAGATTTGATGTGCACCTACTAGAAAGACCCTTTCTGCTATAGTGGGAGCTTGAAATTTCATGTTCTGAAGCTTCCCTGAAAAGTTATGGCACAATGCACAAAAACGCTTTTCAGCCTGAGATAAGGTGGGTTTCGGAACGCCAAAGATAAAAGTGTTGATAACTTTGGAAAAACACTTCAGACAGTTTAGATTTGATGTGCACCTACTAGAAAGACCCTTTCTGCTATAGTGGGAGGTTAAAATTTCATGTTCTGAAGCTTCCCTGAAAAGTTATGGCACAATGCACAAAAACGCTTTTCAGCCTGAGATAAGGTGGGTTTCGGAACGCCAAACATAAAAGTGTTGATAACTTTGGAAAAACACTTCAGACAGTTTAGATTTGATGTGCAACTACTAGAAAGACCCTTTCTGCTATAGTGGGAGGTTAAAATTTCATTTTCTGAAGCTTCCCTGAAAAGTTATGGCACAATGCACAAAAACGCTTTTCAGCCTGAGATAAGGTGGGTTTCGGAACGCCAAACATAAAAGTGTTGATAACTTTGGAAAAACACTTCAGACAGTTTAGATTTGATGTGCAACTACTAGAAAGACCCTTTCTGCTATAGTGGGAGGTTAAAATTTCATGTTCTGAAGCTTCCCTGAAAAGTTATGGCACAATGCGTAAAAACGCTTTTCAGCCTGAGATAAGGTGGGTTTCGGAACGCCAAACATAAAAGTGTTGATAACTTTGGAAAAACACTTCAGACAGTTTAGATTTGATGTGCAACTACTAGAAAGACCCTTTCTGCTATAGTGGGAGGTTAAAATTTCATGTTCTGAAGCTTCCCTGAAAAGTTATGGCACAATGCACAAAAACGCTTTTCAGCCTGAGATAAGGTGGGTTTCGGAACGCCAAACATAAAGGTGTTGATAACTTTGGAAAAACACTTCAGAGAGCTTAGATTTGATGTGCACCTACTAGAAAGACCCTTTCTGCTATAGTGGGAGGTTAAAATTTCATGTTCTGAAGCTTTCCTGAAAAGTTATGGCACAATGCACAAAAACGCTTTTGAGCCTGAGATAAGGTGGGTTTCGGAACGCCAAACATAAAAGTGTTGATAACTTTGGAAAAACACTTCAGAGAGCTTAGATTTGATGTGCACCTACTAGAAAGACCCTTTCTGCTATAGTGGGAGGTTAAACTTTCATGTTCTGAAGCTTCCCTGAAAAGTTATGGCACAATGCACAAAAACGCTTTTCAGCCTGAGATAAGGTGGGTTTCGGAACGCCAAACATAAAAGTGTTGATAACTTTGGAAAAACACTTCAGACAGCTTAGATTTGATGTGCAACTACTAGAAAGACCCTTTCTGCTATAGTGGGAGGTTAAAATTTCATGTTCTGAAGCTTCCCTGAAAAGTTATGGCACAATGCACAAAAACGCTTTTCAGCCTGAGATAAGGTGGGTTTCGGAACGCCAAACATAAAAGTGTTGATAACTTTGGAAAAACACTTCAGACAGTTTAGATTTGATATGCAACTACTAGAAAGACCCTTTCTGCTATAGTGGGAGGTTAAAATTTCATGTTCTGAAGCTTCCCTGAAAAGTTATGGCACAATGCACAAAAACGCTTTTCAGCCTGAGATAAGGTGGGTTTCGGAACGCCAAATATAAAAGTGTTGATAACTTTGGAAAAACACTTCAGACAGTTTAGATTTGATGTGCAACTACTAGAAAGACCCTTTCTGCTATAGTGGGAGGTTAAAATTTCATGTTCTGAAGCTTCCCTGAAAAGTTATGGCACAATGCGTAAAAACGCTTTTCAGCCTGAGATAAGGTGGGTTTCGGAACGCCAAACATAAAAGTGTTGATAACTTTGGAAAAACACTTCAGACAGTTTAGATTTGATGTGCAACTACTAGAAAGACCCTTTCTGCTATAGTGGGAGGTGAAAATTTCATGTTCTGAAGCTTCCCTGAAAAGTTATGGCACAATGCACAAAAACGCTTTTCAGCCTGAGATTAGGTGGGTTTCGGAACGCCAAACATAAAAGTGTTAATAACTTTGGAAAAACACTTCAGACAGTTTAGATTTGATGTGCAACTACTAGAAAGACCCTTTCTGCTATAGTGGGAGGTTAAAATTTCATGTTCTGAAGCTTCCCTGAAAAGTTATGGCACAATGCACAAAAACGCTTTTCAGCCTGAGATAAGGTGGGTTTCGGAACGCCAAACATAAAAGTGTTGATAACTTTGGAAAAACACTTCAGACAGTTTAGATTTGATGTGCAACTACTAGAAAGACCCTTTCTGCTATAGTGGGAGGTTAAAATTTCATGTTCTGAAGCTTCCCTGAAAAGTTATGGCACAATGCACAAAAACGCTTTTCAGCCTGAGATAAGGTGGGTTTCGGAACGCCAAACATAAAAGTGTTGATAACTTTGGAAAAACACTTCAGACAGTTTAGATTTGATGTGCAACTACTAGAAAGACCCTTTCTGCTATAGTGGGAGGTTAAAATTTCATGTTCTGAAGCTTCCCTGAAAAGTTATGGCACAATGCACAAAAACGCTTTTCAGCCTGAGATAAGGTGGGTTTCGGAACGCCAAACATAAAAGTGTTGATAACTTTGGAAAAACACTTCAGACAGTTTAGATTTGATGTGCAACTACTAGAAAGACCCTTTCTGCTATAGTGGGAGGTTAAAATTTCATGTTCTGAAGCTTCCCTGAAAAGTTATGGCACAATGCACAAAAACGCTTTTCAGCCTGAGATAAGGTGGGTTTCGGAACGCCAAACATAAAAGTGTTGATAACTTTGGAAAAACACTTCAGGCAGTTTAGATTTGATGTGCAACTACTAGAAAGACCCTTTCTGCTATAGTGGGAGGTTAAAATTTCATGTTCTGAAGCTTCCCTGAAAAGTTATGGCACAATGCACAAAAACGCTTTTCAGCCTGAGATAAGGTGGGTTTCGGAACGCCAAACATAAAAGTGTTGATAACTTTCGAAAAACACTTCAGAGAGCTTAGATTTGATGTGCACCTACTAGAAAGACCCTTTCTGCTATAGTGGGAGGTTAAAATTTCATGTTCTGAAGCTTCCCTGAAAAGTTATGGCACAATGCACAAAAACGCATTTCAGCCTGAGATAAGGTGGGTTTCGGAACGCCAAACATAAAAGTGTTGATAACTTTGGAAAAACACTTCAGAGAGCTTAGATTTGATGTGCACCTACTAGAAAGACCCTTTCTGCTATAGTGGGAGGTTACAATTTCATGTTCTGAAGCTTCCCTGAAAAGTTATGGCACAATGCACAAAAACGCTTTTCAGCCTGAGATAAGGTGGGTTTCGGAACGCCAAACATAAAAGTGTTGATAACTTTGGAAAAACACTTCAGACAGCTTAGATTTGATGTGCAACTACTAGAAAGACCCTTTCTGCTATAGTGGGAGGTTAAAATTTCATGTTCTGAAGCTTCCCTGAAAAGTTATGGCACAATGCGTAAAAACGCTTTTCAGCCTGAGATAAGGTGGGTTTCGGAACGCCAAACATAAAAGTGTTGATAACTTTGGAAAAACACTTCAGACAGCTTAGATTTGATGTGCAACTACTAGAAAGACCCTTTCTGCTATAGTGGGAGGTTAAAATTTCATGTTCTGAAGCTTTCCTGAAAAGTTATGGCAAAATGCACAAAAACGCTTTTCAGCCTGAGATAAGGTGGGTTTCGGAACGCCAAACATAAAAGTGTTGATAACTTTGGAAAAACACTTCAGACAGTTTAGATTTGATGTGCAACTACTAGAAAGACCCTTTCTGCTATAGTGGGAGGTTAAAATTTCATGTTCTGAAGCTTCCCTGAAAAGTTATGGCACAATGCACAAAAACGCTTTTCAGCCTGAGATAAGGTGGGTTTCGGAACGCCAAACATAAAAGTGTTGATAACTTTGGAAAAACACTTCAGACAGCTTAGATTTGATGTGCAACTACTAGAAAGACCCTTTCTGCTATAGTGGGAGGTTAAAATTTCATGTTCTGAAGCTTCCCTGAAAAGTTATGGCACAATGCACAAAAACGCTTTTCAGCCTGAGATAAGGTGGGTTTCGGAACGCCAAACATAAAAGTGTTGATAACTTTGGAAAAACACTTCAGACAGTTTAGATTTGATGTGCAACTACTAGAAAGACCCTTTCTGCTATAGTGGGAGGTTAAAATTTCATGTTCTGAAGCTTTCCTGAAAAGTTATGGCACAATGCACAAAAACGCTTTTCAGCCTGAGATAAGGTGGGTTTCGGAACGCCAAACATAAAAGTGTTGATAACTTTGGAAAAACACTTCAGACAGTTTAGATTTGATGTGCAACTACTAGAAAGACCCTTTCTGCTATAGTGGGAGGTTAAAATTTCATGTTCTGAAGCTTCCCTGAAAAGTTATGGCACAATGCACAAAAACGCTTTTCAGCCTGAGATAAGGTGGGTTTCGGAACGCCAAACATAAAAGTGTTGATAACTTTGGAAAAACACTTCAGACAGTTTAGATTTGATGTGCACCTACTAGAAAGACCCTTTCTGCTATAGTGGGAGCTTAAAATTTCATGTTCTGAAGCTTCCCTGAAAAGTTATGGCACAATGCACAAAAACGCTTTCAGCCTGAGATAAGGTGGGTTTCGGAACGCCAAACATAAAAGTGTTGATAACTTTCGAAAAACACTTCAGAGAGCTTAGATTTGATGTGCAACTACTAGAAAGACCCTTTCTGCTATAGTGGGAGCTTAAAATTTCATGTTCTGAAGCTTCCCTGAAAAGTTATGGCACAATGCGTAAAAACGCTTTTCAGCCTGAGATAAGGTGGGTTTCGGAACGCCAAACATAAAAGTGTTGATAACTTTGGAAAAACACTTCAGAGAGCTTAGATTTGATGTGCAACTACTAGAAAGACCCTTTCTGCTATAGTGGGAGGTTAAAATTTCATGTTCTGAAGCTTCCCTGAAAAGTTATGGCACAATGCGTAAAAACGCTTTTCAGCCTGAGATAAGGTGGGTTTCGGAACGCCAAACATAAAAGTGTTGATAACTTTGGAAAAACACTTCAGACAGCTTAGATTTGATGTGCACCTACTAGAAAGACCCTTTCTGCTATAGTGGGAGGTTAAAATTTCATGTTCTGAAGCTTCCCTGAAAAGTTATGGCACAATGCACAAAAACGCTTTTCAGCCTGAGATAAGGTGGGTTTCGGAACGCCAAACATAAAAGTGTTGATAACTTTGGAAAAACACTTCAGACAGTTTAGATTTGATGTGCAACTACTAGAAAGACCCTTTCTGCTATAGTGGGAGGTTAAAATTTCATGTTCTGAAGCTTCCCTGAAAAGTGATGGCACAATGCGTAAAAACGCTTTTCAGCCTGAGATAAGGTGGGTTTCGGAACGCCAAACATAAAAGTGTTGATAACTTTGGAAAAACACTTCAGACAGTTTAGATTTGATGTGCAACTACTAGAAAGACCCTTTCTGCTATAGTGGGAGGTTAAAATTTCATGTTCTGAAGCTTCCCTGAAAAGTTATGGCACAATGCACAAAAACGCTTTTCAGCCTGAGATAAGGTGGGTTTCGGAACGCCAAACATAAAAGTGTTGATAACTTTGGAAAAACACTTCAGACAGTTTAGATTTGATGTGCAACTACTAGAAAGACCCTTTCTGCTATAGTGGGAGGTTAAAATTTCATGTTCTGAAGCTTCCCTGAAAAGTTATGGCACAATGCACAAAAACGCTTTTCAGCCTGAGATAAGGTGGGTTTCGGAACGCCAAACATAAAAGTGTTGATAACTTTGGAAAAACACTTCAGACAGTTTAGATTTGATGTGCAACTACTAGACAGACCCTTTCTGCTATAGTGGGAGGTTAAAATTTCATGTTCTGAAGCTTCCCTGAAAAGTTATGGCACAATGCACAAAAACGCTTTTCAGCCTGAGATAAGGTGGGTTTCGGAACGCCAAACATAAAAGTGTTGATAACTTTCGAAAAACACTTCAGAGAGCTTAGATTTGATGTGCACCTACTAGAAAGACCCTTTCTGCTATAGTGGGAGGTTAAAATTTCATGTTCTGAAGCTTCCCTGAAAAGTTATGGCACAATGCGTAAAAACGCTTTTCAGCCTGAGATAAGGTGGGTTTCGGAACGCCAAACATAAAAGTGTTGATAACTTTTGAAAAACACTTCAGAGAGCTTAGATTTGATGTGCACCTACTAGAAAGACCCTTTCTGCTATAGTGGGAGGTTAAAATTTCATGTTCTGAAGCTTCCCTGAAAAGTTATGGCACAATGCACAAAAACGCTTTTCAGCCTGAGATAAGGTGGGTTTCGGAACGCCAAACATAAAAGTGTTGATAACTTTGGAAAAACACTTCAGACAGTTTAGATTTGATGTGCAACTACTAGAAAGACCCTTTCTGCTATAGTGGGAGGTTAAAATTTCATGTTCTGAAGCTTTCCTGAAAAGTTATGGCACAATGCACAAAAACGCTTTTCAGCCTGAGATAAGGTGGGTTTCGGAACGCCAAACATAAAAGTGTTGATAACTTTGGAAAAACACTTCAGACAGTTTAGATTTGATGTGCAACTACTAGAAAGACCCTTTCTGCTATAGTGGGAGGTTAAAATTTCATGTTCTGAAGCTTCCCTGAAAAGTTATGGCACAATGCACAAAAACGCTTTTCAGCCTGAGATAAGGTGGGTTTCGGAACGCCAAACATAAAAGTGTTGATAACTTTGGAAAAACACTTCAGACAGTTTAGATTTGATGTGCAACTACTAGAAAGACCCTTTCTGCTATAGTGGGAGGTTAAAATTTCATGTTCTGAAGCTTCCCTGAAAAGTTATGGCACAATGCACAAAAACGCTTTTCAGCCTGAGATAAGGTGGGTTTCGGAACGCCAAACATAAAAGTGTTGATAACTTTGGAAAAACACTTCAGACAGTTTAGATTTGATGTGCAACTACTAGAAAGACCCTTTCTGCTATAGTGGGAGGTTAAAATTTCATGTTCTGAAGCTTTCCTGAAAAGTTATGGCACAATGCACAAAAACGCTTTTCAGCCTGAGATAAGGTGGGTTTCGGAACGCCAAACATAAAAGTGTTGATAACTTTGGAAAAACACTTCAGACAGCTTAGATTTGATGTGCACCTACTAGAAAGACCCTTTCTGCTATAGTGGGAGGTTAAAATTTCATGTTCTGAAGCTTCCCTGAAAAGTGATGGCACAATGCGTAAAAACGCTTTTCAGCCTGAGATAAGGTGGGTTTCGGAACGCCAAACATAAAAGTGTTGATAACTTTGGAAAAACACTTCAGACAGTTTAGATTTGATGTGCAACTACTAGAAAGACCCTTTCTGCTATAGTGGGAGGTTAAAATTTCATGTTCTGAAGCTTCCCTGAAAAGTTATGGCACAATGCGTAAAAACGCTTTTCAGCCTGAGATAAGGTGGGTTTCGGAACGCCAAACATAAAAGTGTTGATAACTTTGGAAAAACACTTCAGACAGTTTAGATTTGATGTGCAACTACTAGAAAGACCCTTTCTGCTATAGTGGGAGGTTAAAATTTCATGTTCTGAAGCTTCCCTGAAAAGTTATGGCACAATGCACAAAAACGCTTTTCAGCCTGAGATAAGGTGGGTTTCGGAACGCCAAACATAAAAGTGTTGATAACTTTGGAAAAACACTTCAGGCAGTTTAGATTTGATGTGCACCTACTAGAAAGACCCTTTCTACTATAGTGGGAGGTTAAAATTTCATGTTCTGAAGCTTCCCTGAAAAGTTATGGCACAATGCACAAAAACGCTTTTCAGCCTGAGATAAGGTGGGTTTCGGAACGCCAAACATAAAAGTGTTGATAACTTTGGAAAAACACTTCAGGCAGTTTAGATTTGATGTGCAACTACTAGAAAGACCCTTTCTGCTATAGTGGGAGGTTAAAATTTCATGTTCTGAAGCTTTCCTGAAAAGTTATGGCACAATGCACAAAAACGCTTTTCAGCCTGAGATAAGGTGGGTTTCGGAACGCCAAACATAAAAGTGTTGATAACTTTGGAAAAACACTTCAGACAGTTTAGATTTGATGTGCAACTACTAGAAAGACCCTTTCTGCTATAGTGGGAGGTTAAAATTTCATGTTCTGAAGCTTTCCTGAAAAGTTATGGCACAATGCGTAAAAACGCTTTTCAGCCTGAGATAAGGTGGGTTTCGGAACGCCAAACATAAAAGTGTTGATAACTTTGGAAAAACACTTCAGACAGTTTAGATTTGATGTGCAACTACTAGAAAGACCCTTTCTGCTATAGTGGGAGGTTAAAATTTCATGTTCTGAAGCTTTCCTGAAAAGTTATGGCACAATGCACAAAAACGCTTTTCAGCCTGAGATAAGGTGGGTTTCGGAACGCCAAACATAAAAGTGTTGATAACTTTGGAAAAACACTTCAGACAGTTTAGATTTGATGTGCAACTACTAGAAAGACCCTTTCTGCTATAGTGGGAGGTTACAATTTCATGTTCTGAAGCTTCCCTGAAAAGTTATGGCACAATGCACAAAAACGCTTTTCAGCCTGAGATAAGGTGGGTTTCGGAACGCCAAACATAAAAGTGTTGATAACTTTGGAAAAACACTTCAGACAGTTTAGATTTGATGTGCAACTACTAGAAAGACCCTTTCTGCTATAGTGGGAGGTTAAAATTTCATGTTCTGAAGCTTCCCTGAAAAGTTACGGCACAATGCACAAAAACGCTTTTCAGCCTGAGATAAGGTGGGTTTCGGAACGCCAAACATAAAAGTGTTGATAACTTTGGAAAAACACTTCAGACAGTTTAGATTTGATGTGCAACTACTAGAAAGACCCTTTCTGCTATAGTGGGAGGTTAAAATTTCATGTTCTGAAGCTTCCCTGAAAAGTTACGGCACAATGCACAAAAACGCTTTTCAGCCTGAGATAAGGTGGGTTTCGGAACGCCAAACATAAAAGTGTTGATAACTTTGGAAAAACACTTCAGACAGTTTAGATTTGATGTGCAACTACTAGAAAGACCCTTTCTGCTATAGTGGGAGGTTAAAATTTCATGTTCTGAAGCTTTCCTGAAAAGTTACGGCACAATGCACAAAAACGCTTTTCAGCCTGAGATAAGGTGGGTTTCGGAACGCCAAACATAAAAGTGTTGATAACTTTGGAAAAACACTTCAGACAGTTTAGATTTGATGTGCAACTACTAGAAAGACCCTTTCTGCTATAGTGGGAGGTTAAAATTTCATGTTCTGAAGCTTCCCTGAAAAGTTATGGCACAATGCGTAAAAACGCTTTTCAGCCTGAGATAAGGTGGGTTTCGGAACGCCAAACATAAAAGTGTTGATAACTTTGGAAAAACACTTCAGACAGTTTAGATTTGATGTGCACCTACTAGAAAGACCCTTTCTGCTATAGTGGGAGGTTAAAATTTCATGTTCTGAAGCTTCCCTGAAAAGTTATGGCACAATGCACAAAAACGCTTTTCAGCCTGAGATAAGGTGGGTTTCGGAACGCCAAACATAAAAGTGTTGATAACTTTCGAAAAACAATTCAGACAGCTTAGATTTGATGTGCAACTACTAGAAAGACCCTTTCTGCTATAGTGGGAGGTTAAAATTTCATGTTCTGAAGCTTCCCTGAAAAGTTATGGCACAATGCACAAAAACGCTTTTCAGCCTGAGATAAGGTGGGTTTCGGAACGCCAAACATAAAAGTGTTGATAACTTTGGAAAAACACTTCAGGCAGTTTAGATTTGATGTGCAACTACTAGAAAGACCCTTTCTGCTATAGTGGGAGGTTAAAATTTCATGTTCTGAAGCTTCCCTGAAAAGTTATGGCACAATGCACAAAAACGCTTTTCAGCCTGAGATAAGGTGGGTTTCGGAACGCCAAACATAAAAGTGTTGATAACTTTGGAAAAACACTTCAGGCAGTTTAGATTTGATGTGCAACTACTAGAAAGACCCTTTCTGCTATAGTGGGAGGTTAAAATTTCATGTTCTGAAGCTTCCCTGAAAAGTTATGGCACAATGCACAAAAACGCTTTTCAGCCTGAGATAAGGTGGGTTTCGGAACGCCAAACATAAAAGTGTTGATAACTTTCGAAAAACACTTCAGAGAGCTTAGATTTGATGTGCAACTACTAGAAAGACCCTTTCTGCTATAGTGGGAGGTTAAAATTTCATGTTCTGAAGCTTTCCTGAAAAGTTATGGCACAATGCACAAAAACGCTTTTCAGCCTGAGATAAGGTGGGTTTCGGAACGCCAAACATAAAAGTGTTGATAACTTTCGAAAAACACTTCAGAGAGCTTAGATTTGATGTGCACCTACTAGAAAGACCCTTTCTGCTATAGTGGGAGCTTAAAATTTCATGTTCTGAAGCTTTCCTGAAAAGTTATGGCACAATGCACAAAAACGCTTTTCAGCCTGAGATAAGGTGGGTTTCGGAACGCCAAACATAAAAGTGTTGATAACTTTCGAAAAACACTTCAGAGAGCTTAGATTTGATGTGCAACTACTAGAAAGACCCTTTCTGCTATAGTGGGAGGTTAAAATTTCATGTTCTGAAGCTTCCCTGAAAAGTTATGGCACAATGCGTAAAAACGCTTTTCAGCCTGAGATAAGGTGGGTTTCGGAACGCCAAACATAAAAGTGTTGATAACCTTCGAAAAACACTTCAGACAGTTTAGATTTGATGTGCAACTACTAGAAAGACCCTTTCTGCTATAGTGGGAGGTTAAAATTTCATGTTCTGAAGCTTCCCTGAAAAGTTATGGCACAATGCGTAAAAACGCTTTTCAGCCTGAGATAAGGTGGGTTTCGGAACGCCAAACATAAAAGTGTTGATAACTTTTGAAAAACACTTCAGACAGTTTAGATTTGATGTGCAACTACTAGAAAGACCCTTTCTGCTATAGTGGGAGGTTAAAATTTCATGTTCTGAAGCTTCCCTGAAAAGTTATGGCACAATGCACAAAAACGCTTTTCAGCCTGAGATAAGGTGGGTTTCGGAACGCCAAACATAAAAGTGTTGATAACTTTGGAAAAACACTTCAGACAGCTTAGATTTGATGTGCACCTACTAGAAAGACCCTTTCTGCTTTCGTGGGAGGTTAAAATTTCATGTTCTGAAGCTTCCCTGAAAAGTTATGGCACAATGCACAAAAACGCTTTTCAGCCTGAGATAAGGTGGGTTTCGGAACGCCAAACATAAAAGTTTTGATAACTTTGGAAAAACACTTCAGACAGTTTAGATTTGATGTGCAACTACTTGAAAGACCCTTTCTGCTATAGTGGGAGGTTAAAATTTCATGTTCTGAAGCTTTCCTGAAAAGTTATGGCACAATGTACAAAAACGCTTTTCAGCCTGAGATAAGGTGGGTTTCGGAACGCCAAACATAAAAGTGTTGATAACTTTTGAAAAACACTTCAGACAGCTTAGATTTGATGTGCAACTACTAGAAAGACCCTTTCTGCTATAGTGGGAGGTTAAAATTTCATGTTCTGAAGCTTCCCTGAAAAGTTATGGCACAATGCACAAAAACGCTTTTCAGCCTGAGATAAGGTGGGTTTCGGAACGCCAAACATAAAAGTGTTGATAACTTTGGAAAAACACTTCAGACAGTTTAGATTTGATGTGCAACTACTAGAAAGACCCTTTCTGCTATAGTGGGAGGTTAAAATTTCATGTTCTGAAGCTTTCCTGAAAAGTTATGGCACAATGCACAAAAACGCTTTTCAGCCTGAGATAAGGTGGGTTTCGGAACGCCAAACATAAAAGTGTTGATAACTTTTGAAAAACACTTCAGACAGCTTAGATTTGATGTGCAACTACTAGAAAGACCGTTTCTGCTATAGTGGGAGGTTAAAATTTCATGTTCTGAAGCTTCCCTGAAAAGTTATGGCACAATGCACAAAAACGCTTTTCAGCCTGAGATAAGGTGGGTTTCGGAACGCCAAACATAAAAGTGTTGATAACTTTCGAAAAACACTTCAGACAGCTTAGATTTGATGTGCACCTACTAGAAAGACCGTTTCTGCTATAGTGGGAGGTTAAAATTTCATGTTCTGAAGCTTCCCTGAAAAGTTATGGCACAATGCGTAAAAACGCTTTTCAGCCTGAGATAAGGTGGGTTCCGGAACGCCAAACATAAAAGTGTTGATAACTTTGGAAAAACACTTCAGGCAGTTTAGATTTGATGTGCACCTACTAGAAAGACCGTTTCTGCTATAGTGGGAGGTTAAAATTTCATGTTCTGAAGCTTCCCTGAAAAGTTATGGCACAATGCGTAAAAACGCTTTTCAGCCTGAGATAAGGTGGGTTTCGGAACGCCAAACATAAAAGTGTTGATAACTTTGGAAAAACACTTCAGACAGTTTAGATTTGATGTGCAACTACTAGAAAGACCCTTTCTGCTATAGTGGGAGGTTAAAATTTCATGTTCTGAAGCTTCCCTGAAAAGTTATGGCACAATGCACAAAAACGCTTTTCAGCCTGAGATAAGGTGGGTTTCGGAACGCCAAACATAAAAGTGTTGATAACTTTGGAAAAACACTTCAGACAGTTTAGATTTGATGTGCACCTACTAGAAAGACCCTTTCTGCTATAGTGGGAGGTTAAAATTTCATGTTCTGAAGCTTTCCTGAAAAGTTATGGCACAATGCACAAAAACGCTTTTCAGCCTGAGATAAGGTGGGTTTCGGAACGCCAAACATAAAAGTGTTGATAACTTTGGAAAAACACTTCAGACAGTTTAGATTTGATGTGCAACTACTAGAAAGACACTTTCTGCTATAGTGGGAGGTTAAAATTTCATGTTCTGAAGCTTTCCTGAAAAGTTATGGCACAATGCACAAAAACGCTTTTCAGCCTGAGATAAGGTGGGTTTCGGAACGCCAAACATGAAAGTGTTGATAACTTTTGAAAAACACTTCAGACAGCTTAGATTTGATGTGCAACTACTAGAAAGACCCTTTCTGCTATAGTGGGAGGTTAAAATTTCATGTTCTGAAGCTTCCCTGAAAAGTTATGGCACAATGCACAAAAACGCTTTTCAGCCTGAGATAAGGTGGGTTTCGGAACGCCAAACATAAAAGTGTTGATAACTTTTGAAAAACACTTCAGACAGCTTAGATTTGATGTGCAACTACTAGAAAGACCCTTTCTGCTATAGTGGGAGGTTAAAATTTCATGTTCTGAAGCTTTCCTGAAAAGTTATGGCACAATGCACAAAAACGCTTTTCAGCCTGAGATAAGGTGGGTTTCGGAACGCCAAACATAAAAGTGTTGATAACTTTTGAAAAACACTTCAGACAGCTTAGATTTGATGTGCAACTACTAGAAAGACCGTTTCTGCTATAGTGGGAGGTTAAAATTTCATGTTCTGAAGCTTCCCTGAAAAGTTATGGCACAATGCACAAAAACGCTTTTCAGCCTGAGATAAGGTGGGTTTCGGAACGCCAAACATAAAAGTGTTGATAACTTTCGAAAAACACTTCAGACAGCTTAGATTTGATGTGCACCTACTAGAAAGACCGTTTCTGCTATAGTGGGAGGTTAAAATTTCATGTTCTGAAGCTTCCCTGAAAAGTTATGGCACAATGCGTAAAAACGCTTTTCAGCCTGAGATAAGGTGGGTTCCGGAACGCCAAACATAAAAGTGTTGATAACTTTGGAAAAACACTTCAGGCAGTTTAGATTTGATGTGCACCTACTAGAAAGACCGTTTCTGCTATAGTGGGAGGTTAAAATTTCATGTTCTGAAGCTTCCCTGAAAAGTTATGGCACAATGCGTAAAAACGCTTTTCAGCCTGAGATAAGGTGGGTTTCGGAACGCCAAACATAAAAGTGTTGATAACTTTGGAAAAACACTTCAGACAGTTTAGATTTGATGTGCAACTACTAGAAAGACCCTTTCTGCTATAGTGGGAGGTTAAAATTTCATGTTCTGAAGCTTCCCTGAAAAGTTATGGCACAATGCACAAAAACGCTTTTCAGCCTGAGATAAGGTGGGTTTCGGAACGCCAAACATAAAAGTGTTGATAACTTTGGAAAAACACTTCAGACAGTTTAGATTTGATGTGCACCTACTAGAAAGACCCTTTCTGCTATAGTGGGAGGTTAAAATTTCATGTTCTGAAGCTTTCCTGAAAAGTTATGGCACAATGCACAAAAACGCTTTTCAGCCTGAGATAAGGTGGGTTTCGGAACGCCAAACATAAAAGTGTTGATAACTTTGGAAAAACACTTCAGACAGTTTAGATTTGATGTGCAACTACTAGAAAGACACTTTCTGCTATAGTGGGAGGTTAAAATTTCATGTTCTGAAGCTTTCCTGAAAAGTTATGGCACAATGCACAAAAACGCTTTTCAGCCTGAGATAAGGTGGGTTTCGGAACGCCAAACATGAAAGTGTTGATAACTTTTGAAAAACACTTCAGACAGCTTAGATTTGATGTGCAACTACTAGAAAGACCCTTTCTGCTATAGTGGGAGGTTAAAATTTCATGTTCTGAAGCTTCCCTGAAAAGTTATGGCACAATGCACAAAAACGCTTTTCAGCCTGAGATAAGGTGGGTTTCGGAACGCCAAACATAAAAGTGTTGATAACTTTTGAAAAACACTTCAGACAGCTTAGATTTGATGTGCAACTACTAGAAAGACCCTTTCTGCTATAGTGGGAGGTTAAAATTTCATGTTCTGAAGCTTCCCTGAAAAGTTATGGCACAATGCGTAAAAACGCTTTTCAGCCTGAGATAAGGTGGGTTTCGGAACGCCAAACATAAAAGTGTTGATAACTTTGGAAAAACACTTCAGACAGTTTAGATTTGATGTGCAACTACTAGAAAGACACTTTCTGCTATAGTGGGAGGTTAAAATTTCATGTTCTGAAGCTTTCCTGAAAAGTTATGGCACAATGCACAAAAACGCTTTTCAGCCTGAGATAAGGTGGGTTTCGGAACGCCAAACATAAAAGTGTTGATAACTTTGGAAAAACACTTCAGACAGTTTAGATTTGATGTGCAACTACTAGAAAGACACTTTCTGCTATAGTGGGAGGTTAAAATTTCATGTTCTGAAGCTTTCCTGAAAAGTTATGGCACAATGCACAAAAACGCTTTTCAGCCTGAGATAAGGTGGGTTTCGGAACGCCAAACATAAAAGTGTTGATAACTTTCGAAAAACACTTCAGAGAGCTTAGATTTGATGTGCACCTACTAGAAAGACCCTTTCTGCTATAGTGGGAGGTTAAAATTTCATGTTCTGAAGCTTTCCTGAAAAGTTATGGCACAATGCACAAAAACGCTTTTCAGCCTGAGATAAGGTGGGTTTCGGAACGCCAAACATAAAAGTGTTGATAACTTTGGAAAAACACTTCAGACAGTTTAGATTTGATGTGCAACTACTAGAAAGACCCTTTCTGCTATAGTGGGAGGTTAAAATTTCATGTTCTGAAGCTTTCCTGAAAAGTTATGGCACAATGCACAAAAACGCTTTTCAGCCTGAGATAAGGTGGGTTTCGGAACGCCAAACATAAAAGTGTTGATAACTTTGGAAAAACACTTCAGACAGTTTAGATTTGATGTGCAACTACTAGAAAGACCCTTTCTGCTATAGTGGGAGGTTAAAATTTCATGTTCTGAAGCTTCCCTGAAAAGTTATGGCACAATGCACAAAAACGCTTTTCAGCCTGAGATAAGGTGGGTTTCGGAACGCCAAACATAAAAGTGTTGATAACTTTCGAAAAACACTTCAGAGAGCTTAGATTTGATGTGCACCTACTAGAAAGACCCTTTCTGCTATAGTGGGACGTTAAAATTTCATGTTCTGAAGCTTTCCTGAAAAGTTATGGCACAATGCGTAAAAACGCTTTTCAGCCTGAGATAAGGTGGGTTTCGGAACGCCAAACATAAAAGTGTTGATAACTTTTGAAAAACACTTCAGAGAGCTTAGATTTGATGTGCACCTACTAGAAAGACCCTTTCTGCTATAGTGGGAGGTTAAAATTTCATGTTCTGAAGCTTTCCTGAAAAGTTATGGCACAATGCACAAAAACGCTTTTCAGCCTGAGATAAGGTGGGTTTCGGAACGCCAAACATAAAAGTGTTGATAACTTTGGAAAAACACTTCAGACAGTTTAGATTTGATGTGCAACTACTAGAAAGACCCTTTCTGCTATAGTGGGAGGTTAAAATTTCATGTTCTGAAGCTTTCCTGAAAAGTTATGGCACAATGCACAAAAACGCTTTTCAGCCTGAGATAAGGTGGGTTTCGGAACGCCAAACATAAAAGTGTTGATAACTTTTGAAAAACACTTCAGACAGCTTAGATTTGATGTGCAACTACTAGAAAGACCCTTTCTGCTATAGTGGGAGGTTAAAATTTCATGTTCTGAAGCTTCCCTGAAAAGTTATGGCACAATGCACAAAAACGCTTTTCAGCCTGAGATAAGGTGGGTTTCGGAACGCCAAACATAAAAGTGTTGATAACTTTGGAAAAACACTTCAGACAGTTTAGATTTGATGTGCACCTACTAGAAAGACCCTTTCTGCTATAGTGGGAGGTTAAAATTTCATGTTCTGAAGCTTCCCTGAAAAGTTATGGCACAATGCACAAAAACGCTTTTCAGCCTGAGATAAGGTGGGTTTCGGAACGCCAAACATAAAAGTGTTGATAACTTTCGAAAAACACTTCAGACAGCTTAGATTTGATGTGCACCTACTAGAAAGACCCTTTCTGCTATAGTGGGAGGTTAAAATTTCATGTTCTGAAGCTTCCCTGAAAAGTTATGGCACAATGCACAAAAACGCTTTTCAGCCTGAGATAAGGTGGGTTTCGGAACGCCAAACATAAAAGTGTTGATAACTTTGGAAAAACACTTCAAGCAGTTTAGATTTGATGTGCAACTACTAGAAAGACACTTTCTGCTATAGTGGGAGGTTAAAATTTCATGTTCTGAAGCTTCCCTGAAAAGTTATGGCACAATGCACAAAAACGCTTTTCAGCCTGAGATAAGGTGGGTTTCGGAACGCCAAACATAAAAGTGTTGATAACTTTGGAAAAACACTTCAGACAGTTTAGATTTGATGTGCAACTACTAGAAAGACCCTTTCTGCTATAGTGGGAGGTTAAAATTTCATGTTCTGAAGCTTCCCTGAAAAGTTATGGCACAATGCACAAAAACGCTTTTCAGCCTGAGATAAGGTGGGTTTCGGAACGCCAAACATAAAAGTGTTGATAACTTTGGAAAAACACTTCAGACAGTTTAGATTTGATGTGCACCTACTAGAAAGACCCTTTCTGCTATAGTGGGAGGTTAAAATTTCATGTTCTGAAGCTTCCCTGAAAAGTTATGGCACAATGCACAAAAACGCTTTTCAGCCTGAGATAAGGTGGGTTTCGGAACGCCAAACATAAAAGTGTTGATAACTTTCGAAAAACACTTCAGACAGTTTAGATTTGATGTGCAACTACTAGAAAGACCCTTTCTGCTATTGTGGGAGGTTAAAATTTCATGTTCTGAAGCTTTCCTGAAAAGTTATGGCACAATGCGTAAAAACGCTTTTCAGCCTGAGATAAGGTGGGTTTCGGAAAGCCAAACATAAAAGTGTTGATAACTTTCGAAAAACACTTCAGACAGTTTAGATTTGATGTGCAACTACTAGAAAGACCCTTTCTGCTATAGTGGGAGGTTAAAATTTCATGTTCTGAAGCTTCCCTGAAAAGTTATGGCACAATGCACAAAAACGCTTTTCGGCCTGAGATAAGGTGGGTTTCGGAACGCCAAACATAAAAGTGTTGATAACTTTCGAAAAACACTTCAGAGAGCTTAGATTTGATGTGCACCTACTAGAAAGACCCTTTCTGCTATAGTGGGAGGTTAAAATTTCATGTTCTGAAGCTTCCCTGAAAAGTTATGGCACAATGCACAAAAACGCTTTTCAGCCTGAGATAAGGTGGGTTTCGGAACGCCAAACATAAAAGTGTTGATAACTTTTGAAAAACACTTCAGAGAGCTTAGATTTGATGTGCACCTACTAGAAAGACCCTTTCTGCTATAGTGGGAGGTTAAAATTTCATGTTCTGAAGCTTTCCTGAAAAGTTATGGCACAATGCGTAAAAACGCTTTTCAGCCTGAGATAAGGTGGGTTTCGGAACGCCAAACATAAAAGTGTTGATAACTTTGGAAAAACACTTCAGGCAGTTTAGATTTGATGTGCAACTACTAGAAAGACCCTTTCTGCTATAGTGGGAGGTTAAAATTTCATGTTCTGAAGCTTCCCTGAAAAGTTATGGCACAATGCACAAAAACGCTTTTCAGCCTGAGATAAGGTGGGTTTCGGAACGCCAAACATAAAAGTGTTGATAACTTTCGAAAAACACTTCAGACAGTTTAGATTTGATGTGCAACTACTAGAAAGACCCTTTCTGCTATAGTGGGAGGTTAAAATTTCATGTTCTGAAGCTTTCCTGAAAAGTTATGGCACAATGCACAAAAACGCTTTTCAGCCTGAGATTAGGTGGGTTTCGGAACGCCAAACATAAAAGTGTTGATAACTTTGGAAAAACACTTCAGGCAGTTTAGATTTGATGTGCAACTACTAGAAAGACCCTTTCTGCTATAGTGGGAGGTTAAAATTTCATGTTCTGAAGCTTCCCTGAAAAGTTATGGCACAATGCACAAAAACGCTTTTCAGCCTGAGATAAGGTGGGTTTCGGAACGCCAAACATAAAAGTGTTGATAACTTTGGAAAAACACTTCAGACAGTTTAGATTTGATGTGCAACTACTAGAAAGACCCTTTCTGCTATAGTGGGAGGTTAAAATTTCATGTTCTGAAGCTTTCCTGAAAAGTTATGGCACAATGCACAAAAACGCTTTTCAGCCTGAGATAAGGTGGGTTTCGGAACGCCAAACATAAAAGTGTTGATAACTTTGGAAAAACACTTCAGACAGTTTAGATTTGATGTGCACCTACTAGAAAGACCCTTTCTGCTATAGTGGGAGGTTAAAATTTCATGTTCTGAAGCTTCCCTGAAAAGTTATGGCACAATGCACAAAAACGCTTTTCAGCCTGAGATAAGGTGGGTTTCGGAACGCCAAACATAAAAGTGTTGATAACTTTGGAAAAACACTTCAGACAGTTTAGATTTGATGTGCAACTACTAGAAAGACCCTTTCTGCTATAGTGGGAGGTTAAAATTTCATGTTCTGAAGCTTTCCTGAAAAGTTATGGCACAATGCACAAAAACGCTTTTCAGCCTGAGATAAGGTGGGTTTCGGAACGCCAAACATAAAAGTGTTGATAACTTTGGAAAAACACTTCAGACAGTTTAGATTTGATGTGCAACTACTAGAAAGACCCTTTCTGCTATAGTGGGAGGTTAAAATTTCATGTTCTGAAGCTTTCCTGAAAAGTTATGGCACAATGCACAAAAACGCTTTTCAGCCTGAGATAAGGTGGGTTTCGGAACGCCAAACATAAAAGTGTTGATAACTTTGGAAAAACACTTCAGACAGTTTAGATTTGATGTGCAACTACTAGAACGACCCTTTCTGCTATAGTGGGAGGTTAAAATTTCATGTTCTGAAGCTTCCCTGAAAAGTTATGGCACAATGCACAAAAACGCTTTTCAGCCTGAGATAAGGTGGGTTTCGGAACGCCAAACATAAAAGTGTTGATAACTTTGGAAAAACACTTCAGACAGTTTAGATTTGATGTGCAACTACTAGAAAGACCCTTTCTGCTATAGTGGGAGGTTAAAATTTCATGTTCTGAAGCTTCCCTGAAAAGTTATGGCACAATGCACAAAAACGCTTTTCAGCCTGAGATAAGGTGGGTTTCGGAACGCCAAACATAAAAGTGTTGATAACTTTGGAAAAACACTTCAGAGAGCTTAGATTTGATGTGCACCTACTAGAAAGACCCTTCTGCTATAGTGGGAGGTTAAAATTTCATGTTCTGAAGCTTCCCTGAAAAGTTATGGCACAATGCACAAAAACGCTTTTCAGCCTGAGATAAGGTGGGTTTCGGAACGCCAAACATAAAAGTGTTGATAACTTTGGAAAAACACTTCAGAGAGCTTAGATTTGATGTGCACCTACTAGAAAGACCCTTTCTGCTATAGTGGGAGCTTAAAATTTCATGTTCTGAAGCTTCCCTGAAAAGTTATGGCACAATGCACAAAAACGCTTTTCAGCCTGAGATAAGGTGGGTTTCGGAACGCCAAACATAAAAGTGTTGATAACTTTTGAAAAACACTTCAGACAGTTTAGATTTGATGTGCACCTACTAGAAAGACCCGTTCTGCTATAGTGGGAGGTTAAAATTTCATGTTCTGAAGCTTCCCTGAAAAGTTATGGCACAATGCACAAAAACGCTTTTCAGCCTGAGATAAGGTGGGTTTCGGAACGCCAAACATAAAAGTGTTGATAACTTTGGAAAAACACTTCAGACAGTTTAGATTTGATGTGCAACTACTAGAAAGACCCTTTCTGCTATAGTGGGAGGTTAAAATTTCATGTTCTGAAGCTTCCCTGAAAAGTTATGGCACAATGCACAAAAACGCTTTTCAGCCTGAGATAAGGTGGGTTTCGGAACGCCAAACATAAAAGTGTTGATAACTTTGGAAAAACACTCCAGACAGCTTAGATTTGATGTGCACCTACTAGAAAGACCCTTTCTGCTATAGTGGGAGCTTAAAATTTCATGTTCTGAAGCTTCCCTGAAAAGTTATGGCACAATACGTAAAAACGCTTTTCAGCCTGAGATAAGGTGGGTTTCGGAACACCAAACATAAAAGTGTTGATAACTTTCGAAAAACACTTCAGACAGTTTAGATTTGATGTGCAACTACTAGAAAGACCCTTTCTGCTATAGTGGGAGGTTAAAATTTCATGTTCTGAAGCTTCCCTGAAAAGTTATGGCACAATGCGTAAAAACGCTTTTCAGCCTGAGATAAGGTGGGTTTCGGAACGCCAAACATAAAAGTGTTGATAACTTTGGAAAAACACTTCAGACAGCTTAGATTTGATGTGCAACTACTAGAAAGACCCTTTCTGCTATAGTGGGAGGTTAAAATTTCATGTTCTGAAGCTTCCCTGAAAAGTTATGGCACAATGCACAAAAACGCTTTTCAGCCTGAGATAAGGTGGGTTTCGGAACGCCAAACATAAAAGTGTTGATAACTTTTGAAAAACACTTCAGACAGCTTAGATTTGATGTGCAACTACTAGAAAGACCCTTTCTGCTATAGTGGGAGGTTAAAATTTCATGTTCTGAAGCATCCCTGAAAAGTTATGGCACAATGCACAAAAACGCTTTTCAGCCTGAGATAAGGTGGGTTTCGGAACGCCAAACATAAAAGTGTTGATAACTTTGGAAAAACACTTCAGACAGCTTAGATTTGATGTGCACCTACTAGAAAGACCCTTTCTGCTATAGTGGGAGGTTAAAATTTCATGTTCTGAAGCTTCCCTGAAAAGTTATGGCACAATGCACAAAAACGCTTTTCAGCCTGAGATAAGGTGGGTTTCGGAACGCCAAACATAAAAGTGTTGATAACTTTGGAAAAGCACTTCAGACAGCTTAGATTTGATGTGCACCTACTAGAAAGACACTTTCTGCTATAGTGGGAGGTTAAAATTTCATGTTCTGAAGCTTCCCTGAAAAGTTATGGCACAATGCGTAAAAACGCTTTTCAGCCTGAGATAAGGTGGGTTTCGGAACGCCAAACATAAAAGTGTTAATAACTTTGGAAAAACACTTCAGGCAGTTTAGATTTGATGTGCACCTACTAGAAAGACCCTTTCTGCTATAGTGGGAGGTTAAAATTTCATGTTCTGAAGCTTCCCTGAAAAGTTATGGCACAATGCACAAAAACGCTTTTCAGCCTGAGATAAGGTGGGTTTCGGAACGCCAAACATAAAGGTGTTGATAACTTTGGAAAAACACTTCAGAGAGCTTAGATTTGATGTGCACCTACTAGAAAGACCCTTTCTGCTATAGTGGGAGGTTAAAATTTCATGTTCTGAAGCTTCCCTGAAAAGTTATGGCACAATGCACAAAAACGCTTTTCAGCCTGAGATAAGGTGGGTTTCGGAACGCCAAACATAAAAGTGTTGATAACTTTGGAAAAACACTTCAGAGAGCTTAGATTTGATGTGCACCTACTAGAAAGACCCTTTCTGCTATAGTGGGAGCTTAAAATTTCATGTTCTGAAGCTTCCCTGAAAAGTTATGGCACAATGCACAAAAACGCTTTTCAGCCTGAGATAAGGTGGGTTTCGGAACGCCAAACATAAAAGTGTTGATAACTTTTGAAAAACACTTCAGACAGTTTAGATTTGATGTGCACCTACTAGAAAGACCCTTTCTGCTATAGTGGGAGGTTAAAATTTCATGTTCTGAAGCTTCCCTGAAAAGTTATGGCACAATGCACAAAAACGCTTTTCAGCCTGAGATAAGGTGGGTTTCGGAACGCCAAACATAAAAGTGTTGATAACTTTGGAAAAACACTCCAGACAGCTTAGATTTGATGTGCACCTACTAGAAAGACCCTTTCTGCTATAGTGGGAGCTTAAAATTTCATGTTCTGAAGCTTCCCTGAAAAGTTATGGCACAATACGTAAAAACGCTTTTCAGCCTGAGATAAGGTGGGTTTCGGAACGCCAAACATAAAAGTGTTGATAACTTTCGAAAAACACTTCAGACAGTTTAGATTTGATGTGCAACTACTAGAAAGACCCTTTCTGCTATAGTGGGAGGTTAAAATTTCATGTTCTGAAGCTTCCCTGAAAAGTTATGGCACAATGCGTAAAAACGCTTTTCAGCCTGAGATAAGGTGGGTTTCGGAACGCCAAACATAAAAGTGTTGATAACTTTTGAAAAACACTTCAGACAGCTTAGATTTGATGTGCAACTACTAGAAAGACCCTTTCTGCTATAGTGGGAGGTTAAAATTTCATGTTCTGAAGCTTCCCTGAAAAGTTATGGCACAATGCACAAAAACGCTTTTCAGCCTGAGATAAGGTGGGTTTCGGAACGCCAAACATAAAAGTGTTGATAACTTTTGAAAAACACTTCAGACAGCTTAGATTTGATGTGCAACTACTAGAAAGACCCTTTCTGCTATAGTGGGAGGTTAAAATTTCATGTTCTGAAGCTTCCCTGAAAAGTTATGGCACAATGCACAAAAACGCTTTTCAGCCTGAGATAAGGTGGGTTTCGGAACGCCAAACATAAAAGTGTTGATAACTTTGGAAAAACACTTCAGACAGCTTAGATTTGATGTGCACCTACTAGAAAGACCCTTTCTGCTATAGTGGGAGGTTAAAATTTCATGTTCTGAAGCTTCCCTGAAAAGTTATGGCACAATACGTAAAAACGCTTTTCAGCCTGAGATAAGGTGGGTTTCGGAACGCCAAGCATAAAAGTGTTGATAACTTTTGAAAAACACTTCAGACAGCTTAGATTTGATGTGCAACTACTAGAAAGACCCTTTCTGCTATAGTGGGAGGTTAAAATTTCATGTTCTGAAGCTTCCCTGAAAAGTTATGGCACAATGCACAAAAACGCTTTTCAGCCTGAGATAAGGTGGGTTTCGGAACGCCAAACATAAAAGTGTTGATAACTTTGGAAAAACACTCCAGACAGCTTAGATTTGATGTGCACCTACTAGAAAGACCCTTTCTGCTATAGTGGGAGCTTAAAATTTCATGTTCTGAAGCTTCCCTGAAAAGTTATGGCACAATACGTAAAAACGCTTTTCAGCCTGAGATAAGGTGGGTTTCGGAACGCCAAACATAAAAGTGTTGATAACTTTCGAAAAACACTTCAGACAGTTTAGATTTGATGTGCAACTACTAGAAAGACCCTTTCTGCTATAGTGGGAGGTTAAAATTTCATGTTCTGAAGCTTCCCTGAAAAGTTATGGCACAATGCGTAAAAACGCTTTTCAGCCTGAGATAAGGTGGGTTTCGGAACGCCAAACATAAAAGTGTTGATAACTTTTGAAAAACACTTCAGACAGCTTAGATTTGATGTGCAACTACTAGAAAGACCCTTTCTGCTATAGTGGGAGGTTAAAATTTCATGTTCTGAAGCTTCCCTGAAAAGTTATGGCACAATGCACAAAAACGCTTTTCAGCCTGAGATAAGGTGGGTTTCGGAACGCCAAACATAAAAGTGTTGATAACTTTGGAAAAACACTTCAGACAGCTTAGATTTGATGTGCACCTACTAGAAAGACCCTTTCTGCTATAGTGGGAGGTTAAAATTTCATGTTCTGAAGCTTCCCTGAAAAGTTATGGCACAATGCACAAAAACGCTTTTCAGCCTGAGATAAGGTGGGTTTCGGAACGCCAAGCATAAAAGTGTTGATAACTTTTGAAAAACACTTCAGACAGCTTAGATTTGATGTGCAACTACTAGAAAGACCCTTTCTGCTATAGTGGGAGGTTAAAATTTCATGTTCTGAAGCTTCCCTGAAAAGTTATGGCACAATGCACAAAAACGCTTTTCAGCCTGAGATAAGGTGGGTTTCGGAACGCCAAACATAAAAGTGTTGATAACTTTGGAAAAACACTTCAGACAGCTTAGATTTGATGTGCACCTACTAGAAAGACCCTTTCTGCTATAGTGGGAGGTTAAAATTTCATGTTCTGAAGCTTCCCTGAAAAGTTATGGCACAATGCACAAAAACGCTTTTCAGCCTGAGATAAGGTGGGTTTCGGAACGCCAAGCATAAAAGTGTTGATAACTTTGGAAAAGCACTTCAGACAGCTTAGATTTGATGTGCACCTACTAGAAAGACACTTTCTGCTATAGTGGGAGGTTAAAATTTCATGTTCTGAAGCTTCCCTGAAAAGTTATGGCACAATGCGTAAAAACGCTTTTCAGCCTGAGATAAGGTGGGTTTCGGAACGCCAAACATAAAAGTGTTAATAACTTTGGGAAAACACTTCAGGCAGTTTAGATTTGATGTGCACCTACTAGAAAGACCCTTTCTGCTATAGTGGGAGGTTAAAATTTCATGTTCTGAAGCTTCCCTGAAAAGTTATGGCACAATGCACAAAAACGCTTTTCAGCCTGAGATAAGGTGGGTTTCGGAACGCCAAACATAAAAGTGTTGATAACTTTCGAAAAACACTTCAGAGAGCTTAGATTTGATGTGCACCTACTAGAAAGACCCTTTCTGCTATAGTGGGAGGTTAAAATTTCATGTTCTTAAGCTTTCCTGAAAAGTTATGGCACAATGCGTAAAAACGCTTTTCAGCCTGAGATAAGGTGGGTTTCGGAACGCCAAACATAAAAGTGTTGATAACTTTGGAAAAACACTTCAGACAGTTTAGATTTGATGTGCACCTACTAGAAAGACCCTTTCTGCTATAGTGGGAGCTTAAAATTTCATGTTCTGAAGCTTTCCTGAAAAGTTATGGCACAATGCACAAAAACGCTTTTCAGCCTGAGATAAGGTGGGTTTCGGAACGCCAAAGATAAAAGTGTTGATAACTTTGGAAAAACACTTCAGACAGTTTAGATTTGATGTGCAACTACTAGAAAGACCCTTTCTGCTATAGTGGGAGGTTAAAATTTCATGTTCTGAAGCTTCCCTGAAAAGTTATGGCACAATGCACAAAAACGCTTTTCAGCCTGAGATAAGGTGGGTTTCGGAACGCCAAACATAAAAGTATTGATAACTTTTGAAAAACACTTCAGACAGCTTAGATTTGATGTGCAACTACTAGAAAGATCCTTTCTGCTATAGTGGGAGCTTAAAATTTCATGTTCTGAAGCTTTCCTGAAAAGTTATGGCACAATGCACAAAAACGCTTTTCAGCCTGAGATAAGGTGGGTTTCGGAACGCCAAACATAAAAGTATTGATAACTTTTGAAAAACACTTCAGACAGCTTAGATTTGATGTGCAACTACTAGAAAGACCCTTTCTGCTATAGTGGGAGGTTAAAATTTCATGTTCTGAAGCTTCCCTGAAAAGTTATGGCACAATGCACAAAAACGCTTTTCAGCCTGAGATAAGGTGGGTTTCGGAACGCCAAACATAAAAGTGTTGATAACTTTGGAAAAACACTTCAGACAGCTTAGATTTGATGTGCAACTACTAGAAAGACCCTTTCTGCTATAGTGGGAGGTTAAAATTTCATGTTCTGAAGCTTCCCTGAAAAGTTATGGCACAATGCGTAAAAACGCTTTTCAGCCTGAGATAAGGTGGGTTTCGGAACGCCAAACATAAAAGTGTTGATAACTTTGGAAAAACACTTCAGACAGCTTAGATTTGATGTGCACCTACTAGAAAGACCCTTTCTGCTATAGTGGGAGGTTAAAATTTCATGTTCTGAAGCTTCCCTGAAAAGTTATGGCACAATGCACAAAAACGCTTTTCAGCCTGAGATAAGGTGGGTTTCGGAACGCCAAACATAAAAGTGTTGATAACTTTTGAAAAACACTTCAGACAGCTTAGATTTGATGTGCAACTACTAGAAAGACCCTTTCTGCAAAAGTGGGAGGTTAAAATTTCATGTTCTGAAGCTTCCCTGAAAAGTTATGGCACAATGCACAAAAACGCTTTTCAGCCTGAGATAAGGTGGGTTTCGGAACGCCAAACATAAAAGTGTTGATAACTTTGGAAAAACACTTCAGACAGCTTAGATTTGATGTGCACCTACTAGAAAGACCCTTTCTGCTATAGTGGGAGGTTAAAATTTCATGTTCTGAAGCTTCCCTGAAAAGTTATGGCACAATGCACAAAAACGCTTTTCAGCCTGAGATAAGGTGGGTTTCGGAACGCCAAGCATAAAAGTGTTGATAACTTTGGAAAAGCACTTCAGACAGCTTAGATTTGATGTGCACCTACTAGAAAGACACTTTCTGCTATAGTGGGAGGTTAAAATTTCATGTTCTGAAGCTTCCCTGAAAAGTTATGGCACAATGCGTAAAAACGCTTTTCAGCCTGAGATAAGGTGGGTTTCGGAACGCCAAACATAAAAGTGTTAATAACTTTGGAAAAACACTTCAGGCAGTTTAGATTTGATGTGCACCTACTAGAAAGACCCTTTCTGCTATAGTGGGAGGTTAAAATTTCATGTTCTGAAGCTTCCCTGAAAAGTTATGGCACAATGCACAAAAACGCTTTTCAGCCTGAGATAAGGTGGGTTTCGGAACGCCAAACATAAAAGTGTTGATAACTTTCGAAAAACACTTCAGAGAGCTTAGATTTGATGTGCACCTACTAGAAAGACCCTTTCTGCTATAGTGGGAGGTTAAAATTTCATGTTCTTAAGCTTTCCTGAAAAGTTATGGCACAATGCGTAAAAACGCTTTTCAGCCTGAGATAAGGTGGGTTTCGGAACGCCAAACATAAAAGTGTTGATAACTTTGGAAAAACACTTCAGACAGTTTAGATTTGATGTGCACCTACTAGAAAGACCCTTTCTGCTATAGTGGGAGCTTAAAATTTCATGTTCTGAAGCTTTCCTGAAAAGTTATGGCACAATGCACAAAAACGCTTTTCAGCCTGAGATAAGGTGGGTTTCGGAACGCCAAAGATAAAAGTGTTGATAACTTTGGAAAAACACTTCAGACAGTTTAGATTTGATGTGCAACTACTAGAAAGACCCTTTCTGCTATAGTGGGAGGTTAAAATTTCATGTTCTGAAGCTTTCCTGAAAAGTTATGGCACAATGCACAAAAACGCTTTTCAGCCTGAGATAAGGTGGGTTTCGGAACGCCAAACATAAAAGTATTGATAACTTTTGAAAAACACTTCAGACAGCTTAGATTTGATGTGCAACTACTAGAAAGACCCTTTCTGCTATAGTGGGAGCTTAAAATTTCATGTTCTGAAGCTTTCCTGAAAAGTTATGGCACAATGCACAAAAACGCTTTTCAGCCTGAGATAAGGTGGGTTTCGGAACGCCAAACATAAAAGTATTGATAACTTTTGAAAAACACTTCAGACAGCTTAGATTTGATGTGCAACTACTAGAAAGACCCTTTCTGCTATAGTGGGAGGTTAAAATTTCATGTTCTGAAGCTTCCCTGAAAAGTTATGGCACAATGCACAAAAACGCTTTTCAGCCTGAGATAAGGTGGGTTTCGGAACGCCAAACATAAAAGTGTTGATAACTTTGGAAAAACACTTCAGACAGCTTAGATTTGATGTGCAACTACTAGAAAGACCCTTTCTGCTATAGTGGGAGGTTAAAATTTCATGTTCTGAAGCTTCCCTGAAAAGTTATGGCACAATGCGTAAAAACGCTTTTCAGCCTGAGATAAGGTGGGTTTCGGAACGCCAAACATAAAAGTGTTGATAACTTTGGAAAAACACTTCAGACAGCTTAGATTTGATGTGCACCTACTAGAAAGACCCTTTCTGCTATAGTGGGAGGTTAAAATTTCATGTTCTGAAGCTTCCCTGAAAAGTTATGGCACAATGCGTAAAAACGCTTTTCAGCCTGAGATAAGGTGGGTTTCGGAACGCCAAACATAAAAGTGTTGATAACTTTGGAAAAACACTTCAGACAGTTTAGATTTGATGTGCAACTACTAGAAAGACCCTTTCTGCTATAGTGGGAGGTTAAAATTTCATGTTCTGAAGCTTCCCTGAAAAGTTATGGCACAATGCACAAAAACGCTTTTCAGCCTGAGATAAGGTGGGTTTCGGAACGCCAAACATAAAAGTGTTAATAACTTTGGAAAAACACTTCAGACAGTTTAGATTTGATGTGCACCTACTAGAAAGACCCTTTCTGCTATAGTGGGAGGTTAAAATTTCATGTTCTGAAGCTTTCCTGAAAAGTTATGGCACAATGCACAAAAACGCTTTTCAGCCTGAGATAAGGTGGGTTTCGGAACGCCAAACATAAAAGTGTTGATAACTTTTGAAAAACACTTCAGACAGCTTAGATTTGATGTGCAACTACTAGAAAGACCCTTTCTGCTATAGTGGGAGGTTAAAATTTCATGTTCTGAAGCTTCCCTGAAAAGTTATGGCACAATGCACAAAAACGCTTTTCAGCCTGAGATAAGGTGGGTTTCGGAACGCCAAACATAAAAGTGTTGATAACTTTGGAAAAACACTTCAGACAGCTTAGATTTGATGTGCAACTACTAGAAAGACCCTTTCTGCTATAGTGGGAGGTTAAAATTTCATGTTCTGAAGCTTCCCTGAAAAGTTATGGCACAATGCGTAAAAACGCTTTTCAGCCTGAGATAAGGTGGGTTTCGGAACGCCAAACATAAAAGTGTTGATAACTTTGGAAAAACACTTCAGACAGTTTAGATTTGATGTGCAACTACTAGAAAGACCCTTTTCTGCTATAGTGGGAGGTTAAAATTTCATGTTCTGAAGCTTCCCTGAAAAGTTATGGCACAATGCGTAAAAACGCTTTTCAGCCTGAGATAAGGTGGGTTTCGGAACGCCAAACATAAAAGTGTTGATAACTTTGGAAAAACACTTCAGACAGTTTAGATTTGATGTGCAACTACTAGAAAGACCCTTTTCTGCTATAGTGGGAGGTTAAAATTTCATGTTCTGAAGCTTCCCTGAAAAGTTATGGCACAATGCGTAAAAACGCTTTTCAGCCTGAGATAAGGTGGGTTTCGGAACGCCAAACATAAAAGTGTTAATAACTTTGGAAAAACACTTCAGACAGTTTAGATTTGATGTGCAACTACTAGAAAGACCCTTTTCTGCTATAGTGGGAGGTTAAAATTTCATGTTCTGAAGCTTCCCTGAAAAGTTATGGCACAATGCGTAAAAACACTTTTCAGCCTGAGATAAGGTGGGTTTCGGAACGCCAAACATAAAAGTGTTGATAACTTTGGAAAAACACTTCAGAGAGCTTAGATTTGATGTGCAACTACTAGAAAGACCCTTTCTGCTATAGTGGGAGGTTAAAATTTCATGTTCTGAAGCTTCCCTGAAAAGTTATGGCACAATGCACAAAAACGCTTTTCAGCCTGAGATAAGGTGGGTTTCGGAACGCCAAACATAAAAGTGTTGATAACTTTGGAAAAACACTTCAGACAGTTTAGATTTGATGTGCAACTACTAGAAAGACCCTTTCTGCTATAGTGGGAGGTTAAAATTTCATGTTCTGAAGCTTCCCTGAAAAGTTATGGCACAATCCACAAAAACGCTTTTCAGCCTGAGATAAGGTGGGTTTCGGAACGCCAAACATAAAAGTGTTGATAACTTTGGAAAAACACTTCAGACAGTTTAGATTTGATGTGCAACTACTAGAAAGACCCTTTCTGCTATAGTGGGAGGTTAAAATTTCATGTTCTGAAGCTTCCCTGAAAAGTTATGGCACAATGCGTAAAAACGCTTTTCAGCCTGAGATAAGGTGGGTTTCGGAACGCCAAACATAAATGTGTTGATAACTTTGGAAAAACACTTCAGACAGTTTAGATTTGATGTGCAACTACTAGAAAGACCCTTTCTGCTATAGTGGGAGGTTAAAATTTCATGTTCTGAAGCTTCCCTGAAAAGTTATGGCACAATGCACAAAAACGCTTTTCAGCCTGAGATAAGGTGGGTTTCGGAACGCCAAACATAAAAGTGTTGATAACTTTGGAAAAACACTTCAGGCAGTTTAGATTTGATGTGCAACTACTAGAAAGACCCTTTCTGCTATAGTGGGAGGTTAAAATTTCATGTTCTGAAGCTTCCCTGAAAAGTTATGGCACAATGCACAAAAACGCTTTTCAGCCTGAGATAAGGTGGGTTTCGGAACGCCAAACATAAAAGTGTTGATAACTTTGGAAAAACACTTCAGGCAGTTTAGATTTGATGTGCAACTACTAGAAAGACCCTTTCTGCTATAGTGGGAGGTTAAAATTTCATGTTCTGAAGCTTCCCTGAAAAGTTATGGCACAATGCACAAAAACGCTTTTCAGCCTGAGATAAGGTGGGTTTCGGAACGCCAAACATAAAAGTGTTGATAACTTTGGAAAAACACTTCAGGCAGTTTAGATTTGATGTGCACCTACTAGAAAGACCCTTTCTGCTATAGTGGGAGGTTAAAATTTCATGTTCTGAAGCTTCCCTGAAAAGTTATGGCACAATGCACAAAAACGCTTTTCAGCCTGAGATAAGGTGGGTTTCGGAACGCCAAACATAAAAGTGTTGATAACTTTTGAAAAACTCTTCAGACAGCTTAGATTTGATGTGCAACTACTAGAAAGACCCTTTTCTGCTATAGTGGGAGGTTAAAATTTCATGTTCTGAAGCTTCCCTGAAAAGTTATGGCACAATGCGTAAAAACACTTTTCAGCCTGAGATAAGGTGGGTTTCGGAACGCCAAACATAAAAGTGTTGATAACTTTGGAAAAACACTTCAGAGAGCTTAGATTTGATGTGCAACTACTAGAAAGACCCTTTCTGCTATAGTGGGAGGTTAAAATTTCATGTTCTGAAGCTTCCCTGAAAAGTTATGGCACAATGCACAAAAACGCTTTTCAGCCTGAGATAAGGTGGGTTTCGGAACGCCAAACATAAAAGTGTTGATAACTTTGGAAAAACACTTCAGACAGTTTAGATTTGATGTGCAACTACTAGAAAGACCCTTTCTGCTATAGTGGGAGGTTAAAATTTCATGTTCTGAAGCTTCCCTGAAAAGTTATGGCACAATGCACAAAAACGCTTTTCAGCCTGAGATAAGGTGGGTTTCGGAACGCCAAACATAAAAGTGTTGATAACTTTGGAAAAACACTTCAGACAGTTTAGATTTGATGTGCAACTACTAGAAAGACCCTTTCTGCTATAGTGGGAGGTTAAAATTTCATGTTCTGAAGCTTCCCTGAAAAGTTATGGCACAATGCGTAAAAACGCTTTTCAGCCTGAGATAAGGTGGGTTTCGGAACGCCAAACATAAAAGTGTTGATAACTTTGGAAAAACACTTCAGACAGTTTAGATTTGATGTGCAACTACTAGAAAGACCCTTTCTGCTATAGTGGGAGGTTAAAATTTCATGTTCTGAAGCTTCCCTGAAAAGTTATGGCACAATGCACAAAAACGCTTTTCAGCCTGAGATAAGGTGGGTTTCGGAACGCCAAACATAAAAGTGTTGATAACTTTGGAAAAACACTTCAGGCAGTTTAGATTTGATGTGCAACTACTAGAAAGACCCTTTCTGCTATAGTGGGAGGTTAAAATTTCATGTTCTGAAGCTTCCCTGAAAAGTTATGGCACAATGCACAAAAACGCTTTTCAGCCTGAGATAAGGTGGGTTTCGGAACGCCAAACATAAAAGTGTTGATAACTTTGGAAAAACACTTCAGGCAGTTTAGATTTGATGTGCAACTACTAGAAAGACCCTTTCTGCTATAGTGGGAGGTTAAAATTTCATGTTCTGAAGCTTCCCTGAAAAGTTATGGCACAATGCACAAAAACGCTTTTCAGCCTGAGATAAGGTGGGTTTCGGAACGCCAAACATAAAAGTGTTGATAACTTTGGAAAAACACTTCAGGCAGTTTAGATTTGATGTGCACCTACTAGAAAGACCCTTTCTGCTATAGTGGGAGGTTAAAATTTCATGTTCTGAAGCTTCCCTGAAAAGTTATGGCACAATGCACAAAAACGCTTTTCAGCCTGAGATAAGGTGGGTTTCGGAACGCCAAACATAAAAGTGTTGATAACTTTTGAAAAACTCTTCAGACAGCTTAGATTTGATGTGCAACTACTAGAAAGACCCTTTCTGCTATAGTGGGAGGTTAAAATTTCATGTTCTGAAGCTTCCCTGAAAAGTTATGGCACAATGCGTAAAAACGCTTTTCAGCCTGAGATAAGGTGGGTTTCGGAACGCCAAACATAAAAGTGTTGATAACTTTGGAAAAACACTTCAGACAGTTTAGATTTGATGTGCAACTACTAGAAAGACCCTTTCTGCTATAGTGGGAGGTTAAAATTTCATGTTCTGAAGCTTTCCTGAAAAGTTATGGCACAATGCACAAAAACGCTTTTCAGCCTGAGATAAGGTGGGTTTCGGAACGCCAAACATAAAAGTGTTGATAACTTTGGAAAAACACTTCAGACATCTTAGATTTGATGTGCAACTACTAGAAAGACCCTTTCTGCTATAGTGGGAGGTTAAAATTTCATGTTCTGAAGCTTCCCTGAAAAGTTATGGCACAATGCACAAAAACGCTTTTCAGCCTGAGATGAGGTGGGTTTCGGAACGCCAAACATAAAAGTGTTGATAACTTTGGAAAAACACTTCAGACAGTTTAGATTTGATGTGCAACTACTAGAAAGACCCTTTCTGCTATAGTGGGAGGTTAAAATTTCATGTTCTGAAGCTTCCCTGAAAAGTTATGGCACAATGCACAAAAACGCTTTTCAGCCTGAGATAAGGTGGGTTTCGGAACGCCAAACATAAAAGTGTTGATAACTTTGGAAAAACACTTCAGACAGTTTAGATTTGATGTGCAACTACTAGAAAGACCCTTTCTGCTATAGTGGGAGGTTAAAATTTCATGTTCTGAAGCTTTCCTGAAAAGTTATGGCACAATGCACAAAAACGCTTTTCAGCCTGAGATAAGGTGGGTTTCGGAACGCCAAACATAAAAGTGTTGATAACTTTGGAAAAACACTTCAGACAGTTTAGATTTGATGTGCAACTACTAGAAAGACCCTTTCTGCTATAGTGGGAGGTTAAAATTTCATGTTCTGAAGCTTCCCTGAAAAGTTATGGCACAATGCACAAAAACGCTTTTCAGCCTGAGATAAGGTGGGTTTCGGAACGCCAAACATAAAAGTGTTGATAACTTTGGAAAAACACTTCAGACAGTTTAGATTTGATGTGCAACTACTAGAAAGACCCTTTCTGCTATAGTGGGAGGTTAAAATTTCATGTTCTGAAGCTTCCCTGAAAAGTTATGGCACAATGCACAAAAACGCTTTTCAGCCTGAGATAAGGTGGGTTTCGGAACGCCAAACATAAAAGTGTTGATAACTTTGGAAAAACACTTCAGACAGCTTAGATTTGATGTGCACCTACTAGAAAGACCCTTTCTGCTATAGTGGGAGGTTAAAATTTCATGTTCTGAAGCTTCCCTGAAAAGTTATGGCACAATGCGTAAAAACGCTTTTCAGCCTGAGATAAGGTGGGTTTCGGAACGCCAAACATAAAAGTGTTGATAACTTTGGAAAAACACTTCAGACAGTTTAGATTTGATGTGCACCTACTAGAAAGACCCTTTCTGCTATAGTGGGAGGTTAAAATTTCATGTTCTGAAGCTTCCCTGAAAAGTTATGGCACAATGCACAAAAACGCTTTTCAGCCTGAGATAAGGTGGGTTTCGGAACGCCAAACATAAAAGTGTTGATAACTTTGGAAAAACACTTCAGGCAGTTTAGATTTGATGTGCAACTACTAGAAAGACCCTTTCTGCTATAGTGGGAGGTTAAAATTTCATGTTCTGAAGCTTCCCTGAAAAGTTATGGCACAATGCACAAAAACGCTTTTCAGCCTGAGATGAGGTGGGTTTCGGAACGCCAAACATAAAAGTGTTGATAACTTTGGAAAAACACTTCAGAGAGCTTAGATTTGATGTGCACCTACTAGAAAGACCCTTTCTGCTATAGTGGGAGGTTAAAATTTCATGTTCTGAAGCTTCCCTGAAAAGTTATGGCACAATGCACAAAAACGCTTTTCAGCCTGAGATAAGGTGGGTTTCGGAACGCCAAACATAAAAGTGTTGATAACTTTCGAAAAACACTTCAGAGAGCTTAGATTTGATGTGCACCTACTAGAAAGACCCTTTCTGCTATAGTTGGAGGTTAAAATTTCATGTTCTGAAGCTTTCCTGAAAAGTTATGGCACAATGCACAAAAACGCTTTTCAGCCTGAGATAAGGTGGGTTTCGGAACGCCAAACATAAAAGTGTTGATAACTTTGGAAAAACACTTCAGACAGTTTAGATTTGATGTGCAACTACTAGAAAGACCCTTTCTGCTATAGTGGGAGGTTAAAATTTCATGTTCTGAAGCTTCCCTGAAAAGTTATGGCACAATGCACAAAAACGCTTTTCAGCCTGAGATAAGGTGGGTTTCGGAACGCCAAACATAAAAGTGTTAATAACTTTGGAAAAACACTTCAGACAGTTTAGATTTGATGTGCAACTACTAGAAAGACCCTTTCTGCTATAGTGGGAGGTTAAAATTTCATGTTCTGAACCTTCCCTGAAAAGTTACGGCACAATGCACAAAAACGCTTTTCAGCCTGAGATAAGGTGGGTTTCGGAACGCCAAACATAAAAGTGTTGATAACTTTGGAAAAACACTTCAGACAGCTTAGATTTGATGTGCAACTACTAGAAAGACCCTTTCTGCTATAGTGGGAGGTTAAAATTTCATGTTCTGAAGCTTCCCTGAAAAGTTATGGCACAATGCGTAAAAACGCTTTTCAGCCTGAGATAAGGTGGGTTTCGGAACGCCAAACATAAAAGTGTTGATAACTTTGGAAAAACACTTCAGACAGCTTAGATTTGATGTGCACCTACTAGAAAGACCCTTTCTGCTATAGTGGGAGGTTAAAATTTCATGTTCTGAAGCTTCCCTGAAAAGTTATGGCACAATGCACAAAAACGCTTTTCAGCCTGAGATAAGGTGGGTTTCGGAACGCCAAACATAAAAGTGTTGATAACTTTTGAAAAACACTTCAGACAGCTTAGATTTGATGTGCAACTACTAGAAAGACCCTTTCTGCTATAGTGGGAGGTTAAAATTTCATGTTCTGAAGCTTCCCTGAAAAGTTATGGCACAATGCACAAAAACGCTTTTCAGCCTGAGATAAGGTGGGTTTCGGAACGCCAAACATAAAAGTGTTGATAACTTTGGAAAAACACTTCAGACAGCTTAGATTTGATGTGCACCTACTAGAAAGACCCTTTCTGCTATAGTGGGAGGTTAAAATTTCATGTTCTGAAGCTTCCCTGAAAAGTTATGGCACAATGCACAAAAACGCTTTTCAGCCTGAGATAAGGTGGGTTTCGGAACGCCAAGCATAAAAGTGTTGATAACTTTGGAAAAGCACTTCAGACAGCTTAGATTTGATGTGCACCTACTAGAAAGACACTTTCTGCTATAGTGGGAGGTTAAAATTTCATGTTCTGAAGCTTCCCTGAAAAGTTATGGCACAATGCGTAAAAACGCTTTTCAGCCTGAGATAAGGTGGGTTTCGGAACGCCAAACATAAAAGTGTTAATAACTTTGGAAAAACACTTCAGGCAGTTTAGATTTGATGTGCACCTACTAGAAAGACCCTTTCTGCTATAGTGGGAGGTTAAAATTTCATGTTCTGAAGCTTCCCTGAAAAGTTATGGCACAATGCACAAAAACGCTTTTCAGCCTGAGATAAGGTGGGTTTCGGAACGCCAAACATAAAAGTGTTGATAACTTTCGAAAAACACTTCAGAGAGCTTAGATTTGATGTGCACCTACTAGAAAGACCCTTTCTGCTATAGTGGGAGGTTAAAATTTCATGTTCTTAAGCTTTCCTGAAAAGTTATGGCACAATGCGTAAAAACGCTTTTCAGCCTGAGATAAGGTGGGTTTCGGAACGCCAAACATAAAAGTGTTGATAACTTTGGAAAAACACTTCAGACAGTTTAGATTTGATGTGCACCTACTAGAAAGACCCTTTCTGCTATAGTGGGAGCTTAAAATTTCATGTTCTGAAGCTTTCCTGAAAAGTTATGGCACAATGCACAAAAACGCTTTTCAGCCTGAGATAAGGTGGGTTTCGGAACGCCAAAGATAAAAGTGTTGATAACTTTGGAAAAACACTTCAGACAGTTTAGATTTGATGTGCAACTACTAGAAAGACCCTTTCTGCTATAGTGGGAAGTTAAAATTTCATGTTCTGAAGCTTTCCTGAAAAGTTATGGCACAATGCACAAAAACGCTTTTCAGCCTGAGATAAGGTGGGTTTCGGAACGCCAAACATAAAAGTATTGATAACTTTTGAAAAACACTTCAGACAGCTTAGATTTGATGTGCAACTACTAGAAAGACCCTTTCTGCTATAGTGGGAGCTTAAAATTTCATGTTCTGAAGCTTTCCTGAAAAGTTATGGCACAATGCACAAAAACGCTTTTCAGCCTGAGATAAGGTGGGTTTCGGAACGCCAAACATAAAAGTATTGATAACTTTTGAAAAACACTTCAGACAGCTTAGATTTGATGTGCAACTACTAGAAAGACCCTTTCTGCTATAGTGGGAGGTTAAAATTTCATGTTCTGAAGCTTCCCTGAAAAGTTATGGCACAATGCACAAAAACGCTTTTCAGCCTGAGATAAGGTGGGTTTCGGAACGCCAAACATAAAAGTGTTGATAACTTTGGAAAAACACTTCAGACAGCTTAGATTTGATGTGCAACTACTAGAAAGACCCTTTCTGCTATAGTGGGAGGTTAAAATTTCATGTTCTGAAGCTTCCCTGAAAAGTTATGGCACAATGCGTAAAAACGCTTTTCAGCCTGAGATAAGGTGGGTTTCGGAACGCCAAACATAAAAGTGTTGATAACTTTGGAAAAACACTTCAGACAGTTTAGATTTGATGTGCAACTACTAGAAAGACCCTTTCTGCTATAGTGGGAGGTTAAAATTTCATGTTCTGAAGCTTCCCTGAAAAGTTATGGCACAATGCACAAAAACGCTTTTCAGCCTGAGATAAGGTGGGTTTCGGAACGCCAAACATAAAAGTGTTAATAACTTTGGAAAAACACTTCAGACAGTTTAGATTTGATGTGCAACTACTAGAAAGACCCTTTCTGCTATAGTGGGAGGTTAAAATTTCATGTTCTGAAGCTTCCCTGAAAAGTTATGGCACAATGCACAAAAACGCTTTTCAGCCTGAGATAAGGTGGGTTTCGGAACGCCAAACATAAAAGTGTTGATAACTTTGGAAAAACACTTCAGACAGTTTAGATTTGATGTGCAACTACTAGAAAGACCCTTTCTGCTATAGTGGGAGGTTAAAATTTCATGTTCTGAAGCTTCCCTGAAAAGTTATGGCACAATGCGTAAAAACGCTTTTCAGCCTGAGATAAGGTGGGTTTCGGAACGCCAAACATAAAAGTGTTAATAACTTTGGAAAAACACTTCAGACAGTTTAGATTTGATGTGCAACTACTAGAAAGACCCTTTTCTGCTATAGTGGGAGGTTAAAATTTCATGTTCTGAAGCTTCCCTGAAAAGTTATGGCACAATGCGTAAAAACACTTTTCAGCCTGAGATAAGGTGGGTTTCGGAACGCCAAACATAAAAGTGTTGATAACTTTGGAAAAACACTTCAGAGAGCTTAGATTTGATGTGCAACTACTAGAAAGACCCTTTCTGCTATAGTGGGAGGTTAAAATTTCATGTTCTGAAGCTTCCCTGAAAAGTTATGGCACAATGCACAAAAACGCTTTTCAGCCTGAGATAAGGTGGGTTTCGGAACGCCAAACATAAAAGTGTTGATAACTTTGGAAAAACACTTCAGACAGTTTAGATTTGATGTGCAACTACTAGAAAGACCCTTTCTGCTATAGTGGGAGGTTAAAATTTCATGTTCTGAAGCTTCCCTGAAAAGTTATGGCACAATGCACAAAAACGCTTTTCAGCCTGAGATAAGGTGGGTTTCGGAACGCCAAACATAAAAGTGTTGATAACTTTGGAAAAACACTTCAGACAGTTTAGATTTGATGTGCAACTACTAGAAAGACCCTTTCTGCTATAGTGGGAGGTTAAAATTTCATGTTCTGAAGCTTCCCTGAAAAGTTATGGCACAATGCGTAAAAACGCTTTTCAGCCTGAGATAAGGTGGGTTTCGGAACGCCAAACATAAATGTGTTGATAACTTTGGAAAAACACTTCAGACAGTTTAGATTTGATGTGCAACTACTAGAAAGACCCTTTCTGCTATAGTGGGAGGTTAAAATTTCATGTTCTGAAGCTTCCCTGAAAAGTTATGGCACAATGCACAAAAACGCTTTTCAGCCTGAGATAAGGTGGGTTTCGGAACGCCAAACATAAAAGTGTTGATAACTTTGGAAAAACACTTCAGGCAGTTTAGATTTGATGTGCAACTACTAGAAAGACCCTTTCTGCTATAGTGGGAGGTTAAAATTTCATGTTCTGAAGCTTCCCTGAAAAGTTATGGCACAATGCACAAAAACGCTTTTCAGCCTGAGATAAGGTGGGTTTCGGAACGCCAAACATAAAAGTGTTGATAACTTTGGAAAAACACTTCAGGCAGTTTAGATTTGATGTGCAACTACTAGAAAGACCCTTTCTGCTATAGTGGGAGGTTAAAATTTCATGTTCTGAAGCTTCCCTGAAAAGTTATGGCACAATGCACAAAAACGCTTTTCAGCCTGAGATAAGGTGGGTTTCGGAACGCCAAACATAAAAGTGTTGATAACTTTGGAAAAACACTTCAGGCAGTTTAGATTTGATGTGCACCTACTAGAAAGACCCTTTCTGCTATAGTGGGAGGTTAAAATTTCATGTTCTGAAGCTTCCCTGAAAAGTTATGGCACAATGCACAAAAACGCTTTTCAGCCTGAGATAAGGTGGGTTTCGGAACGCCAAACATAAAAGTGTTGATAACTTTTGAAAAACTCTTCAGACAGCTTAGATTTGATGTGCAACTACTAGAAAGACCCTTTTCTGCTATAGTGGGAGGTTAAAATTTCATGTTCTGAAGCTTCCCTGAAAAGTTATGGCACAATGCGTAAAAACACTTTTCAGCCTGAGATAAGGTGGGTTTCGGAACGCCAAACATAAAAGTGTTGATAACTTTGGAAAAACACTTCAGAGAGCTTAGATTTGATGTGCAACTACTAGAAAGACCCTTTCTGCTATAGTGGGAGGTTAAAATTTCATGTTCTGAAGCTTCCCTGAAAAGTTATGGCACAATGCACAAAAACGCTTTTCAGCCTGAGATAAGGTGGGTTTCGGAACGCCAAACATAAAAGTGTTGATAACTTTGGAAAAACACTTCAGACAGTTTAGATTTGATGTGCAACTACTAGAAAGACCCTTTCTGCTATAGTGGGAGGTTAAAATTTCATGTTCTGAAGCTTCCCTGAAAAGTTATGGCACAATGCACAAAAACGCTTTTCAGCCTGAGATAAGGTGGGTTTCGGAACGCCAAACATAAAAGTGTTGATAACTTTGGAAAAACACTTCAGACAGTTTAGATTTGATGTGCAACTACTAGAAAGACCCTTTCTGCTATAGTGGGAGGTTAAAATTTCATGTTCTGAAGCTTCCCTGAAAAGTTATGGCACAATGCGTAAAAACGCTTTTCAGCCTGAGATAAGGTGGGTTTCGGAACGCCAAACATAAAAGTGTTGATAACTTTGGAAAAACACTTCAGACAGTTTAGATTTGATGTGCAACTACTAGAAAGACCCTTTCTGCTATAGTGGGAGGTTAAAATTTCATGTTCTGAAGCTTCCCTGAAAAGTTATGGCACAATGCACAAAAACGCTTTTCAGCCTGAGATAAGGTGGGTTTCGGAACGCCAAACATAAAAGTGTTGATAACTTTGGAAAAACACTTCAGGCAGTTTAGATTTGATGTGCAACTACTAGAAAGACCCTTTCTGCTATAGTGGGAGGTTAAAATTTCATGTTCTGAAGCTTCCCTGAAAAGTTATGGCACAATGCACAAAAACGCTTTTCAGCCTGAGATAAGGTGGGTTTCGGAACGCCAAACATAAAAGTGTTGATAACTTTGGAAAAACACTTCAGGCAGTTTAGATTTGATGTGCAACTACTAGAAAGACCCTTTCTGCTATAGTGGGAGGTTAAAATTTCATGTTCTGAAGCTTCCCTGAAAAGTTATGGCACAATGCACAAAAACGCTTTTCAGCCTGAGATAAGGTGGGTTTCGGAACGCCAAACATAAAAGTGTTGATAACTTTGGAAAAACACTTCAGGCAGTTTAGATTTGATGTGCACCTACTAGAAAGACCCTTTCTGCTATAGTGGGAGGTTAAAATTTCATGTTCTGAAGCTTCCCTGAAAAGTTATGGCACAATGCACAAAAACGCTTTTCAGCCTGAGATAAGGTGGGTTTCGGAACGCCAAACATAAAAGTGTTGATAACTTTTGAAAAACTCTTCAGACAGCTTAGATTTGATGTGCAACTACTAGAAAGACCCTTTCTGCTATAGTGGGAGGTTAAAATTTCATGTTCTGAAGCTTCCCTGAAAAGTTATGGCACAATGCGTAAAAACGCTTTTCAGCCTGAGATAAGGTGGGTTTCGGAACGCCAAACATAAAAGTGTTGATAACTTTGGAAAAACACTTCAGACAGTTTAGATTTGATGTGCAACTACTAGAAAGACCCTTTCTGCTATAGTGGGAGGTTAAAATTTCATGTTCTGAAGCTTTCCTGAAAAGTTATGGCACAATGCACAAAAACGCTTTTCAGCCTGAGATAAGGTGGGTTTCGGAACGCCAAACATAAAAGTGTTGATAACTTTGGAAAAACACTTCAGACAGCTTAGATTTGATGTGCAACTACTAGAAAGACCCTTTCTGCTATAGTGGGAGGTTAAAATTTCATGTTCTGAAGCTTCCCTGAAAAGTTATGGCACAATGCACAAAAACGCTTTTCAGCCTGAGATGAGGTGGGTTTCGGAACGCCAAACATAAAAGTGTTGATAACTTTGGAAAAACACTTCAGACAGTTTAGATTTGATGTGCAACTACTAGAAAGACCCTTTCTGCTATAGTGGGAGGTTAAAATTTCATGTTCTGAAGCTTCCCTGAAAAGTTATGGCACAATGCACAAAAACGCTTTTCAGCCTGAGATAAGGTGGGTTTCGGAACGCCAAACATAAAAGTGTTGATAACTTTGGAAAAACACTTCAGACAGTTTAGATTTGATGTGCAACTACTAGAAAGACCCTTTCTGCTATAGTGGGAGGTTAAAATTTCATGTTCTGAAGCTTTCCTGAAAAGTTATGGCACAATGCACAAAAACGCTTTTCAGCCTGAGATAAGGTGGGTTTCGGAACGCCAAACATAAAAGTGTTGATAACTTTGGAAAAACACTTCAGACAGTTTAGATTTGATGTGCAACTACTAGAAAGACCCTTTCTGCTATAGTGGGAGGTTAAAATTTCATGTTCTGAAGCTTCCCTGAAAAGTTATGGCACAATGCACAAAAACGCTTTTCAGCCTGAGATAAGGTGGGTTTCGGAACGCCAAACATAAAAGTGTTGATAACTTTGGAAAAACACTTCAGACAGTTTAGATTTGATGTGCAACTACTAGAAAGACCCTTTCTGCTATAGTGGGAGGTTAAAATTTCATGTTCTGAAGCTTCCCTGAAAAGTTATGGCACAATGCACAAAAACGCTTTTCAGCCTGAGATAAGGTGGGTTTCGGAACGCCAAACATAAAAGTGTTGATAACTTTGGAAAAACACTTCAGACAGCTTAGATTTGATGTGCACCTACTAGAAAGACCCTTTCTGCTATAGTGGGAGGTTAAAATTTCATGTTCTGAAGCTTCCCTGAAAAGTTATGGCACAATGCGTAAAAACGCTTTTCAGCCTGAGATAAGGTGGGTTTCGGAACGCCAAACATAAAAGTGTTGATAACTTTGGAAAAACACTTCAGACAGTTTAGATTTGATGTGCACCTACTAGAAAGACCCTTTCTGCTATAGTGGGAGGTTAAAATTTCATGTTCTGAAGCTTCCCTGAAAAGTTATGGCACAATGCACAAAAACGCTTTTCAGCCTGAGATAAGGTGGGTTTCGGAACGCCAAACATAAAAGTGTTGATAACTTTGGAAAAACACTTCAGGCAGTTTAGATTTGATGTGCAACTACTAGAAAGACCCTTTCTGCTATAGTGGGAGGTTAAAATTTCATGTTCTGAAGCTTCCCTGAAAAGTTATGGCACAATGCGTAAAAACACTTTTCAGCCTGAGATAAGGTGGGTTTCGGAACGCCAAACATAAAAGTGTTGATAACTTTGGAAAAACACTTCAGGCAGTTTAGATTTGATGTGCAACTACTAGAAAGACCCTTTCTGCTATAGTGGGAGGTTAAAATTTCATGTTCTGAAGCTTCCCTGAAAAGTTATGGCACAATGCACAAAAACGCTTTTCAGCCTGAGATAAGGTGGGTTTCGGAACGCCAAACATAAAAGTGTTGATAACTTTGGAAAAACACTTCAGAGAGCTTAGATTTGATGTGCACCTACTAGAAAGACCCTTTCTGCTATAGTGGGAGGTTAAAATTTCATGTTCTGAAGCTTCCCTGAAAAGTTATGGCACAATGCACAAAAACGCTTTTCAGCCTGAGATAAGGTGGGTTTCGGAACGCCAAACATAAAAGTGTTGATAACTTTCGAAAAACACTTCACAGAGCTTAGATTTGATGTGCACCTACTAGAAAGACCCTTTCTGCTATAGTGGGAGGTTAAAATTTCATGTTCTGAAGCTTTCCTGAAAAGTTATGGCAACAATGCACAAAAACGCTTTTCAGCCTGAGATAAGGTGGGTTTCGGAACGCCAAACATAAAAGTGTTGATAACTTTGGAAAAACACTTCAGACAGTTTAGATTTGATGTGCAACTACTAGAAAGACCCTTTCTGCTATAGTGGGAGGTTAAAATTTCATGTTCTGAAGCTTCCCTGAAAAGTTATGGCACAATGCACAAAAACGCTTTTCAGCCTGAGATAAGGTGGGTTTCGGAACGCCAAACATAAAAGTGTTAATAACTTTGGAAAAACACTTCAGACAGTTTAGATTTGATGTGCAACTACTAGAAAGACCCTTTCTGCTATAGTGGGAGGTTAAAATTTCATGTTCTGAACCTTCCCTGAAAAGTTACGGCACAATGCACAAAAACGCTTTTCAGCCTGAGATAAGGTGGGTTTCGGAACGCCAAACATAAAAGTGTTAATAACTTTGGAAAAACACTTCAGACAGTTTAGATTTGATGTGCACCTACTAGAAAGACCCTTTCTGCTATAGTGGAAGGTTAAAATTTCATGTTCTGAAGCTTCCCTAAAAAGTTACGGCACAATGCACAAAAACGCTTTTCAGCCTGAGATAAGGTGGGTTTCGGAACGCCAAACATAAAAGTGTTAATAACTTTGGAAAAACACTTCAGACAGTTTAGATTTGATGTGCACCTACTAGAAAGACCCTTTCTGCTATAGTGGGAGGTTAAAATTTCATGTTCTGAAGCTTCCCTGAAAAGTTATGGCACAATGCGTAAAAACGCTTTTCAGCCTGAGATAAGGTGGGTTTCGGAACGCCAAACATAAAAGTGTTGATAACTTTCGAAAAACACTTCAGAGAGTTTAGATTTGATGTGCACCTACTAGAAAGACCCTTTCTGCTATAGTGGGAGGTTAAAATTTCATGTTCTGAAGCTTCCCTGAAAAGTTATGGCACAATGCGTAAAAACGCTTTTCAGCCTGAGATAAGGTGGGTTTCGGAACGCCAAACATAAAAGTGTTGATAACTTTGGAAAAACACTTCAGACAGTTTAGATTTGATGTGCAACTACTAGAAAGACCCTTTCTGCTATAGTGGGAGGTTAAAATTTCATGTTCTGAAGCTTCCCTGAAAAGTTACGGCACAATGCACAAAAACGCTTTTCAACCTGAGATAAGGTGGGTTTCGGAACGCCAAACATAAAAGTGTTGATAACTTTGGAAAAACACTTCAGACAGTTTAGATTTGATGTGCAACTACTAGAAAGACCCTTTCTGCTATAGTGGGAGGTTAAAATTTCATGTTCTGAAGCTTCCCTGAAAAGTTATGGCACAATGCACAAAAACGCTTTTCAGCCTGAGATAAGGTGGGTTTCGGAACGCCAAACATAAAAGTGTTGATAACTTTGGAAAAACACTTCAGACAGTTTAGATTTGATGTGCAACTACTAGAAAGACCCTTTCTGCTATAGTGGGAGGTTAAAATTTCATGTTCTGAAGCTTCCCTGAAAAGTTACGGCACAATGCACAAAAACGCTTTTCAGCCTGAGATAAGGTGGGTTTCGGAACGCCAAACATAAAAGTGTTGATAACTTTTGAAAAACACTTCAGAGAGCTTAGATTTGATGTGCACCTGCTAGAAAGACCCTTTCTGCTATAGTGGGAGGTTAAAATTTCATGTTCTGAAGCTTCCCTGAAAAGTTATGGCACAATGCGTAAAAACGCTTTTCAGCCTGAGATAAGGTGGGTTTCGGAACGCCAAACATAAAAGTGTTGATAACTTTCGAAAAACACTTCAGACAGTTTAGATTTGATGTGCTCCTACTAGAAAGACCCTTTCTGCTATAGTGGGAGGTTAAAATTTCATGTTCTGAAGCTTCCCTGAAAAGTTATGGCACAATGCGTAAAAACGCTTTTCAGCCTGAGATAAGGTGGGTTTCGGAACGCCAAACATAAAAGTGTTGATAACTTTTGAAAAACACTTCAGACAGCTTAGATTTGATGTGCACCTACTAGAAAGACCCTTTCTGCTATAGTGGGAGGTTAAAATTTCATGTTCTGAAGCTTCCCTGAAAAGTTATGGCACAATGCGTAAAAACGCTTTTCAGCCTGAGATAAGGTGGGTTTCGGAACGCCAAACATAAAAGTGTTGATAACTTTCGAAAAACACTTCAGGCAGTTTAGATTTGATGTGCAACTACTAGAAAGACACTTTCTGCTATAGTGGGAGGTTAAAATTTCATGTTCTGAAGCTTTCCTGAAAAGTTATGGCACAATGCACAAAAACGCTTTTCAGCCTGAGATAAGGTGGGTTTCGGAACGCCAAACATAAAAGTGTTGATAACTTTGGAAAAACACTTCAGACAGTTTAGATTTGATGTGCAACTACTAGAAAGACCCTTTCTGCTATAGTGGGAGGTTAAAATTTCATGTTCTGAAGCTTCCCTGAAAAGTTATGGCACAATGCGTAAAAACACTTTTCAGCCTGAGATAAGGTGGGTTTCGGAACGCCAAACATAAAAGTGTTGATAACTTTGGAAAAACACTTCAGACAGTTTAGATTTGATGTGCAACTACTAGAAAGACCCTTTCTGCTATAGTGGGAGGTTAAAATTTCATGTTCTGAAGCTTTCCTGAAAAGTTATGGCACAATGCGTAAAAACACTTTTCAGCCTGAGACAAGGTGGGTTTCGGAACGCCAAACATAAAAGTGTTGATAACTTTGGAAAAACACTTCAGAGAGCTTAGATTTGATGTGCACCTACTAGAAAGACCCTTTCTGCTATAGTGGGAGGTTAAAATTTCATGTTCTGAAGCTTCCCTGAAAAGTTATGGCACAATGCGTAAAAACGCTTTTCAGCCTGAGATAAGGTGGGTTTCGGAACGCCAAACATAAAAGTGTTGATAACTTTGGAAAAACACTTCAGAGAGCTTAGATTTGATGTGCACCTACTAGAAAGACCCTTTCTGCTATAGTGGGAGGTTAAAATTTCATGTTCTGAAGCTTTCCTGAAAAGTTATGGCACAATGCACAAAAACGCTTTTCAGCCTGAGATAAGGTGGGTTTCGGAACGCCAAACATAAAAGTGTTGATAACTTTTGAAAAACACTTCAGAGAGCTTAGATTTGATGTGCACCTACTAGAAAGACCCTTTCTGCTATAGTGGGAGGTTAAAATTTCATGTTCTGAAGCTTCCCTGAAAAGTTATGGCACAATGCACAAAAACGCTTTTCAGCCTGAGATAAGGTGGGTTTCGGAACGCCAAACATAAAAGTGTTGATAACTTTTGAAAAACACTTCAGACAGCTTAGATTTGATGTGCACCTACTAGAAAGACCCTTTCTGCTATAGTGGGAGGTTAAAATTTCATGTTCTGAAGCTTCCCTGAAAAGTTATGGCACAATGCACAAAAACGCTTTTCAGCCTGAGATAAGGTGGGTTTCGGAACGCCAAACATAAAAGTGTTGATAACTTTCGAAAAACACTTCAGACAGCTTAGATTTGATGTGCACCTACTAGAAAGACCCTTTCTGCTATAGTGGGAGGTTAAAATTTCATGTTCTGAAGCTTCCCTGAAAAGTTATGGCACAATGCACAAAAACGCTTTTCAGCCTGAGATAAGGTGGGTTTCGGAACGCCAAACATAAAAGTGTTGATAACTTTGGAAAAACACTTCAGAGAGCTTAGATTTGATGTGCACCTACTAGAAAGACCCTTTCTGCTATAGTGGGAGGTTAAAATTTCATGTTCTGAAGCTTCCCTGAAAAGTTATGGCACAATGCACAAAAACGCTTTTCAGCCTGAGATAAGGTGGGTTTCGGAACGCCAAACATAAAAGTGTTGATAACTTTCGAAAAACACTTCACAGAGCTTAGATTTGATGTGCACCTACTAGAAAGACCCTTTCTGCTATAGTGGGAGGTTAAAATTTCATGTTCTGAAGCTTTCCTGAAAAGTTATGGCAACAATGCACAAAAACGCTTTTCAGCCTGAGATAAGGTGGGTTTCGGAACGCCAAACATAAAAGTGTTGATAACTTTGGAAAAACACTTCAGACAGTTTAGATTTGATGTGCAACTACTAGAAAGACCCTTTCTGCTATAGTGGGAGGTTAAAATTTCATGTTCTGAAGCTTCCCTGAAAAGTTATGGCACAATGCACAAAAACGCTTTTCAGCCTGAGATAAGGTGGGTTTCGGAACGCCAAACATAAAAGTGTTAATAACTTTGGAAAAACACTTCAGACAGTTTAGATTTGATGTGCAACTACTAGAAAGACCCTTTCTGCTATAGTGGGAGGTTAAAATTTCATGTTCTGAACCTTCCCTGAAAAGTTACGGCACAATGCACAAAAACGCTTTTCAGCCTGAGATAAGGTGGGTTTCGGAACGCCAAACATAAAAGTGTTAATAACTTTGGAAAAACACTTCAGACAGTTTAGATTTGATGTGCACCTACTAGAAAGACCCTTTCTGCTATAGTGGAAGGTTAAAATTTCATGTTCTGAAGCTTCCCTAAAAAGTTACGGCACAATGCACAAAAACGCTTTTCAGCCTGAGATAAGGTGGGTTTCGGAACGCCAAACATAAAAGTGTTAATAACTTTGGAAAAACACTTCAGACAGTTTAGATTTGATGTGCACCTACTAGAAAGACCCTTTCTGCTATAGTGGGAGGTTAAAATTTCATGTTCTGAAGCTTCCCTGAAAAGTTATGGCACAATGCGTAAAAACGCTTTTCAGCCTGAGATAAGGTGGGTTTCGGAACGCCAAACATAAAAGTGTTGATAACTTTCGAAAAACACTTCAGAGAGTTTAGATTTGATGTGCACCTACTAGAAAGACCCTTTCTGCTATAGTGGGAGGTTAAAATTTCATGTTCTGAAGCTTCCCTGAAAAGTTATGGCACAATGCGTAAAAACGCTTTTCAGCCTGAGATAAGGTGGGTTTCGGAACGCCAAACATAAAAGTGTTGATAACTTTGGAAAAACACTTCAGACAGTTTAGATTTGATGTGCAACTACTAGAAAGACCCTTTCTGCTATAGTGGGAGGTTAAAATTTCATGTTCTGAAGCTTCCCTGAAAAGTTACGGCACAATGCACAAAAACGCTTTTCAACCTGAGATAAGGTGGGTTTCGGAACGCCAAACATAAAAGTGTTGATAACTTTGGAAAAACACTTCAGACAGTTTAGATTTGATGTGCAACTACTAGAAAGACCCTTTCTGCTATAGTGGGAGGTTAAAATTTCATGTTCTGAAGCTTCCCTGAAAAGTTATGGCACAATGCACAAAAACGCTTTTCAGCCTGAGATAAGGTGGGTTTCGGAACGCCAAACATAAAAGTGTTGATAACTTTGGAAAAACACTTCAGACAGTTTAGATTTGATGTGCAACTACTAGAAAGACCCTTTCTGCTATAGTGGGAGGTTAAAATTTCATGTTCTGAAGCTTCCCTGAAAAGTTACGGCACAATGCACAAAAACGCTTTTCAGCCTGAGATAAGGTGGGTTTCGGAACGCCAAACATAAAAGTGTTGATAACTTTGGAAAAACACTTCAGAGAGCTTAGATTTGATGTGCACCTGCTAGAAAGACCCTTTCTGCTATAGTGGGAGGTTAAAATTTCATGTTCTGAAGCTTCCCTGAAAAGTTATGGCACAATGCGTAAAAACGCTTTTCAGCCTGAGATAAGGTGGGTTTCGGAACGCCAAACATAAAAGTGTTGATAACTTTCGAAAAACACTTCAGACAGTTTAGATTTGATGTGCTCCTACTAGAAAGACCCTTTCTGCTATAGTGGGAGGTTAAAATTTCATGTTCTGAAGCTTCCCTGAAAAGTTATGGCACAATGCGTAAAAACGCTTTTCAGCCTGAGATAAGGTGGGTTTCGGAACGCCAAACATAAAAGTGTTGATAACTTTTGAAAAACACTTCAGACAGCTTAGATTTGATGTGCACCTACTAGAAAGACCCTTTCTGCTATAGTGGGAGGTTAAAATTTCATGTTCTGAAGCTTCCCTGAAAAGTTATGGCACAATGCGTAAAAACGCTTTTCAGCCTGAGATAAGGTGGGTTTCGGAACGCCAAACATAAAAGTGTTGATAACTTTCGAAAAACACTTCAGGCAGTTTAGATTTGATGTGCAACTACTAGAAAGACACTTTCTGCTATAGTGGGAGGTTAAAATTTCATGTTCTGAAGCTTTCCTGAAAAGTTATGGCACAATGCACAAAAACGCTTTTCAGCCTGAGATAAGGTGGGTTTCGGAACGCCAAACATAAAAGTGTTGATAACTTTGGAAAAACACTTCAGACAGTTTAGATTTGATGTGCAACTACTAGAAAGACCCTTTCTGCTATAGTGGGAGGTTAAAATTTCATGTTCTGAAGCTTCCCTGAAAAGTTATGGCACAATGCGTAAAAACACTTTTCAGCCTGAGATAAGGTGGGTTTCGGAACGCCAAACATAAAAGTGTTGATAACTTTGGAAAAACACTTCAGACAGTTTAGATTTGATGTGCAACTACTAGAAAGACCCTTTCTGCTATAGTGGGAGGTTAAAATTTCATGTTCTGAAGCTTTCCTGAAAAGTTATGGCACAATGCGTAAAAACACTTTTCAGCCTGAGACAAGGTGGGTTTCGGAACGCCAAACATAAAAGTGTTGATAACTTTGGAAAAACACTTCAGAGAGCTTAGATTTGATGTGCACCTACTAGAAAGACCCTTTCTGCTATAGTGGGAGGTTAAAATTTCATGTTCTGAAGCTTCCCTGAAAAGTTATGGCACAATGCGTAAAAACGCTTTTCAGCCTGAGATAAGGTGGGTTTCGGAACGCCAAACATAAAAGTGTTGATAACTTTGGAAAAACACTTCAGAGAGCTTAGATTTGATGTGCACCTACTAGAAAGACCCTTTCTGCTATAGTGGGAGGTTAAAATTTCATGTTCTGAAGCTTTCCTGAAAAGTTATGGCACAATGCACAAAAACGCTTTTCAGCCTGAGATAAGGTGGGTTTCGGAACGCCAAACATAAAAGTGTTGATAACTTTTGAAAAACACTTCAGAGAGCTTAGATTTGATGTGCACCTACTAGAAAGACCCTTTCTGCTATAGTGGGAGGTTAAAATTTCATGTTCTGAAGCTTCCCTGAAAAGTTATGGCACAATGCACAAAAACGCTTTTCAGCCTGAGATAAGGTGGGTTTCGGAACGCCAAACATAAAAGTGTTGATAACTTTTGAAAAACACTTCAGACAGCTTAGATTTGATGTGCACCTACTAGAAAGACCCTTTCTGCTATAGTGGGAGGTTAAAATTTCATGTTCTGAAGCTTCCCTGAAAAGTTATGGCACAATGCACAAAAACGCTTTTCAGCCTGAGATAAGGTGGGTTTCGGAACGCCAAACATAAAAGTGTTGATAACTTTCGAAAAACACTTCAGACAGCTTAGATTTGATGTGCACCTACTAGAAAGACCCTTTCTGCTATAGTGGGAGGTTAAAATTTCATGTTCTGAAGCTTCCCTGAAAAGTTATGGCACAATGCACAAAAACGCTTTTCAGCCTGAGATAAGGTGGGTTTCGGAACGCCAAACATAAAAGTGTTGATAACTTTGGAAAAACACTTCAGACAGTTTAGATTTGATGTGCAACTACTAGAAAGACCCTTTCTGCTATAGTGGGAGGTTAAAATTTCATGTTCTGAAGCTTCCCTGAAAAGTTATGGCACAATGCGTAAAAACGCTTTTCAGCCTGAGATAAGGTGGGTTTCGGAACGCCAAACATAAAAGTGTTGATAACTTTGGAAAAACACTTCAGACAGTTTAGATTTGATGTGCAACTACTAGAAAGACCCTTTCTGCTATAGTGGGAGGTTAAAATTTCATGTTCTGAAGCTTCCCTGAAAAGTTATGGCACAATGCACAAAAACGCTTTTCAGCCTGAGATAAGGTGGGTTTCGGAACGCCAAACATAAAAGTGTTGATAACTTTGGAAAAACACTTCAGACAGTTTAGATTTGATGTGCAACTACTAGAAAGACCCTTTCTGCTATAGTGGGAGGTTAAAATTTCATGTTCTGAAGCATCCCTGAAAAGTTATGGCACAATGCGTAAAAACGCTTTTCAGCCTGAGATAAGGTGGGTTTCGGAACGCCAAACATGAAAGTGTTGATAACTTTCGAAAAACACTTCAGAGAGCTTAGATTTGATGTGCACCTACTAGAAAGACCCTTTCTGCTATAGTGGAAGCTTAAAATTTCATGTTCTGAAGCTTCCCTGAAAAGTTATGGCACAATGCACAAAAACGCTTTTCAGCCTGAGATAAGGTGGGTTTCGGAACGCCAAACATAAAAGTGTTGATAACTTTGGAAAAACACTTCAGACAGCTTAGATTTGATGTGCACCTACTAGAAAGACCCTTTCTGCTATAGTGGGAGGTTAAAATTTTTCATGTTCTGAAGCTTCCCTGAAAAGTTATGGCACAATGCGTAAAAACGCTTTTCAGCCTGAGATAAGGTGGGTTTCGGAACGCCAAACATAAAAGTGTTGATAACTTTGGAAAAACACTTCAGACAGTTTAGATTTGATGTGCAACTACTAGAAAGACCCTTTCTGCTATAGTGGGAGGTTAAAATTTCATGTTCTGAAGCTTCCCTGAAAAGTTATGGCACAATGCGTAAAAACGCTTTTCAGCCTGAGATAAGGTGGGTTTCGGAACGCCAAACATAAAAGTGTTGATAACTTTGGAAAAACACTTCAGACAGTTTAGATTTGATGTGCAACTACTAGAAAGACCCTTTCTGCTATAGTGGGAGGTTAAAATTTCATGTTCTGAAGCTTCCCTGAAAAGTTATGGCACAATGCACAAAAACGCTTTTCAGCCTGAGATAAGGTGGGTTTCGGAACGCCAAACATAAAAGTGTTAATAACTTTGGAAAAACACTTCAGACAGTTTAGATTTGATGTGCAACTACTAGAAAGACAATTTCTGCTATAGTGGGAGGTTAAAATTTCATGTTCTGAAGCTTTCCTGAAAAGTTATGGCACAATGCACAAAAACGCTTTTCAGCCTGAGATAAGGTGGGTTTCGGAACGCCAAACATAAAAGTGTTAATAACTTTGGAAAAACACTTCAGACAGTTTAGATTTGATGTGCACCTACTAGAAAGACCCTTTCTGCTATGGTGGGAGGTTAAAATTTCATGTTCTGAAGCTTTCCTGAAAAGTTATGGCACAATGCACAAAAACGCTTTTCAGCCTGAGATAAGGTGGGTTTCGGAACGCCAAACATAAAAGTGTTAATAACTTTGGAAAAACACTTCAGACAGTTTAGATTTGATGTGCACCTACTAGAAAGACCCTTTCTGCTATGGTGGGAGGTTAAAATTTCATGTCTGAAGCTTTCCTGAAAAGTTATGGCACAATGCGTAAAACGCTTTTCAGCCTGAGATAAGGTGGGTTTCGGAACGCCAAACATAAAAGTGTTGATAACTTTGGAAAAACACTTCAGACAGTTTAGATTTGATGTGCAACTACTAGAAAGACCCTTTCTGCTATGGTGGGAGGTTAAAATTTCATGTTCTGAAGCTTTCCTGAAAAGTTATGGCACAATGCGTAAAAACGCTTTTCAGCCTGAGATAAGGTGGGTTTCGGAACGCCAAACATAAAAGTGTTGATAACTTTGGAAAAACACTTCAGACAGTTTAGATTTGATGTGTAACTACTAGAAAGACCCTTTCTGCTATAGTGGGAGGTTAAAATTTCATGTTCTGAAGCTTTCCTGAAAAGTTATGGCACAATGCACAAAAACGCTTTTCAGCCTGAGATAAGGTGGGTTTCGGAACGCCAAACATCAAAGTGTTGATAACTTTGGAAAAACACTTCAGACAGTTTAGATTTGATGTGCAACTACTAGAAAGACCCTTTCTGCTATAGTGGGAGGTTAAAATTTCATGTTCTGAAGCTTCCCTGAAAAGTTATGGCGCAATGCGTAAAAACGCTTTTCAGCCTGAGATAAGGTGGGTTTCGGAACGCCAAACATAAAAGTGTTGATAACTTTCGAAAAACACTTCAGACAGTTTAGATTTGATGTGCAACTACTAGAAAGACCCTTTCTGCTATAGTGGGAGGTTAAAAATTCATGTTCTGAAGCTTCCCTGAAAAGTTATGGCACAATGCGTAAAAACGCTTTTCAGCCTGAGATAAGGTGGGTTTCGGAACGCCAAACATAAAAGTGTTGATAACTTTCGAAAAACACTTCAGGCAGTTTAGATTTGATGTGCAACTACTAGAAAGACACTTTCTGCTATAGTGGGAGGTTAAAATTTCATGTTCTGAAGCTTTCCTGAAAAGTTATGGCACAATGCACATAAACGCTTTTCAGCCTGAGATAAGGTGGGTTTCGGAACGCCAAACATAAAAGTGTTAATAACTTTGGAAAAACACTTCAGACAGTTTAGATTTGATGTGCACCTACTAGAAAGACCCTTTCTGCTATAGTGGAAGGTTAAAATTTCATGTTCTGAAGCTTCCCTGAAAAGTTACGGCACAATGCACAAAAACGCTTTTCAGCCTGAGATAAGGTGGGTTTCGGAACGCCAAACATAAAAGTGTTAATAACTTTGGAAAAACACTTCAGACAGTTTAGATTTGATGTGCACCTACTAGAAAGACCCTTTCTGCTATAGTGGGAGGTTAAAATTTCATGTTCTGAAGCTTCCCTGAAAAGTTATGGCACAATGCGTAAAAACGCTTTTCAGCCTGAGATAAGGTGGGTTTCGGAACGCCAAACATAAAAGTGTTGATAACTTTCGAAAAACACTTCAGAGAGTTTAGATTTGATGTGCACCTACTAGAAAGACCCTTTCTGCTATAGTGGGAGGTTAAAATTTCATGTTCTGAAGCTTCCCTGAAAAGTTATGGCACAATGCGTAAAAACGCTTTTCAGCCTGAGATAAGGTGGGTTTCGGAACGCCAAACATAAAAGTGTTGATAACTTTGGAAAAACACTTCAGACAGTTTAGATTTGATGTGCAACTACTAGAAAGACCCTTTCTGCTATAGTGGGAGGTTAAAATTTCATGTTCTGAAGCTTCCCTGAAAAGTTACGGCACAATGCACAAAAACGCTTTTCAACCTGAGATAAGGTGGGTTTCGGAACGCCAAACATAAAAGTGTTGATAACTTTGGAAAAACACTTCAGACAGTTTAGATTTGATGTGCAACTACTAGAAAGACCCTTTCTGCTATAGTGGGAGGTTAAAATTTCATGTTCTGAAGCTTCCCTGAAAAGTTATGGCACAATGCACAAAAACGCTTTTCAGCCTGAGATAAGGTGGGTTTCGGAACGCCAAACATAAAAGTGTTGATAACTTTGGAAAAACACTTCAGACAGTTTAGATTTGATGTGCAACTACTAGAAAGACCCTTTCTGCTATAGTGGGAGGTTAAAATTTCATGTTCTGAAGCTTCCCTGAAAAGTTACGGCACAATGCACAAAAACGCTTTTCAGCCTGAGATAAGGTGGGTTTCGGAACGCCAAACATAAAAGTGTTGATAACTTTGGAAAAACACTTCAGAGAGCTTAGATTTGATGTGCACCTGCTAGAAAGACCCTTTCTGCTATAGTGGGAGGTTAAAATTTCATGTTCTGAAGCTTCCCTGAAAAGTTATGGCACAATGCGTAAAAACGCTTTTCAGCCTGAGATAAGGTGGGTTTCGGAACGCCAAACATAAAAGTGTTGATAACTTTCGAAAAACACTTCAGACAGTTTAGATTTGATGTGCACCTACTAGAAAGACCCTTTCTGCTATAGTGGGAGGTTAAAATTTCATGTTCTGAAGCTTCCCTGAAAAGTTATGGCACAATGCGTAAAAACGCTTTTCAGCCTGAGATAAGGTGGGTTTCGGAACGCCAAACATAAAAGTGTTGATAACTTTTGAAAAACACTTCAGACAGCTTAGATTTGATGTGCACCTACTAGAAAGACCCTTTCTGCTATAGTGGGAGGTTAAAATTTCATGTTCTGAAGCTTCCCTGAAAAGTTATGGCACAATGCGTAAAAACGCTTTTCAGCCTGAGATAAGGTGGGTTTCGGAACGCCAAACATAAAAGTGTTGATAACTTTCGAAAAACACTTCAGGCAGTTTAGATTTGATGTGCAACTACTAGAAAGACACTTTCTGCTATAGTGGGAGGTTAAAATTTCATGTTCTGAAGCTTTCCTGAAAAGTTATGGCACAATGCACAAAAACGCTTTTCAGCCTGAGATAAGGTGGGTTTCGGAACGCCAAACATAAAAGTGTTGATAACTTTGGAAAAACACTTCAGACAGTTTAGATTTGATGTGCAACTACTAGAAAGACCCTTTCTGCTATAGTGGGAGGTTAAAATTTCATGTTCTGAAGCTTCCCTGAAAAGTTATGGCACAATGCGTAAAAACACTTTTCAGCCTGAGATAAGGTGGGTTTCGGAACGCCAAACATAAAAGTGTTGATAACTTTGGAAAAACACTTCAGACAGTTTAGATTTGATGTGCAACTACTAGAAAGACCCTTTCTGCTATAGTGGGAGGTTAAAATTTCATGTTCTGAAGCTTTCCTGAAAAGTTATGGCACAATGCGTAAAAACACTTTTCAGCCTGAGACAAGGTGGGTTTCGGAACGCCAAACATAAAAGTGTTGATAACTTTGGAAAAACACTTCAGAGAGCTTAGATTTGATGTGCACCTACTAGAAAGACCCTTTCTGCTATAGTGGGAGGTTAAAATTTCATGTTCTGAAGCTTCCCTGAAAAGTTATGGCACAATGCGTAAAAACGCTTTTCAGCCTGAGATAAGGTGGGTTTCGGAACGCCAAACATAAAAGTGTTGATAACTTTGGAAAAACACTTCAGAGAGCTTAGATTTGATGTGCACCTACTAGAAAGACCCTTTCTGCTATAGTGGGAGGTTAAAATTTCATGTTCTGAAGCTTTCCTGAAAAGTTATGGCACAATGCACAAAAACGCTTTTCAGCCTGAGATAAGGTGGGTTTCGGAACGCCAAACATAAAAGTGTTGATAACTTTTGAAAAACACTTCAGAGAGCTTAGATTTGATGTGCACCTACTAGAAAGACCCTTTCTGCTATAGTGGGAGGTTAAAATTTCATGTTCTGAAGCTTCCCTGAAAAGTTATGGCACAATGCACAAAAACGCTTTTCAGCCTGAGATAAGGTGGGTTTCGGAACGCCAAACATAAAAGTGTTGATAACTTTTGAAAAACACTTCAGACAGCTTAGATTTGATGTGCACCTACTAGAAAGACCCTTTCTGCTATAGTGGGAGGTTAAAATTTCATGTTCTGAAGCTTCCCTGAAAAGTTATGGCACAATGCACAAAAACGCTTTTCAGCCTGAGATAAGGTGGGTTTCGGAACGCCAAACATAAAAGTGTTGATAACTTTCGAAAAACACTTCAGACAGCTTAGATTTGATGTGCACCTACTAGAAAGACCCTTTCTGCTATAGTGGGAGGTTAAAATTTCATGTTCTGAAGCTTCCCTGAAAAGTTATGGCACAATGCACAAAAACGCTTTTCAGCCTGAGATAAGGTGGGTTTCGGAACGCCAAACATAAAAGTGTTGATAACTTTGGAAAAACACTTCAGACAGTTTAGATTTGATGTGCAACTACTAGAAAGACCCTTTCTGCTATAGTGGGAGGTTAAAATTTCATGTTCTGAAGCTTCCCTGAAAAGTTATGGCACAATGCGTAAAAACGCTTTTCAGCCTGAGATAAGGTGGGTTTCGGAACGCCAAACATAAAAGTGTTGATAACTTTGGAAAAACACTTCAGACAGTTTAGATTTGATGTGCAACTACTAGAAAGACCCTTTCTGCTATAGTGGGAGGTTAAAATTTCATGTTCTGAAGCTTCCCTGAAAAGTTATGGCACAATGCACAAAAACGCTTTTCAGCCTGAGATAAGGTGGGTTTCGGAACGCCAAACATAAAAGTGTTGATAACTTTGGAAAAACACTTCAGACAGTTTAGATTTGATGTGCAACTACTAGAAAGACCCTTTCTGCTATAGTGGGAGGTTAAAATTTCATGTTCTGAAGCATCCCTGAAAAGTTATGGCACAATGCGTAAAAACGCTTTTCAGCCTGAGATAAGGTGGGTTTCGGAACGCCAAACATGAAAGTGTTGATAACTTTCGAAAAACACTTCAGAGAGCTTAGATTTGATGTGCACCTACTAGAAAGACCCTTTCTGCTATAGTGGAAGCTTAAAATTTCATGTTCTGAAGCTTCCCTGAAAAGTTATGGCACAATGCACAAAAACGCTTTTCAGCCTGAGATAAGGTGGGTTTCGGAACGCCAAACATAAAAGTGTTGATAACTTTGGAAAAACACTTCAGACAGCTTAGATTTGATGTGCACCTACTAGAAAGACCCTTTCTGCTATAGTGGGAGGTTAAAATTTCATGTTCTGAAGCTTCCCTGAAAAGTTATGGCACAATGCGTAAAAACGCTTTTCAGCCTGAGATAAGGTGGGTTTCGGAACGCCAAACATAAAAGTGTTGATAACTTTGGAAAAACACTTCAGACAGTTTAGATTTGATGTGCAACTACTAGAAAGACCCTTTCTGCTATAGTGGGAGGTTAAAATTTCATGTTCTGAAGCTTCCCTGAAAAGTTATGGCACAATGCGTAAAAACGCTTTTCAGCCTGAGATAAGGTGGGTTTCGGAACGCCAAACATAAAAGTGTTGATAACTTTGGAAAAACACTTCAGACAGTTTAGATTTGATGTGCAACTACTAGAAAGACCCTTTCTGCTATAGTGGGAGGTTAAAATTTCATGTTCTGAAGCTTCCCTGAAAAGTTATGGCACAATGCACAAAAACGCTTTTCAGCCTGAGATAAGGTGGGTTTCGGAACGCCAAACATAAAAGTGTTAATAACTTTGGAAAAACACTTCAGACAGTTTAGATTTGATGTGCAACTACTAGAAAGACAATTTCTGCTATAGTGGGAGGTTAAAATTTCATGTTCTGAAGCTTTCCTGAAAAGTTATGGCACAATGCACAAAAACGCTTTTCAGCCTGAGATAAGGTGGGTTTCGGAACGCCAAACATAAAAGTGTTAATAACTTTGGAAAAACACTTCAGACAGTTTAGATTTGATGTGCACCTACTAGAAAGACCCTTTCTGCTATGGTGGGAGGTTAAAATTTCATGTTCTGAAGCTTTCCTGAAAAGTTATGGCACAATGCACAAAAACGCTTTTCAGCCTGAGATAAGGTGGGTTTCGGAACGCCAAACATAAAAGTGTTAATAACTTTGGAAAAACACTTCAGACAGTTTAGATTTGATGTGCACCTACTAGAAAGACCCTTTCTGCTATGGTGGGAGGTTAAAATTTCATGTTCTGAAGCTTTCCTGAAAAGTTATGGCACAATGCGTAAAAACGCTTTTCAGCCTGAGATAAGGTGGGTTTCGGAACGCCAAACATAAAAGTGTTGATAACTTTGGAAAAACACTTCAGACAGTTTAGATTTGATGTGCAACTACTAGAAAGACCCTTTCTGCTATGGTGGGAGGTTAAAATTTCATGTTCTGAAGCTTTCCTGAAAAGTTATGGCACAATGCGTAAAAACGCTTTTCAGCCTGAGATAAGGTGGGTTTCGGAACGCCAAACATAAAAGTGTTGATAACTTTGGAAAAACACTTCAGACAGTTTAGATTTGATGTGTAACTACTAGAAAGACCCTTTCTGCTATAGTGGGAGGTTAAAATTTCATGTTCTGAAGCTTTCCTGAAAAGTTATGGCACAATGCACAAAAACGCTTTTCAGCCTGAGATAAGGTGGGTTTCGGAACGCCAAACATCAAAGTGTTGATAACTTTGGAAAAACACTTCAGACAGTTTAGATTTGATGTGCAACTACTAGAAAGACCCTTTCTGCTATAGTGGGAGGTTAAAATTTCATGTTCTGAAGCTTCCCTGAAAAGTTATGGCGCAATGCGTAAAAACGCTTTTCAGCCTGAGATAAGGTGGGTTTCGGAACGCCAAACATAAAAGTGTTGATAACTTTCGAAAAACACTTCAGACAGTTTAGATTTGATGTGCAACTACTAGAAAGACCCTTTCTGCTATAGTGGGAGGTTAAAAATTCATGTTCTGAAGCTTCCCTGAAAAGTTATGGCACAATGCGTAAAAACGCTTTTCAGCCTGAGATAAGGTGGGTTTCGGAACGCCAAACATAAAAGTGTTGATAACTTTCGAAAAACACTTCAGGCAGTTTAGATTTGATGTGCAACTACTAGAAAGACACTTTCTGCTATAGTGGGAGGTTAAAATTTCATGTTCTGAAGCTTTCCTGAAAAGTTATGGCACAATGCACATAAACGCTTTTCAGCCTGAGATAAGGTGGGTTTCGGAACGCCAAACATAAAAGTGTTGATAACTTTGGAAAAACACTTCAGACAGTTTAGATTTGATGTGCAACTACTAGAAAGACCCTTTCTGCTATAGTGGGAGGTTAAAATTTCATGTTCTGAAGCTTCCCTGAAAAGTTATGGCACAATGCGTAAAAACACTTTTCAGCCTGAGATAAGGTGGGTTTCGGAACGCCAAACATAAAAGTGTTGATAACTTTGGAAAAACACTTCAGACAGTTTAGATTTGATGTGCAACTACTAGAAAGACCCTTTCTGCTATAGTGGGAGGTTAAAATTTCATGTTCTGAAGCTTTCCTGAAAAGTTATGGCACAATGCGTAAAAACACTTTTCAGCCTGAGATAAGGTGGGTTTCGGAACGCCAAACATAAAAGTGTTGATAACTTTGGAAAAACACTTCAGAGAGCTTAGATTTGATGTGCACCTACTAGAAAGACCCTTTCTGCTATAGTGGGAGGTTAAAATTTCATGTTCTGAAGCTTCCCTGAAAAGTTATGGCACAATGCGTAAAAACGCTTTTCAGCCTGAGATAAGGTGGGTTTCGGAACGCCAAACATAAAAGTGTTGATAACTTTGGAAAAACACTTCAGACAGTTTAGATTTGATGTGTAACTACTAGAAAGACCCTTTCTGCTATAGTGGGAGGTTAAAATTTCATGTTCTGAAGCTTTCCTGAAAAGTTATGGCACAATGCACAAAAACGCTTTTCAGCCTGAGATAAGGTGGGTTTCGGAACGCCAAACATCAAAGTGTTGATAACTTTGGAAAAACACTTCAGACAGTTTAGATTTGATGTGCAACTACTAGAAAGACCCTTTCTGCTATAGTGGGAGGTTAAAATTTCATGTTCTGAAGCTTCCCTGAAAAGTTATGGCGCAATGCGTAAAAACGCTTTTCAGCCTGAGATAAGGTGGGTTTCGGAACGCCAAACATAAAAGTGTTGATAACTTTCGAAAAACACTTCAGACAGTTTAGATTTGATGTGCAACTACTAGAAAGACCCTTTCTGCTATAGTGGGAGGTTAAAAATTCATGTTCTGAAGCTTCCCTGAAAAGTTATGGCACAATGCGTAAAAACGCTTTTCAGCCTGAGATAAGGTGGGTTTCGGAACGCCAAACATAAAAGTGTTGATAACTTTCGAAAAACACTTCAGGCAGTTTAGATTTGATGTGCAACTACTAGAAAGACACTTTCTGCTATAGTGGGAGGTTAAAATTTCATGTTCTGAAGCTTTCCTGAAAAGTTATGGCACAATGCACATAAACGCTTTTCAGCCTGAGATAAGGTGGGTTTCGGAACGCCAAACATAAAAGTGTTAATAACTTTGGAAAAACACTTCAGACAGTTTAGATTTGATGTGCACCTACTAGAAAGACCCTTTCTGCTATAGTGGAAGGTTAAAATTTCATGTTCTGAAGCTTCCCTGAAAAGTTACGGCACAATGCACAAAAACGCTTTTCAGCCTGAGATAAGGTGGGTTTCGGAACGCCAAACATAAAAGTGTTAATAACTTTGGAAAAACACTTCAGACAGTTTAGATTTGATGTGCACCTACTAGAAAGACCCTTTCTGCTATAGTGGGAGGTTAAAATTTCATGTTCTGAAGCTTCCCTGAAAAGTTATGGCACAATGCGTAAAAACGCTTTTCAGCCTGAGATAAGGTGGGTTTCGGAACGCCAAACATAAAAGTGTTGATAACTTTCGAAAAACACTTCAGAGAGTTTAGATTTGATGTGCACCTACTAGAAAGACCCTTTCTGCTATAGTGGGAGGTTAAAATTTCATGTTCTGAAGCTTCCCTGAAAAGTTATGGCACAATGCGTAAAAACGCTTTTCAGCCTGAGATAAGGTGGGTTTCGGAACGCCAAACATAAAAGTGTTGATAACTTTGGAAAAACACTTCAGACAGTTTAGATTTGATGTGCAACTACTAGAAAGACCCTTTCTGCTATAGTGGGAGGTTAAAATTTCATGTTCTGAAGCTTCCCTGAAAAGTTACGGCACAATGCACAAAAACGCTTTTCAACCTGAGATAAGGTGGGTTTCGGAACGCCAAACATAAAAGTGTTGATAACTTTGGAAAAACACTTCAGACAGTTTAGATTTGATGTGCAACTACTAGAAAGACCCTTTCTGCTATAGTGGGAGGTTAAAATTTCATGTTCTGAAGCTTCCCTGAAAAGTTATGGCACAATGCACAAAAACGCTTTTCAGCCTGAGATAAGGTGGGTTTCGGAACGCCAAACATAAAAGTGTTGATAACTTTGGAAAAACACTTCAGACAGTTTAGATTTGATGTGCAACTACTAGAAAGACCCTTTCTGCTATAGTGGGAGGTTAAAATTTCATGTTCTGAAGCTTCCCTGAAAAGTTACGGCACAATGCACAAAAACGCTTTTCAGCCTGAGATAAGGTGGGTTTCGGAACGCCAAACATAAAAGTGTTGATAACTTTGGAAAAACACTTCAGAGAGCTTAGATTTGATGTGCACCTGCTAGAAAGACCCTTTCTGCTATAGTGGGAGGTTAAAATTTCATGTTCTGAAGCTTCCCTGAAAAGTTATGGCACAATGCGTAAAAACGCTTTTCAGCCTGAGATAAGGTGGGTTTCGGAACGCCAAACATAAAAGTGTTGATAACTTTCGAAAAACACTTCAGACAGTTTAGATTTGATGTGCACCTACTAGAAAGACCCTTTCTGCTATAGTGGGAGGTTAAAATTTCATGTTCTGAAGCTTCCCTGAAAAGTTATGGCACAATGCGTAAAAACGCTTTTCAGCCTGAGATAAGGTGGGTTTCGGAACGCCAAACATAAAAGTGTTGATAACTTTTGAAAAACACTTCAGACAGCTTAGATTTGATGTGCACCTACTAGAAAGACCCTTTCTGCTATAGTGGGAGGTTAAAATTTCATGTTCTGAAGCTTCCCTGAAAAGTTATGGCACAATGCGTAAAAACGCTTTTCAGCCTGAGATAAGGTGGGTTTCGGAACGCCAAACATAAAAGTGTTGATAACTTTCGAAAAACACTTCAGGCAGTTTAGATTTGATGTGCAACTACTAGAAAGACACTTTCTGCTATAGTGGGAGGTTAAAATTTCATGTTCTGAAGCTTTCCTGAAAAGTTATGGCACAATGCACAAAAACGCTTTTCAGCCTGAGATAAGGTGGGTTTCGGAACGCCAAACATAAAAGTGTTGATAACTTTGGAAAAACACTTCAGACAGTTTAGATTTGATGTGCAACTACTAGAAAGACCCTTTCTGCTATAGTGGGAGGTTAAAATTTCATGTTCTGAAGCTTCCCTGAAAAGTTATGGCACAATGCGTAAAAACACTTTTCAGCCTGAGATAAGGTGGGTTTCGGAACGCCAAACATAAAAGTGTTGATAACTTTGGAAAAACACTTCAGACAGTTTAGATTTGATGTGCAACTACTAGAAAGACCCTTTCTGCTATAGTGGGAGGTTAAAATTTCATGTTCTGAAGCTTTCCTGAAAAGTTATGGCACAATGCGTAAAAACACTTTTCAGCCTGAGACAAGGTGGGTTTCGGAACGCCAAACATAAAAGTGTTGATAACTTTGGAAAAACACTTCAGAGAGCTTAGATTTGATGTGCACCTACTAGAAAGACCCTTTCTGCTATAGTGGGAGGTTAAAATTTCATGTTCTGAAGCTTCCCTGAAAAGTTATGGCACAATGCGTAAAAACGCTTTTCAGCCTGAGATAAGGTGGGTTTCGGAACGCCAAACATAAAAGTGTTGATAACTTTGGAAAAACACTTCAGAGAGCTTAGATTTGATGTGCACCTACTAGAAAGACCCTTTCTGCTATAGTGGGAGGTTAAAATTTCATGTTCTGAAGCTTTCCTGAAAAGTTATGGCACAATGCACAAAAACGCTTTTCAGCCTGAGATAAGGTGGGTTTCGGAACGCCAAACATAAAAGTGTTGATAACTTTTGAAAAACACTTCAGAGAGCTTAGATTTGATGTGCACCTACTAGAAAGACCCTTTCTGCTATAGTGGGAGGTTAAAATTTCATGTTCTGAAGCTTCCCTGAAAAGTTATGGCACAATGCACAAAAACGCTTTTCAGCCTGAGATAAGGTGGGTTTCGGAACGCCAAACATAAAAGTGTTGATAACTTTTGAAAAACACTTCAGACAGCTTAGATTTGATGTGCACCTACTAGAAAGACCCTTTCTGCTATAGTGGGAGGTTAAAATTTCATGTTCTGAAGCTTCCCTGAAAAGTTATGGCACAATGCACAAAAACGCTTTTCAGCCTGAGATAAGGTGGGTTTCGGAACGCCAAACATAAAAGTGTTGATAACTTTCGAAAAACACTTCAGACAGCTTAGATTTGATGTGCACCTACTAGAAAGACCCTTTCTGCTATAGTGGGAGGTTAAAATTTCATGTTCTGAAGCTTCCCTGAAAAGTTATGGCACAATGCACAAAAACGCTTTTCAGCCTGAGATAAGGTGGGTTTCGGAACGCCAAACATAAAAGTGTTGATAACTTTGGAAAAACACTTCAGACAGTTTAGATTTGATGTGCAACTACTAGAAAGACCCTTTCTGCTATAGTGGGAGGTTAAAATTTCATGTTCTGAAGCTTCCCTGAAAAGTTATGGCACAATGCGTAAAAACGCTTTTCAGCCTGAGATAAGGTGGGTTTCGGAACGCCAAACATAAAAGTGTTGATAACTTTGGAAAAACACTTCAGACAGTTTAGATTTGATGTGCAACTACTAGAAAGACCCTTTCTGCTATAGTGGGAGGTTAAAATTTCATGTTCTGAAGCTTCCCTGAAAAGTTATGGCACAATGCACAAAAACGCTTTTCAGCCTGAGATAAGGTGGGTTTCGGAACGCCAAACATAAAAGTGTTGATAACTTTGGAAAAACACTTCAGACAGTTTAGATTTGATGTGCAACTACTAGAAAGACCCTTTCTGCTATAGTGGGAGGTTAAAATTTCATGTTCTGAAGCATCCCTGAAAAGTTATGGCACAATGCGTAAAAACGCTTTTCAGCCTGAGATAAGGTGGGTTTCGGAACGCCAAACATGAAAGTGTTGATAACTTTCGAAAAACACTTCAGAGAGCTTAGATTTGATGTGCACCTACTAGAAAGACCCTTTCTGCTATAGTGGAAGCTTAAAATTTCATGTTCTGAAGCTTCCCTGAAAAGTTATGGCACAATGCACAAAAACGCTTTTCAGCCTGAGATAAGGTGGGTTTCGGAACGCCAAACATAAAAGTGTTGATAACTTTGGAAAAACACTTCAGACAGCTTAGATTTGATGTGCACCTACTAGAAAGACCCTTTCTGCTATAGTGGGAGGTTAAAATTTCATGTTCTGAAGCTTCCCTGAAAAGTTATGGCACAATGCGTAAAAACGCTTTTCAGCCTGAGATAAGGTGGGTTTCGGAACGCCAAACATAAAAGTGTTGATAACTTTGGAAAAACACTTCAGACAGTTTAGATTTGATGTGCAACTACTAGAAAGACCCTTTCTGCTATAGTGGGAGGTTAAAATTTCATGTTCTGAAGCTTCCCTGAAAAGTTATGGCACAATGCGTAAAAACGCTTTTCAGCCTGAGATAAGGTGGGTTTCGGAACGCCAAACATAAAAGTGTTGATAACTTTGGAAAAACACTTCAGACAGTTTAGATTTGATGTGCAACTACTAGAAAGACCCTTTCTGCTATAGTGGGAGGTTAAAATTTCATGTTCTGAAGCTTCCCTGAAAAGTTATGGCACAATGCACAAAAACGCTTTTCAGCCTGAGATAAGGTGGGTTTCGGAACGCCAAACATAAAAGTGTTAATAACTTTGGAAAAACACTTCAGACAGTTTAGATTTGATGTGCAACTACTAGAAAGACAATTTCTGCTATAGTGGGAGGTTAAAATTTCATGTTCTGAAGCTTTCCTGAAAAGTTATGGCACAATGCACAAAAACGCTTTTCAGCCTGAGATAAGGTGGGTTTCGGAACGCCAAACATAAAAGTGTTAATAACTTTGGAAAAACACTTCAGACAGTTTAGATTTGATGTGCACCTACTAGAAAGACCCTTTCTGCTATGGTGGGAGGTTAAAATTTCATGTTCTGAAGCTTTCCTGAAAAGTTATGGCACAATGCACAAAAACGCTTTTCAGCCTGAGATAAGGTGGGTTTCGGAACGCCAAACATAAAAGTGTTAATAACTTTGGAAAAACACTTCAGACAGTTTAGATTTGATGTGCACCTACTAGAAAGACCCTTTCTGCTATGGTGGGAGGTTAAAATTTCATGTTCTGAAGCTTTCCTGAAAAGTTATGGCACAATGCGTAAAAACGCTTTTCAGCCTGAGATAAGGTGGGTTTCGGAACGCCAAACATAAAAGTGTTGATAACTTTGGAAAAACACTTCAGACAGTTTAGATTTGATGTGCAACTACTAGAAAGACCCTTTCTGCTATGGTGGGAGGTTAAAATTTCATGTTCTGAAGCTTTCCTGAAAAGTTATGGCACAATGCGTAAAAACGCTTTTCAGCCTGAGATAAGGTGGGTTTCGGAACGCCAAACATAAAAGTGTTGATAACTTTGGAAAAACACTTCAGACAGTTTAGATTTGATGTGTAACTACTAGAAAGACCCTTTCTGCTATAGTGGGAGGTTAAAATTTCATGTTCTGAAGCTTTCCTGAAAAGTTATGGCACAATGCACAAAAACGCTTTTCAGCCTGAGATAAGGTGGGTTTCGGAACGCCAAACATCAAAGTGTTGATAACTTTGGAAAAACACTTCAGACAGTTTAGATTTGATGTGCAACTACTAGAAAGACCCTTTCTGCTATAGTGGGAGGTTAAAATTTCATGTTCTGAAGCTTCCCTGAAAAGTTATGGCGCAATGCGTAAAAACGCTTTTCAGCCTGAGATAAGGTGGGTTTCGGAACGCCAAACATAAAAGTGTTGATAACTTTCGAAAAACACTTCAGACAGTTTAGATTTGATGTGCAACTACTAGAAAGACCCTTTCTGCTATAGTGGGAGGTTAAAAATTCATGTTCTGAAGCTTCCCTGAAAAGTTATGGCACAATGCGTAAAAACGCTTTTCAGCATGAGATAAGGTGGGTTTCGGAACGCCAAACATAAAAGTGTTGATAACTTTCGAAAAACACTTCAGGCAGTTTAGATTTGATGTGCAACTACTAGAAAGACACTTTCTGCTATAGTGGGAGGTTAAAATTTCATGTTCTGAAGCTTTCCTGAAAAGTTATGGCACAATGCACATAAACGCTTTTCAGCCTGAGATAAGGTGGGTTTCGGAACGCCAAACATAAAAGTGTTGATAACTTTGGAAAAACACTTCAGACAGTTTAGATTTGATGTGCAACTACTAGAAAGACCCTTTCTGCTATAGTGGGAGGTTAAAATTTCATGTTCTGAAGCTTCCCTGAAAAGTTATGGCACAATGCGTAAAAACACTTTTCAGCCTGAGATAAGGTGGGTTTCGGAACGCCAAACATAAAAGTGTTGATAACTTTGGAAAAACACTTCAGACAGTTTAGATTTGATGTGCAACTACTAGAAAGACCCTTTCTGCTATAGTGGGAGGTTAAAATTTCATGTTCTGAAGCTTTCCTGAAAAGTTATGGCACAATGCGTAAAAACACTTTTCAGCCTGAGATAAGGTGGGTTTCGGAACGCCAAACATAAAAGTGTTGATAACTTTGGAAAAACACTTCAGAGAGCTTAGATTTGATGTGCACCTACTAGAAAGACCCTTTCTGCTATAGTGGGAGGTTAAAATTTCATGTTCTGAAGCTTCCCTGAAAAGTTATGGCACAATGCGTAAAAACGCTTTTCAGCCTGAGATAAGGTGGGTTTCGGAACGCCAAACATAAAAGTGTTGATAACTTTGGAAAAACACTTCAGAGAGCTTAGATTTGATGAGCACCTACTAGAAAGACCCTTTCTGCTATAGTGGGAGGTTAAAATTTCATGTTCTGAAGCTTTCCTGAAAAGTTATGGCACAATGCACAAAAACGCTTTTCAGCCTGAGATAAGGTGGGTTTCGGAACGCCAAACATAAAAGTGTTGATAACTTTTGAAAAACACTTCAGAGAGGTTAGATTTGATGTGCACCTACTAGAAAGACCCTTTCTGCTATAGTGGGAGGTTAAAATTTCATGTTCTGAAGCTTCCCTGAAAAGTTATGGCACAATGCACAAAAACGCTTTTCAGCCTGAGATAAGGTGGGTTTCGGAACGCCAAACATAAAAGTGTTGATAACTTTCGAAAAACACTTCAGACAGTTTAGATTTGATGTGCAACTACTAGAAAGACCCTTTCTGCTATAGTGGGAGGTTAAAATTTCATGTTCTGAAGCTTTCCTGAAAAGTTATGGCACAATGCACAAAAACGCTTTTCAGCCTGAGATAAGGTGGGTTTCGGAACGCCAAACATAAAAGTGTTGATAACTTTGGAAAAACACTTCAGGCAGTTTAGATTTGATGTGCAACTACTAGAAAGACCCTTTCTGCTATAGTGGGAGGTTAAAATTTCATGTTCTGAAGCTTCCCTGAAAAGTTATGGCACAATGCACAAAAACGCTTTTCAGCCTGAGATAAGGTGGGTTTCGGAACGCCAAACATAAAAGTGTTGATAACTTTGGAAAAACACTTCAGACAGTTTAGATTTGATGTGCAACTACTAGAAAGACCCTTTCTGCTATAGTGGGAGGTTAAAATTTCATGTTCTGAAGCTTTCCTGAAAAGTTATGGCACAATGCACAAAAACGCTTTTCAGCCTGAGATAAGGTGGGTTTCGGAACGCCAAACATAAAAGTGTTGATAACTTTGGAAAAACACTTCAGACAGTTTAGATTTGATGTGCACCTACTAGAAAGACCCTTTCTGCTATAGTGGGAGGTTAAAATTTCATGTTCTGAAGCTTCCCTGAAAAGTTATGGCACAATGCACAAAAACGCTTTTCAGCCTGAGATAAGGTGGGTTTCGGAACGCAAAACATAAAAGTGTTGATAACTTTGGAAAAACACTTCAGACAGTTTAGATTTGATGTGCAACTACTAGAAAGACCCTTTCTGCTATAGTGGGAGGTTAAAATTTCATGTTCTGAAGCTTTCCTGAAAAGTTATGGCACAATGCACAAAAACGCTTTTCAGCCTGAGATAAGGTGGGTTTCGGAACGCCAAACATAAAAGTGTTGATAACTTTGGAAAAACACTTCAGACAGTTTAGATTTGATGTGCAACTACTAGAAAGACCCTTTCTGCTATAGTGGGAGGTTAAAATTTCATGTTCTGAAGCTTTCCTGAAAAGTTATGGCACAATGCACAAAAACGCTTTTCAGCCTGAGATAAGGTGGGTTTCGGAACGCCAAACATAAAAGTGTTGATAACTTTGGAAAAACACTTCAGACAGTTTAGATTTGATGTGCAACTACTAGAACGACCCTTTCTGCTATAGTGGGAGGTTAAAATTTCATGTTCTGAAGCTTCCCTGAAAAGTTATGGCACAATGCACAAAAACGCTTTTCAGCCTGAGATAAGGTGGGTTTCGGAACGCCAAACATAAAAGTGTTGATAACTTTGGAAAAACACTTCAGACAGTTTAGATTTGATGTGCAACTACTAGAAAGACCCTTTCTGCTATAGTGGGAGGTTAAAATTTCATGTTCTGAAGCTTCCCTGAAAAGTTATGGCACAATGCACAAAAACGCTTTTCAGCCTGAGATAAGGTGGGTTTCGGAACGCCAAACATAAAAGTGTTGATAACTTTGGAAAAACACTTCAGAGAGCTTAGATTTGATGTGCACCTACTAGAAAGACCCTTTCTGCTATAGTGGGAGGTTAAAATTTCATGTTCTGAAGCTTCCCTGAAAAGTTATGGCACAATGCACAAAAACGCTTTTCAGCCTGAGATAAGGTGGGTTTCGGAACGCCAAACATAAAAGTGTTGATAACTTTGGAAAAACACTTCAGAGAGCTTAGATTTGATGTGCACCTACTAGAAAGACCCTTTCTGCTATAGTGGGAGCTTAAAATTTCATGTTCTGAAGCTTCCCTGAAAAGTTATGGCACAATGCACAAAAACGCTTTTCAGCCTGAGATAAGGTGGGTTTCGGAACGCCAAACATAAAAGTGTTGATAACTTTGGAAAAACACTCCAGACAGCTTAGATTTGATGTGCACCTACTAGAAAGACCCTTTCTGCTATAGTGGGAGCTTAAAATTTCATGTTCTGAAGCTTCCCTGAAAAGTTATGGCACAATACGTAAAAACGCTTTTCAGCCTGAGATAAGGTGGGTTTCGGAACGCCAAACATAAAAGTGTTGATAACTTTCGAAAAACACTTCAGACAGTTTAGATTTGATGTGCAACTACTAGAAAGACCCTTTCTGCTATAGTGGGAGGTTAAAATTTCATGTTCTGAAGCTTCCTGAAAAGTTATGGCACAATGCGTAAAAACGCTTTTCAGCCTGAGATAAGGTGGGTTTCGGAACGCCAAACATAAAAGTGTTGATAACTTTTGAAAAACACTTCAGACAGCTTAGATTTGATGTGCAACTACTAGAAAGACCCTTTCTGCTATAGTGGGAGGTTAAAATTTCATGTTCTGAAGCTTCCCTGAAAAGTTATGGCACAATGCACAAAAACGCTTTTCAGCCTGAGATAAGGTGGGTTTCGGAACGCCAAACATAAAAGTGTTGATAACTTTTGAAAAACACTTCAGACAGCTTAGATTTGATGTGCAACTACTAGAAAGACCCTTTCTGCTATAGTGGGAGGTTAAAATTTCATGTTCTGAAGCTTCCCTGAAAAGTTATGGCACAATGCACAAAAACGCTTTTCAGCCTGAGATAAGGTGGGTTTCGGAACGCCAAACATAAAAGTGTTGATAACTTTGGAAAAACACTTCAGACAGCTTAGATTTGATGTGCACCTACTAGAAAGACCCTTTCTGCTATAGTGGGAGGTTAAAATTTCATGTTCTGAAGCTTCCCTGAAAAGTTATGGCACAATGCACAAAAACGCTTTTCAGCCTGAGATAAGGTGGGTTTCGGAACGCCAAACATAAAAGTGTTGATAACTTTGGAAAAGCACTTCAGACAGCTTAGATTTGATGTGCACCTACTAGAAAGACACTTTCTGCTATAGTGGGAGGTTAAAATTTCATGTTCTGAAGCTTCCCTGAAAAGTTATGGCACAATGCGTAAAAACGCTTTTCAGCCTGAGATAAGGTGGGTTTCGGAACGCCAAACATAAAAGTGTTAATAACTTTGGAAAAACACTTCAGGCAGTTTAGATTTGATGTGCACCTACTAGAAAGACCCTTTCTGCTATAGTGGGAGGTTAAAATTTCATGTTCTGAAGCTTCCCTGAAAAGTTATGGCACAATGCACAAAAACGCTTTTCAGCCTGAGATAAGGTGGGTTTCGGAACGCCAAACATAAAAGTGTTGATAACTTTGGAAAAACACTTCAGAGAGCTTAGATTTGATGTGCACCTACTAGAAAGACCCTTTCTGCTATAGTGGGAGGTTAAAATTTCATGTTCTGAAGCTTCCCTGAAAAGTTATGGCACAATGCACAAAAACGCTTTTCAGCCTGAGATAAGGTGGGTTTCGGAACGCCAAACATAAAAGTGTTGATAACTTTGGAAAAACACTTCAGAGAGCTTAGATTTGATGTGCACCTACTAGAAAGACCCTTTCTGCTATAGTGGGAGCTTAAAATTTCATGTTCTGAAGCTTCCCTGAAAAGTTATGGCACAATGCACAAAAACGCTTTTCAGCCTGAGATAAGGTGGGTTTCGGAACGCCAAACATAAAAGTGTTGATAACTTTTGAAAAACACTTCAGACAGTTTAGATTTGATGTGCACCTACTAGAAAGACCCTTTCTGCTATAGTGGGAGGTTAAAATTTCATGTTCTGAAGCTTCCCTGAAAAGTTATGGCACAATGCACAAAAACGCTTTTCAGCCTGAGATAAGGTGGGTTTCGGAACGCCAAACATAAAAGTGTTGATAACTTTGGAAAAACACTTCAGACAGTTTAGATTTGATGTGCAACTACTAGAAAGACCCTTTCTGCTATAGTGGGAGGTTAAAATTTCATGTTCTGAAGCTTCCCTGAAAAGTTATGGCACAATGCACAAAAACGCTTTTCAGCCTGAGATAAGGTGGGTTTCGGAACGCCAAACATAAAAGTGTTGATAACTTTGGAAAAACACTCCAGACAGCTTAGATTTGATGTGCACCTACTAGAAAGACCCTTTCTGCTATAGTGGGAGCTTAAAATTTCATGTTCTGAAGCTTCCCTGAAAAGTTATGGCACAATACGTAAAAACGCTTTTCAGCCTGAGATAAGGTGGGTTTCGGAACGCCAAACATAAAAGTGTTGATAACTTTCGAAAAACACTTCAGACAGTTTAGATTTGATGTGCAACTACTAGAAAGACCCTTTCTGCTATAGTGGGAGGTTAAAATTTCATGTTCTGAAGCTTCCCTGAAAAGTTATGGCACAATGCGTAAAAACGCTTTTCAGCCTGAGATAAGGTGGGTTTCGGAACGCCAAACATAAAAGTGTTGATAACTTTTGAAAAACACTTCAGACAGCTTAGATTTGATGTGCAACTACTAGAAAGACCCTTTCTGCTATAGTGGGAGGTTAAAATTTCATGTTCTGAAGCTTCCCTGAAAAGTTATGGCACAATGCACAAAAACGCTTTTCAGCCTGAGATAAGGTGGGTTTCGGAACGCCAAACATAAAAGTGTTGATAACTTTGGAAAAACACTTCAGACAGCTTAGATTTGATGTGCACCTACTAGAAAGACCCTTTCTGCTATAGTGGGAGGTTAAAATTTCATGTTCTGAAGCTTCCCTGAAAAGTTATGGCACAATGCACAAAAACGCTTTTCAGCCTGAGATAAGGTGGGTTTCGGAACGCCAAACATAAAAGTGTTGATAACTTTGGAAAAGCACTTCAGACAGCTTAGATTTGATGTGCACCTACTAGAAAGACACTTTCTGCTATAGTGGGAGGTTAAAATTTCATGTTCTGAAGCTTCCCTGAAAAGTTATGGCACAATGCGTAAAAACGCTTTTCAGCCTGAGATAAGGTGGGTTTCGGAACGCCAAACATAAAAGTGTTAATAACTTTGGAAAAACACTTCAGGCAGTTTAGATTTGATGTGCACCTACTAGAAAGACCCTTTCTGCTATAGTGGGAGGTTAAAATTTCATGTTCTGAAGCTTCCCTGAAAAGTTATGGCACAATGCACAAAAACGCTTTTCAGCCTGAGATAAGGTGGGTTTCGGAACGCCAAACATAAAAGTGTTGATAACTTTCGAAAAACACTTCAGAGAGCTTAGATTTGATGTGCACCTACTAGAAAGACCCTTTCTGCTATAGTGGGAGGTTAAAATTTCATGTTCTTAAGCTTTCCTGAAAAGTTATGGCACAATGCGTAAAAACGCTTTTCAGCCTGAGATAAGGTGGGTTTCGGAACGCCAAACATAAAAGTGTTGATAACTTTGGAAAAACACTTCAGACAGTTTAGATTTGATGTGCACCTACTAGAAAGACCCTTTCTGCTATAGTGGGAGCTTAAAATTTCATGTTCTGAAGCTTTCCTGAAAAGTTATGGCACAATGCACAAAAACGCTTTTCAGCCTGAGATAAGGTGGGTTTCGGAACGCCAAAGATAAAAGTGTTGATAACTTTGGAAAAACACTTCAGACAGTTTAGATTTGATGTGCAACTACTAGAAAGACCCTTTCTGCTATAGTGGGAGGTTAAAATTTCATGTTCTGAAGCTTTCCTGAAAAGTTATGGCACAATGCACAAAAACGCTTTTCAGCCTGAGATAAGGTGGGTTTCGGAACGCCAAACATAAAAGTATTGATAACTTTTGAAAAACACTTCAGACAGCTTAGATTTGATGTGCAACTACTAGAAAGACCCTTTCTGCTATAGTGGGAGCTTAAAATTTCATGTTCTGAAGCTTTCCTGAAAAGTTATGGCACAATGCACAAAAACGCTTTTCAGCCTGAGATAAGGTGGGTTTCGAAACGCCAAACATAAAAGTATTGATAACTTTTGAAAAACACTTCAGACAGCTTAGATTTGATGTGCAACTACTAGAAAGACCCTTTCTGCTATAGTGGGAGGTTAAAATTTCATGTTCTGAAGCTTCCCTGAAAAGTTATGGCACAATGCACAAAAACGCTTTTCAGCCTGAGATAAGGTGGGTTTCGGAACGCCAAACATAAAAGTGTTGATAACTTTGGAAAAACACTTCAGACAGCTTAGATTTGATGTGCAACTACTAGAAAGACCCTTTCTGCTATAGTGGGAGGTTAAAATTTCATGTTCTGAAGCTTCCCTGAAAAGTTATGGCACAATGCGTAAAAACGCTTTTCAGCCTGAGATAAGGTGGGTTTCGGAACGCCAAACATAAAAGTGTTGATAACTTTGGAAAAACACTTCAGACAGCTTAGATTTGATGTGCACCTACTAGAAAGACCCTTTCTGCTATAGTGGGAGGTTAAAATTTCATGTTCTGAAGCTTCCCTGAAAAGTTATGGCACAATGCGTAAAAACGCTTTTCAGCCTGAGATAAGGTGGGTTTCGGAACGCCAAACATAAAAGTGTTGATAACTTTGGAAAAACACTTCAGACAGTTTAGATTTGATGTGCAACTACTAGAAAGACCCTTTCTGCTATAGTGGGAGGTTAAAATTTCATGTTCTGAAGCTTCCCTGAAAAGTTATGGCACAATGCACAAAAACGCTTTTCAGCCTGAGATAAGGTGGGTTTCGGAACGCCAAACATAAAAGTGTTAATAACTTTGGAAAAACACTTCAGACAGTTTAGATTTGATGTGCACCTACTAGAAAGACCCTTTCTGCTATAGTGGGAGCTTAAAATTTCATGTTCTGAAGCTTCCCTGAAAAGTTATGGCACAATGCGTAAAAACGCTTTTCAGCCTGAGATAAGGTGGGTTTCGGAACGCCAAACATAAAAGTGTTGATAACTTTCGAAAAACACTTCAGAGAGCTTAGATTTGATGTGCACCTACTAGAAAGACCCTTTCTGCTATAGTGGGAGGTTAAAATTTCATGTTCTGAAGCTTTCCTGAAAAGTTATGGCACAATGCACAAAAACGCTTTTCAGCCTGAGATAAGGTGGGTTTCGGAACGCCAAACATAAAAGTGTTGATAACTTTTGAAAAACACTTCAGACAGCTTAGATTTGATGTGCAACTACTAGAAAGACCCTTTCTGCTATAGTGGGAGGTTAAAATTTCATGTTCTGAAGCTTCCCTGAAAAGTTATGGCACAATGCACAAAAACGCTTTTCAGCCTGAGATAAGGTGGGTTTCGGAACGCCAAACATAAAAGTGTTGATAACTTTGGAAAAACACTTCAGACAGCTTAGATTTGATGTGCAACTACTAGAAAGACCCTTTCTGCTATAGTGGGAGGTTAAAATTTCATGTTCTGAAGCTTCCCTGAAAAGTTATGGCACAATGCGTAAAAACGCTTTTCAGCCTGAGATAAGGTGGGTTTCGGAACGCCAAACATAAAAGTGTTGATAACTTTGGAAAAACACTTCAGACAGTTTAGATTTGATGTGCAACTACTAGAAAGACCCTTTTCTGCTATAGTGGGAGGTTAAAATTTCATGTTCTGAAGCTTCCCTGAAAAGTTATGGCACAATGCGTAAAAACGCTTTTCAGCCTGAGATAAGGTGGGTTTCGGAACGCCAAACATAAAAGTGTTGATAACTTTGGAAAAACACTTCAGACAGTTTAGATTTGATGTGCAACTACTAGAAAGACCCTTTTCTGCTATAGTGGGAGGTTAAAATTTCATGTTCTGAAGCTTCCCTGAAAAGTTATGGCACAATGCGTAAAAACGCTTTTCAGCCTGAGATAAGGTGGGTTTCGGAACGCCAAACATAAAAGTGTTGATAACTTTGGAAAAACACTTCAGACAGTTTAGATTTGATGTGCAACTACTAGAAAGACCCTTTCTGCTATAGTGGGAGGTTAAAATTTCATGTTCTGAAGCTTCCCTGAAAAGTTATGGCACAATGCACAAAAACGCTTTTCAGCCTGAGATAAGGTGGGTTTCGGAACGCCAAACATAAAAGTGTTAATAACTTTGGAAAAACACTTCAGACAGTTTAGATTTGATGTGCACCTACTAGAAAGACCCTTTCTGCTATAGTGGGAGCTTAAAATTTCGTGTTCTGAAGCTTCCCTGAAAAGTTATGGCACAATGCGTAAAAACGCTTTTCAGCCTGAGATAAGGTGGGTTTCGGAACGCCAAACATAAAAGTGTTGATAACTTTCGAAAAACACTTCAGAGAGCTTAGATTTGATGTGCACCTACTAGAAAGACCCTTTCTGCTATAGTGGGAGGTTAAAATTTCATGTTCTGAAGCTTTCCTGAAAAGTTATGGCACAATGCACAAAAACGCTTTTCAGCCTGAGATAAGGTGGGTTTCGGAACGCCAAACATAAAAGTGTTGATAACTTTTGAAAAACACTTCAGACAGCTTAGATTTGATGTGCAACTACTAGAAAGACCCTTTCTGCTATAGTGGGAGGTTAAAATTTCATGTTCTGAAGCTTCCCTGAAAAGTTATGGCACAATGCACAAAAACGCTTTTCAGCCTGAGATAAGGTGGGTTTCGGAACGCCAAACATAAAAGTGTTGATAACTTTGGAAAAACACTTCAGACAGCTTAGATTTGATGTGCAACTACTAGAAAGACCCTTTCTGCTATAGTGGGAGGTTAAAATTTCATGTTCTGAAGCTTCCCTGAAAAGTTATGGCACAATGCGTAAAAACGCTTTTCAGCCTGAGATAAGGTGGGTTTCGGAACGCCAAACATAAAAGTGTTGATAACTTTGGAAAAACACTTCAGACAGTTTAGATTTGATGTGCAACTACTAGAAAGACCCTTTTCTGCTATAGTGGGAGGTTAAAATTTCATGTTCTGAAGCTTCCCTGAAAAGTTATGGCACAATGCGTAAAAACGCTTTTCAGCCTGAGATAAGGTGGGTTTCGGAACGCCAAACATAAAAGTGTTGATAACTTTGGAAAAACACTTCAGACAGTTTAGATTTGATGTGCAACTACTAGAAAGACCCTTTTCTGCTATAGTGGGAGGTTAAAATTTCATGTTCTGAAGCTTCCCTGAAAAGTTATGGCACAATGCGTAAAAACGCTTTTCAGCCTGAGATAAGGTGGGTTTCGGAACGCCAAACATAAAAGTGTTAATAACTTTGGAAAAACACTTCAGACAGTTTAGATTTGATGTGCAACTACTAGAAAGACCCTTTTCTGCTATAGTGGGAGGTTAAAATTTCATGTTCCGAAGCTTCCCTGAAAAGTTATGGCACAATGCGTAAAAACACTTTTCAGCCTGAGATAAGGTGGGTTTCGGAACGCCAAACATAAAAGTGTTGATAACTTTGGAAAAACACTTCAGAGAGCTTAGATTTGATGTGCAACTACTAGAAAGACCCTTTCTGCTATAGTGGGAGGTTAAAATTTCATGTTCTGAAGCTTCCCTGAAAAGTTATGGCACAATGCACAAAAACGCTTTTCAGCCTGAGATAAGGTGGGTTTCGGAACGCCAAACATAAAAGTGTTGATAACTTTGGAAAAACACTTCAGACAGTTTAGATTTGATGTGCAACTACTAGAAAGACCCTTTCTGCTATAGTGGGAGCTTAAAATTTCATGTTCTGAAGCTTCCCTGAAAAGTTATGGCACAATGCACAAAAACGCTTTTCAGCCTGAGATAAGGTGGGTTTCGGAACGCCAAACATAAAAGTGTTGATAACTTTGGAAAAACACTTCAGACAGTTTAGATTTGATGTGCAACTACTAGAAAGACCCTTTCTGCTATAGTGGGAGGTTAAAATTTCATGTTCTGAAGCTTCCCTGAAAAGTTATGGCACAATGCGTAAAAACGCTTTTCAGCCTGAGATAAGGTGGGTTTCGGAACGCCAAACATAAATGTGTTGATAACTTTGGAAAAACACTTCAGACAGTTTAGATTTGATGTGCAACTACTAGAAAGACCCTTTCTGCTATAGTGGGAGGTTAAAATTTCATGTTCTGAAGCTTCCCTGAAAAGTTATGGCACAATGCACAAAAACGCTTTTCAGCCTGAGATAAGGTGGGTTTCGGAACGCCAAACATAAAAGTGTTGATAACTTTGGAAAAACACTTCAGGCAGTTTAGATTTGATGTGCAACTACTAGAAAGACCCTTTCTGCTATAGTGGGAGGTTAAAATTTCATGTTCTGAAGCTTCCCTGAAAAGTTATGGCACAATGCACAAAAACGCTTTTCAGCCTGAGATAAGGTGGGTTTCGGAACGCCAAACATAAAAGTGTTGATAACTTTGGAAAAACACTTCAGGCAGTTTAGATTTGATGTGCAACTACTAGAAAGACCCTTTCTGCTATAGTGGGAGGTTAAAATTTCATGTTCTGAAGCTTCCCTGAAAAGTTATGGCACAATGCACAAAAACGCTTTTCAGCCTGAGATAAGGTGGGTTTCGGAACGCCAAACATAAAAGTGTTGATAACTTTGGAAAAACACTTCAGGCAGTTTAGATTTGATGTGCACCTACTAGAAAGACCCTTTCTGCTATAGTGGGAGGTTAAAATTTCATGTTCTGAAGCTTCCCTGAAAAGTTATGGCACAATGCACAAAAACGCTTTTCAGCCTGAGATAAGGTGGGTTTCGGAACGCCAAACATAAAAGTGTTGATAACTTTTGAAAAACTCTTCAGACAGCTTAGATTTGATGTGCAACTACTAGAAAGACCCTTTTCTGCTATAGTGGGAGGTTAAAATTTCATGTTCTGAAGCTTCCCTGAAAAGTTATGGCACAATGCGTAAAAACACTTTTCAGCCTGAGATAAGGTGGGTTTCGGAACGCCAAACATAAAAGTGTTGATAACTTTGGAAAAACACTTCAGAGAGCTTAGATTTGATGTGCAACTACTAGAAAGACCCTTTCTGCTATAGTGGGAGGTTAAAATTTCATGTTCTGAAGCTTCCCTGAAAAGTTATGGCACAATGCACAAAAACGCTTTTCAGCCTGAGATAAGCTGGGTTTCGGAACGCCAAACATAAAAGTGTTGATAACTTTGGAAAAACACTTCAGACAGTTTAGATTTGATGTGCAACTACTAGAAAGACCCTTTCTGCTATAGTGGGAGGTTAAAATTTCATGTTCTGAAGCTTCCCTGAAAAGTTATGGCACAATGCACAAAAACGCTTTTCAGCCTGAGATAAGGTGGGTTTCGGAACGCCAAACATAAAAGTGTTGATAACTTTGGAAAAACACTTCAGACAGTTTAGATTTGATGTGCAACTACTAGAAAGACCCTTTCTGCTATAGTGGGAGGTTAAAATTTCATGTTCTGAAGCTTCCCTGAAAAGTTATGGCACAATGCGTAAAAACGCTTTTCAGCCTGAGATAAGGTGGGTTTCGGAACGCCAAACATAAAAGTGTTGATAACTTTGGAAAAACACTTCAGACAGTTTAGATTTGATGTGCAACTACTAGAAAGACCCTTTCTGCTATAGTGGGAGGTTAAAATTTCATGTTCTGAAGCTTCCCTGAAAAGTTATGGCACAATGCACAAAAACGCTTTTCAGCCTGAGATAAGGTGGGTTTCGGAACGCCAAACATAAAAGTGTTGATAACTTTCGAAAAACACTTCAGAGAGCTTAGATTTGATGTGCACCTACTAGAAAGACCCTTTCTGCTATAGTGGGAGGTTAAAATTTCATGTTCTGAAGCTTCCCTGAAAAGTTACGGCACAATGCACAAAAACGCTTTTCAGCCTGAGATAAGGTGGGTTTCGGAACGCCAAACATAAAAGTGTTGATAACTTTCGAAAAACACTTCAGAGAGCTTAGATTTGATGTGCAACTACTAGAAAGACCCTTTCTGCTATAGTGGGAGGTTAAAATTTCATGTTCTGAAGCTTTCCTGAAAAGTTATGGCACAATGCGTAAAAACGCTTTTCAGCCTGAGATAAGGTGGGTTTCGGAACGCCAAACATAAAAGTGTTGATAACTTTGGAAAAACACTTCAGACAGTTTAGATTTGATGTGCAACTACTAGAAAGACCCTTTCTGCTATAGTGGGAGGTTAAAATTTCATGTTCTGAAGCTTCCCTGAAAAGTTATGGCACAATGCACAAAAACGCTTTTCAGCCTGAGATAAGGTGGGTTTCGGAACGCCAAACATAAAAGTGTTGATAACTTTCGAAAAACACTTCAGACAGCTTAGATTTGATGTGCACCTACTAGAAAGACCCTTTCTGCTATAGTGGGAGGTTAAAATTTCATGTTCTGAAGCTTCCCTGAAAAGTTATGGCACAATGCACAAAAACGCTTTTCAGCCTGAGATAAGGTGGGTTTCGGAACGCCAAACATAAAAGTGTTGATAACTTTGGAAAAACACTTCAGGCAGTTTAGATTTGATGTGCAACTACTAGAAAGACCCTTTCTGCTATAGTGGGAGGTTAAAATTTCATGTTCTGAAGCTTCCCTGAAAAGTTATGGCACAATGCGTAAAAACGCTTTTCAGCCTGAGATAAGGTGGGTTTCGGAACGCCAAACATAAAAGTGTTAATAACTTTGGAAAAAGACTTCAGACAGTTTAGATTTGATGTGCAACTACTAGAAAGACACTTTCTGCTATAGTGGGAGGTTAAAATTTCATGTTCTGAAGCTTCCCTGAAAAGTTATGGCACAATGCACAAAAACGCTTTTCAGCCTGAGATAAGGTGGGTTTCGGAACGCCAAACATAAAAGTGTTAATAACTTTGGAAAAACACTTCAGAGAGCTTAGATTTGATGTGCACCTACTAGAAAGACCCTTTCTGCTATAGTGGGAGGTTAAAATTTCATGTTCTGAAGCTTCCCTGAAAAGTTATGGCACAATGCACAAAAACGCTTTTCAGCCTGAGATAAGGTGGGTTTCGGAACGCCAAACATAAAAGTGTTGATAACTTTGGAAAAACACTTCAGAGAGCTTAGATTTGATGTGCACCTACTAGAAAGACCCTTTCTGCTATAGTGGGAGGTTAAAATTTCATGTTCTGAAGCTTCCCTGAAAAGTTATGGCACAATGCACAAAAACGCTTTTCAGCCTGAGATAAGGTGGGTTTCGGAACGCCAAACATAAAAGTGTTGATAACTTTTGAAAAACACTTCAGACAGTTTAGATTTGATGTGCAACTACTAGAAAGACCCTTTCTGCTATAGTGGGAGGTTAAAATTTCATGTTCTGAAGCTTTCCTGAAAAGTTATGGCACAATGCACAAAAACGCTTTTCAGCCTGAGATAAGGTGGGTTTCGGAACGCCAAACATAAAAGTGTTGATAACTTTCGAAAAACACTTCAGACAGCTTAGATTTGATGTGCACCTACTAGAAAGACCCTTTCTGCTATAGTGGGAGGTTAAAATTTCATGTTCTGAAGCTTCCCTGAAAAGTTATGGCACAATGCGTAAAAACGCTTTTCAGCCTGAGATAAGGTGGGTTTCGGAACGCCAAACATAAAAGTGTTGATAACTTTCGAAAAACACTTCAGAGAGCTTAGATTTGATGTGCACCTACTAGAAAGACCCTTTCTGCTATAGTGGGAGGTTAAAATTTCATGTTCTGAAGCTTCCCTGAAAAGTTATGGCACAATGCACAAAAACGCTTTTCAGCCTGAGATAAGGTGGGTTTCGGAACGCCAAACATAAAAGTGTTGATAACTTTTGAAAAACACTTCAGACAGTTTAGATTTGATGTGCAACTACTAGAAAGACCCTTTCTGCTATAGTGGGAGGTTAAAATTTCATGTTCTGAAGCTTTCCTGAAAAGTTATGGCACAATGCACAAAAACGCTTTTCAGCCTGAGATAAGGTGGGTTTCGGAACGCCAAACATAAAAGTGTTGATAACTTTCGAAAAACACTTCAGACAGCTTAGATTTGATGTGCACCTACTAGAAAGACCCTTTCTGCTATAGTGGGAGGTTAAAATTTCATGTTCTGAAGCTTCCCTGAAAAGTTATGGCACAATGCGTAAAAACGCTTTTCAGCCTGAGATAAGGTGGGTTTCGGAACGCCAAACATAAAAGTGTTGATAACTTTCGAAAAACACTTCAGAGAGCTTAGATTTGATGTGCACCTACTAGAAAGACCCTTTCTGCTATAGTGGGAGGTTAAAATTTCATGTTCTGAAGCTTCCCTGAAAAGTTATGGCACAATGCGTAAAAACGCTTTTCAGCCTGAGATAAGGTGGGTTTCGGAACGCCAAACATAAAAGTGTTGATAACTTTGGAAAAACACTTCAGACAGTTTAGATTTGATGTGCAACTACTAGAAAGACCCTTTCTGCTATAGTGGGAGGTTAAAATTTCATGTTCTGAAGCTTTCCTGAAAAGTTATGGCACAATGCACAAAAACGCTTTTCAGCCTGAGATAAGGTGGGTTTCGGAACGCCAAACATAAAAGTGTTGATAACTTTGGAAAAACACTTCAGACAGTTTAGATTTGATGTGCAACTACTAGAAAGACCCTTTCTGCTATAGTGGGAGGTTAAAATTTCATGTTCTGAAGCTTCCCTGAAAAGTTATGGCACAATGCACAAAAACGCTTTTCAGCCTGAGATAAGGTGGGTTTCGGAACGCCAAACATAAAAGTGTTGATAACTTTCGAAAAACACTTCAGAGAGCTTAGATTTGATGTGCAACTACTAGAAAGACCCTTTCTGCTATAGTGGGAGGTTAAAATTTCATGTTCTGAAGCTTCCCTGAAAAGTTATGGCACAATGCGTAAAAACGCTTTTCAGCCTGAGATAAGGTGGGTTTCGCAACGCCAAACATAAAAGTGTTGATAACTTTGGAAAAACACTTCAGACAGTTTAGATTTGATGTGCAACTACTAGAAAGACCCTTTCTGCTATAGTGGGAGGTTAAAATTTCATGTTCTGAAGCTTCCCTGAAAAGTTATGGCACAATGCACAAAAACGCTTTTCAGCCTGAGATAAGGTGGGTTTCGGAACGCCAAACATAAAAGTGTTGATAACTTTCGAAAAACACTTCAGAGAGCTTAGATTTGATGTGCACCTACTAGAAAGACCCTTTCTGCTATAGTGGGAGGTTAAAATTTCATGTTCTGAAGCTTCCCTGAAAAGTTATGGCACAATGCGTAAAAACGCTTTTCAGCCTGAGATAAGGTGGGTTTCGGAACGCCAAACATAAAAGTGTTGATAACTTTGGAAAAACACTTCAGACAGTTTAGATTTGATGTGCAACTACTAGAAAGACCCTTTCTGCTATAGTGGGAGGTTAAAATTTCATGTTCTGAAGCTTCCCTGAAAAGTTATGGCACAATGCAAAAAAACGCTTTTCAGCCTGAGATAAGGTGGGTTTCGGAACGCCAAACATAAAAGTGTTGATAACTTTGGAAAAACACTTCAGACAGTTTAGATTTGATGTGCAACTACTAGAAAGACCCTTTCTGCTATAGTGGGAGGTTAAAATTTCATGTTCTGAAGCTTCCCTGAAAAGTTATGGCACAATGCACAAAAACGCTTTTCAGCCTGAGATAAGGTGGGTTTCGGAACGCCAAACATAAAAGTGTTGATAACTTTGGAAAAACACTTCAGACAGTTTAGATTTGATGTGCAACTACTAGAAAGACCCTTTCTGCTATAGTGGGAGGTTAAAATTTCATGTTCTGAAGCTTCCCTGAAAAGTTATGGCACAATGCACAAAAACGCTTTTCAGCCTGAGATAAGGTGGGTTTCGGAACGCCAAACATAAAAGTGTTGATAACTTTCGAAAAACACTTCAGAGAGCTTAGATTTGATGTGCAACTACTAGAAAGACCCTTTCTGCTATAGTGGGAGGTTAAAATTTCCTGTTCTGAAGCTTTCCTGAAAAGTTATGGCACAATGCGTAAAAACGCTTTTCAGCCTGAGATAAGGTGGGTTTCGGAACGCCAAACATAAAAGTGTTGATAACTTTTGAAAAACACTTCAGACAGCTTAGATTTGATGTGCAACAACTAGAAAGACCCTTTCTGCTATAGTGGAAGGTTAAAATTTCATGTTCTGTAGCTTCCCTGAAAAGTTATGGCACAATGCACAAAAACGCTTTTCAGCCTGAGATAAGGTGGGTTTCGGAACGCCAAACATAAAAGTGTTGATAACTTTCGAAAAACACTTCAGACAGCTTAGATTTGATGTGCAACTACTAGAAAGACCCTTTCTGCTATAGTGGGAGGTTAAAATTTCATGTTCTGAAGCTTCCCTGAAAAGTTATGGCACAATGCACAAAAACGCTTTTCAGCCTGAGATAAGGTGGGTTTCGGAACGCCAAACATAAAAGTGTTGATAACTTTGGAAAAACACTTCAGACAGTTTAGATTTGATGTGCAACTACTAGAAAGACCCTTTCTGCTATAGTGGGAGGTTAAAATTTCATGTTCTGAAGCTTCCCTGAAAAGTTATGGCACAATGCAAAAAAACGCTTTTCAGCCTGAGATAAGGTGGGTTTCGGAACGCCAAACATAAAAGTGTTAATAACTTTGGAAAAACACTTCAGACAGTTTAGATTTGATGTGCAACTACTAGAAAGACCCTTTCTGCTATAGTGGGAGGTTAAAATTTCATGTTCTGAAGCTTCCCTGAAAAGTTATGGCACAATGCACAAAAACGCTTTTCAGCCTGAGATAAGGTGGGTTTCGGAACGCCAAACATAAAAGTGTTGATAACTTTCGAAAAACACTTCAGACAGCTTAGATTTGATGTGCACCTACTAGAAAGACCCTTTCTGCTATAGTGGGAGGTTAAAATTTCATGTTCTGAAGCTTCCCTGAAAAGTTATGGCACAATGCACAAAAACGCTTTTCAGCCTGAGATAAGGTGGGTTTCGGAACGCCAAACATAAAAGTGTTGATAACTTTCGAAAAACACTTCAGACAGTTTAGATTTGATGTGCAACTACTAGAAAGACCCTTTCTGCTATAGTGGGAGGTTAAAATTTCATGTTCTGAAGCTTCCCTGAAAAGTTATGGCACAATGCGTAAAAACGCTTTTCAGCCTGAGATAAGGTGGGTTTCGGAACGCCAAACATAAAAGTGTTGATAACTTTGGAAAGACACTTCAGACAGTTTAGATTTGATGTGCAACTACTAGAAAGACCCTTTCTGCTATAGTGGGAGGTTAAAATTTCATGTTCTGAAGCTTCCCTGAAAAGTTATGGCACAATGCACAAAAACGCTTTTCAGCCTGAGATAAGGTGGGTTTCGGAACGCCAAACATAAAAGTGTTGATAACTTTCGAAAAACACTTCAGAGAGCTTAGATTTGATGTGCACCTACTAGTAAGACCCTTTCTGCTATAGTGGGAGCTTAAAATTTCATGTTCTGAAGCTTCCCTGAAAAGTTATGGCACAATGCGTAAAAACGCTTTTCAGCCTGAGATAAGGTGGGTTTCGGAACGCCAAACATAAAAGTGTTGATAACTTTTGAAAAACACTTCAGACAGCTTAGATTTGATGTGCAACTACTAGAAAGACCCTTTCTGCTATAGTGGGAGCTTAAAATTTCATGTTCTGAAGCTTCCCTGAAAAGTTATGGCACAATGCGTAAAAACGCTTTTCAGCCTGAGATAAGGTGGGTTTCGGAACGCCAAACATAAAAGTGTTGATAACTTTTGAAAAACACTTCAGACAGCTTAGATTTGATGTGCAACTACTAGAAAGACCCTTTCTGCTATAGTGGGAGGTTAAAATTTCATGTTCTGAAGCTTTCCTGAAAAGTTATGGCACAATGCACATAAACGCTTTTCAGCCTGAGATAAGGTGGGTTTCGGAACGCCAAACATAAAAGTGTTGATAACTTTTGAAAAACACTTCAGACAGCTTAGATTTGATGTGCAACTACTAGAAAGACCCTTTCTGCTATAGTGGGAGGTTAAAATTTCATGTTCTGAAGCTTCCCTGAAAAGTTATGGCACAATGCGTAAAAACGCTTTTCAGCCTGAGATAAGGTGGGTTTCGGAACGCCAAACATAAAAGTGTTGATAACTTTGGAAAAACACTTCAGAGAGCTTAGATTTGATGTGCAACTACTAGAAAGACCCTTTCTGCTATAGTGGGAGGTTAAAATTTCATGTTCTGAAGCTTTCCTGAAAAGTTATGGCACAATGCGTAAAAACGCTTTTCAGCCTGAGATAAGGTGGGTTTCGGAACGCCAAACATAAAAGTGTTGATAACTTTTGAAAAACACTTCAGACAGCTTAGATTTGATGTGCAACTACTAGAAAGACCCTTTCTGCTATAGTGGAAGGTTAAAATTTCATGTTCTGTAGCTTCCCTGAAAAGTTATGGCACAATGCACAAAAACGCTTTTCAGCCTGAGATAAGGTGGGTTTCGGAACGCCAAACATAAAAGTGTTGATAACTTTCGAAAAACACTTCAGACAGCTTAGATTTGATGTGCACCTACTAGAAAGACCCTTTCTGCTATAGTGGGAGGTTAAAATTTCATGTTCTGAAGCTTCCCTGAAAAGTTATGGCACAATGCACAAAAACGCTTTTCAGCCTGAGATAAGGTGGGTTTCGGAACGCCAAACATAAAAGTGTTGATAACTTTGGAAAAACACGTCAGGCAGTTTAGATTTGATGTGCACCTACTAGAAAGACCCTTTCTGCTATAGTGGGAGGTTAAAATTTCATGTTCTGAAGCTTCCCTGAAAAGTTATGGCACAATGCGTAAAAACGCTTTTCAACCTGAGATAAGGTGGGTTTCGGAACGCCAAACATAAAAGTGTTGATAACTTTGGAAAAACACTTCAGACAGTTTAGATTTGATGTGCAACTACTAGAAAGACACTTTCTGCTATAGTGGGAGGTTAAAATTTCATGTTCTGAAGCTTCCCTGAAAAGTTATGGCACAATGCACAAAAACGCTTTTCAGCCTGAGATAAGGTGGGTTTCGGAACGCCAAACATAAAAGTGTTAATAACTTTGGCAAAACACTTCAGACAGTTTAGATTTGATGTGCAACTACTAGAAAGACACTTTCTGCTATAGTGGGAGGTTAAAATTTCATGTTCTGAAGCTTCCCTGAAAAGTTATGGCACAATGCACAAAAACGCTTTTCAGCCTGAGATAAGGTGGGTTTCGGAACGCCAAACATAAAAGTGTTGATAACTTTGGAAAAACACTTCAGACAGTTTAGATTTGATGTGCAACTACTAGAAAGACCCTTTCTGCTATAGTGGAAGGTTAAAATTTCATGTTCTGAAGCTTCCCTGAAAAGTTATGGCACAATGCACAAAAACGCTTTTCAGCCTGAGATAAGGTGGGTTTCGGAACGCCAAACATAAAAGTGTTGATAACTTTTGAAAAACACTTCAGACAGTTTAGATTTGATGTGCAACTACTAGAAAGACCCTTTCTGCTATAGTGGGAGGTTAAAATTTCATGTTCTGAAGCTTCCCTGAAAAGTTATGGCACAATGCACAAAAACGCTTTTCAGCCTGAGATAAGGTGGGTTTCGGAACGCCAAACATAAAAGTGTTGATAACTTTGGAAAAACACTTCAGACAGTTTAGATTTGATGTGCAACTACTAGAAAGACCCTTTCTGCTATAGTGGGAGGTTAAAATTTCATGTTCTGAAGCTTCCCTGAAAAGTTATGGCACAATGCACAAAAACGCTTTTCAGCCTGAGATAAGGTGGGTTTCGGAACGCCAAACATAAAAGTGTTGATAACTTTGGAAAAACACTTCAGACAGTTTAGATTTGATGTGCAACTACTAGAAAGACCCTTTCTGCTATAGTGGGAGGTTAAAATTTCATGTTCTGAAGCTTCCCTGAAAAGTTATGGCACAATGCACAAAAACGCTTTTCAGCCTGAGATAAGGTGGGTTTCGGAACGCCAAACATAAAAGTGTTGATAACTTTGGAAAAACACTTCAGACAGTTTAGATTTGATGTGCAACTACTAGAAAGACCCTTTCTGCTATAGTGGGAGGTTAAAATTTCATGTTCTGAAGCTTTCCTGAAAAGTTATGGCACAATGCACAAAAACGCTTTTCAGCCTGAGATAAGGTGGGTTTCGGAACGCCAAACATAAAAGTGTTGATAACTTTTGAAAAACACTTCAGACAGCTTAGATTTGATGTGCAACTACTAGAAAGACCCTTTCTGCTATAGTGGGAGGTTAAAATTTCATGTTCTGTAGCTTCCCTGAAAAGTTATGGCACAATGCACAAAAACGCTTTTCAGCCTGAGATAAGGTGGGTTTCGGAACGCCAAACATAAAAGTGTTGATAACTTTTGAAAAACACTTCAGACAGCTTAGATTTGATGTGCACCTACTAGAAAGACCCTTTCTGCTATAGTGGGAGGTTAAAATTTCATGTTCTGAAGCTTCCCTGAAAAGTTATGGCACAATGCGTAAAAACGCTTTTCAGCCTGAGATAAGGTGGGTTTCGGAACGCCAAACATAAAAGTGTTGATAACTTTGGAAAAACACTTCAGGCAGTTTAGATTTGATGTGCAACTACTAGAAAGACCCTTTCTGCTATAGTGGGAGGTTAAAATTTCATGTTCTGAAGCTTCCCTGAAAAGTTATGGCACAATGCACAAAAACGCTTTTCAGCCTGAGATAAGGTGGGTTTCGGAACGCCAAACATAAAAGTGTTAATAACTTTGGAAAAACACTTCAGACAGTTTAGATTTGATGTGCAACTACTAGAAAGACCCTTTCTGCTATAGTGGGAGGTTAAAATTTCATGTTCTGAAGCTTTCCTGAAAAGTTATGGCACAATGCACAAAAACGCTTTTCAGCCTGAGATAAGGTGGGTTTCGGAACGCCAAACATAAAAGTGTTGATAACTTTCGAAAAACACTTCAGAGAGCTTAGATTTGATGTGCAACTACTAGAAAGACCCTTTCTGCTATAGTGGGAGGTTAAAATTTCATGTTCTGAAGCTTCCCTGAAAAGTTATGGCACAATGCACAAAAACGCTTTTCAGCCTGAGATAAGGTGGGTTTCGGAACGCCAAACATAAAAGTGTTGATAACTTTGGAAAAACACTTCAGACAGTTTAGATTTGATGTGCAAC